>NC_030835.1:2785000-3410000 GCF_001704415.2 Capra hircus | reverse complement strand
TGATGTGTGTCTAAATTCTCAATAGGCATCATAGCCTTGATCACTGGTATGCATCTGTGTCTCTGATGGGTCACTCAGCAAGTGTCAGCTTCTTAGCCCACCACCTCTAAGGTCGTGGCTCTTCTTAGCCCCGTTTTGTGGGTTGAGGAAACTGATGTTCGGAGAGAAGGGCAGAAGCTTACTCCAAGCCACTCAATTGGAGGACCACGAAACTCAGTGTCCTACCTCAAGTCTGCACAGGGAAGCTTTTCTTTGCATCACCCTACATCAGCTCATCAATTTACAGCTCACTCTCTGAAGCAAACTTACAAGGCAACCACTGGACTGTGAAAGCTAAGGTCCCCCTGCTTCCTCCACATCTCAGCACAGCTGGATCACACTGGTCTCTTCTCTCTCTCCATCCTCCCTCTCCTTTTCCCTCCCCCTCCCCTCTTCTCCCCTCCCTTCCTTCTCTCCCTCTTCTCCCATCCCTTTCTCTTCCCCCACCTCCATCTTTCCCCCTTTCCACAACCAGCTGCAGTGGAGGCATTTGGCATGTCCTAGGTTCACATTCCTCCCACGTGCTCTGAGACCTCAGGCAAGTCACCAGAGCTCCCTGTAGTTCAGTGTTCTCAGCTGTAGAACAAAACGAAAAACCTCAGATTCATGAGCTTAGTGCTCAGTGGGAAAAAACAAAAAACACGTCCCCACTGGATTTCTGGTATTCCTAGGAAGTCTTCAGGTAGGTTACAGTGAGTGGTTCTTCAAATCATCTTCCCCCCTTCTACCCATGCTTTCACTGCTGATTAATGATCCAGATTATATCAAACAAAGCTATGCATTGTGTCTTTGAATTTCTGGCTTGATTTTTCCTACCCACCTTACTTTGCCAGAAATAACCAAGGTCAAGATTCTTAGGTAAAACTCCTACCGACATCCAATTGTCCTTATTTCTTGGTGAGATCCTTAAACTAAGAAGTCTTGTTATGAAGAAATTGCTTTTCATTTTTCTTATCCTCTCAGTCCCTTCAAGGTCTTTCACCAAACCAGGTCCTGAAACTTTCTTGGAAATCCAGAAAATTAAGTGAAACAAGAGCACCGTAGAAATCTAAGAATATATTAAATGGTCTGGCACAAATTAATGAAAACCTCTTTGCTTGTAAAAGAAAAATAAAGATTCAGTTCATTCAAACAAGGAGAGCTCTGTGGAAGAAGCATACATTTTCCATTTGCCTTCAACACCTCCAAATGTCCCGAGCAGAGGGTGAGAAGCCCGCACACACGGGCCGTCTACACGTGTGGGGTGAGAGAGAGGGATGCCCAGGGTGGGACTGGATCCTCCCTACAGTGGTGAGAGACAAAGGAGGAAACGGGCCCTGAGAGGGCCAAAGACTGGCCCAGAGTCACTCGGGCAGGGAGTCGTGACACTAGACCTGATCCTAGGCACTGAGGTTTACTCTGCGTCACGCTGCCTCTAAAGCCGAATGAAGGATGGCTACCTCAAGGTAAGAACTGACCGCATTAACCTGCCTTTGGCCAGGAACCCACCTTTTGTGCTTCCCTTCATTGCTCTGGATAAGTCCCTGAAGATTTCCCATCATCTTCATCCTTGGGCCCCTACTCTACTCTTATTTGCCTCTCTCAAAAGCTTTATATATCTTTTCCAGTTTCACCGTAAGGGAGAATGCAAAGATCATAGATCCCAACCAAAATAAACTGTGTTTAAATGCCTCACAAAACCTTAGTGACTTGGAGCAAGTAGTTAAACCTCCAGGACTTAGTCTTCTCATCTATAAAGTGGGTACATTAACTGTCACTCCTGGAGCTGCTGGAGAGATGAAGTACACACCGAGGATGCTGAATAACCTCTTCCTGTCCTATCTCAGGTTCTAACTTCCCTCTCTCCCAGCCTCAAAATGCTCCAGATCAATATCCCTGATTGATTGGGAAAAGGAGCTTGAGAAGAAAGCTAGCACGCAGAAGCCAACGGTATCCCTCTCTCAGAACAAAATAATATACCTCTAGGCCTGAGAATCAGCCTTGAGTGAAAATATATGTATGATGTAAGAATGGGCAGGGATCTTTGATCTCTCCCTAAGACCAGTAAGAGGCCCAAGTCAGGATGTGGAGAGAGGCTCTTAACATAATCAGGGGTCAGCTCCATCAACCAGGCAAATCCTTCCTGGTGATCAAGTACGCATCAGGACACTCTTGGAAGAGTGATAGCTGGTGAAACCCAGAGACGGTGATGTGGTCCGTCCAGGTGATAGATACCCAAAGCTCTGTGCAGAATGGTGGAGGCGCGTCTGACTGTTTCCTGGCCCCGGGCAGAAGGACATGCCCAAGCCAGGCGTTCTGCGGCCACGCTTCTGCTGCTGGCCTGGCTCCTCATGCAGTCCGCAGCCCTCTGCCAAGGACTGAAGTCACAGCCACCTTCTCTTCCAAGACCCTCTCTGTGGCTGTGCCAGGAGTTGGGCATTAGCTCCCTTTCACTTATTTGGAGAGGATGCATTATGCCAGGGTCATGCTAACCATCATTTAGAGATTATTTTTGGACACAGAAAACTCTTTAGCAGCAGGCGTTGGAGGTTACGCAGTGACTTCAGGAGTGAGACACTTGAATGCTCCGAGCGGGCCTGCCAAGAGGAGGTCCTCACAGAACGGTGCCCTGGGGACCGAGTTTACAGACTCACCTTTGGAGTCTGCTGCAGCGAGCGTGCCGAAGCGCCAGCCAGCATGGGGCCTGCTCTGCTGGGCAGGACTCAGCCTCGTTTATGTTGGGATGGTGTTCAGGATGGATTGACGGAGGGAAATGAAGCAGGATCCAGAAACATCTACAGCCTGTGAGGAGCACCTGGCCCTGAACCTTTCAAAAGTCTGGTTCTTTTTTTTTAATGCCTTGCTGCCAAGCGCCGACTGGCCGCTGGGCCCCTGTGGCTAGTTCCTGCACGCTTCGCGCGCTTCCATTTTCACGATGAGAGGCAAAGTACAGGTCTGCTGCGTGCCGAAGTTCAGCCCTGTGGGCACTGCATAGGCACACTCATAGAGAGCGCTGGTGGGTAATGAAGACCCCTAGGGAAGCTTCCTTGCAAACTGAAAAACAGACCTTTATTCTTTTCAGCCTCCAAGGAGTTCTCAAGTTTGAGTGGCTCTTTGAGACAGTCTAAGCTGGTGACTGTCTAGCTTTGTTGACTGAATCCACTGTAAAAATTACATTATATAACTTAGTTTGATAGGGCTGCCGTAACAAAATGCCACACTGGGAGCTTTACTGACAGAAATTTGTTTTGTTCCTTCCATATTTTTTGCTGTTATTTTCAAATTTCATATTTTAGATGCTTAAATCATTAATTTTGAGCCTTTTTTCTACCATAATCATCTCAGGCTATAAATTTTCCTATAAATACCACAAGGGTGACACATGGTATTTTAAATTTTATTTATTTATAAATATTTTCTATATGAAACCATTTAAAAAAGTTTGTTGAGGATAGCTTTATTTTCAATATGTGGTCAGAGTTTATAAATGTTTTCTTTGTGAGTAAAGTGTATATTCCCCCATTTGTTAAATATGATAACTGTTGCTGATCAATTACTAAAACATGTTGTGTTAAGATAGTCCTTTAATAAGGTAGATTAGTCAGCTTCTCATTGTTTTGGCAATTTTTGCTCCGTAATTTTGAGGTTGCTTTAGTAGTAAATTTAGCATTCTCTTCTCAAATTATTCTTTCCTTAACACATGTTATTCTACTTTTAATTTAAATTATGCTGTGTCTTTAGATTTTGCAGTTATTTCATGTAAACTTCACGTGGTGAGATTTGAATTTTCTTTTGTTTCAAACTGATGATCCTCATATTTTAAGCCAGATTTTTGTCCATGTGTATCTGGTAGGATTAGGGTTAATGCCTGCAATCCTACTACACAATTTCCACAGTTTCTATTTACCCCATTCTTTTTTCTTTTTTATCTTCTCCTTTTGTGACTTAATTTGGATGGAGTGCCATAAAATCTGATTCCATTGTTTTCCCTCTACTTGTTTTAAGGGTGTACAGTATGTGTGCGTTCTATTAATGGTCATCTTAGCTATATCAATACGCATATCTGAGAATGTCTAAAGTTTATTGATATCCTAATTGTCATCTCAAATGATAACCTTAATATGGTTTTTCTAGGTTGACTACTTTCTAGAAGCAGATTTACTGTGAAGTTAATGAAACATGAGTCTTCGGACTCTCCATTTGTATGAGCTCTTTCCAAGAGGCTGAGCCTCATTTTGTTTTTAAAATTTAGTATTCTTTTTAAGCTTAGTGTTTATTCTAATAAATCATAACAAATTTAATATTATTCTGTGCTAGCATGTGGTCGCTAAGAGTCGGACACTACTGAGCGACTTCACTTTCATGCTTGGAGAAGGAAATGGCAACCCACTCCAGTGTTCTTGCCTGGAGAATCCCAGGGACAGGGGAGCCTGGTGGGCTGCTGTCTCAACAGCAGCAGCAGCTCAGCATTACGTCTGAAAAGGTGTTTCTTATATTGTACCTATTTTTTTTTTACTTGTCTCAGTGAAAAGATCCATTCAGGGGAGCTAAATGGCAGCACTGCTATAGAAGGGACTAAGATTGTGAAACTTGCAAAAAGGCCCCTGGGTCCCCAAATATTTCCAGGCAGGAATCAGGCTGAGAAAGCTACTCACTCAGCTGCAGATACAGACATTTCTTACAGAAAAGGAAGAAACTCAAAGAGATTGGGTCCAGGAGCTGTGGGAACAGTGAACTAGGAACCACTTCTAGGAAGAACCAGCCTCTAATCAGGGATGCCTCTGACCCCGCAGCACGGGGATAAGTAGGAGCCCAGCGGGATTGCTGCAGCTATGATGTGGTTCCATTTCAGCTTCATCCCCTTTTGGTGGAAGGGTCTCCTACAGCTTCATCATTGTATCCTAAGCTGGGGATGGGGTAACTAGTCTTTCAGTTTGCAAATCCCTGGGAATGACTTTGATGATAAAATCCTTAACTTAGAAGAGCCTGATCTATAATGAAATGAGTCTTCTGGAGATAGGGGTGAGGCCATTTCACCATATGCTTCTGCTCTCAGTCAGGAATGCCCCTGACTGCAGCCTGATTCTGTTCCCTGGAACATCACTGGAGCTGTTCTCAGGGGCTCCCGGCACTGCTCCTTGTGAGTTTCACATTAAAGGCCATTAAGGACATCGCTGGGGGGAGGAAAGCTCATCCTGGGATCTCCTTTCCTGAACATTAAATGAAATAAAATATTAAATATAAATATTTACCCATGGCACTGTATCATTTTTAATAACTGAACACAATATTTTAAGTGGTGACCAAAGTCAATTAATTTATCTGTTTAATTTTAAATAGCATGCCCCTCTTCACATACACAATTACAGGAGGTATTCATGAAAATTGGTATGGGCTAAAAGAAAAGTCAGTGTGGGTTAGTAGGATAGAAATAATGTGAATGCGCCCTTCAAGTTCCCATACATTTGTCAAAGCGCTCTTAAAGGTGTTTCTGAGTTTCTAAGCAGCCAGAGGCGGAGGAAAATATGATCATGCAACATGGTTTACAGTGCCCTTGATATGAACAAACCACGACGGCGACCCAGGAGGTAACTCAGTTTTATGCTGCTGAGACTTGAGACTCGTGTCCCTTTGGCCTGAAATCAAGCAGTCACTATGTGGGACAGGGGACCGTGTCCTTTACCAGAATCCTCACAGGGTCAGTGACTGGGAGTTTTCCCGGCTGTCTTTGGGTTTGCTTTACATACACTCTAACTATGAAGCACATTTGTATGAAAAGAGCTCCAGGAGAGGGGGCTCAAAGAGTTTGTTCCACGCTGCTCTGACTTAATCCTTCACCCAGTCCTTGAGGAATAATATTTGTCTAAATTTAATGTTTAATTATGGAGTGATAATGTTTTCAAAGTTTTACTCTCTGAAACCAGGAGTGGATGTGGTCTTCATTGCCTTTAAGTTCTAGGGTAATACGCATACATGTGAAACCCAGATTCCATCCTCTAGAGAGCTGGACAGCTGTTTGACCACGACACCTGTCTAAAGAGGAAGTCACCTGCCTGCCCCTTCCACCCCCCACCCCCTCCCCCAACTGCTAAGTTTCAGCACATGCAGATCAGGTTGCTACCTTCACCCCTATGTGCAGGGAGTTTCTGAAGGTCAGACCCACCCCTGGTCTGTTGACCACTGGTTTCCCTGCCACAACCAAGTGTCACAAACCAAGTGGCTTAAACTATAAAAAGTCTGACAGTTCTGGAGGCTGGAAGTCTGAAATTAAGGTGTGGACGGGGTTGGTTCCAGGCCTCTCTCACTGGCATACAGATGGCCATCTCTACCCTCACAGGGCATTTTCCCTGTGTGTCTGTCCGTCTCCAAATTTCCCCTTTTTATAAGGACACCAGTCACACTGGATTAGGGCCCATTCTAATGACCTTACCCTCACTTGCTGACCTCCGTAAAGTTCCTATTTAAATAAGGTCATATTCTGAGGTTCTTGGAGTTAGGGCTCTAACATGTAAATTTTGGGGTGACATAATTCAACCCACAGCACCACTGCGTCCCCTAACAATGTCAGGCGCAAAAGCAAACTGGAAGAATGGAGAATTAATGGGAGGAGACACGAATTGGGACTTACTTTATCAATAGAGGAAGTGTGTTCAAGGCCCAAGATTTTACGTTAGAGCAACAATTCTAGGCTGGAAAGTCTAAAATAGGTGTTACTAAATGCTCGTGTTAGTCATAAAAGCCTTAGTAAAGCTTAGCAAAGGATGTCTCACTTTAAGTTATGTGACTTCCTGAGCAACACTCCAAGATAAACCAGTTATAAAAGTACCTCTAAGTAAATGAATGAGTTGAGCCTACACAGGGTCATTATCCAGTCATAGTTATATGACAGGAAACCTTCCAAAGTGATCACCTGGGTTTCAGATGGCTAGTCTTGATTTGGCGCTGATGAGATGCCTGATTAGCTACCTGGCCTCCTGGCTTTAAAACAAGCACGCCAGCTCTGCGCTCTCCTCCCCTCTTTACCCCTGAGTCAGGGAGGCTGATGGTGGGGAGGCAGTCTTTATTTTCCATCTCCCCCTCCAAAAATGGCTGTTTATTTTTTTCTCATTAAAATGGTAATGAGTTGGAAAGATGTCTAACAATTCTGAAAGTTAAAAAGAAAAACTTCCTCAAAATTTCTAGACGTCTGTGGTAGCAGCTATTGCAATTAGATATATATAACCCCAAATATGCAACCCCAAATACTTTCAATGTACATTTTTGCATTTAATATATGATCCATATTCACCCAAATGGGATCCTACAAGACACACTGTTTCATCACTCGAATTTTGAACTTAATAAAGCCTGGCCATGAAAACACACAGAGCTACAGCAGCCTGCATGGCACCCCTGTAGGACACAGCTCTCCCTACTGCCCCAGCTCTCTGCTGAAGACAGGCACCGCTTCTGATTTTTTGCTACTATAAATATTATCTAATAAAATTCCCCATATGTACACATTTTTATGATCACTGGATTATTTCCAAAGGCTAAACACCCTTAAGTAGCATTGTCTTGTCAAAATAAATGCATTTTATCCAAAATAAAAAATATATCTTTCAAAAATATTGGCTCTATCTTCACTCTCACCAGTGGAGCATGAAAGTGTGCTTACCCAACATCTTGGATGACATTGGACATGTTCTATTAAATTTTTGCCAGTGTGATGGACAAAACTCATAACTCACAAATGACAAAATCCACTTAAGAGTAACAGTGAAACCTACTACAGCTTTTTTTCTTTTTTTTTTTTTCCTTTTTTTCCCCTCATGCACCAGGTACTGGTTCAGAGGCTTGAGGCTGTCAGGTCCATATTGTCTGAAATTCTTGTGGCCTTTCCTAACTGGAAACAGACAGTCTTGTTTTCTGAGTAGGAGGAGGAACGTGAGACAAGAAAGAAAGCGCAGCACTTACAGCAGGAAGGCAAAACTTGCCAGAACCCCCTGCAAACGTCTGCTTTTGCCTTACTTGCCATTTGAAACAATTCTCTTTCCCTTCGCCTTCAGCATCCCTAGAGCTGAAGGTGACCATATGGCCCTGTGACTGTAGAGAGGATGCTGTTAGCTTCCTGCCTGTTGCCCATTCTTAACTTCTTAATAATAATCCTTGAATTTTTGCTTAGTCTAGTTTTTTTTTTTTTTTTTTCCTGATGGACTTTTAGGGCCTTTAGGGGAGGCCATGAATTACCTTATTTTAAACCCCTGTAGACTTGAGCACACAGAGGCTTCACAGTTCTTGGAATTTGGTTGGCTGCCAGTCAAGAACTTAGGAAAACATAAATACTACTTCTTGAATACTTACCATATGCCAAGCACTTTTCCAAATGCTTTACATATATTAACACGTTTTATCCCATAACTGCCTTATGAGGTAGATACTATTATGATACCCATTTAACTGATGAGGAAATTGAAGTGCAGAGTGGTTAAGTAATTTGCCCAAAGCCACACATTCAGAAAATTAGAAGCGGGAGTTGGGCTTTTAAGGTAGGCTGGTTACTTTCTGGCCTTGTACTCTACTGAACCATATCAGTAAGTCATAAGTGACTTTCACTATCATGTCTTAATTATGTGATGAGAAGTGTTCAAAAGAAAACAAAATATACAACTATTTTAAGCCCATACATTAAAGGGAAGGGTGACAGCTGTTTGAAGTAGGGCGCTACGGAAAAGACGGTATATGCCTCATTTCTCATCAGTGTCGATCAGGTTAAAAGCATAACCATCTTCTTCCTCACTCATTCTGTGTTTGTGGAAACTTCACGGTGATCAAAGCTGTCTTGGGGCCAAGGGAGAGCTCTGCTGTAAACTGAACTTCTGTGAGGAGCCTTGCTTTCCTCTCCAGTCCGGGGCTGTCGACACGGAACCTGGGGAGTGTTGTTTGATTCTCCTTTGAAGAAATACTTCCCTTGTGCAATCACCATAGCCTGGCTTGGTGAAAAGACAGAAATCCAGAGGACCAAGCTTCAAGATCACTGGGACCTGAAGGACCTTGGTTTCTACACCTATAAAATCAGGCTAGTTTGGATTCTTCCACAGGAATTTGTTTATAAAATCAGTGGATTCTGTGTAGCCCCAGATGTGCTATGTTTATGGACACAATGAGGTTGGCTTTTTCTCTCGAAGGAGAAGTCTTTGGTTTTTGTAAAGGGCCAAGATGGCAACTCCAGAAGCCAAATTTAACTTCATTTCACTATTCAGAGTCACTTTGGTCCTCAAAAATTTCATATCAGATATTCTTCATTTAACAGTTAAAGAGATGTATTTGTGGCCTCAGAGGGAACATTAGAAATATATATAATGCTTCAGTGCTCTTTGAAAATTTATAGTCCCAGGAGATCTGAGTGTGACTTTCCCTAGCTGCCTCACCAGACATCCTTCCAGCTTCTCTAGTTCCTTTCCTGTTAGAAACTCACATGCTCTCTGTTCCTGAAGTGTGCCAACCAGGGTAGGCTGAATTTTGTCACAGTAACAAATCACCTTAAAACAAAACAAAACAAAAAAAACCTCAGTAATTTCTTGCTCTCATGAAGCCTGCTGCAAATCTGGGTGACTCTCCAGGGCAGCTCTCCTCCATATTAAGCAATTTACATGGTTTCCTTCTCTTGGCCCGTTTATCTCAGCACCTTCACTGTTGCAGATGAAGAGTCAGAAGGTCAAACATCTGTAGTTAATTGCTTTGGCTCAAAGTTTGGCCATCATTTTCATTTCCATTTTTTTTTTTTTTTTTTGGTAAGAGCTAGTTACATGGACATACCTAACTGTAAGGATTAGAATTTATAATTCTCTGTGTAAGCACAGTTAGGGGAGAACTAGATACGGGCAAACATTGATTTTGTGGACCATGTAGACCAAGGTTTTCTTGATTAAATACAGAGTTCCATCTGGCTAACCTGGGTGCTTTTCTCTTTGGATTAGTCAGATTCAGGATCATGGAGTATTGGTGAGAAATAAATTTGAAAGCTACAAGTTCAATTTAAGTCAGGATGTTTGACATGAATCCTAACAAATGACCATCAAGCTTCTCTTTTGCTCTTCCAATGTTGGAGTCTTACGACCTCAAGAGCCTAAAATTCCGTGCTGAGACAACCTGACTGGAAAATTCTTTCAGTTCCCAGAACTACTTTCTGCCTTTAAATGGAGCTTGCTCTGTCCACACAGCCTCTTCTATGACCCTTCAAAATGCCTGAGGTCATCACCATGCCTCCTTTCAGTCCAGGATACACAGCCTCAGGTACCATCAGTGGCCCTGACGTGACTTCCATTACTCACTGTCCTAATCAGCACTCTCTATATCCTCTTATTTCAGTGTGGAGCTCCAAAGTCTTACCATTGCCAAATAAGGTTATCACTGCTCTTTTCTGGACTCTGCACAATTCTAGCAGTTGCCGCTAAGACAACAGTAGTTTTCAGAGCAAGTACATCATGCTCTGAGCTTATATTCCATCTGGACCTATAGGGAACTGCAGCCTAACACTTACCCCTCTTCCCTTCCAGGGTTCTGTCCAGTGGTTTGTAGACAAAAAAAGATGAAAATTAAAATGAAAAGGCTTTATTAGTGGTTGGGCATGCATCCCAAGATTGACAAAAGGCAGGCGTCTTTGATCTAAACTGGAACAGAAAATTCATTTTGGTTCTCCAGTGCTGAAGGATGACCTCAGCTCTCTCCATCTGTATTGAAGACAACTAGGAAAGAGTGTGAGGTTGACTTAACTCACTCATTCATTTTAACATAAAGAAGCTGAAAAATACAGGCATACACACACATTCTGTACGACGGTCAAGTGTGCTTACCATGAGGTGACCGTTCAGACTTAGGAGAGAAGAGAGATTTCTAGTTCTTCTGCTAGCTGTGAAACAAGTCTGAAACTAATGAGTAAAGGAGAGTAAGGGACCCTGTCCACTGGTTAAGGTTCTCAGTGAATGTGCTTTATTTCATCTTCAGACCATTTCCTAATTTAACAGGATCGTTTCAAATTACGATTCGGTGACACCCCAGACTAAGTATGTTGTGTTAATTACTTAGTAGGAAAGGAACCATCACAGAGAAATGAGACATGCATCAGATTGCTAGGATTTTGAGATTACTTATAATCACAGCATAACCTAGTATACCCCCCTAGTAGTCTTTTTAAGGCAATGATTAATATATAAAAGTGGTCACATAATTATGAATTCCTTGGATTTAAAAGAAATTTTTACCTTTGTTTCTATTATTTCCAAGGTTTTATTTTTACATTAATACTCAATAAAATTTTATCAAATTCTATGGAATACTAATGACCTTAGGAGACCCTAAACTACATGCATGCACAGCGTTTCAGAAGAGAAGGGGCCGCAGGTTCTGATTAAGGACCCGTCTGCATAGTCTATGGAGAGCTAAACCAAGTCACTGGCTGAGCTCCTTTTGATGATGAAGTTCTATTTGTTATATCCGGACTTAAGCCCCTGCCTTTTAAAATCTAAATCCAAAGATTTAATTTTTTGAAACTTGGTGTCATTCCCAGAAATGATGTATTTCTGAAAGTTTCTTATGGTTGGCAATACTTACACTATTGTCCCGTCATTATGATAAATTGACCTGGTCTATAAATACTAATTGGAAGCTTATGCATGCCTTATCAATATTGGATTGTAATGAGTAGGGCCATCTCAAGGTTCCGTACACTCAGAGATGAGAGATGGGGTGCATGCAACATTTGGCTAATTAATCATCTTGGAGCACTCTGTGGGATTCTCTGCTTAATTGCTTGCTGTGTAGACCACGAAAGCAATCAGTTGCTTCATTTTTCCTCCATCTGCTTGTTACATAATGCAGAAGCCATGTTTGGGGAATTATTTTAGTTTATTTATAGTTCCCTGTGTTTATTCTTTCTTATCTACAGAGGCAATGAGAAATATAACTCTGTACTTTGAAAACATCACAGGAAAGAACACTTTCTGCTTATTAAAAAGCAATAAAAATTAAAAAAAATTCTAATGCATGGATTCTTTTATGCATACATTTATGTTAACTTTCCTCTTTTGAGTATTATTATGAGTTCGTGGTCTTCCACAAAATCAATTTGTTTCAAGTAAGCTTCATTATTATTTTTGTTTTTATGCTCAGCTTGGTGGCTGTGATTTCTTCAAAGTGGCTCCTTTCTCATTTCAACTACAGTTTTACCATCGTTTTTTTTTTAAACAACCGTATTTATCATCATTACCAATATCTTCCATATTCATTAATACTTTTCCTACCCTAAGATTTGAGAACATCAGTTGTGATGCCACTTGGTGGAAATTAGTATTGAAAACCCAAATCTGGCCCTAACGGTAAACAGGAGCTGTGGCAGGCCTTGATACCTAGCCTGTATCCTTTCGCATCTTCCTCTTTAAGACTCTGATTGCATTCAGGAGACAGTAGGCTCAGCCAGACACATTCACTCCTATAGATTTGCAACTGAGGATGGCCCTGTCTGGGCCACCATCATCTCCTGCCTTGATTATTGAAGTAGAATTCTGTTTCTTCCTGGTTCTCCTACTCAATTTTTCTCCTACAGAGTAATTCTCCCACAATGCAAGCCAGGTCATACAGCTCTTCTTTCAAAAATCTCAGTGGCCTGTGTCCTACAAAGTCAGAGCAACATCCGCGTAGTGGCCTTCAAAGCCCTGTGTTATCAGAGCCTCACTACCTGTTTGACCTTCTGGCCCATTGTTTCCCTTCTCGCTCACTCACTTCCAGAACAACTGGTTTCTTTGCTTCTGGTCTTTGGTAGCCCAGCATGTTGCCGCACAAGACTTCTGTACTTCCGATTCCTCTGAAGGGACTTGCTGAGATGCTCCTCTCCCCGTGATTCCCAGCTGTATGTCCTCTCTAAAGAGATTTTCCCATGCTCCCTTCTTTCCCCTCAGCCTGCTCTGTGTATCTTTATAAAACGTGTCGCCATTTGTTTACTGATGCGTCCCCCAGATAGATGCTGAGCCTCAAGATGATAAATACACGTCTGATTTGTTCCCTGCCCTGGCCCCAACCCTAATGACAGTTAACACCCGATGTGTGGTAGGTCTTCCAAAAATATTTGTTGAATGAATGACCAATTAAATGAATGAATAAAGCAATGACATTTCATGGTTTTGTGCTGGAAGTGTGTTTTGAATATTCAACAACTCTGAGAGTAATCTTCTCACCAAGTTCTGGGTTTTGTCGCTTTTCAGCCAAGACTCTGCCATGGCTTCCACGTCTACAGAGCAAGAGCAGCATCCACCCAGAGTCCTCCAAAGTCCTGCAAGATCTGAACAGTGAAAGCACTCTTAAGCATTGAAAAACTCCTGATTGTCATCCTTAATTTCCTTCACTTCATTGTTCTTCAGGAAAGCGGCAGTGTGTGGGGAACCCTTTCCATGTCCTGAGGGCTCACATGGTTCTCCTGTACTACAGTGAGCAAGGTACTGGCTAACTCCCTCTGGATTTCACATTTCATGCTCACAGCACCCTGGAGCTTGTCTTGGTTAAGACTGTCCCTGTCTGCTGGTCCTGTATCTCTGGTGCCTCAGCAGACAAGCATGCATGTGGAGAATGACCCACAGGCAATGCTCATCCATCTGTTTTACTGCCTTGGTCCCCTTCTATAAGGGAGCACAGCAGCACCAGTGGGTAAAAGGAAGTTCAGCTTGGTTTCTTTCTTTCCTTTTATCCAGTGACTGATTGGACGGGGCTGCTTAGTATTATGGAGAGCTGCCCAATAAAGGCCCCTAATGGAATAGGAGATTTTAAGTGGCACTGAGTTCCCCATCTTAGTGAGTATTCAAGTGCAATCTGAAGGATGGATTACGGAGGCTGCTGGAATAAGGTGCACCAAGAGCAAGATATGCCATGTGCTTCAACAGCTTTCCTCTCTAGAGCCCTTCTCAAGCCTGCCTCCTTTTGTGCTCCATTGGCTAAGCTAAATGGTAGTGTTGTCTCTCAAGAAATCCTAGAGAAACCAAAGACCCCCTCAGTCACCACAGGCACTCTCCTAAATGAAAGATAACTTCATGGCTTCCACAAACTCATTTGTTGACAGTGATGGAGCAATGTGGAGGGAAGCTAGAGAAAGGTACCTCTTGATCACATTACATTAGCATCACAAGATGCATTAGAGGTTAGGCTGCTCTCCAATAAAATGAGTTTTCTCTTTCCATCGTTTCTGAAGAAAGCCTCCCTCTCCATCACTTATTCTAGAGGACTGGAATTTAAAAGTTATTTTTGGTATTTGTTGACATACATGCCTTCCAGATGTTACCCAAAGGTCCCATCTTCTTTCCAAATGACATGGAATACTCAAATAAAGTCATACAACTTTGAAAACAGATTAAATTGGTGGTAAGTCAACCCTGTGTCTTGAATAGAGTTTTATTTGCTAAAGGCAGCAAAGCAGTTTTAGCCTGTCCTCAACTCTCTACTGGCCAAAAATATTATTTACATTTAGAGAAAAATAATCAAATGCTTTTTTTTTTAATTGGTGCTTACACTATTTTTCCTTCTGTTTAGACTGAGGTCAGTTCATCCCTGTTTTCAGCTAACCTCGACATCCCCAACCTCCTGGTCACATCTTTAATTAAAGAAATAGGTCCAGTGGCATTTTTAATTTTTTAAAAATCATTCAATAAGCAAAGACGTAATTCAACACCCAGCATTCTATTTATTCTGAGATGTTCTCTGCTCCTTCCTTCATATTACGTGCCTTTAAAGAAGTTGCCACCGCCACCACCACTCTTTTTTAAGCCTGATGTTCATTCTTCTTGGATGGGATGGAGATCTTGAGTTGAAAAACAGTGTCTCTTTTAGCTTGTCCAAATTCCTACAGAAATGAACAAAGTGGAACCTGGGAGTTCTTGGCTGGAAGGAATTTGTTGATGGAAATTAGGACCTCATGTTCCTCTTTCAGTTTTCAGACTCAGATCAAAAACCAGTCTGATTCCGGAAACTACCTTGTAGGAAAGATAGAAGGAAGACCTTCTTTGTTACAGTGTCTGATGTGTCAAACTTTAAATATGCACAAGGATATGTGCTTGCAAAGGAGTTTTGTTTTAGCATATTTCTAGAGCCATGCCTGAGTTCAACTGCATAATACTATTGGTGCTTGCTTTTTCCTCCCTGCACTGAAAACCGGATTTTGGAGATAGGGATAAAGGGGCTGGAGGAAGTGGATTCTCTAGAGGGAAAGAGAAGAATTCAACTTCTCTGCTATTCCTTTTGTGGCAGACTGCATTTACAAAGAGGTGTGCAATAACACCACCCATCCTACATGCTCTTCTATAGGGTGACTTTGCCACCTTCACACGGTCAGAGTTCCTCTCTCCTCCTCATGAATCTAGTGGGCCTGTGAAAAAAGTAGAACAGAAAAAAAATGACAATATAACCTCTTCCACTGGAAACTGTTGCTGGAGTCTGAACATCCTGAGGCTTCCATCTTGTTATGAAGCCCAGTGACATGCAGAGACCACATGTAGGAGCTGAGTCCAAAGGTCATCTGGCAATCCCAGCCTCCAGACCATCACATCACCCCTATCTGAACTTCGCTTCCCAGAAGAGATGGCAGACCTCGTGGAAATGAGACAAACCATCCTACTGCACTGTGACTGAATTCCAGGCCCACAGTGTCCAGGAGCATGATAAAACTGTTTCATGCTACTGCATTTGTGATGATTTGTCACCAAGTAAGGATCCAGCTGGCATACCCTGCTTAAGTCACATGAGCAGCTTATCTGGAGCACCACCTTGTGCCAGGATCTACGCTGGGCATTATGGCCATGGAGACTATGACCCCATTCCTGCCCATTTGGCGGGACGAGACACATGGACAGATGTGCTAGCATACCACGTGGAAGGATGGCCCTGGAGGCAGAACCCAGCTCTGTGAGAGCACAGGGCTTGGGGCGAGGAGGACCGGGGAGTGGGTTGGAGTCCATCTGATGGGGAGGATCCCAGAAGGTACCTGAAGGAGATGCCATTAAGTTGACTTTGTTAGGGAGTTAGAACAGGAAAAAGGAGTCCAGAATGGCGATGGTTAAAAGACACGGAAGGGAAAAGCCCATGAAAATAGAACAAAGCAAGGTCTGAGGACTGGAGCGGGGACCTCAGGTAGAACAAATAGCTCCCCGGCTAGCTCAGTTTACAAAGGCCGCCCGGGGGAGGGAGAGAAAACATAGGAAAAGAGGAGCCAAGGGGCCGGGGCTCGCCCTCTTCTCTTCCAGTCTTTTGGGTCGGCATGCCCTCACGCCTCTTGGATGTATTTTCCTTTATTTTCTAAATAAAACTGAGCTGTAACACGGGGCTGTAACACTGTTACAGTGTGACACGCCGAGGGCTTTAACGTCTGTCACTTCAAATTTTTGTTGTGACGAGACAGAACCGAGGAAATTACGCACTCCCCTGACGACTTTGATAGGATTGGGTCAGCAGAGGAAAGTGAAACAGGTCTAGGCGAAAGACGCAGCCTACTTATAGGCACTTAGTCATGGAAGACTTAGGACAGAGAGGGATCTGACATTCTTCTCGGCTCAAGCTCAGTGCCTGTGGGGAGAGGTGAGTACAGCCGGACGGCATGGCATTGGACAGTCTGGATCACAAGAGACCAGGGTATCAGGCTAAGAAGGTGAGAGTAGGCAGTGGAGCCCTGCAGAGGATGAGGGGAAGAATAGGAGCCTACGACCCGGGCAGTACAGCTCCTCCCCCAGCCTTTTGGCCGCCTCTTTATGGCCCTGGCGGGCTAGGACCCTCTGCCAGGCTTTCTGAAAGAATCCTGCAGCCTGGACTCACCAACTGACTCCCTGGCTCCAGCCTCTCCAGCTCTGGGGTTTCATGGGGGCAACACCATTTCCTCCTTGCAGCCTTGCATGAACACATCCTCCTCTCCTGTGGGCAGTCCCGCATCGAAGTCCTGTTACTTGCCTGAGGTGGCAGAGGCTGGTGTCTGGGGGGCTCAGCAAAAGCTCCCATGTTATTCTTGTCTCCAGGAACCTGCCTGAGGCACTACTGGCTCTCACACTCTTGAGGTGAGGGAGCGCAGAGAACAGCCCCAGCTAGCCTCAGGCAAAGCACCCCCCTTCCACCCTCCTCCCCTCTCCCCCCACCTCCGCTGCCCCGCCCCACACAGGGTCTTGGGGCCTTCCTGCCTTTCAACAGCAGAGACTTCCTGCAGGGACCGTGTCTGCACTGAAATAGATCTGTTTTGAGGCCACTTTGCTTTGAACTATAGAGCAACTCCAGGAGTTTAAAGTACCATTTACCTGAATGACTGATATGTGCATTCGTGTGAGACATTCAGCATAATGGTTGATTTACATTTATGGAGGGATTGTACGTAAATTCTCATTTATGAGCAACCCCTCTGTGCTGGGCTGAGGTTCTCTG
Source organism: Capra hircus (assembly GCF_001704415.2). Lineage (NCBI taxonomy): Eukaryota > Metazoa > Chordata > Mammalia > Artiodactyla > Bovidae > Capra > Capra hircus. Next base: position 3,392,564 of record NC_030835.1, on the reverse strand, counting down.
AGCTGCAAATACTGGGCTGCAACCCCTGAACCTTAATAACCCTCACTCTCCTTGACTTAGATTCTCTCATTCTAAAGAGGCCTGAGTCTGGTCTGAGACAGGTCATCTAAAGCCTTTGGTATAAATCTGGCACTGGACAGAGAACAGGCTGCTATTTGCTGATGGCCACCTCCTCCATGGAAAAGCAGCCCTTGCCTTTGGCTTGGACTCTCTCAACCCACAGTCTGTTCTGCAGCTCCAGCAGTGAGGGAGACCAACCCTTCACTGCATCACACTTCCAGGTTGAGACCGAGTCTGCTTACCTGGAGCCCTCACATCCGTAATCATGGAAGGGAAAACGGTGGTTGCAGAAGGCTGGGAGGAGGGGAAGGAAAGATGTTTAGTGGGTGATGGTTTCAGTTTGGGATGTTGGAGTCTACAGAGAGATGGCAGGATGGTGGGGAGAGTTGCACAGTAATGTGAAAGCTCTCAGTGCCGATGAACTGTGCATTAATTACGCTAGTTACACTAATGTACACTAATGTACGAGTCATACTAATTGCACTAGTGACATGGTCAATTTCATGTTGTCTGTTTCTCCACAAACAACAGACATATCCCCTGAAAGATGAGACTCAGACTCCTTAAGCTGGTACCTATGACCTTGATAGAAGTTGCTACGGTCAGGCTTCTGCCATCCCTTCCAGCCTAGTGTGTCTGTCTGTCAGGTCTGCTGGCCTCCCCATTATGCTTTGGCAATCACTCTCTCAGGCTTAGACAAACACACACATCATCACACACACACCAGCACCACCAGTACTACCGTATCACTTTCTTTTTCTTGTCTGGGCCATCGTTCTGTCTGGAATACTCTCTTAAATCAACGCATGAATTCTGAAGCCAGCCTGTCTGGGTTGGAGTTCCAGCTCTACCATAACTACGTGTGTAACCTTGAGAAAGTTGCTTAACTTCTCTGTGCTTCAGTTTCCTCAGCAATAAAAGGAGGATAGTAATACCACCTACATCCCAGGTTGAACAGACCCATAGAACACGCTGTGCGGATCATGGCTGTTTTAATTATGATTTGTTTCTGGTATTGCCTGAGGCGCTGGCAGAGAGAGTTTTATAGTACTCTTCAGTAGATGATCAGGCTGAGAGGTCTCGTGATTTGCCATCTTGGGAACAAAGCCAGGGCATTGTTGCCTCGGGACAGGTCATTTGAGTTTTTGGAGATGGACATGGCCAGACTGGCTGTACAGAGGGGCCTGGAGCCTGGGGCTTGCTTTTCTGCCCCATGTATGGCAGCAATCTCATGCCCTGGGTGGTGTTTGGGAGTCCAGGTCTATGGATAGGGCCAGTGTTTGGGGACAGCAGACTGCACCTTCCCCTCCCTGTGCTGGCTGCCCTGAGCAGTGCTGGGGGAGGTGGGGCTGCTGAGAGCCAGAAGATAAACATATTAACAGAACTTTCCATCTGTCATTTCAGAGAGTCATTTACTGCCTAGCTGTGGTTGGAAAAATTAAGTCCTTGTAATTTAGAGTCAACATTTCTCGTGGAATCATGTTAGACCAGTTGGCGGAGTTCTGCAGCCTCTCAGCAGAGTTGCCTACAATCAAAACAAGTTTGCAGCAGTATGCTGTCAGTGGGTAGGTAGCTGTCAGCTACCCTACCCGTTGCCCTGCTGACTGTCCTGCATCGAACACTGGGTGCTGCAGGCCATGGGGCAGGCCTGGGCATGTGGGGCCCTGGGCTGCAAAAGGTGGACTGCAGGAACTGGCTGCCGGGGAAGCTGCACGGTGGAGCTCCAGCCCACATAGGTCTGCCGCTTTCCTGACTAAGACAAATGAACCTTCCCCTGTGTGTTGGTGAGCTCAGGCTACCGTAGCAAAATACAACAGACTGAAGGTTTAAACAGCTGTCATTTTCTCCCAGTTCTGGAGGCCAGAAGTTCAAGATCAAGCTGTTGGCAGGGCCGGTTTCTTCTGAGGCCTCTCTCCTTGGTTTGTAGATGGCCACCTTCTCTCCGTGTCTTTGCAACATTTTCCCTCGGCTTGCATCTGTGTCCTAATCTTTTCTTAGAAGGATATCAGTCATACTGGATTAAGACTCTGCCTAAAAATGACCACATTTTAATTACTCCTTAAAGGTCCAAATCTCCAAATACAGTCACATTCTGAAGTACTGGGGGGTTAAAGCTTCAACATGTGGAAATTTCAGGGACACAATTTTGAACACCCTATAAATTCAGGAGAAACTAGTTTGCTGGTTCTACTGTGTGGAGAAGGAAACTGAGGCTCTGGGAAGGCAATTGGTGCCTCCCAACTCCCACAGCCAGCAAAGGCAGATGGTTGGCCGAGGTGCAGGGTTTCAGGACCTCCTATTTTTACCACAGCACAGTTATGTCCAATCTACAACCACAGGTGAGCACACGCCAGGCACCGCACAGGCTCCTTAAACCCTCTGTCAGCTGAAAAAAAGCCACACGACCTAAAAGCTGAGAATTGTTTTTCACTTGGCAGACTGTCTGAGGATTTAGGCCCAGAAGACAGCCTCTCAGGTAGCTCTCAGGTAGCTCTCAGGGGCTGCTCAGAAGAGGTAAGGGAGGAGTCAGAATATACAGGAGTTTTTGTGACAAACACCTAAAAGATGACTGTTGAAGGTGGCTGGCTGAAAACCAGACGTCTCAAGTGAATGAACTGAGTGCTTTTCTAGCTTTTCTCACATGTGAAGATACGAGAGTCTGGGCTCATCGAAATCATCACTTTGAGATGCTTCCTAGCTATCTAGGGCTAGTAACCTGCTTTTCTCCATCCTGAGTCCCCTCAGAGTGCACAGTTGGGCTAACAGCTTGGTGGCACAATGTCCTTTGTTTACTTGATATGACAAGTGACATTCTTTGTTGACACCCCCAAACGCTGTCATGCAGGACAGGGAGGTTAGATTCCATTTGAGGCAGAATCGTACAGCAGAAAGTGAAATGAGGTCTCTGGGCAGCCAGCTCCCATCTCTGGGGAGGGTAGAGCTGAGGCCCCTGCTTGGGTTGGGGTGTTGTCTTCAGTGATGGGATTTTCCAGTGCACAGTCACCTTTTGCTAGGCTTACAGATTTCTCTAACTGGGGACTGGGTACGTCTTACCCAGAGATTTTCCTGTTCAACTGGGCTTCAGTAAGTAAACTTTTGAGGCTGCTAAGTACTGGATGTTAGGCCATTTAGTTAAAAAAAAAAGAGAGAGAGAGAGAAATATACCAAGATGCTTCCAAGTCAGGGGACTCAGCCCTGGATCTCAGGCATCAGAGTGGACATTTTAGGGCCAACTCAGCTACCTTATTTTGAGATGGGGAATCTGAGGCACTGAATACAGCCTTGACTTATTGGAGTTGACCTGCGGCTCTGGCTCAGGGTTTGGCTCAGCGTATGGCCTGTTGGGCACATGGGGCCATCTTTGACTTACCTGACTCAGTCTGGCAAAGGCTGTCATTATGTGGGTGAGGTGGTAGGTGGAGGGAAGAGAGCATCATTTTGGACCCACCTGGATTCTGCCTTACCTTCCTCTGAGCAAAGCTGGGTGGCCACTGGCCCTGATGTGCAGTGGAATGCCCAGGAACAAAAGATGTGAGGAGAGGACAGTGGGCTAGAAATCTGCCTCCTCTAAGGGACCTCCGTCCATCCTGCATCCTCCTTCCTCTTCAGAGGGAGAAACTGAGGCTCAGAGAGCTTCAGTGTTTGCCCTAGACCAGCAGCCAGCAAAAAGGCAGGACTGGAACCCAAGGCCCCTGGATCTAATCCCAGTATAGTCCCTAGGAGTCCTGGTTGCCTGTCTGCTCCCCCCATGGGTTCCCAGATGCCAGGGAAGAGAGTGGGGGAACAGCTCTGAGAGATGGCTCTGAACAGAAGCCAGGGAGTCTGTTCCCAAAAAGAGGGACAGTTTTCTGACACCCTTATGTCATCCACTCTCAGCCAAAGCCCTGCACACATCTGCTATCACTTCTCTGGTTCCCACTACACTCTGCTTCCCCTGACTTGTGAGAAGAAAATATTAGCATGGCTGCCCCAGGGGTCTGAGGCCTGCAAGCACTCTGTGTGTGGCATTATCCTGCTTTGACAGCTCTGCCCTCCTCCAGGGCTGCCCTGGCCCTCCCTGAGCTCCCTTAGGAAGCAGCAGGGAGAAGGAAAGGAATTGGAAAAGTGTCTACTGCTGGCTCGCATTCTCTGCTCTGGGATGCAGACGGCTCCCCTCTGACCAAGAGCTTGGCATGTAAGACAGAGAACTGTGAGCAAAATATGGTTCTTTGCAGTGTTCAAGACAGCTTAGTGCAACTAGCTTGGAGGCTCCTCCAGCTGTGGGCTGAATCCAATGACCATGGAAAAGCAGAGCCCTGGGGTGGGCAGAATTCGAAGATGGCCCCAAGACTGCTGCACGTGTGCATGCCTTCACTAATATCCCCCCTTTACTGTAGGCAGAGCCCATGAATACAATGGCATGTAGCTCCTCTCCATATGGGGGTCGGTTACAGTATATGGAAAGATGGATTGTACAGATACTATTAGGTTTCCCAGTAGGCTAACTTTGATTTAATAACAAGGGGCCCCTTCCATGCAAATGCAACAGTTTCTGTACAACCCAGCACTTTCTCTTTCCCCTATATCTTCGTTTAAATCCATCCCAGGTATACAATGGCTAATGTTACATGTGACGTTGCTTGGGTCAGGATGCCCAGATGTGTGGTCAGACATTATTCTAGATGTTTGCATGACGGTTTGGGGATGAGATTAGGATTTAAATTGGTCAACCTTGACTAAAGCAGCTTGCTCTCCATAATGTGTTGGGCCTTGTCCAATCAGAGCAAAGGACAGACTTGCTTCAAGCAAGAAGAAATTCTGCCAGCAGGTAGGCTTTGGACTTGAACTTCAACCTGGGTTTGCTTAGCTCCCCAGCCTGCCAACCTTTAGAATTAAACTGCAGCATCAGCTCTTCCTGGGTCTCTAGTCTACTAGTCTTTGCTGCATATTCTGGACTTGCCAGCCTCAGTGATGTCAAGATATGGAAGGATAGAAGATCCTCAGCCTTAGTCCCATCCAACAGAAACACTGCTAAGCAAGAATCCAGGAATGAGGGTTTCTTCATGAGAACTAAAAATCCCTGAGGAAAAGTTACAGCACACCAGTGGAGCAAAATAAATTAGAAAAACCACGTTAAAATGGGTAAGAGGTACACTTTACCCACATCACCTGTTCCTCAAGCCACAGCTGCACGGTGCCAAGAAGGATGTTTTGGGTCTCCAACTTCTCCTGTGGGTGAAAGGGAGACCAAGGAGGACATCTAACTTCCTCAGCATTGGACACTACCTTAGTGGCCCACCTCTGTCTCAGCTCATGAGAACTATTCAGGCAAGGAGAGAGTAGAATGATATATTCAAAGTACTAAAAGAAAGCAGAAAAAAAATTATCAACCAAGAACACTATACTTGGTAAAACTGTCCTTCAAAAATGAAGGAGAGATAAAGATCTTCCCAAATAAAAACTGAGGGAGTTTATCACCACTAAACCTGCCCTATATTAAGTAGACTTGTCAGCATTCAAAATTATGTAAGTCAATTCCTGAAAATAATCTCTATATGCATAAAAAAAAGAAGGGAGGGGATTCCCTGGGTGAGCCTGATCTAATCAGATAAGCCTTAGAGAAGACAGGGGGCAGAAGCAGCGGTCCTTCTGCCAATGGAGAGGACCATGATGAGGAACCACAGACTCTGTAGGAGCTGAGAGTGGCCTCTGGTTCACAGCCCTCAAAGAAATAGGGACCTCAGTGCTATAACCACTGGGTTCTAAATTCTCAACAATGCAAGTGAGCCTCAGAGGAGAATGCAGTCAGCCAACACTGTGATTTCAGTCCAGTGAGACCCTGGGCTTTGGACTTCACCAGTCCCTGCCTAGACTTTTGAGCCTAGGAAACTGTGAGATGAAATTACCATATAAGCTTGTGGTAACTCATTACACAGTGATCAAAAATTAACATATCCTTTTCCAGACTTCTATTGATAAATCTTTCAGGGCATATGAAGTAAGGGTTGAGCTAAGTCTGGCACCTGGGCAGAAACATATCTCAGTTCAAGCATGTCTGATAGAAAAAAATTGAACATTACAACATACAGTTGAAACATGGTTCAGGAACAGAGGTGTGCAGCAATGAGAGACAGAGAGTGAGAAAGAGAGGGACTGGGAAACTCCTATAGTTTCTCCGGACATTGTACTTTTATTACGTTTTGCTTTGTCTTATTTATTCATTCATTTGCAAACCCTTTCATTCAAACAGTGACAAGAATGAAAAATTAATTTTTATTACTTCTGTTCTTTTTGGCCACACTATAGTGGTATGTGGAACTTCCCCAAGTAGAGATTGAACCTGTGCTCCCGACTATGGAAGCGCAGAGTCTTAATCACTGGACCACCAGGGAAATCCTCAACCTCTGATTAGGATTATTTCCCCAGAGAATGGAGCATTTCTGCAGACTAAGAGTTGGGTCTGGAGGGAGAGCTAGCCATAGACAAAGAGCCCATTTGCTTATGGACCTTGTGTACCTCTGGGTTGATCTTGAACCTTGGGCTGTGTGGGTATGACAATGCTGCACACTCTATAAAGTGCCCAAGAATGAACAGTTTTGTAGATGGTAAATATCTCCTTTTTGCAGCAAGAAAACGAAAGGAGGAGGGGAGAAAAGTAGTTTATTATGGTTTCTTAGTAAGTCTGGGACCAAATGACTGGTGTTGCCTTTCTTGGTTTTGGTCTTAGCTGAGCCATCAGCACCAAGAAATCTGCCTTAGAGATCTTGTAGCAGCATCAGGTGATGCTGTCGGAGTGCACTCTGAGTAAGGACAGCGAGGAGCACATCTCCTGTGGACCAGCTGTGGACCTGTAACCTGAGCGAGGAGTCGACTTGTGTTGTTTTGCGGTTGGTTGTTACTGCAGCGCAGCCGAGCCCATACTGGCTAGCGGAGTCAGTACAGCCCACCTGATGCAGGCCTTCATCCCAGGTGTCTGCCTGGCTAGCGAAGCATCATAATCTAGATCGTGCAACAATGCTAGAATTTTCTAGGAGAAGGTTATCCGGAAAAGCTATGCGTTCTGGTTAAACGATGTCTTTGAATTCTGAAGGCACGGGATTTTTTTTCTTTCTTTTACATAGATGCACACACACTATAAATGAATTGTTTCCTACTTTTTTGCTCATTTTAAACTTCCCTTCGTGTTGTTATAGGTTTTGTATGCACCATTTATAATGACTGAATAAATATTTAATGACTGGATTGTGAAAGACCTCACTTAATCATCGTGCCCTGTGGTAGGATACTTAGATTGTTTGCAATACACATCTTTGTGCATAAAGCTTCATTTCTGTTTAATATTATTTACTTTGGCTAGGGTTCTAGTAGTGGAACACCTGGACAGAAATGTCATGAAACTTTACCTTTTTCAAACATTCCTCTGGAAAGTAAAGCATTCACCTACCCTGCTGCCACAGGTTGGCTAGTCTGGTGAAAGCAACTCACTCTTTCATTAAAGATTAAATGGAGTCAGGCCTGGGCCATCATCCTGCCACATCACTCCAGGCTCATAGTGATGTAGACCAAACCCCAGAAGACCAGGCCAGCCTGGGGGGTCTAGCCTAGGAACAGGTCCCCGACAACCTCAGCTTAGTACTCTCCGGCTCTAGTTCAAGTCATAAAATTCCCAAGGGTTCACCCCATCCCCATCTGAACACCTCCATTCCATCATCAGCCCCCAGGGGAGTTTTGAGGGTCCACCATGGCCCTTGCTTTCCCCTTGTGGACCCCACACCGTCTGCATTCCTGGAGCTCATGACCACTTTTAAGAGCCCTGGTTCTAGTCACTGCATCTCCCTCCAAGGGGCAGTGCCCTGCAGCTCACTGGGGTCTTACTGCCTGAAATGCAGGGCTGGGGAGGGTACTCCTTACTCACTCCTGTAAAGCATCTTAATTGGGATACATACTGAGGACCCTGGGGCTCAGCTTTTCCCTGCCATATCCTCCAGACCATTTCTCTAACCTATGGACCTTGCATATTCCCTGGGGCCTGAGAGACATCACAGTGACTTCTAGCAGCCCTCAAAACTATTTTCTCCCAAGCCTGGTCCATGCCCCAGGCAAGCATTTTTATTTTCTTAATAGTAACAAAGTCCCCCCTCTTTGATCAAACTGTAATCAGGCTTCTCTGAGCCCTCCTCCAGACTAAGCTTAGTCCTCGTCATGCAAACCTAGTTATAGCAAAGAATCCTGCTTAGTCAGTTTATCATGAATACGCCCCCATTCTTAATGTCCAGTTAAGCTTCACTTCCCCCAACCATGGACATCCAACCAATTTCCTCTTCATAACTGCCTGTCTTTCCCTTACTTTGCCCATTGGCTATAAATCCCCATTTGTCTCTGTTCACATTTGAAGTTGTGTTCAATGGATTTCCCCTACTGCAGTAATCTTGAACAAAGTCATTTTTTAAAAATCAAGGGTGAGAATAATTTCTCTTTGAAAGGAGATATTCTTTCCCATCCAGAAAACCCTCTTATGAGGAGTCACCCGGTGGATAGGGAGAGGAGCTTTAACCTGGGGAATGGCTGCCAGCCTCACCCCCCATATATGTGCCTCCTATCAAGGACACTGTTTGTTGGAGAGGCCAGAAGCCCCGGTAAAGGAATGTTCTGAGTGTCTTCCCTGGAGAACTGAGAAACCCACACCCGACACCCCAGCCTCACCTTCATCTCACAGCTTTACGGCCCACTCATTCATTTTTTCATTACACATTTATTGAGTTGCTCCTATATCATCTTGTCTTAAATTTTTGGTGGAGATTTTATATTTTCAGGGATAGTCCCTTGTTTACTTTCAGTTTCATTTCATTTATTGGGCAAAGACTTTTGAGCAGCTGAGCATTCCTAAGGTTCTGGGGATACCACCAAGAGGCGGAGTATAGACTGAGGCCCCGCCGTTTTCAGCTCCCAGTCTCAGAGAGCAGCCTGCACACATCAGAGTCCGCATGTGAGGAGGGACGGTGCCCAGTCTTATTGCCAAAGACCATGGCTCCAGAGTAGAACATGAAGCAATTAGATAATTGCTGCTTTGTGTCTGTATGATATCATACATTTAGAGTAGTTAGACTGAGGTAATTTGCAAAACTGACCAATAATAGATCCTTAATATATTTCCTGCTTTCCTTCCCGTCCCTCCATTTTTTCTTTTTCCTCCCGCTTTACTTTCTTCCTTCTTACACTCTTCCTAGAAGGCTCTTGAGGTCATTCATCTCTGTCCATGGGCAAACTCCCCTCCACAGTATCCTGACAGGAAGGTAGGGTCCCAGACACCCAGCAGAAGTTGAGAGGAGATGTTCAGAATCTACCCACTGGGAAACCTTGCCTCATCAAGCTACTCCCTGGTCTGGTGATGAGGAGGCACCAGACTCACTTCCTTTCCTGGTGACGCTAGAGCCCAGTGATGCTGGATCAGGCTATGCTGGCAGATGTCTCTCCCTCGCCAGCCAGCCCTAGTGTCCAGTCTTCTACTATTTACTTAATATCTTCTTTAAATTGCTTCACTCATATTGCCTAAATAAATAAAATGTAAGAGGAAACGTATTTCAGAGGATGAGATGGTTGGATGGCATCACCGACTCAAAGGACATGAGTTTGAGTAAACCCAGGGAGTTGGTGACGGACAGGGAAGCCTGGCGTGCTACAGTCCATGGGGTCATAAAGAGTTGGATACGACTGAGCAGCTGAACTAACTAACTGAATGGTTGTTCCTTGGGACTAAGAGTAAGCACTAAATGTAAGATAAATACAGTTTCTTCTCTGTGGAGTTAATTATCTATCAGGAAAGAGAAAAGTTACAAGTAAATGAAAAAAATCTAACTGTAAGAAAGAAATTGAGCAAAGAAAGAGATGAGAGTGGAGTATACATTTGCCACAGGCGATGGGTGATGAATCAAAGTTATTGTTTGGACGCGCTGAGTTTTGAAAATACTGATTTCAAGTATGCCTTTGAATGATGGCTTGAGCAAGGTCAGTGTGGAGAGGTTGGGACTGAAATGATCAAGGTAAGCGTGTTAGTTGCATCAGTGGTGTTTGAAGCCACAGGCTCAGATGCGATTATTTCAGGAGTGAATGTCCATAGATACCTGGGCCCCTGGTGCTCCCACACTAACGAGTCACAAAGAAGAGGAGGCCCAGTCAGGTGTTAAAGGAAGGCAGCCCACTGCGGTACTCTGCGGTTTCTTAGAAGCACAATGAGGGAAATGTGTTTGCAGAGGATGGAGCGATAGCTACCAACTGTCACTGCAAAGCTGAGCCAGATGAAGACAACGAGGTCACCACTGGGTTTGGCAAGATGGCGTCATGGGTGTGACTCTGGTGGAACAGTGGGGGCCAACTCCTGATTGGAGTGATTCTAAGGGAGGACAGGGGGCGAGGAAGGGGTGGTGGGGAGTAGAGACCGTTTCCTACTCTTTCAAGGAATTGTGCTGGCACGGGAAAGCCCACACGTGCAGCTGCTCCTGGAACATCTCATGAGCCATCTGAAATCAAGCTGTGGACCACATGGCCTGGAAATTCATCCTTGAAAACCCAGACTAACAGAGCCCTTTTCCTAACCCTTACTGGCACCACTCCTGGGAGAGTGCCCTCGAGTTACATTCTTCCCAGTACTCAGCCCCAAAAAGGTTTTTTCCTCGCTGGGGCCAGCAGCTTGACAGGCCTGCACACAATGCAGCCACACACAGCAGAAGAGCTGGCGAGCACCAGGGCTGCAGGGCCGTACACAACCAGGGCCCTTATTCCAGAGCAGAGAGGCGCCGGGGCATGTCCTGCTCCAGCACAGATGCTTGTTGATCTCGATTCGCACAGTCCAAGAAAAGCTTGGCCTCAGAGATTTCTGGTCCAATCACAAGAATATGGGGGTTGGGCATGGGTGAGAGAGAAAGAGATGGACTTTTCAAAAATCTGTATTAAAAAAACTAACTCTGTATAAACCTGATTTCTGTGAGCCTGCTGCCTGCAGTAGTGAAATGCCCTGTTACTCTTCCGAGGCAGCAGTGAATAGCGACTCTGTTAGGAGCTGGCAGGGTCTCCAGAATCGAAATACACCAGGAAGATGGGAGAGCTGCTTTCCTGGAGTCAGTTGTGAGCAGAGCCTGCGAGGAAGTGGGCCTTCCTCCTGCAAGCTCTCTGCCTAAGCAAGACAGAAAAGTCCCCACTTGGCATGTGCATTTCTATTTTATACAAAGTGAAGCGGAATCACACCCAGATCAGATTTGCATTTTCTCGCGGGCTATTGCAGGAGGCCGTCTTCAGACCGACCACATTCACAACCAACTTTTCTTTTGTATAATTGGCCACCAATATTAAGAAAAAAACCTGCGCTATCCATTGGAAAACCATGGGGGCAGCCTGACTTTTTTGTGTGGGAAGGAAAGATCAGGACAATTACTGAGAGCCCATACTGCGCCAGGTGCCTGGTGTTTGCATTCTCCTTTAACCTTCACTGACTCTCGGTTTTGCAGACAGGAAACTAAGACTTAATGAGGAAGATGACTTGCCCAAGACCTTGGTAGGCTGAGGAATGGGCCCCCTCTGTACGTGTTTTTTTTTTTTTCTAATGTTTTCCGACCCTCTCTGACTTATTGGCAGCCAGTGGCGATTTCTTTGACTGTAGGACTTCTCATGTAATATAGAAGGTAATGGTATAGGCACCAGTTTCTCAGCGGTTCTGTCCTAGCTCCCTGAAGCTGGTATGCTTGGCTTGGGTCACACAGTGAGTGTGGTTCCTGCTAGAGATGGTGGGATCATTTGTGAAGGTGAAAATGAACGTCCTCGGTCTGCACCAGCATCCGATTTCCACCACTATACCTGCCCCCAGGCTGCCCCCTCACTCCTGCCTCTGCTGGTCCCCATGAGCACTGGCTTTGAGGCGTTTGCCTAGAGTTCAACTCATTTCCATATTCCTTTTCTCATACAAACCTTGGGGGCAATTCAGGGGCTCCAGTAACATGAACCTTTTTCTCTAAATAAGGAAGCTGAGACCCCCGAGAGATTTAGCCACTCAACCTTCTAAGACAAAGTTGAGACTCAAGATTTTGGACTCCCACAGCCAAGCCCATTCCCAGCTCTGCATGGCCTCTCTATGTGAGCCCTGAAAGCCTCTGTCTTTGCTCCTTTCAAACACACTAAGGTCCCAGGACTAAGTTGGAGAGGAGAGCTCCTGAGACCTCAGCCAACCAGCTCACAGAGCTACAGAACCTTACTCTCCTGCTAGTGGTGGCGGTGTTACCATCCTCATGTATTATGACCCTGTTTACTAAGCATTTTATGTATTTTCTAGTGCATTTCCTCCCAGTGATGAGAGACGGATATTGTTATACCCATTTTGCAGAGGAAGAAAGTGAGGTAAAGGAATTTGCCCATGGTCACATGGTTAATAGGCGGTAGAATCAGGATGAAAATTCGGATTCATCTGCCTCCACCAGCTTTGTACGATACCCTGCAGCTATCTTATAGGCCCCCTGACGTGTATGGAGGTAAGAGCATTTCATCGTACCATGAATTTTGCCTTGTGCACGCACGTGTTTCCTTCTTTATATGAACACCGTGTGTCAATTACACAGCCGTGTGTAGATCTGGACAAACCCTGAGCAGCACATTTCACGCTATTCAATGTTCTACTGGATATGCCGCTTGCTTTATTCGAGTCAAGGCCTAACAGCCCCTCCCTCTTCCCTTGCCTAGTTCATGGCTTTCCAGAAAGACCATGCTTCTTTCCGCACGTCTTCCTGGCCACCACTACTAATTTTAGAGGAGCTGAGTTCAGGTCCACGTTCGTGCTCCACTGCCCTGAACCTCAACATTATGCATTGACAGTTTAGGGACCGATTCAAACTGCTAGCTTTGGGGACCACTGTACCTCTCTTCTCAATACCTTAAAACCAGAAGGCAAAGTCATCACTTCTCTGCCAAAGCTTCATTTCCAGCATCTCCAGAGAGCAGTCCTGACAGATGAGAACCTCTTGGTGGTGTTAGATCTGTCTCAACACTGCTAAGCTCCATGGGGAGCTACAAGCGAGCATGAATCATGCAGAGGCTGAAGATGTAAAGGCTTTAACGTCTCCTATGAATCTCTGAATCTGGGGAGAGATGAGACTACTTTCTCTGAAGCTGAGCTTCCACTCAAGTTCTTATGGCTCCAGTGTTACAGACCCAACATGAACCTTCTGAGACGCCAACACATCTACTCTTGGCAAAACGCAGCTTCCTCTCACAACAGAAATGAGAGCGTGGAAGGCTTATAAAGTTGACTCCAAAAGCATCATGCATATCTGCAAACTCTTCATATCCAGCATTTGGACGAGCTGGGTGGAGATGGATCAGAAACACATGGATTAGATTTTCTTTAAGCTACACTATGGGCCTCTGAAATTAAGGGAAAAGTGCTTGGCATGGTCCATTTGGGATTTACGGATCTCTGAGCACTTGAAGCATCAGCAAATGCTCCCCAGGCAGAAGATCCTTTGGCCGACTTCCCCTGACCCTCAATTCCCTCCCAGTGGGAACTGCTAAGGGGGAAAGGAAATGCAGACTCGAAGAAGAATGAATGAGTAGGGGGAAGGTCCTCAGAAAGGGGGACTGTGAATCTGGGGGTTATAAAGATGTGGACAATTTGAGAGGTTTGGGAGGAAGCGAAGGTAGGTTCTTAGAATCCATGTCTGCAAGTAAGTTCTATTAGCTTCTCCCTCAGCGATTCAGTCAAAGTTCCTTCTGAGCTGGCCGTGGATCTCGCAAATGAGCATGCACATCATTGAAAAACTATTCACTTCCTGGAGCGGCCAGAGCCTGTGGAGTGACTGAAACCGTGCAGAACATTTCCATGAAGCCTGGTAACACGTAGGTCGTGCTGTCGTCTACGATTACTCGGTTGAAGTTTGAAAGCATGATCCGTTATTTTCCACCTGTTTACTTTTAACACAAAGCTCTGTTGACTAAATAAATTCTATTTTGAAGTCCTCAAATGAGGCATTGAGATGGAGTCAACTTTGGACACCCAGCCAAGACCAGATTCCTTATGTTCAAGGTTAACGACCATCTGCTCTAGAAAGGGCCAGACAGATAACAAGATGTGTGGAAAATATGCTGAAGACAAGCGCTGACTCTGAAGCACTTGCAGACCCACCCAAGAGCTGACAGCCTCTCACCAAAGGCACCGTGGCATGAGTTGTCCTGATTTGCCATGGTCTGTCTACAGGTCTGCGTCTGGTGCTGGCTGCCGAGTCCCAAAGAAAATAGTCCTGCTCTTGTTTATTGCTGGGTAGGGGGCAGTGTGGAGCAATGGGCAGAGTGCACGTTTAGGCACTAGACTGGCCTTGGACTCAATCTCAGTTCAGTCATCCAGCTTTGGGAGAATCCATGGCTCACTGTATTCTTACTTTGCTCTTTGGGGCGTGCGGCTCAAAACGATTTCAGTTCTGCCACCATTGATCCTGGGTCAGAGGTCTGAACTTCCACATCTTCCTTAAACCTGTGGGCTTTGAAATCAGAGTTCTTACTCTGTCTCTCCCAGCTACACATGTGCAGCAAGAAGGCAGCTCGGGCTCTAAGTGTGTCGTGAAATTGATCTCTCGCTGCCATTTTCCAGGGGCTTATTAGGAGGGTGGGACTATGGGAAGAAGACAGAAGCATCTGGGAGTGAGGTCCTGAGGCCATATCTGCTTCAGACGTGCCTGTGAGAGTGAGCGGGGTCCTCACATCTCGCTCTCTCTAGCTCTGCAGCCAGCAGTGCTCTAGACGACAATAGGGCAGCACACCCCCTCCAGGAGCAGCCCTGACGTGGGGGAGACGGAGACACAGACACAGGATGCCTGAGATACGCACGGAGGTAGCTGGGTGGCAGGGAACAAACATTTCTTTTTCATTTTTTTTATTGAAGTATAGTTGATTTACAATTTGTGTTGGTTTCTAGTGTACAGCAAATGAATCATTATATATGTGTGTGTGTGTGTGTATGTATATATATGTATATTCTTTTTCATATTCTTACCATTATGGTTTATTACAAGATTCTGAATATAGATCCCTGTGCTATACAGTAGGACTTTGGTGAACAACAAATTTTATATATAGTAGTTTGTATCCGCTGATCCCCAAACTCCTAATTGATCCCTCTGCCACCCCCTTTCCCCTTTGGTAATAACCATAAATTTGTTTTCTATGTCTGTGGGTCTGTTTCTGTTTTGTAAACAAGCGCATTTGTACCACATTTCAGACTCCACAGTTAAGTGGTGCCATATGGCGTTCGTCTTTCTCTTTCTGATTGACTTATTTCACTCAGTATTATAATCTCTAAGTTGATCCACATTGCTGCAAATGGCATTATTTCATTCTTTTTTAGGGACGAATAATATTTCATTGTGTATATACACATCTTCTTCATCGATTCATCTGTCAATGGACGTTTAGGTTGCTTCCATATCTTGGCTATTGTAAATAATGCTTCTATGAATGTTGAGGGGCATGGATCTTTTCAAATTAGAATTTTTTCCAGATATATGCCCAGAAAGGGAATTGCTGAGTCACATGGTGTTTCTATGTTTAGCTTTTTTAAGGAGCCTCCATACTATTTTCCACAGTAGCCCCACCAGTTTACATTTCCACCGACAGTGTAGGTCTTTTTCCCACACTCTCTCTGGCATTTGTTATTTGTAGACTTTTTAATGACTGGTGTGAGGTGGTACCTCACTGTAATTTTGATTTGCGTTTCTCTAATAATTAGGGATGTTGAGCATCTTTCCAGATGCTATTGGTATGTCTTTCTTTGGAGAAATGTCTGTTTAGGTCTTCTGCCCATTTTTTGACTGGGTGGATATGTTCCTGTGCTTTTTATTCTACAGTAAACATGCAGCCCTTTGGTAATTAGAAAACAAAGGACTGAAAGTTTGAAAAAAGGACCATGGAGGAGACAGAGGAGGAAGTAGAGGTGTTACCATAGAATCGGGTTTAACTGCTGGGTTCAGGGGAGGCTAAGAGAAACAGGATGAGTGGGAGCAGTCTGCAGACACATGGCTTTCACCAGCACGCGTCCCCACCCAGGAGACAGGACGGCAGGGCCTGGAACTAGGATCAGAGCCGAGCTGCTGAGATGCCCAGGAAGGAGGGGCAGAAAAGCAGGAAGAAGAGGCTGGGCCCTGATGGGAGAAGCTCTGTGTTTCCATTGCCTTTTCATCCCGGAGGAAGTAATAGAAGGTAACCAAGAGCATTGCATTTTAGAGTCTCTTTGGTGCATGGAAACAGGCCTGGGGGCAGAGATGAGCTCATCAGAGTTTATTTTTAACCTGCTCCTAAAGGCCAACAGGAAGATACCCCATTTTGCTAGCGGGCTGTGTCCAAAAGGAGCAGTTGGCGCCTGCCTCCCCCAGGCTCCTTGCAGTCCCTCTTCCCACTGTGGGGAAAGGCCCAGCAGGCTTCAACGGGCCATCATTCTTCATTAGGTTGGGCTTTGTCTTCAGGAGGCACAGAGCTCAGAGAGGCTGCTTGATGGAAGCACTGTGACCTCAGGGTTTTTAGAAATAAAAGCTAATTGACCATAGGAAAATCAAACAGATCTCATCACTGGTGTCTGGGCTGTCTCCCAGTCGCACTTCCAGCTAGGCCTCAACAATGGAGATGCCCGCTGGGGCCGGCCCATCCTCCCACCCGTGGAACTACCCACAGACAGGACAGATGCCAATGCCTTTGGCTCTCTCCCCATGTGGGCCAGAGCCTGTCCTCTAGGGCCTGAGGTCTTCGCTGCCAGTCTGGCCCCGTGGAACATTCCATCCCATCATTTGGAGACTTTCATCAGAGTAAAAATCCCACTGCTGGAAGGAATCCAAACACTGGGCCACGTTTGGTGTTGTATATTCTTGCCTGGATGATAGCATTTGATTTGTGTAGAGATGGGCCATTGGCAAAGTGCCTTCTCATACGTAATTTAGTGAACTTTCAGTGGGCTGGTGAAGACTCGCAGAGGCGAAGACTTGGCTTCCAAGCAGCTCAGAGTCACTGTCAGTGTGTGTGTTTGTGCACACAGAGTGCCCTGAAGAGCAGGAGTCACCAGGGTTTCCAAGTCACCCTTGGTTTCTAAGGGAAGTTCGAGAAGGGATTGAGAACACGGGTAGAGTCAGCTAACTAGACCTGGACCCCATCCTGCAGTCAGGGAAACTGAGGCACAGGTAGCCCAAGGCCACACAGTCAACAGAGCTTCAAATCCAATTTGAACTGATGGCAACTGATGCAGGCCTCAGAGAACTCCGTTAGTGCGTGTGTAACATCTTGAGGGATGCAAGCTCCCCAGCAGAGTTGTCACCAGACATTGCCTGCAAACTGGCCAGTGCAGAATCCAGTGTGAGCCCACAGTTGGGCGCCACTGCTGTTCTGCTCTAACCCTGGGTGGGGGAAGTGAGAAGATTGTTCATCATCTCCAAGGCAGAATGTGCTTCAGGGAAGGCAATCGTATGACTTTCCGTAACCCCTGACTTCCCACACTCAGTCCTGACTCACAATCAACAGTTCAGCCCTAGCTCTTGCGTCTGATCTTCCTTTGTGAAGTGCGTCGCGAGCTTTTCAGAGTGTGTGCCTCGACATGGTCACATCCCCCTCCTATCTGCCCACCTGTCAGTCACTGAAGTAGCATTTCTCAAGTGTGTATCGTCATCTTCTAAAGGACTTAAAATGAGACTGATGCTGCAACGCACCCAGGCTTTCTGATTCAGTGGGTGTGGGCTGGGCCCTGAGAACGTGCGTATGTGACAGGTTCTCAGGGATGCCGATGCTGGTGGGGCACACCTGGAGAAGCCCTGCTTTGGCGTACCATCTCATGAGAGTAACATCAGAGGGAACTAGTTGACAGAAGCAGACCCATAGACAGAGCTACCTTGGAACAGGGTGAAAAAGAAAGAGAAACCCAGAAACTACTGCCGCACAGGGAAACCTGGGCAGGGGTGGTTTATCCTCAGAGACTTAGTCTCTGCACAGATCCAGCTGAGTCTGAGTATTCCCAGGAAAACTGTTAGTGAGTGATACTGAGTGGAATTTACAGTATAAAAAATCTCAAATGAGAAGGGACCCACAGGGTGTCCTGTGAAGCGGGGGAAGGCACAGGGGTCGAGTGTGGGCTGCCCCCCCACCATGCACAGCATTGCGTGGCTGACATGCACTGTCTGCCTGAGAGTCCCAGCAGCCTGGAGATTGATGCTATGACCCCCACTGTACAGAAGAGGAAAAATAGGGCTCAAAGAAGCTAAGCAACTGCTCAAGCTTACCAAAGTAGGGAATTGAAGAGCCTGGGTCAGAACTGACACAGTACGAAAGAACTTGGTGGAAACCAGGAGCAGCCACTGCTTATGCTAGGGTGGACACAACTTGAGCACCATAAGTTTATTTGTGGTGGAGGAACTGAGACAAGCTGTTATGGTCTGAAACAGGCTGATTGCACACCCAGTGAGGTGAAAGAGTCCCAGATCAGGGACATGTGTGAGATGTATTCTACTCTCATCTATGAATAATGGCCTCTGGTCTCCATGCGCCTGATGCCCGAGGCACTGCTATGGACTGAATTGTGTCCCATCCAATTCATATGTTGACAGTCTAACCCCCAATGTCACTGCATTTGGAAATGGAACGTTAAGGAGGTGGCTGAGATTAATTGAGGTCATAGGGTGGACCCTGGATCCAATGGATTTGGTGTCCTTATAAATGAGAAGATGGCAGCAGATCTCTCTCTCTCTGTGCCATGTGAGGATACAGTTCAGTTCAGGTGCTCAGTCATGTCTGACTCTTTGAGACCCCATGAATCGCAGCACACTAGGCCTCCTTGTCCATCACCAACTCCCGGAGTTCATTCAAACTCACGTCCATCAAATCGGTGATGCCATCCATCCATCTCATCTTCTGTCATCCCCTTATCCTCCTGCCCCCAGTCCCTCCCAGCATCAGAGTCTTTTCCAATGAGTCAACTCTTCGCATGAGGTAGCCAAAGTACTGGAGTTTCAGCTTTAGCATCATTCCTTCCAAAGAACACCCAGAACCAATCTCCTTTAGAATGGACTGGTTGGATCTCCTTGCAGTCCAAGGGACTCTCAGAGTCTTCTCCAACACCACAGTTCAAAAGCTTCAATTCTTTGGTGCTCAGCTTTCTTCACAATCCAACTCTCACATCCATACATGACCACAGGAAAAACCATAACCTTGACTAGACGGACCTTTGTTGGCAAAGTAATGTCTCTGCTTTTGAATATGCTGTCCAGGTTGATCATAACTCTTCTTCCAAGGAGTAAGCGTCTTTTAATTTCATGGCTGCAATCACCATCTGCAGTGATTTTGGAGCCCAAAAAAATAAAGTCTGACACTGTTTCCACTGTTTCCCCATCTATTTCCCATGCAGTGATGGGACCAGATGCCATGATCTTTGTTTTCTGAATGTTGAGCTTTAAGCCAATTTTTTCACTCTCCTCTTTCACTTTCATCAAGAGGCTTTTTAGTTCCTCTTCACTTTCTGCCATAAGGGTGGTGTCATCTGCATATCTGAGGTTATTGATATTTCTCCCAGTAATCTTGATTCCAGCTTGTGTTTCTTCCAGCCCAGCGTTTCTCATGATGTACTCTGCAGATAAGTTAAATAGGCAGGGTGACAATATACAGCCTTGATGTACTCCTTTTCCTATCTGGAACCAGTCTGTTGTTCTATGTCCAGTTCTAGCTGTTGCTTCCTGACCTGCATATGGGTTTCTCAAGAGGCAGGTCAAGTGGTCTGGTATTCCCATCTCTTTCAGAATTGTCCACAGTTTATTGTGATTCACACAGTCAAAGGCTTTGGCATAGTCAATAAAGCAGAAATAGATATATTTCTGGAACTCTCTTGCTTTTTTGATGATCCAGTGGATGTTGGCAATTTGATTTCTAGTTCCTCTGCCTTTTCTAAAACCAGCTTGAACATCAGGGAGTTCATGGTTTACGTATTGCTGAAGCCTGGCTTGGAGAATTTTGAGCATTACTTTACTAGCATGTGAGATGAGTGCAATTGTGTGGTAGTGTGAGCATTCTTTGGCATTGCCTTTCTTTGGGACTGGAATGAAAACTGACCTTTTCCAGTCCTGTGGCCACTGCTGAGTTTTCCAAATTTGCTGGCATATTGAGTGCAGCACTTTCACAGCATCCTCTTTCAGGATTTGAAATAGCTCCACTGGAATTCCATCACCTCCACTAGCTTTGTTCGTAGTGATGCTTTCTAAGGCCCACTTGACTTCACATTCCAGGATGTCTGGCTCTAAGTGAGTGATGACACCATTGTGATTATCTTGGTCATGAAGATCTTTTTTGTACAGTTCTTCTGTGTATTCTTGCCACCTCTTCTTAATCTCTTCTGCTTCTGTTAGGTCCATACCATTTCTGCCCTTTTTTATTGAGCCCATCTTTGCATGAAGTATTCCCTGGGTATCTTTAATTTTCTTGAAGAGATCTCTAGTCTTTCCTATTCTGTTGTTTTCCTTATTTTTTTTTGCATTGATCACTGAGGAAGGCATTCTTATCTCTTCTTGCTATTCTTTGCAACTCTGCATTCAGATGTTTATATCTTTCCTTTTCTCCCTGTTTTTGCTTCTCTTCTTTTCACAGCTATTTGTAAGGCCTCCCGAGACAGCCATTTTGCTTTTTTGCATTTCTTTTCCGTGGGGATGGTCTTGATCCCTGTCTCCTGTATAATGTCACAAACCTCCATCCACAGTTCATCAGGCAATCGATCTATCAGGTCTAGTCCCTTAAATCTATTTCTCACTTCCACTGTATAATCATAAGGGATTTGATTTAGGTCATACCTGAATGGTCTGGTGTTTTTCCCCACTTTCTTCAATTTAAGTCTGAATTTGGCAATAAGGAGTTCATGATCTGAACAACAGTTAGCTTCTGGTCTTATTTTTACTGACTGAATAGAGCTTTTCCATCTTTGGCTGCAAAGAATATAATCAATCTGATTTCGGTCTTGACCATCCACAACAAGAAGGTAACTGCTTACAAGCCAGAAAGAGAGCTCTTACCAGATTCCAGTCCTGGCTGGAACCTCAGCTTCCAGTCTCTAGAATGGTGAGAAAATGAATTTCTATTGCCTAAGCCACTCAGCCTACGGTATTTGCTAAGGCAGCCCTAGTGGACTAACACATTCCAGCGAGGACACGGTCCCTCGTTTGAGGGGCTGGTTAAAAATCCAGGCCACAGAGGGCTGCATAGTGGGACGGGCTTTCCTTCTGAAACCCTCACTCACTTTTAACTTTATAGATATGGTCCCATGTGGTTTAAGAAAGGGGACTCTGTCTTTAAAAAGACCCCTCATTTCTACCTGAAAATTTAATTAACAACATTGTATCCAAATGTCTTTCTGTTTCTTGGTTGACATACTATAGGTCGGGGTTTTTTAAGGCAGTGTTTTCCAGATGTAGCCAGAGGACCTTACATATAGCCTAATGTACAACTGTTTACCACAGGGAACATCATGCTCCCTTATTGGTGGATTTCATTAACCTTCAGCAACCTTTAACTTATTGATGTAGTTTGGTCATGGACAAAAACTGTATGAGGTCAGCAAAGAGTTTTTCTTTTGAACCACGGATCAAGATTATAAGATCTGCAGCATGAATCAAGAGGAGCCATCTCTTGGCAAAAATGTTAAGATTTTCCAGCAATAATAGTAATTCAAAGTGACTGACTGCTCACTTTATCTGTCGTTTGCCTATCCGCTACCTGCCTGCCCACCTGTTATTATCTTTGATGCTCCTTCCATTTCTTGTGCAGTGACAATGAAGGAGGGCAGAACGGGGAAATTTCACGACAGAGTGAGAATAGGAAGAGTACGCACTAGCAGATTAAAAATGACTGTGCTTGACTCTTTAATTATCATCACGATTCGATCGTAAAGAGGAACAGACAACCAAAGATTGTCAGATCCTTGAGGAAAATATTAACCAGCTTAAACACACTGCTGGCAAAACCCCTGTGAATCCTAATCCCAGAGGCAGATGAGTCACCAGGTCCTGAGTCTGCAGCGGACAATGGTGGACTGGCCCTTAGGCTTAATGCTGAGCCATTTGGCATTTGTGGCTTGAGGTTCTGCTCAGCCATTTACTGCTTCTAGCTTCCTTTGTAACTTCCAACATTCTGTTGGCATTAACTACTCCCTTATATCTTTAAAACACTGTGCTTTAAAAAAAATGACTATCATTTTAACAGGGTTTGGTGAGGAAGCAGAGATAAATGAACGTATTTAGTCAGAAACTCTCTTGGAGTATTTGCAGATCTGGAAAGACACTTTCTTCTCACTCTTCTGAAAAAAAATTACCTGAGGATATGTTACAAAATAATGAAGAAGCGATCTAATGAAGAGGAGAAGATGTATGCTTTCGAGAAGTTGAAGATATAAACCAGTTCTCAATGCTGAGAAAAATCTAAGGACAGAAGATATGTAGGTGGTGGGTCTAGGAACGAACTGGTCCAACCAGAGGTCTTCGGGGAAAAACAGATTTACGATATATAATATGCTTTGGATGGGCTTCCCAGGTGAGTCAGTGGTAAAGAATCCACCTGCCAATTCAGGAGATCTGGGTTTAATCCCTGGGTCAGGAAGATCTCCTGGAGAAGGAAATGGCAACCCACTCTAGTATTCTTGCCTGGAAAATTCCATGGACAGAGAAGCCTGGTGAGCTACAGTCCATGGGGTCATAGAGCTGAACACGACTGAGAGCCTGAGCACCAGGCACCAGCAATATGATTTTGGGACGAGACAATCTTAGTGATAAGGTGAGTCAAAACATTCTTTTTTAAAAATGATAAGAAAAATATATACAATAAATATTCCAGAAAAGGTGTATAATATAGTCATATGAGGAACACTAAAATGTTGTATATTTGGAGGAAAATTATGAACAGTAAGAAAAGAGAACCTCTCTAACATGGGACAATACCACTTGAGTAGCACAGATATAGTGACAAAAACTTCTCTATAGTCCTAATCAGCCAACTGAAATATTACACAATAATAACGTTATAAAAGTAGTTCATTATTATTATTAGGATTAATCGATCAGCAAACACAGGAGACTACCATCTTTCATAAATTCATAAAAAGACACCATTAAAAAATGGAATCTCATTGGCAGCATTTTTTAACTTAACGGAATATAAAACCATTTTGTGTCATAGAACTGATGACATACTATATGCAATAAAATTTTATATATTGACAGAGGAGAAAGAAAATGTTATAAACCTTAACACTTTGAAGTAAAAATAGAAATGACAGAAAACGAGATGGGGAAGAGCAGGGAAAGCAGAAGTCTTAATTTCTTTAATTTACATGATGGAGATTCAAAAAGGTGCCCTGGAAAATAGAGATTAAGAAATAATTGAGTATTTTTTAAATTCAAGAATAATTGCTTTATGATGTTGTGTCAGTTTCTGCCATACAGCAACATGAATCACAGGTATGCATACATCCCCCGCCTTCCACCTCCCACCCCATCCCATCCCTCTAGGTTGTCACAGAGCACAGGGGGTGGGCCCCCTGTGGTATTTAACAACTTCCCACTAGTTATCTAATTTACATATGGTAATGTGTATGTTTCCATTTGGGCATATTTTTAAATCATAAGGTAAGCTAAAAGAGCTAACAGAGAGCTACTATAATTATATATAATATAAATAAAGCTTTGGCTGAGTAAAATCTTATGTAATTAATTTGAATTTTCTATTGTTTTTTAAATAGGGGGAGCCAAGAGACACTGTTGAGAATTAACAGGTAAAGAAATAGAGCTTTGAACATGTTATTGAGAGCGTTGAGGTCACAACCAAGAAAATCAAAATTAGAATCTTTGAAAAGTGATTACCCTTAAAGAGCTGCATAAGGAAAGCAAATGAGGGAGAGTTTTTTTTCTATATTTTTCAGCACTGTTTGGATTTTTGCTACTAAGTGTATCACTGTTGTTAAAATTTTAGAAAAATACATTCTAGCACTGGAAAATATACTTCCAAACTTACTTATCCATTATCTTATACAGTCCCAGGAAAGATGGACATGTAACTGCCTGGTATACAGGATGTAAATAATGTAAATACATGCATCCTCCTCTATGTAGCTGGTGAGATGTAGTATCTCCTATTGTCTGTGGCCCAGATGACTATGTGTTATAGCTATGCATTGCTTGAAAGCAGAACCAACTATTCAAAAACTCAAGTTATAGTTTTCGTAGACAATTCTTAACCTAAGTGGTTTACAAACAAGACTCTCTTTAAATAAATAATTCACTTCACTAAAAATTCTTGGGAAACAGCATTGTTCAGCCTCAAGTTTGGAATACTTTATGAGATTATTTGATTGATTATTTGATGAATAGAGTTCACTAGCTCTGAGTATTTTCAAGACTAAAACTATTGTGTCCATTTAATAAGGTTCATGTATGTTGGGGCCTTGATCTTTCATTAAAGTTTGCATTTTCTAGCGGATGCAAACTAGTTTTCTACGGAGGACTATGGAATACACACACACAGACACATGCGCACCCTCCCCCAAGCAAAAGCTGGGGCCTGACTCATTGTTGGGCATCTCAGCTTTCCCGGGAGGAGGCCAACACTTCCTCTGCTCAACTTCTTGCCAAAGCTTATGGGGTCTGCATTTAATCAGCAGCTGAGAGCAGCTGCCCATTCTGTAGCTGTTGGAGAGGACAGTCTTCAATTTGTTGACATGTGATAGGGATAATTTCTTGAAAGATCATTAGTTATGTCATTCTTCCCAGTATTGTGAAATCTATATTTACACCAAGCCAGCTAAGCCAGGAGTTGGGCACCTGGAGTGCGCAGGCAATCACTTTTACTAAATTGCTCTGTTGCATGATGCTATGTATCTAGCCTGAGAGGTTGCCCTATGTAAGAACTGATACTATTTCCCCAGGACATCATTCACTACCCCACACTGCGTTCTCTTTAAAAAACACTTCCAGGCTTAATGGCTACCTCATCTGGGTACCATGAACTATTGACATTCTTCTGTATCATCTTATGACCTACATGAAGTGCAGAAAAAAACCCTGGTTTTATTTTCATATGTGGCAAGAATGCTTACAGAAAAGAACTCTTCACCCTTAGAAAGTCAACTATCATTATGGAATGTGAGTGTTGGCCTTATTCTTGAATTCATTTTCTACCTTCTCTTTTGACGTTCTTCTCCCTTTTATTTCTATACCATTTTAGTCTATCCTATGTATCCCAAGAAGCTCTAATAGTTTTATAACAAAAAGGATATATCAATAACAAAAATAACCTTCACACCAAATCCATAAGGTGAGTGTCTTGTTCCTGTTTCACAGATAAGGAAACTGATCATTGAAGATTGAGTCTGCCAAGAAGGTACCAGTAGAATCGTTGCTGTAGCATCCCCAAGTCCAGTGGTCTTAGCACCCTTTCCTGTCATATAAGAAAGAGCACCTGTAAAGTTCTTAGGAGCAATTCTGTTTCCCAGAGATTGCAAGGAAATGAGTGATGAATATTATATTGTAAAGGATATTTGCTTATAAGCCACTAAAGCTAAGTGACAAGCTTGGTGTCTTCTGTGCGCTACCTCCATCCTGACCATGATGGTCAGCAAGACCAGTTGTCTGTGTGGGCCCCGGTATGACCAAGCTGCGGTGCTCTTCCTGGCGAGAGTCAGACACGGAGCACACCCTTCCGCCTAGGGAGTGCTGGAGCAGGCTCCCCACTACGAGACCTTCAGGCCCTCAGCAGCTCCCCGCCTGCTGCTCCTCACTTCCCCTCCTTGCCCTACCTCAAGTTTCTCTGTCCTCGTGTGGAGCTCCCTAAGGTGCTAAGAAATGGTTCAAAAGCAACGGATCTGCCTGCAACAAAGGAAGAGAGAGGAGTGACTCAGGACAGTTCACCTCGGCTCTGGCGAATACACCTCCCTTTTACCGACGGAGGCGAGGATGAGGACAGAGCATCCGCCCAGGCTGGCATCGCGGTGCACCGGGTGCACGTCCGCGCGCACTCTTTCCCCTCTGTGCTCTGTAGCTACGGTCTGGGAAGCCTTTCTGCACCAGCTGTGACGGGACTCGGCTTGCTTCTCTCTGGCTCTGGATTAGCCCAGAACCTGGCACATAGTAGGTGTTCAATAAATAACAGTTTCTTCTTCCGGTTTGGTCCTGAACTTAGCCTGGCAATTCTGGCGCCTCAGTCCTCCCCGAGTGGGGCCCTTGGTCTCCACCTCCCCTGCCTGGCGTCTCCTCATGCACACTGGACCTGATAAAAGCTCCAACATGATTTATCAAACACCTCTCTCCTCCAGCCCCAAGATCCGCAGGGATTTTGAAAGGAAACAGGCTCCATGTGCTTCCAATCGTGCTCCATTTAGCTCATCACGTTGCTGTTCAGTCGGAGCTGGGGGATGTGCGGACACCCTGGAACTGGTTCGTGACTCTGCTGAAAGATGTTTTTCTTAGAAGCAGGAAGTTACGTCCTGCCAAGAAGAAATGAAAATAAAGCCCCCGAGGGTTCACACGGGGTTCGCTGGGAGAGCTGAGCTGTTGCAGTGCTCTCTGCCCTGCTGGGGAGGAAGCTGGAATGAGGCCTCTGTCTGCTCCAAGGATGCAGAGTGTGCCCCAGCAGGGCACTGTCTGGGGCAGAAGGAAGACACACGTTCTCCCCTTGACCTGGGGGACAACGTGCCAGCCCCTCCTGCTCTTGGATCACCTGCGTGGTCAGCCTTGTTAGCTGCTCTATCCTATTCCTCTGAATCTCTGTTGGAGGCTGAGGGGGCGCAAGGAAAGGGCCCAGGCAGACCTGGAATCTAAATTCTGGCTCTCATCTGATGAACGTGCCATCCTTAGACAAACTGCTTCCTTTCTTGGGGTGGCAGGTCTGAACTGTGAACTCAGGTGTACTCTTTTCTCTGCCCTACACTTCCTGACCCCTCTCCCTCTTAGCTCCCTCACCTTCCCAACCAGGTTCAGATCAGACTATTTATTCAAAGACACTCATTGGATAAGTGGAACTGAGCAAACAAACATCCCAGGAAGAAAGAAAGTGAAGTCGCTCAGTCGTGTCCAACTCCTTGTCACCCCATGGACTATAGCCTACCAGGTTCCTCCATCCATGGGATTTTCCAGGCAAGAATACTGGAGTGGGTTGCCATTGTCTTCTCCAGGAGATCTTCCCAACCCAGGGATTGAACCCGGGTCTCCCGCATTGTAGGCAGACGCTTTACCATCTGAGCCACCAGGGAAGTGCCCAGGAAGGAAGGGTTTCTTCTCCAGGCTGCTCAGGCAGACCCAGGGCGAGAGGATGGCAGATCCCCTCAGGAAAGGACTAGGGGGGCAATTGCTTTTGAACCTTTTCTCAGTAGCATACAATGCTGTTTGATAACACTTTACCCACGATAGAGCTTCTTTCAAAATTGAAGTTCACCCTTTCAAACCCTCTCACTGCTTCCTCAGCTAAATTTATGTAGCATTCCAAATCTTTTGTTATCATTTCGATAATCTTCATAGCATCTTCACCAAGAGTCGTTCCATCTCAAGAAACCACTCTTTTTGTTCACCCATAAGAAGTAGCTCCTCAACCACTGAAGTTTTATCATGAGATTATAGCGATTTAGTCACACCTTCAGACTCCACTTCTAATTCTAGCTCTTTTGCTATTTCTGCCACGTCTGCAGTTACGCATCATCATAACAAACATGACAATAATGAAAAGGTTAGAAATATTGGTAGAATTACCAAAATGTGACGCAGAGACACAATGCGAGCAAATGCTATTGAACTGGTGCCAATAGGCTAGCTTGATGCAGAGTTGCTGCAAACCTTTGATTTGTAAAAAACACAATAGCTGTGAAGAACCATAAAGTGGAGCACAATGAAAATGAAGTATGATTGTATTTTTGTGATTATTCTCTATTTATGGCAGGTGATACCTGGTTTTCATTTACAGAATAACAAACATAAACTTCCATTTTAAAATAAATATACCAAATGTGATACCATCTATAATTGCTCAGAAAAAATGAAATACTTAGGTATGAATCTACCAAAATATATATAGGACTTTCATGCTAAGAACTATGTAGTAGGAGTATCAATTCTCCCCAAGTTGACATGCAGGTTTAATGACACATTATCAAAGTCTCAGCAAGATTTTTTTGTGGATATAGACAAAATTATCCCATAATTTATATGAAGAGGCAAAGGATCTTGAATTGTTAAAACAAAACAAAAAAATGTTTTTAAAGGAATAATACAATGGAAGAATTAGTTTACTTGATTTTAAAACTTACTACATACTTACGGTTATCAAGATCGTGTGATATCAGTGGAGGGACAGACATACAGAGATATTAGTGGAATGGGGTAGAAAACTAAGAAACAAATCCATTAGAATATGGATATCTGAGTTTTGACAAAAGTGCAAAAAACAGTGGGAGATAGTCTTTTTTTTTTTTTTTTTGGAAGATAGCCTTTTAAACAAAATAGCTGGAACAATTGGACATTCACAGCCACCCTTTACAAAAAAGGAAAAGAAAAGAAAAAAAGAACTTAAGCCTAAGTATTACAACTTTAGAAAAATTAACTCAAACTCAAAACAGATGATAAAATTAAATGTAGAAAACAGAACAAAAAACCAACAAGAAAAAAAAAAAAACCAAAACACCCAAGAAAACCTCCAGGAGCTAGTTAGACAGAGTTCTTAGACTTAGCAAAAGCACAATCTATAAATGGAAAAAATTGATAAATTAGACTTTGTAAATACAAAAACTTTACTCCACAAAAATACTCTCTTAAGAAAATGAAAAGGTTACAGGCTGGGACAAAATATTTGCAAACACATACCCAAAAGTGAACTAGTATCTAGACTATATAAAGAACTCTGAAAACTTAACAGTAAAAAGTCAAGGAAGAAGAGAGGAGGAGGAGGAAAGGAGGGAACGGGGAGAGGGGTAGAAGGGGGAAAGGGGAAACTGGGCTCCATGTCTCATTATCCAGGAGGTTTCCAGATGTAGTCACATGGCAGTGGAGGTCCAAGAGCAGCAGAAGGGGAGCACTACAGGGCAAGCAAGTCTCTGCTTGTCTCACACGAGCTATTATCCCACTAGCCAAAAAAAGTCTCAAGGCCAGCTCAAGGTGCTGAAGAAAGACTCCAACAATGGATGGAGGAGCTGTAAGTTACAGAGCCATTTTGTAATCTACCATAGGAAATGAGCTTAACAAAAATAGCTGCAACTGAACAGCTCACTCAACTGCATCTCTGCTGGATTTCTGGACTCCTGTGCCCTTCACTTGGCCACTGGCATCTCTTCTTGCCTCTCAGTATTTATAACTTTTAACTTGACCTGGGGCCTCAGCTCCCTCTAGCTTTTCATGCTTCTGTATTTATTAGAGGGCTTCTCCCTTTGCTCGGGTTTCTGCCCTCTCTAGGCATGGGCTCAGTTGCAAACCCTCACTCACACAGCGGGGGGCCTTTCTCCAGGCTGCTTCTCCTGCGCTCCTTACTATGAGTTGGAGCTCAAAAGGAAGGTTGGCAGCCAGGGATGCCAACATGAAAGGACACAGATACCAATTTTATGTGGCTTGTGTACCATTAAAACGCTCTCTCCCTGCCCTCCTACCCCTCTAATCATAGCAGCAGTGTGTCCATGGTTCTCAGCCAGCCTTTTGGTGACTGCAGAAATGTATGTTAGTGAAGCCCCAGAACACAGACCCCCCTTCCACCTGTCACTTGGCCCCCCCATCTCCCATGCTTATGACCCCACTCGGCACATCTAGGACCCCAAGCCTGCGTGCCTAGTGGTCAACGGGGATCTAACTGCAGCTGCCCTTCAGATGCCCCAACTCAGTTTAGCCTTTTAAAGTTATACTTCCGGTTCAGTTCAGTTCAGTCGCTCAGTCGTGTCCGACTCTTTGTGACCCCGTGAACTGCAGCACGCCAGGCCTCCCTGTCCATCACCAACTCCTGGAGTTCACCCAAACTCATGTCCATCGAGTCAGTGAGGCCATCCAGCCATCTTATCTTCTGTTGCCCCCTTCTACTCCTGCCCCCAATCCCTCCCAGTATCAGAGTCTTTTTCAATGAGTCAACTCTTCACATGAGGTGGCCAAAGTATTGGAGTTTCAGCCTTAGCATCATTCCTTCCAAAGAACACTCAGGACTGATCTCCTTTAGAATGGACTGGTTGGATCTTCTTGCAGTCCAAGGGACTCTCAAGAGTCTTCTCCAACACCACAGTTCAAAAGCATCAGTTCTTCAGCACTCAGCTTTCTTCACAATCCAACTCTCACATCCATACATGACCACAGGAAAAACCATAGCCTTGACTAGACAGACCTTAGTCGGCAAAGTAATGTCTCTGCTTTTGAATATGCTATCTAGGTTGGCCATAACTTTTCTTCCAAGGAGTAAGCATCTTTTAATTTCATGACTGCAGTCACCATCTGCAGTGATTTTGGAGCCCCCCCCCAAAAAAAGTCTGACACTGTTTCCACTGTTTCCCCATCTATTTCCCATGAAGTGATGGGACCAGATGCCATGATATTAGTTTTCTGAATGTTAAGCTTTGAGCCAACTTTTTCACTCTCCTCTTCACTTTCAAGAGGCTTTTTAGTTCCTCTTCACTTTCTGCCATAAGGGTGGTGTCATCTGCATATCTGAGGTTATTGATAATTCTCCTGGCAATCTTGATTCCAGCTTGTGCATCTTCCAGCCCAGCATTTCTCATGAGGTACTCTGCATATAAGTTAAATAAGCAGGGTGACAATATACAGCCTTGACGTACTCCATTTCCTATTTGGAACCAGTCTGTTGTTCCATGTCCAGTTCTAACTGTTGCTTCCTGACCTGCATATAGGTTTCTCAAGAGGCAGGTCAAGTGGTCTGGTATTCCCATCTCTTTCAGAATTTTCCACAGTTTATTGTGGGGTACAACCGTTAGAACTGGACATGGAACAACAGACTGGTTCCAAACAGGAAAAGGAGTACGTCAAGGCTGTATATTGTCACCCTGCCTATTTAACTTATATGCAGAGTACATCATGAGAAATGCTGGACTGGAAGAAACACAAGCTGGAATCAAGATTGCCGGAAAAAATATCAATAACCTCAGATATGCAGATGACACCACGCTTATGGCAGAAAGTGAAGAGGAACTAAAAAGCCTCTTGATGAAAGTGAAAGAGGAGAGTGAAAAAGTTGGCTTAAAGCTCAACATTCAGAAAACGAAGATCATGGCATCTGGTCCCATCACTTCATGGGAAATAGATGGGGAAACAGTGGAAACAGTATCAGACTTTATGTTTTTGGGCTCCAAAATCACTGCAGATGGTGACTGCAGCCATGAAATTGAAAGACACTTACTCCTTGGAAGAAAAGTTATGACCAACCTAGATAGTATATTCAAAAACAAAGACATTACTTTGCCGACTAAGGTCCGTCTAGTCAAGGCTATGGTTTTTCCAGTGGTCATGTATGAATGTGAGAGTTGGACTGTGAAGAAGGCTGAGCCCCAAAGAATTGATACTTTTGCACTGTGGTGTTGGAGAAGACTCTTGAGAGTCCCTTGGACTGCAAGGAGATCCAATCAGTCCATCTGAAGGAGATCAACCATGGGATTTCTTCGGAAGGAATGATGCTAAAGCTGAAACTCCAGTACTTTGGCCACCTCATGCGAAGAGTTGACTCATTGGAAAAGACTCTGATGCTGGGAGGGATTGGAGGCAAGAGGAGAAGGGGACGACAGAAGATGAGATGGCTGGATGGCATCACGGACTTGATGGACGTGAGTCTGAGTGAACTCCGGGAGATGGTGATGGACAGGGAGGCCTGGCGTGCTGCGATTCATGGGGTTGCAAAGAGTCGGACACGACTGAGCGACTGAACTGAAATGAACTGACACGATTTCAAAAGTCCCCAGTGGCCACAGTCCACATTAAAGAATGCACCCTGTATTCCACCTGGCTAGACCTATTTTCTGCCGGGTCTCTGTGCCAGGGAAACATATGCAATCATGGAAAACCCATTCTGTCCACAGTGAGATTCTGGATGACAGAAATCAGCACAAGCAATTTCCACAAAATACAAACAGCACGGAAGGCCCAGAACACTGCCAGTCACATCTCCACCTGTTTTCCCAGGTGCCCGAGGATCCCTGCTATTGTCGCCACGGAGGGGGAGGAAGGTCACCTGCTGTGCTGCGCATTTCTGTATCCATGACCCTGCTTCTTGGAAAGCCCCTTAAGTGTGTACGAATTCCACAGTGGAGCAGTGATGGCAAAATTCCTCCCTTTCCAAACCATTCTAATGCTTTTGAGATCCTGGCTTCAAACAACACCACCTCACCAGCAATACCCTGAGCTGGGGGCGTGGGGCCTCCTGGGGGCTGTCACTTGATTGCTGACATGTATAAAGGCCCAGAAAGCTGCTCTTTCCGTAACTTACTTGGAGAGATGAGGAGTAAGTTGAGCCAAAGTTCTATTGACAGCAACTTAAGAAACTGTGGGATGAGGGATCCCGGATGCTCCCTGATTCTGTTAACAGGTACCAAAATGTGATCTGTAGACAAACAGAGCCTCGTTAGAACTCAGACCTCTGCCAGAGAGCATCCTACAGCCAGCTGTGGCCTGGGGACTGCTCAGCTGTTATCCAGATCACCCTGGGAATTAGAGGCATGGTGAGGGGCTTGCCAGCACCAGGACCACACCCCCAGACCTAAATAAATTATGATTTAATTAAGGGCTTGGTCAAGGAGCTTCACCCTTCAGGTTTCCCACGTGAAGGTGAGCTTCCTGACCCAGCATTAAGCAGTTGGTGAATACAAAACTGTTTTGTTAACTTGCGAAAATGTGCTTCGAAGGGAGGATGATGGAAAGCAGATGAAGGCAGGAGTTGCTTGATGGCTCTCCTCCTGGGGAGCATTCCACTTGGGCAGCGGGGCCCGCCAGGCTGGGGAGGTCTTTGCGTCTCCAGCACCAGCTCCAGTCTGGCCAGATGCAGAGGGAATGTTCCTGTGTTTCCATGTTGGGGGAACACACCAAGAGCAGGACGGAGAGTTCCAATGCTAAAACTTGTTGTTCATACCCCTAGACGTCCCTGATGGCCAGCTCCTCCCTGGAACCATCTGTGGTCACAGATGGGCTCAGCCCCACCCCCTGGATGGAAGACTCTTACTTTCACAAAACGTGAAATAAAGACAGCTGGTCACCACCTGACACCTCATTCTACGCCGAACAAGCTCTCATTCACTTTACAGTGCACTACCCATGGGCACCTCCCCTGAGAAGTCTTCCTTCCAATCAGTCCAGGCATGATCACTCTACACGGATCACATGGCGTCAGCAAAGGTGATTGAAGTGCTTCCTCCCCGACTAGGTGCCCCTTGCAGGTGGATCAGCACTGAGTCTCTCTGCATCCCCAAAGTCTAATTCTGGTTTTGCCATAAAGTACGTGTTAATAAGCATGTATTTGATCCATAAATGTATATTTTTGCGATGGTTTCCTTGACTTCAAAATAATGGAGGCAATTCATAGGGTTGGTGTATAACATGAAATCTTACTGCTTCTAATATTTGCATTTTAAAATTGCTTGTGTTTGCCCTCCTCTCTCCCTCCCCAAGAAGCTTCCTTTCTCCTGGGATCAGGTCATCATCCACTCTTAGAACTCAGGGAGGCTGGCCCAGCTCCAGGTCCGCTTGGCCACTTCCCCCGAGTCTGTCCTTGTAATACTCTCTTCTGGACATTGCTCTTGCTGCTTTTCTCCATTTCAGAGACCCTTGTCGGATGCAGAAACTCATGAGTCTGGTGATGTGGGGACACGGAGCACTAGGTCAGGGCAGGAGGCAGGGAGGGGCTTTTCCCCTATGCTCCACAGTGGATCCGTATTTGGTGGATCTGGACCTCTCATGTTCAGTTACTCAGATAGACAGCTGCTTTGACTTACGTACACACAAGTGCACACAACACCCACAATCACGTGCACCCCATACATGTTCCCGAGACATGCTCAGGTGGGCCTGACAAGACGATGTCCAGCCTCAGCCATAGCGTTTCCTGGGTCCTATGTTGGGCCAGCGTGACCAGTTCTACCCTCTCTGCCCGCACAGTGCCTCTCCTATTAGGAACTCTTCTATCCTTTCCCGTCAGCCCTACCAGCAGGGGCCCCTAAATCTACTCTTTAACATTAAACCTCAAAAAAAGGAGCCTAGGAGCTTGTCGTCTTCCAGAACCAAGAATAATACTGAGAAGAATGACCTTCTCAATGCAAAACAATAAACATAAGCAGAGAGCATTTATTTGCTACCATCCAGTAACCAAGAACAAAGAAAGTCAGCTCCAAGGTAATGTGGTGTCTCTACTGATAGCCGGTAGTGGATCTCACTAAGACAAACTAAAGCTCATCCTCACCGGACAACCTCTCCTATACACTCATAACATAAAACAGAGACTCAAGAGAATACCGGGACACGTGCAAGAGACAGTGCTTGTGAGCTCTGCATCACAAAAGCCAGCATTTTATTCTTGTTGCTAAAACCATGGGCGAAAAGAAGAGAAATACCAAGCGCACGCATCTCCGTTTTCTGCACTGCTTGTTTCTGTTTGGTTCAGACACAGGTCACACTAAAAGGGCCATGGACTGAACTGTGTCTCCCTAAATCCATACGTTGAAACCTAAACCCCCGATCTGATCGTGTTTAGAGACAGGACCTTTCAGTAGGTCATCAGAAGGGGGATCCTTTGTGGGCTTCCCCAATTGCTCAGTGATACAGAATTTGCCTGCCAAAGCAAAAAATGCAAGAGACTTGGGTTCGATCCCTGGGTCAGGAAGATCCCCTGGAGTAGGAAATGGCAACCTGCTCCAGTCCTCTTGCCTGGAAAATTCTCTGGACAGAGGAGCCTGGTAGGCTACAGTCCATGGGGTCTCAAAGAGTTGGACATGACTGAGCATCTGAGTGTGCGCGCGTGTGCACACAAACACACACACACACACACACGCACAAATCCATTACAACCGATGTCATGAATTAGGAAAAGGAAGAGACATCAGAGCTCTGTGTCTGAGGTCCATAAAAAAATAAAATAAAAACGGGAACAGTGTAGTAGAAAGTGTGGATATTTGAAAAAGAGGTTAAGATATACAGAAGGGCATTGAAAATCTTCCATCATTTCTTTAATGCAAGCTCCAGAAGTAAGGAGTAGAGGGAAAGGAGAAGGGGGACTGTTTGGAGTGACAATAGATGAGTTGTGACAAGCACTGGGTTCTGCAAGACCACTTTCTCCTCATCATGCAGAGGCAGGGGCCAGTGGCCAGCAGACAGGTCTTCTCATGTGATGCTGCCTTTAAGGTGCCGTGCCACTCACGTAATTACTCATCCAGCTGTTTATTCATTCCTTCAGCCTTTTCTTAGCACCTGCGTTGTGCTAATCCTTTGTTTGCCATCAGGGAAATGGAGAATAAAACCTGGTCTGTTCTCTGTGGATTAATAGTTTAGATTGCAAAACCGGCACGTAGAACGCAACGAACACGGAAGTGCAACCGGCTGCAAGGTTTCTGGGATGTGACAAGTGAGCTGGCCACTCCATGTGAGGGAACCACGGCGAGCTCGCTTGGGGAAGCAGCATTATCATTGCCGAGTCTTGAAGAATGACGAGGGCCTAGTAGCACGCAGCTAGTGGAGGGACCTTCATACCAATGGCCAAATGCGTGAACCCATAAGGCCATTGGTGGGTTATAAGATAAACGGAGATGGCTTCGTCTTTCACATTTTTCACAGGTTTGGAAACTGAGGGCTAGAGCGCTTATGCTGATGTGAAGGCAGAATCAGGCTCTCCTATCCCCAAGGCCTTTGCTCCTTTTACTATTCCGACTACATTCACCCGTGTCTTACTTTAATTCAGAGAAACGATAGTGAAAAAGTATAATTTTCTGGAGTAATGCATTCAGGGTGTGTGCACGCACATGTGGGTGTGGGTGTAAATGTGTCGCAAACGACTGTGGTTCTGGGTGCTCTGTGAGCCAGATATCCATTAGCCGACCTCTAAAACCATGCTGTTGTGGGTGACAGATGTTTGGATTCAATTATGATGATGAGAAAGCTGCTTTTCCTTCCAAGGAAAGAAAGCATTATTTGAGGGTGAAAGACAGCCATATATAACATTGGTGATGAATATTGTTCATTGTGGAAACACTCTTTAAAAGTGCCCTGTTTCAGAGAGGGTAATGCATTCAGAAGCTTTTAACCCACTGGATTTAATTGCAGCTGAGTGCCAAAATAAACCCCCTGTTAACAAACCTCCAGCTTTCTGCTGACTTCTCGCACTTGCCCCAGCTGTGAGTGGAGAATGGAAGTCAGATGCTTGGATTGCTTGCAGGGCATATAA
Source organism: Capra hircus (assembly GCF_001704415.2). NCBI lineage: Eukaryota > Metazoa > Chordata > Mammalia > Artiodactyla > Bovidae > Capra > Capra hircus. Next base: position 3,356,117 of record NC_030835.1, on the reverse strand, counting down.
AGAACTCACATGTGAACCTCCGACTGCTGTACAAACAGCAAGGTGTCCTTTCATGAAAAGGATGTCCAGGCATGGGGAGGAGGTGAAACATACCTGCAGCATTATCCATTGACCAGCTCTGGCTTTTTACATGTAATCAAGACTTAGCTAAATAACTGCCAATTACTGAACTGAATATGAGTAATTTGCAGGTCACCTAAGGTTCATTAAGGGTAAACACTTTTCCTTAAGCATTTGTGTTCCAAAGTTGTCCCAAAGGGCTTGAGTTTAGTTCAGTTTGTATTAAAGTACACTTTGTTCATCTTAGCAAATATTCATCAGCGTCTAATATGTGCCAGACAAACTGAGCTGCCCACTGCTCTTCCTCAGAATTACAGGAGATTAGGACATAAAAACCTAGCACAAACTCATTTACTGTCAATCTTGATTAGTTCATAAACTAGCATTTTAAGGAGGAAGAGTCGATTGAAAAAGTCGAGTGGGGAGTACGTTGGCCCAATGCCACTGTTAAGCCTATGGGCCTCCATGCTTTCTGGCAGCTACAGATGCATGCTGACATGTTTAGAGGGGCCTTTAGGGTGATATCAGAGACGGTCCACCTCTGGCTCTTCCTCTGACCTCATCTCCATTCTCGTCTATGTTCTCTTCCAGTCCGCTAATTACATGCAGGGTTTTTGCTTATTTCACTCCCACTGTTTAGATACACTCGTGTCTGTCTTCTCAGATGAGGCATCCCTCAAGACACATGATGTGACCTTCTGTATTTTCGTGCGCTAGCTTCTTACAGGACTGATCCTTTTTATCATTACACAGTGTTCCTCTGTACCTCTAGAAATGTTCTTAGCTATGAAGTCTTAGTGATCTCAATATAGCCACTCCTACTCGATTTTGATTAATGCTTGCATGCTATATCTTTTCTCCATTCTTTTACTGTAAAGTTGCCTAGAGAAACATCTACTTTACTCAGTCTCCTAATTCACATGTTAATCTCATTCAGAAATACCCTCTCAGATACACCTAGAATAATATTTAGCCGAATATCTGGGTACCCCATGGCCAAGTCAAATTGACACACAAGATTAACCGTCACCGTTGGATGCTGCCGAGGGGTCATGTAAGGTGAGAACTGAGCAGAACTTTTTGGATGGTCTGTGAGCCAGTCACTGAGGACTTCTTCTAGGACAGTTTTCTCAATGCCATAGGATGAAAAAATTAAATTGCTATGGCTTGCAGGCTGGCTGAAAAAAGAAAGGAATTATTGTTTTCATTTTGCTGACTAGAAAAGCGAAGGTTTTAGAAGGTTATCTAAGATTATCTAGATGATATATCTAATGTCATTCAGCTGATAAAGTGACAGCAAGAACATAAATTCAGATATTCTAAAACCAAGCTTAGACTTTTTCCCTTGCAGAATAGGAAGAGAAGGAAAGGAGCATCAGTGATGAAGCAGTCCCATCACCACGGTGACTGGGATTCCAGAAGAACTCCAGTTTATGCTCATTATTCTGACATACATATTAATAGTGTTCCCTCTTTCTTTTAAAATCATTCCAAGCTGAACAATAAATTATATGATCACACCACCCATCTCCCAATTTGACCTTCAGCATTGCGTTATCTGAACATCTTTGTGGCTATCACCATTTTCCTTTGCTATTTGATAAACCATCCAAGCTCAGTGGTGTAAAACAAGAGCTGTGTAATTATGGTCACAAATTTGTGGGTGAGGAATTTGGACAAGGCAGAAAGGAGTTTATGAGTGGTTTATGCTCCCTGCTAGCCGGGACTCAGCTCGGGCTAGAACCACCAGGCGAATTCTTCCCTTGTGTGCGGTGCCTGAGTTGAGATGACTAGAAGGCGGGGCTGCCAAATCCGTAAATTTTGGTTGCTGTGCAACCGTCAACTGCCTTTTGTTTGGGTTTGGACTTCTCACACAGCATGGCATCTGGATTCCAGGAAAAAATGTTCCAAGAGGCAGGGTTGGAGAACAAGACAGGAACTGCAAGACAGGACCTCTGCTAACCCATCACCAAGCCAGGGAGCCTCACTTGTGTTCCACTGTATTGGTTATAAGCAAGTCACTATGTCCAGCGTGGATTCAAAATAGAGGGGGATTGACCTCCACATCTTTATGAGTTCGTGCATGCTCAGTCATGTCTAGCTCTTTGAGACCCCATGGACTGCAGACTGCCAGGATCTTTCTGTCTATGGGATTATCCAGGCAAGAATATTGGAGTAGGCTGCTATTTCCTCCTCCAGCCTAGGGATCTTCCAACCTAGGGACTGAACCACGTCTTCTGAGACTCCTGCATTAGCAGGCAGATTCTTTATCACTGAGACACCTGGGAAGCCCCTACCTCCTTATGGGGGGCCAGCAAAGTCTCACCACAGAATTCTAAATGGGACAGAAGCTGTTCATTGGAAAGTGCACCCTGTCACCACTTGATTCTGCTTCCAGAGTCACTAGGAAAGAAGATGAAGTGGGAGTGATGAGTCTGCCTTATGGGTTCTGTGGACCAACCTCAAAAAGACCTTGTGTTAGAATATCCTGATGGCACAGCTGTCATTGGGGAGCTCGTAAGCATTTACCTGAAGGAGCTCAGAGCAGGCCCCCCACCCGGCCTGCTTCGTTTGAACACTCTGTCCAGAGGAAGGTGAATTTATTCTCATAGAAAATCTTTTAAGATGTTATAAAGTGACCTCACGATTTGGTGTTCATATAACAAGTCACCTTCCTAAACCCAGTATAGATGGGATGAGATCGCACCCCAAGCCCTGTGTGAAGCGCTAGCTCCTGGACATCACCACTGCCTATTCCATGAGGAGGGAGAAACATGGTCATTTGCCCAGGTTACGCGTGAGGGATGGTAGGCTAGACTGTGAGCTCTGAACCTTCAGTTCTTAAGTGATACTCTTCTGGGTAATGGGTGCAGCTTCCCAGGAAAGAGTCAAGAAATTCATGGAGGCTCAGGAAGTCCCTGAGAGGCAGTGACATGTTTATGGGTGGCTCCAGACTGTCTGTGTGTGTGTGTGTGTGTGTGTGTGTGTGTGTGCACGTGCACGCATCCATGGGAGCACATTTTGCTGTGAATGTGTCCCCAGATCCCAGAGCCTTTTCCTCATTTCAAAAGCCCCAGCACACAGTCGGCACATTCAAAGGGAAAGCAGTTTTGGGCTCCAGCAGGGACTTCAAAGGGTTTTACAAAAGTTCTGTTATTTGGTTTATAGGCCTCTAAGGCTTCATGCGTTTTTGGTTTTTTGTACCAAAGGGTGGAGAACGTAATTAAATGTGAACATTAAAATGTCAGGTAGTAATTAGCAAAGAAAAAGAGCTTGTGCTGCCCGCTGGGGGTCCTTCTGCTTCAGGCGGGCCAGAGTGTGTAGGGCATGGCCAACAAGGGTGCAGACAAGGCCTGGACCTTCCAAAGAATACTACCCCGGCCCCCAGGGAGGAGCTGCCAGGACCCACGGTGCTGAGGCCAGAAGATCGCCCCTTCCTGTGTGAGGCTGATAGTCACCAGGCATCTGCTGTGCTGTGTGGGAAGCCTGGGCTGGACCCTGAGACACCTGACCCCACTCTTGGGGACCCAACTCAGCAAGCTCTCCCTAGACCTCCTCAGGGCCCCACCAGACCTAGTGGGGGTCTCACTAGGGCCGTCCAGGCCTCACTGCTCTTTAGCTTCCACTCCTGATGCTCCTCAGGGATGGTGTAGCCATTCTGCACTGCCCGCTCCTCCAGGCTGGCGAGACTCACCTCCTCAAAGGTTTGGTCTGTGCTGTTCTTTCTGCTTTGAAGACTTGTCCAGACTCTTCACCCGACCAGTTCCTACTGGTTTCTCAGAATTCAACTTAAAGTCACCTGCTTGGAGATTCCGCTCTGATTCTCAGTCTCATTATTAATAAGTCCCTCTGCCCACACCCGACCCCATCTTCCCATCTTTTTCTCTCTTCCGTTCCTTCCCTACACGTACCAGTTTGTTAAGTCATTTTTCTGTGTGGTCCCTGCCCGCTGCCACCCCAGAGGGTGGCGCTTAGTGGACAGAACCAGAGCAGAAGTGCTGCAGTTACGGGCCCTGCTGGCAGGCTTGCCTGGTCCTGAGCAGGCCGTGGGCTCGGTCACTTCTGCGGCAGGTGGCAGCCGGGTGCTGGGTTCTGTCTTGCCTCTCTGTCCCTGCTGCCCTCCTGCGGGCTGGCCTTGATCCAGCCTCCCCTCTCCCTGCTGGAGTGGAGCCACAGCCTGTTCTCCTTTCCCCACTCCAGGCCTCTCCTCCCCACACAGGAAGAGTTCCCTATGGCTGCCAAGGTCATCTTTCTTGCAGCAGAGTCTGTTTTAAATCCTTCAGGGGCTCATCCTCTGCTGCTACCACAGTCTTAGCCTCTTCTCCTTGAAGGCCACCAATCATGATGTCCTGAATATGCCACTTTGTCCACCCTCTGGGCCTTTACTCGTACCCCTCCCAAATGCAGCCCTGAACCATTACCAGAGACTGTCCTTCTGCTTTAAGATAAAGTTCAAAAATTATTTTTAATTGGAACTCGCGTGAGCTGTCCCTTCTCTCCAGAGAGAGCTAGTGGGGGTCACTATTGGTCTACTTCCCTACTCACTAAGCCAAAGGAAGTCAAAGGCCCTAAAGGCAGGCTGGCCCACTGTGGCATTTTGGTTTTGGAATCTGAGCTCCAGGTTATAGCTCAGGCTCTGCTTTAGGGAGAAGATGAGGTGTAGCTCAGGGGTTGTCATGCACACTGTCACAGACGGGTGGATACGTTGCCCTGACAGGTGGTGTGATGCAGGGAAGGCCTCCTGCTTCTGTTTCGATTCCGGTACAAACCAGGAATCCTCACATCTTCTCTGGACACTGAGAGGTGCACCCAGAACAAAGAAGTGTTGACTCCCTGCACAGTCCAGGGAAACACTATAGCTACAATACTTAAAAACCACCCTTCTAAGATGACAGAAAATTCTAGAATCTGAGTGCTTTAACTAAATCCCCATGGGCCTGGCGTTCCAGCGTACAGCACATGCTCCTGCCTCTGGCCCGAGGCCCTGGGGTACCAAGGCTCCCGCCCTCATGAACATCACCGTCTAGTATGGGAGGGAGGCAACTGTGATACCGGAAGGGACTCTCCCGCTGAAAATTTTTAAAAAGTATAGTTGCGGCGTGTGTACACCCACGCACTTTAGGGTTGTTTGCCAGTCGCAAAGACCCAGTATCTGAAGGATGAAAGAGAAAGCCACGTGAAACGAGAGGGAAAACAGACTAAGGGACCACAGCGGCGTGTGTAAAGGCTCTGGGGCAGATGAGGGTGCGGCGGGTGGTTCAGGAAGGAAAAGCCCAGGGTGTCTGAGGCGGGCAGCGCCAGGGAGGAGGCGAGAAAGGAAGGCAGGGCTGTTCACACATGGACTCTGGCCAGTCCCGAAGTGACCAAGCCTTGGCCTCCATCCCACAAGCAGCGGTAAACTCAGAAGTGATGGAACAGGCGTATGGCTGCTGCACGGGAAGGGGGTGTGGGCCCAAGACCAGGGGTGGCCACAGAGGGAGGTGAACGGCTTTGGAGGGCTGGAGCGACGCATGGCTCAAAGCTGGGGGCGGGCAGGAGAGCAAAGGCTGTGAATGGCGGTCTCCGGCGCACCTGTTTGTGGATGGTGGCGCCCTCTACCGACCTTGGGAAAAAACACTTCTCCAACTGGTTTCGCTTCAGCAGTGAAGACTGTTAACTCTGACGGAAGAACTTTCTCCCATCTCTGCTTCCCTCCTTCTTCGCTGCCTCCTTCCTCTCCAAGACAACAACCATCTGGGTTCCCAGTTCCTCTTCTGCCCCTAGAGCAGCGTTTCAGGAGCCCTCCAGGGAGAAATCATGATCCTTGCTTGACAAATGAGGAAACTGAGGCCCAGCCAAGTTGTGACCTTAGTAAGTCCAGCCAGCCACGCAGCCGCGGCTCTGGGGCTCCTGTCCGCACAGCACACTGCCCCCAGGGAGGTGTGCGGGACCCTGGCAAGAACAGGCCTTTCTAGCTCCCGATCCTGAAGACTCAGGACAGATCTCAGGGCCCGGTGAGCCACAGCCTGGGCACTGACCACCTAGGTCTGGAGGCTAGGGTGGCACACTGACCCCTCATATAGTCCAGCCTCAGTGAAAGAGGCTGAAAGGCAGGGGTCCCGGACCAAGAGACCCAGGCCAGACTGGGATGCTTTTTGGCTGAGAATTTGAAACTGGAGTTATGATTTCTTGGACATTGTTTAGAAAACACACCCTCTTGAAAGGCATCGTCAGAGGTCGTGGCAGGCACTCTAGTCCTGTGGGGGAGGGAGGAGGGGCGTGGCCCCTCGCCCTGCCCCTTCCTTCATGTCTGGGAACCACACCACGAGAGTGCCGTTGTCTGACCAGCCCATATGGCCAGAGCATCCCAGGAGGGCCTCCCCGGATCTCGCGTGAAGGCGTCGTGTGCGCGACCTGGCCTTGCACACCAGGTAAGCCCCCTCCGCCCCGCGCCCCGCTTTCCTAACCCGCTTCCCTTTCTGCTTCGGGGTCAGGTTATTCGCCTGGGATGGCTTTTGAAGAATGTGCACTCTCACCACTTCCTGCATCTGGAGACTGTCAGGGGAGGATGTTAAAAGTGAAATATGTCAGGTTTAAAATTCGCTACATCCTCTCACCTCCAGACCCTCCCACAGTTCGTGGCGTTCTGCCCCGGAAGATCTTTCTTCACATCTGCCAGCTTGGGCCTCCCTCCTCCCTCTGCTCTGCTTCCAGGCTCCGAGAGAGGATGAGAAGGCCATGGGACCCACCAACCGGAGCTGGAGCCTGGGGTTCCAGTCCCAGTGTCCCAGAACTGCAGGCCAGGTCACTGCTCGGAGTCTCAGGCGCCCCCTCTGTGGTATGGAGATGGCAATGGTACCTCTCTCACAGAAATGAAATGCTGAGAGGAGTCAGTATCCAGAGCACCAAAGACAGAGCCTGGCGCATGAGACAACCAAACACATGTCTTAGTTCCCTCCTAATTTCTCAGGTGCCTTTTAGGGGTTGGTGGTTTGTTTTTTATTTCTACAATGCAAAACAGAACACATGCGTTTGCATGCACAACAATGATTAGGATCCAAGAAGTAAAAGAAAAGAAAGCAGTCTTCTGTCTATCGGAGATCAGGATTCTTAAGCATAGCTTACATTCTCTGCTTATCCTAACAAATCTTCTCTACAGTTGGATGAGGTGAGAGCTGCTGCTGCGATCCTGCTGATTGGGATCCCCTGGTTGCTTAGTGGCTGGGTGAAGTCAGCATTGTCACCTTAGAAGGCTGGGATGACCCGACCATCAGCTTTGCAGAGAAGTGTAGTCACATGTTGGGTGAGCTTAAACTGTTATTGATCTCTGAGGCTCAGTTTGCCAATCTGCATAATGGGCAGGTCATGGAATAAGGAGTTGGTATCGTGCCTGGTCCTTTATAGATATCCATACAGATTCCTGCCCAAGGCTTAGAGAAGGCAGGGCCCCAGTGATTGCAGATCCTGGACAATGGACTCATCGGGACTCCACAGTGCTTCTCATCCATAGCCTCTGATCCCAGGGAAGGTGGAACAAAGCAGAGTGGAGACAGAGAAAGTTTGTCTGCAGTGAAGAGCACACCCATATACCATCTGCAGGATCTCTCTTGGAATGGGCCTTCTGCTCCCTCCCAAGTAGGGAGCTTAAGAGGTGGTTATGGCCCTCTGGGTCCACTGGCTGGATGCCTGGGGCATGTGACCAAACCTCTCTGGATCTCATTTTCCATACTGCCCTCACAGGGCTGTTGTGAGGATGAAGTGTGTGCCTGGCACAGGGCATGAGCTTGATAAACAGTGGCCTTTTGTGCTATTCTTGAGGGAGGCCTCTCCCTGCTAGCTCACTGCCCTCTGAAGATCCTGCAAGCTTTATGGGCTGACCCCTGCTGGTACTCTGCTCTCGTTGCCAGGGGAAGGCTGGCAGGTGCCCAGGATACCATAGGTCTTGCGAGTGCAGGAGGCAGGAAAAAGACTCCTCCAAGGCAGAGACAGTATCTGGGCCCCATCCTCACCAGTGGGACAAAGGAGAGAGAGAGCCCAGACACCTGCCTGTCAGTTTTCACTGGGGTTGTGATGCTTTTCACAGTAGGGAAAGTAGAGGATCAGAGATGACCTGTCACTTGCTCCAGGCCACACACGTATCAGTTGCAGGGCTCAGCAGATCCCAGGGCTCATTTCCTAGCGCCGGGCCCTTCCAGCTACAGACACTCCCAGCATCCTGTGTCTGCATTCATCCATGCCTATTCTTGGTCCCTGTTGCACTGTTTTCACCAAAGTCAAGGGTACTGGAAAGCCCTCTGCCAGCCTTGCGGAAGCCCTGCCTTCCTTGGGACAAAACATCACAGCCCAGAAATCCTGCTGTGGGACGAACACAGCTGCATGCTTTCTCCTGAACATGGGTAAAAAAAATAAAATGCACTTGTATTTTCTCTCCTTTCTTTTTTTGGCCAGGAATAGAAATATGTCAACACAATATATATATTTTTTAATTGTTGAGTTACTATCATAAGCTTCAGCAGCATGGGGCAGAAGAGGCTGTTGTGTTTCTTACAGTTTGATTACAGGATAAACTTTCCCATGAACTGTGGTAAGTTGTTTCTGGAGCTACAGCACCTCCTGGGAGAATTGCTTTAGGAGGCATGGACTGTTTTGACAGCCTCCTGGGGAGGGAATTTCAGTTGGGCTACACACTCAGGAACCTATGGTCTTGCAGCTTGAGGCCACTGAGTCCCAGGCTCCCCTGCTTAAAAGAGAGCAGTTATCCTTGGTCAGGGGCATGAGGAGGTAATTACTGAGTGACTGTGGTTGAACTAGAAGGATAAGAATGGGAAAAGAGGAGTCCTATATGTACAAAATGTGGCCACAAGGAGCCACACTCTACCAGGGACCTTCCTCACGGCCATGATTGTCTCCATTTACTTGGAACATGAAGGTATCATTCACTTGGCAAAGGAGCCCAGTTATCAAGTGAGAGAACCTAGATTCAAATCTAGGTCAAATCAAATCTAGATGTGACCCAAACAGTGTGCCTTCATGAAAGAGGTCCACTGGTTGGTGTGGGAAGAAGAAAAATTGATTGAGAAAACCATCTTTTTCAGGACGTATGAGGCAGCAAACCAAGTGTAGTGAGGTGGAGTGGGAGCCTTGCAAGCTGAAGCCTAACTCCTCTTGCCTTTCAGAAGGGGTCAGGCTCGGGAGGCTGGAGGGAGGCACGGGAGAGTGATGGGAAAGAAGGCGGCATCACAGCTGCTGTCCTGCTGGCCCCAGTAGGTCCCCTGGGTGGCCTGGCAGGGCCCAGGTAGGAAGTGGTGTCCTGCCCATTCTTCCTGATTCTCCCAACAGAGTGCAGAGTAGAAGCTCGGATAAATGTGAAAGGAAGCGAAAGTGTTAGTCATGTCTCTTTGCGACCTGATGGACTCTAGCCCACCAGGCTCCTCTGTCCACGGAATTCTCCAGGCAAGAATACTGGAGTGGGTAGCCATTCCATTCTCCAGAGAATATTCCCAACCCAGGGATTGAACCTGGGTCTCCTGCATTGCAGGTGAATTCTTTACCATCTAAGCCACCAGAGAAACCCAGGATGAATGTGGAGGGTAATAAATTGATGGGTCTTCCCTGGTGGCATAGCTTCCTGAACTCAGTTCCCCAGCCCTAAGTGGGGACTGCCATCCCAGGAGAATGTAACTTCAGCTGAAGAAATAAGAGGAACTGATTTCTTGGTCTTTCACTTCACATCCACAAGAACTCCCAGAAGGTACCTAAAATGGCATTTTCCATGACTTGGTGAGTTCCTGCTCACTCCCAGACTAGCTGAGAGAAGTCAGAGAATGTCAGTTCCATTCTGAGATGTAGTCCTTCAAACTCACCCAGGTCTTAGAAGCTCACAGAAATTTATAAACAAATCCTCTATGTGTGTGTAGTCGCTCAGCTGTGCCTGACTCTTTGCGATGTCGTGGACTGTAGCCCATCAGGCTCCTCTGTCCATGGAATTCACCAAGCAAGAACAGGGGAATGGATTGCCAGTTCTTCTCCAGGGGCTCTTCCCGACCCAGGGATTGAACCTGGGTGTCCAACATTGCAGGCAGATTCTTTACCGCCTGAGCCACCAGGGAAGCCCAAATCTGCCTTTAATTATCTCCATAGTAATTGTCTAGGGACAGAAATACACTGTCATAGAAGCAACAGTCATTCTGAATGACTATCCTGGCAATGCCTGATGCAGGGTCAGAGCTTATAGTAATACTAAACATACATAAGTCAACCTCTAAGACCTCAGCTCTGCCCTCTGTCTTTCTCCTCTGGGATCTCAGAAATATCTTATGAATTTTCTTGGGATCGTCTCTCTTGAAAGATATTTTTGTTCCAAGGTTATGAGAGTCATTAAAAGCATAGGAGTAAGCAGTGGAGAGCTTAACAATTGTAGACAGTGTACATATGTGTCTAGAAATTAAGGAATCTGGGTGGGCCAAGGATAAAGTGGGGTTTGGACTCTGCCTAGATTTGGGGGTTAGCTGTTTTTTTCAGGGATCCAGAGGTCGACTACTTAGTCTTACTGCCACATCGTTATAATGAAAAAGTCTGAAAGAGGGCTGAACAATTTTTCTGGACAGATAAGTGAGGCCAAAAGACAGAACCGCAGGCCCTGGATAACAGTAGTAAAGAAGCATATAAAAAGATGGGTCCATTTCTAGTCCTCTTTTTACATCTGTCTGTCAGAGACCTGAGTCATGGGGCAAGACTGGGGCAGGGGGAGGGTGTGAGGGTCTGGAATGTTCGATGACTTAGGAAGCCAGTTAGCTACAGAGAATCAAGTGGAAAACCTTAGCCAGCTAGTGTGGCTTCACTCCATGTCCATTCTGGGAGTGAGGGTGTGGGTGAGCAGGCACTGCACAAGTGAGGCAATGTCGTTGCCAGGCCCTTGAAGCCCTCTTGCAGCCGAAACCCCTGCATGGCGCAGTGCTGAGGCTAACAGAAGCCCACCAAGCCTGGTATGTCTGATGAGTGATAAGGAGACAGAGGAGGCTCAGCCTGGCCTGGCATTTAGTCTCCAGGCAGAAAACCAAACAAACCCAGAGTGGGTTAGCTTCTCCCAGGGCCAATCTCTCCCTTCTGCAGGCAGAAAAAAACAAAGTGTGTTTGTGAACTCAGGCAAGAACTAGGGGTCATTAATAAACATGTTTTGTCTGAGCCCTGTGTGAGGGTCTGTAATAAGGACTTAATAAAGCGCAGGTCTCATCTGGACAGTCTAGTCAAGTCCTACGTGTCCTGCTGAGACAGCAGGACTAGACATAAGAGCGGCAGCTTTGGAAAGGGCTCATGCATTCCAGAGCAGCGCACCTGAAGTTACTGAGGATCTCTCAGCTGGAGAAGAGCAAATGCAGGCAGAGGACTGACGCACAGGGAAGAAAACTTGTTCCTTATGACACGTATGGATGTGAGAGTTGGGCTGTAAAGAAAGCTGAGCACCGAAGAATCGATACTTTTGAACTGTGGTGTTGGATAAGACTCTTGAGAGTCCCTGGACTGCAAGGAGATCCAACCAGTCCATCCTAAAGGAAATCAGTCCTGAAGATTCATTGGAAGGACTGATGTTGAAGCTGAAACTCCAATACTTTGGCCACCTGATGTGAAGAACTGACTCACTGGAAAAGACCCTGATGCTGGGAAAGATTGAGGGCAGAAGGGGACGACAGAGGATGAGATAGTTGGATGGCCTCACCGACTCAATGGACATGAGTTTGAGTGAACTCCGGGAGTTGATGATGGACAGGGAGGCCTGGCGTGCTGCGGTCCATGCAGTCACAAAGAGTCGGACATGACTGAGCCATTGACTGAACTTAACTGATGGCATCCAAAAGTCAAGTTGGAGCCTACACGCGCAAGTTAAAGGATCCTCAATTCCAGTGTGACCTAAGTGTGACGTTGGGGTTCACCCAGGGAAGTGGGACCAATAGGAGATTTTATATCCATATACATTTACGCTCCGTTGTAGGGAACCGCTCTAACCCAGTCACGGGAGGCGGTTTGGCTAAGCAGTCTCTGCATGGCTGTTGTCCTCCAGGCTGATGCTGGAGCTTGCAGTCCACAGGGAAGGCTGTCAGGGAGGGACGATCACAAGGAGGCTGGAACCTACAGGTGGGAGGCTGGGCTAAAAATGTGTCCCCTCTTGGTGTCTCTGCCCTGGTGACAAGAACCTGCAGAAGCTGGTCCCTCCATCATGAGGTTAAACACATATATTTGGCCTTGAATTTAGAGGAACAGATCAGGTTATGGCTTCATACCATTCTGGTAAATCATTAGTCAGCAACAAGTGTCTGCTGCTACTTCCCCATCAACCCTCCTCAGTCAGTCAGTTCAGTTGCTCAATCATGTCTGACTCTTTGCAACCCCATGGACTGCAGCATGCCAGGCTTCCCTGTCCATCACCAACTCCCGGAGCTTGCTCAGACTCATGTCCATTGAGTCGGTGATGCCATCCAACCATCTCATCTTCTGTCATCCCCTTCTCCTCCTGCCTTCAATCTTTCCCAGCATCAGGGTCTTTTCCAATGAGTCAGTTCTTCTCATCAGGTGGCCAAAGTATTGGAGCTTCAGCTTCAGCATCAGTCCTTCCAATGAATATTCAGGACTAATCTCCTTTAGGACTGACTGGTTTGATTTTGCTATCCAAGGGACTCTCAAGAGTCTTCTCCAACACCACAGTTAAAAAGCATCAGTTCTTCAGTGCTCATCTTTCTTTATGGTCCAGCTGTCACATCCATACAGGACTACCTGAAAAACCATAGCTTTGACTAGACGGACCTTGGTCACTAAAGTAATGTCTCTTCTTTTTATTATGCTGTCTAGTTTTGTCATAGCTTTTCTTCCAAGGAGCCTCTTGTCAACCCTCCTAGTCTCCCAAGAATCTTCGTGTGACCCACGCTAATCAGAAACATAGCTGAAAATGAATTCTGAGAAAAGGAGTTGGACTCATCCAAGTTGACATCTTCCAAAGTTACAACAGTAAGGAAGATTTTTCTTACTGTCCGGGCTATCCTGAGGTGAACTGGGATGCTTCTGGAATAAGGGCCTCCCTTCCAGTCCCGTCCGATTGGAGACTGAGCATCTGCTTGATGGGGATCATTGGGTTTGATTCCACTTCCCAATTGCAGGTCGTGGCCGCATTGGTAAACCTCAGTCTTTACATCTGCCAATGAGGAAACTAGACAAATAGTCAGCGCCCCATCTACAGGACTGGCTGCCAAATATGCAGGACCTTGTGTGAAAGGAAAATGCGGGGCCCCTTATTAAAGCATTATTAGGAAACTCAAGACAGAAACGCCAGAGCATTAAGCTACACACGAGGCCCTTCTGAGCACAGGGCTCAGTGGGGTTGGATGGGTACTATGGCCGTAAAGCTGGTGCTGCCAACACAACCCCACTGTCCCCCACGGTGTTTGTAAAGCTTGTGAATATGTGCTGTCACTCAAAAGAAAAAAAAAGGAGACAAAAATGCATCAATGTATCGCATCACACATGCATCAGTCTATTGCACTGGTGTGTGTGTATATACATATACATATCTGTATGTTCCCTGCAATCTTACAGACCAATAGGCTTGACCTCTCTTAATCCTTCTATCACATATGCAATGTAAGAAAATCTGATGACAGTTGTTAATGGCCGAAAAAGTTTGTTGATCTGGTATACAAATGAATTAAGATTTATATGATATTGTAATCATTCGTCAATTTAAGAAAGTTTCAAAAGTAATTAGGAACCAAGGAAAGCACACAGTCCTGATTTAGTGACAGAGGTTTTAACTTTTTATGCTTGATACATCTTTTTTCATTGGCTAAAATGAAACTTCATGGTTTTGAAAACCTTTGTTATAAAAGATGGAGTGAGACATGGACCCTGACTGAAAGGCAGTCTTTTCAGCTATGAGAGTCTTAAGGAAAAACATGTACCGTGTGTCTAACAGACAAATAATCATTTTAAAGTCATGATGGTTCTTTGGCAAAAACACTTGTGAATACCAGGTGCTGCCAAATGAAAGTGTGGCTGAAGTGGCTCGAGCTGGCTTGGTGAAACATAAAAATATAGTGTAGTCAATAGGGCCTACCTCCCTGGGTATGTACTAAAATTTTCCTGCTCATTATTTATTATGTATGAATAAATGACTTGCTTAGCTGATGAAATGTGCAGAAGCCCTTGACAGCTAAGTGGGTTCTCTACTCCTTCCCCTCGTCTCAAAGCTTATGAAAGCACACACAGAAAAGTAGCCTTGATAACCTCATATTCCTGAGAAACTACAATGAGCTGAATTCCATGCCCCGAACTTGACATGTAACAAGAGTGAGAAACAGACTGTTGCACTGACTCCCTGAGAGTTAGGAACTGTTTGTTATTAAAATGGAACCTAGACCATACTGACTGATACAACCCTTGAGGTTTACTTAACAGTCTTGATCAAGAAAGCTGCTACTCTCTACTTTGCTAAGTAATAAGAAAACAGAACTCAACGACGCAATAAAATATTAACTAAGTCCTCCCTTCCATAACTTATTTAAACTTTTAATCATTCAAACATTTAATTGCACTACAAATATTACTGAGAAGTTGTAATGGATATAATCCCATTACCAATATATTCATGGAGAAATCTAGCAACTAACATCCAGGAGTCATTCGGTCACTCATGCTTCCATGAGGCTTATCATTTCCCTTGTTGATGGTGAGGACAAAATGATATCACCATAATGAGGACTGAGGACCAGCTGATAATGCTTAGGCAAAGACTGGTCGTTAGGGCAGTCAGATCTGCTTGAGTTCCAGAATCTTTTGTTTTTCTCTTTCCATGCCCCAGGCCCACTTGACCATTGCATGTATCATTATGTCTATCCTCACAAAGAAACTTTAAGCTGAAAACCCTTAGCAAAATTCCTGGCCCAGAGTGATCATTCTATAGATGTTATCTTTCAGCATCAGTATTCATATCATATTACTATCCCCATTTTCAGATGAGAAAGCTCATACTGATTAGTTCAATTAGCCTAAAGTTGTAGGCTTGCTAAAATTACTAGGATTTGAAGTCAGGTTTTCCCACAGCCCATGTTTTTCCACAACACTGACTACCTTTCCAGTAGCTCATGTCTGAGCTCGTCAATGACTGCTCTCCAAAACCAGATGTCAATGAGCCAAAACTGAAAGGAAAGTGTAAATGACTAGAAAAGAAATGATTGAGCCCTTGAACCAAAATGTAAAAATGATCAGTCAGGATTTCTGCTTCTAGTCATCACAAAGTAATTGGTTCTAAAATTGTCCTCCTAATGAAAATAACTATCAGGCTGCACAAAATATATGAGGAAAATGTTTTCGAAAATTGAGCCAAGGAAAAGACAGGTCTGTGATCTTTTAAAAAAAGGAGTCACATAGAGTGAGCTCCACATTCACCCTGGTTTTCTGCCTAGAAGCAATTTTTAGCCATCATACAAGGAGGTGGAGACGAAACTCAAACAGAGGATGTTTCACTGAGCTGAGGAGGCATAAATGATATATTTGGGAGACTCTTGCTGCTGCTTAGGGAAAAATTTATATCTTTTAATATTTATATTAGAAAGAACGAAGATTTAAAAGTCAGCAATCTAAGTCTCTACCTTAAAAACTTGAAAAAGTATAAAAAAGTAAGTAGGAGGAAGCCTTCAGTAGATACTTTTGCACAAAGAAGTTCAAAATGGTACAGCCACTTTGGAACCCATTTTGAAGAGTCTTCTATTATTAATCAGCAATGGCTCAGCAATTGGACTCCTAGGTATTTACCCAAGAAAACGAAAACGTATGTTCAACGAAAGACTTATATAAGAATGTTCATAGCAGCTTTATTCACCTCCGTTCCAAAAAGCATCAACTGGAAACAACCCAACTGTTTACCAATAGGACATGGTAAATAAACTGTCACATACTCATGCAATGAAATTTACTCATCACTGGAAAAGAACGAACCACTGATCTGCACAAGGGTGCAAATGGATCCTGCAGGTGTTCTGGTAAACAAATGAAGCCGATCATAAAAGAATACAGACTGTACAATTTCATTTTCTTAAACTTTAAGAGCAAAACAAATCAACAGTGATTACGTTAGTTATTTATTGCTGCATAACGAATTATGCCAAAAGTTATTAGCTTAAACTGTCAAGCATGTATTATCTCATGTTTTTGAGGGTTAGGATGTCTTGAGTTTAGATTCTCACAGGCTGTTTCAAGGTGTTGGCCAGGGCTGCAGTCATCTCAAAGTTTTACTTGAGGACTGTTTGTTTCCAAGCTCACTGGCGTGGCTGTTGGCAGACCTAAGGTATTTGATGGTTGTGGGCTGGTGAAATTAGTCCCTTGCCTCATGAGCCTCTTCTAAGGGACCTGTCCCATGGCAGTTGGCTTCCTCCAGAGATGGGCGTCCAGGAGAGAGTGCAACAAACACAGAAGTCGTAGTCTCTATAACCCACCCTACCCACAGAAGGAGTAAGACGTCACTTGGTGCAACACATACATCACTGGAGGGGATACACAGGGCATAAATACCAAAATGGACGTCTTTGGGAGGCAATCTTACAAGCTGGCCGCCACAGTTGCAGGAGTCAGAACAGCAGCTGCTGTTGCTGAAGCAGCTGCTTACAGATGATGGAATTAACTGGAAGGAGGCAGAGGTAAACTTTCTGGCATGATGGAAATACTGGATAATGTGACTGTATTGTTGGTTATATGGGTGTATACGTTTGTCAGATAGCCTGTATTTATGCCCTTAAGACCTGTACCTTTAACTACATGTAAATTTTTCTTCAATTTAAAAATACTTTTTAAAAGGACGATTTGTCATTCTAGATATCCTTCGAATGAATGCAGACTCTTATACAGCAGACCAAATAGAGGCAACCACAGAAAAACACATTCATTTATCATGCTACACTTCAAGTACATAAACTTCGTAAAGTCAAAGGCACACAACTGCTGTATTTTTACAAGGCTCTATTTACTCTCCTCTGGGAAGAGTGTTCAAGGTTTTTAGCCAAACCTCTAAGACTTGGGTGGGGATCTGAGGACAACCAGCCACAGCCTCTTCTTTTAAAGTCCCTGTCTACGTCTAAAAGAGGGGGGAAGACAGGCAGTGCTATTTAGGACCTTGGAGCCCTCCAGGGTGATGAGACGTGGATCTGAAATGAGGGCAATTGCCCAGAACCAATTCCTGACTTAGGGTGCAGTACTTCCAGCAGGGGTCACAAGGACTTTTGGACAACAAATACCTCTTAAAACAAGAGTGTTTTGACAAATCAAGTATAAGTGAATCAGAAACAGGCAGCTTACATTTCTCTTAAAATAGACCAGGATTTAAAAATTAAGACAGGACTTTCTTGGCCGAGTACCTTTGAAGTTTTCCAGACCTAAAACATTTAGAAAAGCAGCTTCATCTCCTTTGAAAACCCAGACTGCATGCAGATTGTCATCTTCTGGATTGGATCCACTGAAAACGAACTATTTTGCTCCTTTCCCCTTTGCCGTTCTTGAGTGGTGACAATGGATAGGCCTATTATCACGGGTTCAAGGGTATCCCTTTAGTCACCAAGAGCCATCCGTGCGTCAGGCACCTGCTAAGCATGGTGAAGCCAACCAGGCAGCCCCTCCACTCCATATGACAGGCTTGCCCAGAGGAGGGGGCTTGAACCTGTCTCCTGAAATCAGATTGGTTGAACATGTCAGTTCCCATGGTAACCCTGAGATTTTTTTTTTTCCTTTGGTGATTGGGTTTTAGCAGGAGAGACTTCAAGCATTGGTCTCCAGTAAACCAGTGACCTTGGGGACTCATGGCATAAAGATCAAATATTTCCAGGGTTACTGCACCCATTAGGTCATGTATCAGAAAGGAAATGTGCAAAGGCTTATGTGTATATTTGTTAAGTCTTCAGCTGGGCTCCATCCTCCCCCTCTGAAGCAGTGGGGAAGGCTGCCTGACAGTGATACAAACTCAAAGTGAAGTGTGGTTTTGGAAAATCACATCCAATATCTGTGCAACACAACCCTGGGGCTGTTTGAAAGCCAGAGAGAGTTCTGACTGGAGGAGAGTAGCCCTTCTCAATCTCAGTAGCGGTGAAAGGAACTGCAAGAATCACAGACAAGTCTCCTGGGACAAACATAGTCCCACCTCTGATATCCTCTCAGGATCCAGTCCTTCCAGCAACTATAGCAGACATGGGACAGTCTGGAGGCAGTGAAATTCCAGCTAGTGTGTTCTCATCATCCTCCTTCTCCACAAACTAGTGCACATGCGGGAAAATGTGAGTAACCTATTTTCAGGAGATCCTAGACATACCTTCAGTGCCACATTTCAAAGACGCTCTTACTTTCTGTGACATTTTTTAACAGCTCTGTGTCGCACCACACTGCAGCAGAAAAATGCATGGGCATTGGCCCACTCCCTGATGAATTTCCTTAAGGAAGAGATGTATCTTCTCTGAGCCTCGGAAAAGTGGTACTTGCAAGAAGTCAAAGACAAGAGAAGGGGCATCTCAAGATTGGAAATGGGTTACCATGAGGGCCATCTTATTGCACAATTCTAGCAGGCCCTGTTGACATTTTATTCCATGTAAATGGTGTCCCTAGGATTGTGCAACTGGATGCATTCACAGGCCCAGGGACCAGGACTTCCTCTTCCCAAAGGGTAGGAACCCTGAGCCCTTTCATAAGACTTTGTTCTGAGATACAGACCACAAGAAGGCTGGCTGAATTTGGAAAACCACCATGCAATAAGAAAAGAATTTGGAAAGAAAACTTTAAAAATAATAACCAGAAAAATAAAACCCACAGCAAGATGAGCCTCAAAGCCAAAAGTATGAAACAAACAAGAAAGTTTAACATTGTGAATGACAGTTAACAAATCCAATAAATGGGAGAATGAACCTCTAGAGAAAATGAAAATAACAAAGTCATTTGAAAAGGACTTTGAAATTGGTAAGCTTAAAATTCCTCTAGAGACAAAGGAAGGAATAAATGTAACTTTTAAGAATTTACATTCATAAAATAAGAATAGGAGGTTATGAGTCAAACAGCAGAGACTATACAATAGGATAGGAGCATACAAAAAAAATTAGAAAGCAGAAAGTAGAGTTGTTGAAACAAAAAGAAATGATGTTAGAAGAGATTAACAGAGAAATAAGAATCAAAGACAAGTGATGGTTGAGAAAACCAAACTCAAAAATCTTTAATAAGCTAGTTAGTTAAAAAAAAAAAAGCAAAAAAAAAAAAGAGAGAGAGAGAGATGGAAAATATGACAAAGAAGTTAAGACCATGGGGGATAGATTAAGAATCTTCAACACACAACTAACAGGAGTTCTCTAATAAGAAAACAAGAGAGACAATATTTAAAGAGATAATAGCTGATAGTATTCTAGAATTGAAGAAAAAGCTTACAGAAGGCCAAGTTAGATCATTTTTTAAAAATCAATCTGGTGCAATTCCAAGTACCCACAAGGGTATCTCACAGAGGAAAGACCGCTGAACCAACCAACGCCCACCAGGATGTCCGCCTTATGCTCTACACATAGTCAGCCCCCAGCTGCATACCCCACTCCTCCTCTCCAGTGGGCACCCATACCCTGTACCCCCTGACACAATGCCACCAGTCACGCTCATCGTGTGCACACCCTGCCATCACTCCCCTGGGGCACATCTGCTGCACACACCCGCGAGCACCCTCAACCGTGCAAACCCCGTTTAGTCACTCGTGCGGTATAGCATTGTCCTCATGCTGGCCACTCCCTTTCAATGACCCGCACAGAACCTCGCTTTGGCATCACCATCTTCTATTCCCAAATTCTATATCTCCCTTCATCAACCTCATATATTCTATGACTATTTCCATCAGAAATGGATCAATGATCATGAGTTTTAGTTGGTAGAAGTGTTAGGGGAGGCACACTGATTGAGACCGCCCACCCTGGCCAGGCACCATAGTAACCATTTGCATGAGTTGTTTTATGACAGGAGATCCTGGTAAGGAATACGGAACTAATAAGCCACCACCAACCGGAAGAGTTGGGGAAAGGTCTAAAGGAGACACCGTGTGTCCATCCACTTCCCAGAATCCCTCTCGCTAGCATCCGTCTTGGCTGAGCGATGTGTGCACCACCAGGAAAGACTCTGAATTAGAATGATTGGTCAAAGACCACCTGGAAACTAATCCCATCACCATAAAACCTGAGACTGTGAGCCACGTGGCAGAGCAGTTCTCCTGGGTTCCCTTACTCTATTGCTCTCCATCCAGGTGCCCTTTCCCAATAAAATCTCTTGCTTTGTCAGCACACGTGTCTCCTCGGACAATTCATGTCCGACTGTTAGACAAGAGCCCAGTTTCGGGCCCTGGAGGGGGTCCTCCTTCCTGCAACAGAAGGAGATATTTTGGAGTCAGAAAATTTCAGACTTCCCCCGGAGTCTTTCTTGGCAGCTGTCATCTTTCTACCTATTGAATTCATACAATCACAGGATTTCTAGGTGGGCCAGTCTCTGGACGCTGTATGCATTTCTTCTGAGTGTCCTCAGCAGAGGTTTATCCAGTCCCTTCTGAAACAGTTCAGTGACAGAGGACCTCTACATTCAGTACCTCTAGTGTTGGTTGCTCGGAGAAGGCGATGGCACCCCACTCCAGTGCTCTTGCCTGGAAAATCCCGTGGACGGAGGAGCCTGGTGGGCTGCAGTCCATGGGGTCACGAAGAGTCAGGCACGACTGAGCGACTTCATTTTCACTTTTCGTTTACATGCATTGGAGAAGGAAATGGCAACCCACTCCAGTGTTCTTGCCTGGAGAATCCCAGGGACGGGGGAGCCTGGTGGGCTGCTGTCTATGGGGTCGCACAGAGTCGGACACGACTGAAGCGACTTAGCAGAATCAGTGTTAGTTGCTCAGTTATGTCTGACTCTCTCTGACCATGTGGACTGTAGCCCACAATCCTCCTCTGTCCATGGAATTCTCCAGGCAAGAATACTAGAGTGGGTAGCTATTTCCCTCTCCAAGAGATCTTCCAAACCCAGGGATCAAACCCAGGTCTCCGGTATTGCAGGATTCTTTATCATGTGAGCCACCAGGGAACCAGTGGGGCGGGGGGTGGTGGGGTGGATTTGTTTCTTAACATAGAAGGCAGACTCTCAGTCTACAAATCCAATTCTACTTAATTTCTATTTGAAAGTCTCATGCTACTAAGTTTGTGAAAAAAAATAAATTTCATCAGTTGTCCTTTCTTTCCCTCACCAAGGTCGTGGTGGTTTAAGAGGAGACTAAAAGCTAAGCAGTGCACAGCCCTTGAGCTCTCTGTCTTCTTGGAAGTCTGCCAAGATGAGCATAGTCTCATCGGTTCCTGACCTTGGGTCTCCACGGTCCCCACAGAGGCCCCTCCTGCTTGTTGCCACGGCTCCTGCAGACCTCAAGCTGCCCTCAGCTCACCTGCACCATCATTGTGCCTCCCATCACTCGGAGTCTGCCTGTGCCTCTGAGGCGCGTCCTGGGCACAAGAAGCTTGTGACATTCTCTGTCATGCCTCCAAGCACTCAGTTACTCTTTGGGGGCTTCACTGCCTCCTTGAAACTCCAGCAGTCTCTGCCCAGGAAGTAGGCATGTCCATTCTCACCATGCATCCTGGTCTCTCCATGTGCCCACTCCCTCCATGCCTATATCACCAATCAAGATCTTTTCTAGCCTCTAGAAGAAGCCCTTTTCTTCCTTAGCAGTAACAGTCTTCTTCTCGTAGGCACAAGATATTGTTTCTATAACAGACTAAGGTTTTGAGAAACATTAAAGTCAAGCCATTTCTTCATTGCTCCCAAACTTGGAAGCTGAGAGAAAGGGGAAAATACTCAAGAAAACAGACATTGGTGGTTAAATGTGCAAACATTTAAATTAGCACACTTATACTGAGTTGAATGTATTAGTCATGATTCTCCAGAGAAACAGAATAGGATAGATACATTGATACATCAGTTCAGTTCAGCCACTCAGTCATGTCTGACTCTGCAACCCTATGGACTGCAGCATGCCAGGCTTCCTTGTCCATCACCAACTCCAGGAGCTTACTCAGAAACATATCCATCAAGTCGGTGATGCCATCCAACCATTTCATCCTCTGTCATCCCCTTCTCTTCCCGCCTTCAATCTTTCCCAGCATCAGGGTCTTTTCCAATGAGTCAGTTCTTCACATCAGGTGGCCAAAGTTTCGGAGTTTCAGCTTCAGTATCAGTCCTTCCAATGAATATTCAGGACTGATTTCTTTTAGGATTGACTGGTTGGATCTCCTTGCAGTTCAAGGGACTCTCAAGAGTCTTCTCCAACACCACTGTTCAAAAGCATCAATTCTTCGGCACTCAGCTTTCTTTATAGTCCAACTCTCACATCCATACATGACCACTGGAAAAACCATAGCCTTGACTAGATGGACCTTTGTTGGCAAAATAATGTCTCTGCTTTTTTAATATGCTGTCTAGGTTGGTCATAGCTTTTCTTCCAAAGAGCAAGCGTCTTTTAATCTCATGGCTGCAGTCATCATCTGCAGTGATTTTGGAGCCCCCAGAAATAAAGTTTCTCACTGTTTCCATTGTTTCCCCATCTATTTGCCATGAAGTGATGGGACGAAATGCCATGATCTTCGTTTTATGAATGTTGAGTTAAGCCAACTTTTTCACTCTCCTCTTTCACTTTCATCAAGAGGCTCTTTAATTCTTCACTTTCTGACATAAGGGTGATGTCATCTGCATATCTGAGGTTATTGATATGTCTCCCAGCAATCTTGATTCCAGCTTGTGCTTCATCAACCCGGCATTTCTCATAATGTACTCTGTATATAAGTTAAATAAGCAGGGTGACAACATACAGCCTTGATGTACTCCTTTCCTGATTTGGAACCAATCTGTTGTTCCATGTCCATTTCTAACTGTTGCTTCTTGACCTGCACACAGAGAAAGAGATTATTGTAAGGAATTGGCCCATGTGATTATGGATGCTGAGAAGATAATGATCTGCCGGGCACCAGCTGAAGGCCCAGTAAAGTGGTGTCTAAACTGTCTAAACCTGAGGGTTTGAGAATCAGGAGCACAAATATTGAAGGGCAGAAGATGGATGTCTCAGCTCAAGCAGAGAAAGCAAATCCATCCTTCTTCCCCCTTTTGCTTCTATTCAGGCCCTCAGCAAATTGGATGATGCACCTGCATTGGGCAGGTGGGTCTTCCTTACTCATTTCACCAGTTCAAATGCTAATCTGTTCCTCACAGATGCACCCAGAAATAATGCTGTATAGCTCTCTGAGCTGGAGAGGGCAATGGCGCCCCAGTCCAGTACTCTTGCCTGGAAAATCCCAGGGATGGGGGAGCCTGCTGGGCTGCCATCTATGGGGCCGCACAGAGTCGGACACAGCAGCAGCAGCTCTCTGAGCATCCCTGAGCCCAGTCAATTTGACATGTAAAACTAGCCATGACAATGTCCCTCCCTTTAGCTCCCACTTGTGACGTCAGCTATTCCCCAGGGCACGCCCCCTTGAGTCTTCTCTCAACCCTGTGACAGCTCTACGATCCTTCCCCAACTTGGAAAAATCCTTCTAAGAACGTTACATGACCCTGAGTGGCTTCTTTCTCTGTAAAATAGGGTAAGAATCGTGCAGGCCTTGTGGACTGCTTTGAGCTCCGTGACTGGCATCATGTGGCACTCAGACAGCTTCTCTCCCTGAAATGTTCCCGTAGGTGACCTGGATTAACTCACTGAAACTTTGCAAAACCCACTAGAGGAAGGCTATCATTATCCTCCCTATTTTATGGAAGGAACCAGGCAGAACGGAAGTTAAGTAGCTTGGAGCAACAAGATTCAGATCCAGCAGTCTGGTTCTGAAGGCACCCCCGACCCCGGTCCTCCCCCCAACCCCCTACACCAACCCCACTCCCTCACCCCCATCCCCGGGGGTTCTGTTTACTTTCTGAAAGTGTATGCTGTGGCCTCAAACCTTTATAATTACTCCGAATTTTCATCAGCCTTTTTTCATCTCTAAGTATGTCAGCTTCTATTTTCTGTTAAAAATCTTTCCTTGTGGCTTTGTTAAACATTTTTTCTAGGAATTAACCCACATTAATTTGCTCTCTCTCTTTCTAGTTCAGTTTTTTCCGTGCCATTGATCTTTCTTCCCCACCCCTCCTTTTGTTCTGTGAATCAACATCTTTGTTTCTTTGTTAATTTTTTAGGTCATTAAAGCTCCTTTAGCATTTTTTTTTTTTTTTTCAAATTGCCATCTAAAGAAATGACTTTCCCTCTGAGAATGGTGTGGTCTGAGTCTGCACACTTTGTTATTTTAATTTTAATTATATTGTCAAATGCTCTTACTTTCTCTGAATTTCCTCCCTGCTTGGTTGATATTTAGGAAACTATTTTTAGATCCTTTGTGGTTAGGTACTTTTAGGTCCTGGCTTTTCTGTTTATTTCCAGGTTTATTGTTTGAGGCTTAGAATGCATGCTCTGAGAACTTCTTGGAAAGTTCCCTTCAGCACATTTAATCCCTTGCAGAGCCCACCTCTGGCCTTCACCACTTCATGTTGGATGGCAGGGGGCCACTTCCCTGTGAATTTGTCCCAGTTGCATTAAGCCTCCTGAGAAAGGGGTAGGACAACCACCAGGCAATGCTGGGGCCATAGTAGTGGCCAAGCCAGGGCTGGACACCCCAGGCAGCAGCCACCAGGACATGCCCACTGGGGAGTGAAGAGGCCAGGCCGTAGTGGTTGCAGCCTCAGAAGCCTGGATCCCTCTGCAGACTGTGGGCAGATGACCTGGGGCAACTGTGACTGTGATTAGGAACTGAGTGTTTGGATTCTGGGGGGGAGTTCAAGTGGCAAAGATGACGTGGGCTTCCCATGGAGCAGATGGTCATCCTGGGAATCCACAGAGATGAGCAAGGGCTTGGCCAAGCCTTTGGCCTCTGACCAGTCACGCGTCTTCTCATTTACTGACTTACGTCTGTATTCCCACACGTAAATAGTGAGTGTGGGGTGGGGGAGGGGGTCCCACCCTTCAGGGATCTTATAAGCATTAAACTGGAGATGAAAGAGAGTAAAGCATCCACAACCACAGGCTGAGTGGTTGTTTTCATCAAAGCAGAAGCCTGTGAGCAGACCCAGCCATGCCATGGCAGGGAATCCAGAGTTTGCAGATAGAGCGAAAGGCAATCCACGCGCAGCTTGAAAATCCTCTTTCTCCAGAAAGGACCTTCTTTCTCCAAGAAGAGCTGTGGTCTTTCTCTTGTGCTCTGATTTCATTTCCAAACTGTCAAGCGTTTTAAGTCATAATCACCTAAGTGAGAAGGGAAGCTGGGTGCAGGAAGGGTGTGCCCGACCTGTTTCAGTCAGCCTCTGCCCCTCTGCTCTTCACACCCTAGTCCTGATGTCAAGTAGGGGCTTTTCGGTAGTCCTAACTCTTCACTTAGGGCTGTGTTGAGGGTCACAACTGCTGCTGGTCTAGCTCTGGCCTTGTGTTCTCTTTCTGGCAACTGAGTTTCTAACTGCTTCATAAAAGATGATTTTCAATGAATCCCAGCTCTTCTTGAGTTAGAGCTAATTTTGGCTCGAGAGAGTAGTCCCCCCAGACTGGAGACCTAACTCTGAATCTTGCTAGGGGTTTAGCACAAGCCTACCACCTCCCAGCCTTCCTGGAAGTCTAAATGTCACCCACCCCGGCCACCCCGTGGACAGCCATCATACACTAGCTCTTAAGACTCGTGCATATGGGAGCCAGGCCTGCCCCTCATGGTCTGCCTGTTGCTGCCTATGCCCGCTGTGCCACGTCACTGGGGCCTGTTGTTTTTCTTATAAAGCCAGTTTCACCACACCACCCCCACTAACCCTCACTGTCTCCCCATCCCCATTTGGCAGGTGAAATTATAGACCTAGGACATGTCTGTCATACGTGGTCCCTCCATGTGCAGCTAATAAAGAAACTGTCTCCATGTAAGTACCAGGGGGAACCTGGAAGTAGCCAATAAACAAGTTTTAAGAATTTCAAACTCAATAGCTCTTTTATACTTTTCGTAGCTGACTTACAAATGGAGGCATGATTTATAGCAGTCTGAAGGCCGGACAGGGAAGTTCTGGGACCACACCAGAGAGGGGAGCTGAAGAGTGAGGAGGCTTAGTTACCTAAGACCTTTACTACAGGAAATAAAGGAGCAGGGGCGTCGGGCATTCTTTCATTCTACCTTTTAACAGATATACCAAATTAGAACTGTATTCCAGGTTCTAAGTTGGATACAATAGGAACAAAATAGACAGGGCCCCTCCAGGGCCTTCTGGACCTCACAGGCCAGCTGATTTCTTTCCCTCATGGGAAGGCCAGAAGGAAGAGGTAACTCACATGTGGAATAAAACCAGAACCAAACCTGAAGCCCATTACTCAGAAAACCTGAGGCACAAATCAATAACTTTGAACCACTGTCACTAAGACCTCCATTGATTTTACAGTTGGGTTTACCCCTAAGACCCCAGACCCTTTCTTAGGTAAGCTCCTCTCTTATTCTGATTGTTTCAGACTAATCTGAAAACCATCCCAGCAACACTAAGACAGCTGCAGATCACTGGAGGCTACAGAAAAAGTCAGAGCCTGCCTTGATTTCTAATCCAATTCTAAACCCACAAAGAAACATGAGACAGGGGGAATTTGCCCAATTTCAGATTTTACTGCAAAAACGTTTATGTACCTCTGTTGAATTGTGTTGGCAATTTGGCCTTGAAATGGCTCTTTGGAAAAATAAATTAATGATCCTTGCTGAGTTGTTTCTTCAAAGGGACATAGAATCGAAAAGAACCAAAATGTAAGTATTGGCTAAAGAAGGCCCTCCTTCTGGCTGTTGAAATCCTGCTGGACTGGGGGTTCTGGCCGTTTCTCAGATCTTTGGAAATCAGAGCTTGCTCACAGGAAACCAACGCAACTTCCTGTCCTGAGAAAAGAACTGTCCAAACCTTCAATAACTCTTTCACAACAGCTTTAGTGACTGAAGGGTAAATGGGTTGGAAACATAAGGCTTGCATTTCCCTTGAAGTACAAAGGGGTTTAAAAATTAAGAGGCGGTCTGGAGGGAAAGGATTTGCTGACCCTAACACATTTTTTATTTCCAAAACAGTCTAAAAAGGACCATAGGCCCAGAGCCAGCTGAGCTCAAGCACCTCAATTTCATACTAAGCAGATTAAGTTTGTGCTGTTTGCTACATTTTCCATATAGATAAGAATCCCCTAGAATCTGTAGGAAGAAAAGAAAAGGAGCCATTTTATGGTCTGCCCTTGGAAAGGAAAGCAGAACTGCTCCATAGAATGACTGCAAGGCATTTGGTTGACAGTGCCTGCCCTAGAGAGCCCAGGGCCAGAAAGGGCCTGGAAGATGGCGGGCTCCCCTGGGCCCTGGCATGGGGAGGGCCGCATGGCCAGCCATCTCTGATTCCATTTCACCTGGACCTGCAGAACAGTCAGAAAGATGCCCTGAGCAGCATGTGCAGCGTCTCTTTGGAGCCTCCAAGGACACTTTGCAGCACGCAGCATCAGCCCCTTACACAACGAGGGCACCGAGGCCCTGGGAGGAAGTCAGGGATTCTCCACTGGCAGAGGTCTCTAAGTCCTGGAGCTAAATTCACTGGTGTCCAGGAGCGTTTTCTTCATAATGTCAATTTTAAGACAGGTTCTCAGGAACCATCTGTCTCCAGAGTGTGAATAGGAGGCATTTGCTGACCCAGAGCTGGCCCTGGGAATGCAGTGAGAAGAATTGGGAGGACTGGGTTTGATTTTAAGCCCCACCTGCTTCTGACACACAACCTTGTACAACATATTAGCCTCTTTGACTGTTTTTCCTCATCAGCAGATTGAAGAAGACAGGACATGCAGAGTTCGCGTGGAGATTAAATGTAGTGTGGCCCCAGGCTGTGCCAGCACAGAGCGGGCCATCAGTCACTGAGCACCATCGTCCCCTTCTGGGCGCCTGCTTGGCACCCACAGCAGGCCTCAGTCCCACCACGGGACCCCCACACCCAGGCTTTCCTACCTGGTCTAAGTAGCAGCTCAATCACTTTGATTTTGCAGCAGGAAAAAAATTTCTGCCTAGCTTTCAGCATCCTTGTGGCATTTGTCTTATAATTAAGTATATACTCAAAAACTGAAAGAAGCCAGTAACAAAAGGTGTATGATTCCATTTATGTGACAATCTGCAAAAGGAAAAATGACAGGGACAAAAACATAAATCAATAGTTGCCGAGGTTGGAGTAGGGGTCAGGGATTCTTCAGGATGTTGGGATTATTCTGTATCCCCCACGTGACGATGGTTTTAAGAATCTATCTACGTACACTTACGTACATAAAACTGTAAGAATTATACATCCAAAAGAGTTAATTTTACTGTGTGCAAATCTTAATATTTATATGGTAGGGAAAAATAAACTCATATACAATAAAAAATAAAAATTTAAGAAAAAATAGTCCTGACCACAAAGCTACATAAACCAGTCCACATAATCTGAATAAAAGTTCTTTTAAATGACAGAAGCGTGATTGGAAAGCCTGCTGAGACAAATTGTACTTCATAAAAAACAAAATTCATGACTCAACCCAACACGCAGGGTGGGGACTGAGGAAGGGGTGGAAATCAGGTCTCAGGGAGAGAGCAAATCTCTCCTTCTTCAAGGGAACCCTGGTCAGGACAAAGAGCCCAGTAGAGGGAGGGGTGCGGGGGAGGGGTCGTCACAGAGGTGAGGGCTGACAGGCTTGGCCTGGGACAGTCTCAGGGGAGCCCAAAAATCCTGGCCACAGGAAGCATCGGGGAATATGACATATGATAGCAGGCTTTGCAGATGGCTTACTGAGAAACTGGGGAATTGTGACTATGGGGAAAGCAGACATTGGGGGCCAAGAAAATTCTCTTTATAATGCTGAATTCAAGAGCAAGGGGAGTCCATAAAACACACGGGGGGCTCTGGTTTCCAACCGCTGTGTGTTCAAGTGTGAAACAGAGCGGTGTTTTGTGCAAGGCAGAGAAAACAATGCATTCAGCCAGCACTTCTCAGGTCACAAGTCATCTCTGACGGTCACAGGTCAGTGGAGACCTTGGGTCCTCGTCTTGAAAGTTTGTTTAAATGAGATGTATCCCCAGATTCCCAAGCTGTGTCACCTAGCTCCCCCTTCAGGCACGTGTCCTGTGTGGCACTCTGTTAAGTAACTGCTGTAGTTCCATTATCACATGGGCCTTTGGGAGGGTATCGTGGCTCATCGTTCAAATGAAGAAGTCAAGTTTACAAGAAAGAGGACCTTCACAGTGATCACTCAGCTAGTAGGGGGCTCAGAGCTGAGCTGCTGACTTAGACGTGCCTAGCTCCATGGGCAGACCTCTTGCCCGTATTCCAAGTATAACAAGTGTGAGGATGATGGGGCGGGTGGGGGGTGGGGGTGCTGTGAGGTTTATCTCCCAAGAGGTTTCCTGGGTTAGTTCAGGCTGCAAGGACAGACACACTGAGGGGATATGAGTTCAGGGCTAGAGACAGGCTGCCTCAACTCAGTAGACAGATAGATTCAGCCTCCATTTGGCTAACTATAGTGCAGAAAGGACTTCGGAGTGCTACCAGGCACAGGATCCTCCCTTTCTCTGGCAAACTCATGCTCGTCCTATAGGAAATAAGTAGGAGCCTCAGTAAAATTAGAAGGTTGCCAAACTAGCCTAAGGCTTCGATATTCATTGTCTGAATTTACATCTACCCCAGGGACATGATGGATTGTGATCTGAACCAGCATCATCCCTTCCTAACACTTTCTTCTCAAGGGCATACCTTGTTGGGTGTATAGACTGGTAGGACCACCTACAGCTGCTGAATCGACCCCCCAGGGGATTGAGAGGCACCAACTTCGTTGACACAGGGATGGACATGATTTACGAAAGGCAGCAGAATAATGTTCAGATTGTTATAAACCCTCATTAAATGCTCTTGACAGCCCAGCGCTTCCCACAAGCTGTGTAGAAAGAGTTTTATAAACCTGGATGATAGGGGAAACCCTTGACATTTGCAAAGGAGTTATCTGGAGCTCTAGTGGATCCCATAATTCAAACACAGTATTACCACAAGAACACTTTTTACGCTTTTCCAAAAATGTTTATATATGGTGACAGAGGCACAATTTTTTTAACTTGGAAATCCGACAGAGGGCAGGTGGTTCTCACTCTTGTTTTCTAATGCTCCAGACTTGCCAGAATGGTAAGAGCGGTTTGCTCAGAGAAGGCTGTCAGCTGACAGTCAGGGCTGGGGCTGGCATCTCCTCATATTAAGGTGCCTCAGTTATTGAACCCTGCATCAGTTTATATCTTTTTCTTAGATGAGCTTCATATGAGTTGTCTCTAGCTGCATAGCAAGTTGCTCTCAAACTATAGTGGCTTAAAATAACAACAGTCCTTTATTTTGCTCATGAATCAGTTCAGCTGGACAGGGTGGCTCATTTCTCTCCCTGGCATAAGCCTAGGGGTTAGAAGGTCAACTGTCAAGATGGCTCATCCACAAGGCTGGTAAGCTGACTCTGGCTATCAGCTAGGAGTTCAGCAGGGACTGTGGGCTGGGGTCTCTTCATGGGGGCTTTTCCACAGGCTACTTAGGCCTTCTCACAACGAGATGGATGGGTTCCAAGAGTGAATAACACCAAAAGAACCAGGAAGAAGAGCCGGGTTTTGTTAGAGCCTAGCTCAGGTGTCCCATAATGTCACTTCCTCTGTAGTCTATGGGTCACCATATAGGTCTCTTGTTACTGGCATTTTGCCATTTCTTCAGGCAGATCTAGGGAAGCTGTATGGATGGACTGACAGGTGGCTACACATAAAATTATGAATTTGTTGTGATTTTCCAAGTCAAATTTAATGAAATAGGGTTTTTATTTTAGTTTTTAACCCATATTTCCTTTGACATATAGTGAAAATCTTAGTTCTCTGTATTAATGTATGTACCTATTTGTTTTACGTTATAATATCCATTCTATTTCTTGATTCACTAAGTATAATCCCTATCTTGGGATTCCAGTATCCTTGGGATTTTGTGTCCCTGAACTTCTTTCTACCTTCCTCCAACTTCCACCTCCTAAACAGAGCATGGCTTTTAACATTTTCAAAATTTTTATCATTTATATCTTGCTCTGAAACTGCCATTGTGTCTCAGCTTTTATTTATATGTTGATTCTGAACGTCAAAGCCCAACAAATAGAACTTTTGACAGTATAATTATGCATTCAGTTGAATCATATGAACCATATGAAATTCCTTATATTCAATCTCCTTTTACCTCCCAAAAATGTGGCAATTTCCTGTGGTTCAGCCAGCTATTTTTATTAGACAAACATCTACATAAGGACAAGAATGTTTTCCTAGGTCACTGAATCTTTGCTCTTCTACTGAGAATATTCTAAGATTTAAAGTCAAATAGATTCCCTTTTAAAAATGCCATTCTTTGCTTAAAATTATGCCAAGTTTTAGCTTGTCTCATGTTTGTACCATGACTTTCTTTCAAGCCTTTTGTTTTGTCTGGAGAATCTGGTTGCCTTTTTTTTTTTTCTTTTTAAGACAGGACATATGGGAGAGAAAATTCCTGAATCCTTGTTAAGACTGGAAACATCTGACTTTCACTCTTACATCTAATTGTCAGGGTCAGAAGCATACAGTAATTTTCCTTTAGGACGCTGACGTCCCCTCTGCCTTTAATTCCTGTTTGCGGTGATGTTGGCCAGAGGTCCTATTTGATCCTCCTTCATTGTAGCTTTCTCCTTCGTTCTCTCTAGAAGGATTTCGACTTTCCCTTCCCTCTTCCCCCATCTTTCCTGCTTAGCACTCAGCAGCTCCTGTTAGTGTGAAGATGTTTGTTTAGACGATGGAAACACTATGGCTTCTTGACTTGCTTCCCTTCCTTTTCTCTGTCTCATTTCCTGGAACTGATAGGCGGCAGCTCTTCAACATTTCATTTTCCAGTTCATTTGCTCTTCTCTAACACATCCGCATCCTTATTATTACATTGTTCCAAGTCCTCGGAGATTTTCTTTTAAGCTTTATGTGGAATTTTGAAATTTGGGAATAATAATACATAATATTATTTTAATTTATGTATATGTTTTAATTTTTGTAAGTCTTCTAAAATTTGTTTCATTGAGGTATAATTGACATGCAACATTATGTTAGTTTTAGCTGTACAATATAATGATTTGACATTTTTATATATTGTGAAATAACCATTACAAAAAGTCTAGTTAATGTTAGTTACCATACATGGTCACACAAAATGTTTTTTCTTAAGATGAGAACTTTAAAGATCTAACTCTCTCCACAACTTTCAAATGTGCAATATGGGTATTAAATATAGTCACCAAGCTGTATATTATATAATGATTTTGACATCGGGATAATAATATTATTATTTTAACTTCTGTGTATACTTTCATGCTCTCTGCTAAGCAACCTTCCATAGAAAATATTTTTCATGGTTTTGGGATGAAGTATCTTAATATATTCTTTGAATGTTTCTGAGAATAGTGGTAAGAATTTTGTAGTGCATCCAACTAAAAGTCAAACAACTGACATATAAGACAGATCTGCCTGAAAGCAGATAAAAATTGTTAAGAGAAGATAAAATACAAAGACATAAAGACAATACAACAGGGGGAAATTGATATTTCAGAGAATCATAATATAAGAGCAAAACATGTATTTGAAGATACAAATGTTTCTAGTTTACTGAAGTGAAGAAAAATTTCAATCTGCACATAAAAGTACCTATTGTATAACAGACAAAATAATGACAATCTAAACAGACCTTTCTTAAGAAATGAAGTATAATGGGTAACGAAGAAATAATTCAATCCGAGAAACAAACAAAAATCAAGTTATATATACCAAGTACTACAGTTCAGTTCAGTTCAGTTCAGTCGCGCAGTTGTGTCTAACTCTTTGTGACCCCATGGACCGCAGCATGCCAGACCTCCCTGTCCATCACCAATTCCAGAAGTTTACCCAAACTCATGTCCATTGAGTCAGTGAGGCCATCCAACCATCTCATCCTCTGTCATCCCCTTCTCCTCCTGCCCTCAACCTTTCCCAGCATCAGGGTCTTTTCCAATGAGTCAGTTTTTGCATCACCTGGCCAAAGTATTGGAGTTTCAGCTTCAACATCAGTCCTTCCAATGAAAATTCAGGACTGATTTCTTTTAGGATTGACTGGTTGGATCTCTTTGCTGTCCAAGGGACTCTCAAGACTCTTCTCCAACACCACAGTTCAAAAGCATCAATTCTTCGGAGCTCAGCTTTATAGTCCAACTCTCATATCCATACATGACTACTGGAAAAACCATAGGACTAGATGGACCTTTGTTGGCAAAGTAATGTCTCTGCTTTTTAATACGCTGTCTAGATTGGTCATAACTTTTCTTCCAAGGAGTAAGCATCTTTTTATTTCATGGCTGCAATCACCATCTGCAGTGATTTTGGAGCCCCCAAAATAAAGTCAGCCACTGTTTCCACTGTTTCCCTAACTATTTGCCATGAAGTGATGGGACCGGATGCCATAATCTTTGCTTTCTGAATGTTGAGCACTCTCCTCTTTGACTTTCATCAAGAGGCTTTTTAGTTCCTCTTCACTTTCTGCCATAAGGGTGGTGTCATCTGCATATCTGAGGTGATTGATATTTCTCCAGGCAATCTTGATTCCAGCTTGTGCTTCATCCAGTCCAGCATTTCTCATGATGTACTCTGCATATAAGTTACATAAGCATGGTGACAATATATAGCCTTAATGTACTCCTTTCCCGATTTGGAACCAGTCTGTTGTTCCATGTCCAGTTCTAACTGTTGCTTCCTGACCTGCATACAGATTTCTCAGGAAGAAGGTCAGGTGGTCTGGTATTCTCATCTCTTGAAGTATTTTCCACAGTTTGTTGTGATCCACACAGTCAAAGGCTTTGGCGTAGTCAATAAAGCAGAGGTAGATGTTTTTCTGGAACTTTCTTTCTTTTTCCATGATCCAGCGGATGTTGGCAATTTGATCTCTGGTTCCTCTGCCTTTTCTAAATCCAGCTTGAGCATCTGGAAGTTCATGATTCATGTACTGTTTGAAGCCTGGATTGGAGAATTTTGAGCATTACTTTGCTAATATGTGAGATGAGTGCAATTGTGTGGTAGTTTGAACATTCTTTGGCATTGCCTTTGTTTGGGATTGAAATGAAAACTGACCTTTTCCAGTCCTGTGGCTGCTGCTGAGTTTTCCAACTTTGCTGGCATATTGAGTTCAGCACCTTCACAGCGTCATCTTTTAGGATTTGAAACAGCTCAACGGGAATTCCATCACCTCTACTAGTTTCGTTTGTAGTGATGCTTCCTATGGCCCACTTGACTTCACATTCCAGGATGTCTGGTTCTAGGTGAGTGATCATACCATTGTTATTATCTGGGTCATGAAGATCTTTTTTGTATAGTTCTTCTGTGTATTCTCACCACCTCTTCTTAATATCTTCTGCTTCTGTTAGGTCCATACCATTTCTGTGTTTTATTGTGCCCATCTTTGCGTGAAATTTTCCCTTGGTATCTCTAATTTTCTTGGAGAGATTGCTAGTCTTCCCCATTCCATTGTTTTCCTCTATTTCTTTGCACTGATCACTGAGGAAGGCTTTCTTATCTTTCCTTGCTAATCTTTAGAATTCTGCATTCAAATCTGTATATCTTTCCTTTTCTCCTTTGCTTTTTGCTTCTCTTCTTTTCTCAACTTTTTTTAAGGCCTTCTCAGACAACTATTTTGCCATTTTGTATTTCTTTTTCTTGGGGATCGTCTTGATCACTGTCTCCTGTACAATGTCACAAACCTCCGTCTATAGTTCTTCAGGAACTCTGTCTATCAGATCTAATCCCTGGAATCTATTTGTCACTTCCACTGTATAATCATAAGGGATTTGATTTAGGTCATACCTGAATGGTCTAGTGGTTTTCCCTACTTTCTTCAATTTAAGTCTGAATTTGGCAATAAGGAGTTCATGATCTGAACCACAGTCAGCTTCCAGTCTTGTTTTTGCTGACTGCATAGAGCTTCTCCATCTTTAGCTGCAAAGAATATAATCAATCTGATTTCGGTGTTGACCATCTGGTGATGTCCATGTGCAGAGTCTTCTCTTGTGTTGTTGAAAAAGGTTTTTGCTATGACCAATGCATTCTCTTGGCAAAACTCTATTACCCTTTGCCCTGCTTCATTCTGTACTCCAAGGCCAAATTTGCCTGTTACTCCAGGTATTTCTTGACTTCCTGCTTTTTGCATTCCAGTCCCCTGTAATGAAAAGGATATCTTTTTTGGGTGTTAATTCTAGAAGGTCTTGTAGGTCTTCATAGAACCATTCAACTTCAGCTTCTTCAGCATTATTGATAGGAGCATGGACTTGGATTACTGTGATATTGAATGGTTGCCTTGGAAATGAAGAGAGATCATTCTGTTGCTTTTAAGATGGCATCCAAGTACTGCATTTTGGAGTCTTTTGTTAACTATGATGGCTACTCCATTTCTTCTAAGGGATTCTTGCCCACAGTAGTAGATATAATGGTCATCTGAGTTAAATTCACGCATTCCAGTCCATTTTAGTTCGCTGATTACGAAAATGTCAATGTTCACTCTTGCCGTCTCCTGTTTGATCACTTCCAATTTGCTTTGATTCATGGAACTAACATTCCAGGTTCCTATGCAACATTGCTCTTTACAGCATCAGACTTTACTTCCATCGCCAGTCACATCCACAGCTTGGTGCTGTTTTTGCTTTGGCTCCATCTTTTTATTCTTTGTGAAGTTAGTTTTCCACTGATCTCCCATAGCATATTGGGCATCTACTGACCTGGGGAGTTCGTCTTTCAGTGTCCTATCTTTTTGCCTTTTCATACTGTTCATGGGATTCTCAAGGCAAGAATACTGAAGTGGTTTGCCATTCCTTTCTCCAGTGAACCACGTTTTGTCAGAACTCTCCACCATGACGCATCCATCTTGGGTGGCTACATGGCATGGCTCATAGTTTCGTTGAGTTAGACAAGACTGTGGTCCATGTGATCAGATTGGTTAGTTTTTTGTGATTGTGGTTTTCAGTCTGTCTGCCCTCTGATGGAGAAAGATAATGGGCTTATGGAAGCTTCCTAATGGGAGAGACTGACTGAGGGGGAAACTGGGTCTTGTTCTGATGGGCGGGGCCACGCTCAGTAAATCTTAAATAAAATTCTGTTGATGAGGCTGTGTTCCCTCCCTGTTAATTGACCTGAAGACAAACTATGGTGGAGGTAGTGAAGATGCTGGTGACCTCCTTCAAAGGGTCCCATGCAGGCACTGCTACCCTCAGTGCCCCCAACCCTGTGACAGGCCACCGCCAACCCAGCCCTCTGAGAGACTCCTGGACACTCACGGGCAAGTCTGGGTCAGTCTCTCGAGGGATCACTGCTCCTTTCTCCTGGGTCCTGGTGCCCTCCTAGTGTCTGTTTCCCCAGTTCTGTGTAAGTTCTGGTGGCTCTATGGTGGGTTAATGGCGACCTCCTCCAAGAGGGCTTATGCCACACCCAGGCCTGCTGCACCCAGAGCCCCTGCCCCCGCAGTGGTCCACTGCTGACCCGGACCCCACAGGAGACACCCACACACAGTTTTGTCTCAGTCTGTGGGGTCTCTGGGTCCTGGTGCACACAAGGTGTGTTTGAGCCCTCTGAGTGTCTCTGGTGGGTATGGGGTTTGATTCTAAACGCCATCTCGCCCCTCCTACCATCTTGCTGGGGCTTCTCCTTTGCCCTTGGACGTTGGACATCTCCTCAAAGTCACTCCAGCACCGCGCAGCCACCATTCCCATCTGCTCTTAGACGTGGGGTATCTCCTCACAGTCACTCCAGCACCATGCAGCCACTGCTCCAGAGCAGTGTTTTTAAACAATAGCAAATATGGGCTTTACAGGTGTCTCCGTGGTAAAGTATCTGCCTTCTCCTGTTAGACCCATAGAGGTAGAAGAAAGCAGATATTGTGGAAAGGTTAATTTCAATTCACAGATTTTAAGTAGTTTTAAATTTTCTTTTTCAAAAATTTTTGTAGTAAAGTACACTAAGAGCTGCTATAAAAATAAATTTAAATAGATAACCGACAGGAAGATGTTGTTAACTTTTGGCAGTAGAATTACAAATTATTTTTTCTTTTGTACCTTTATGCATTTGTCAAGATTTTGGGTAATCATGTAACTTATGTAGATTTTCATGATTTTGAATACTAGACTTGCCACTTGGGCAAGTTAATTACCCTCTCTGTGTCTGTTTTCTCATTTCTCTTTAAAAGCCTCAATTTACTCGAGGCTTATAAAATGTGGTTTATAATGAGGTCTACCTCCATAACACTTTAATTCTTATAAGTGTTATAAGAGTTAAGGGAAGTGATGCATGTCTGTGTGCAGAAGAGGGCCTGGTAGAGGATAGAGAATGCTCAGCGGACAAACAGATGTACCTAAAGGAATTTCTTTCTTGGATGACATTTTCTTTCAGAATATCTTTCTCATCGATGTTTTCCAAGCTCTATCCCCTCCCTCCCTTCTTTCCTTCCCTTGTTATTTTTTTCCTTCCATCTTATTTTCTTGCTAAAGTATGTTTGTATTGGTGCCTGGACATTTGTTAAATCCTTCCCATGCTTTATATGGGGGCTTTCTCTAAATACTCTATTTGTTCAAATTCAGATGGTAAAGAATCAGCCCACAATGAGGGAGACTTGGGTTCGATATCTGAGTTGGGAAGATCCCCTGGGGGTGGGCACAGCAACCCACTGCAGTATTCTTGCCTGAAGAATTCCATGGACTGAGGAGCCTGGTGGGCCACAGTCCTTGGGATCACAAAGAGTCAGACACGATTGAGTGACTAAGCACACCCCAGTATGGATAAATCTCCCTGACCTTTTCGCCATGTAGTTTGAGGTCTTTCTTCCCCTATGAACTGCAGTCAGAGGGTTGCATTTTCTGCAGATTTGTCAGAAGAAAGGCATATCTGGGCCAGCATGCAACCCTCACAAGGTAGGTAGGCTTGTCGCTTTCTTTCGTAGTTTTATTGTGGCTCGTGAGCCTGGATTTCTGATACCTCTAGCAATCTGAGCAAACCTTTGAGCTTCCCCCCAGCTCGATGAAGGTTTTACTGACATCCAGAGGAGCCACATGGACTGTGGGTTGTACACTCGACTTCATCCATCTCTCTCCAGTAGCCACCTCACAACTTCCAAAGACAAGAGGGGGAAACGGGCAAGACTCTGTGGGCCTGTGTGTGTGAAGAGTGGGGAGTGCAAAGGAGGAAAGAAAACTTGGGGAACTTGGCAGTGTCTTCTCTCTGCTCCCTCCCCTTCCAGGGGAGCTTAGCTCTTGAGGGTTTGGCCATCACTTCAGCTACACTGGCTCTGCTTGCTGGAGAAACTGAGCTCTCAAGTCCACACCCACTCTGGGTCCTGTTTCAGGCTGCCTCACTGGGGAACCCGGGTGTTTTGCCTTTCCAGGGTGAGGCCAAGGGAAGCCGGGGAGGACCCTGTGTTCTGGGTCATTGTGGCAGGCTTCTCTCTGCCTTTCTTTTACTCTGTTCCCCTCCCAGCTTTTTTCTCTCTTGACATCCTGGGTCAGGACTGGCCCTGCAACAGGTGGAGGCCAGTTTCCTCTTCCTCTGGCCCCCACAGCCTCCCCTGAGGACTGAATATGGTATGTCCCTTAGGATGCTGGAGACCACCAGCCCCCACCTCAATTTTAGCAGGTCAAGAGGGCCTCTGGCAGAATGAAAAGGGGTTGCACGATGGGGGTCAGGACAGTGATGAAAGGCCTCCATTCTCCCAGCTCTCCCCCAGCAGGCCCACCCTAATGCCCAGAGCTTGCTCCCAAGCTTTCCTGTCCAACCTAAACACACTCATCCCCACTACCTCCATGCCTCCACGCCTAGCAGCACCTCTGGTCTCCTGACCTGAAAGCTCTTCCCCTTCCTCATGAAAGTCAGGAAACTATCCTGAGCTTGGTTCAAACAGATTCTGTTTTGCATTGGAAACTCATCTTTCTTCTTCTGGGAGTTTGGCCTGTGTTGTCAGAAAGGGAAATGGAAATTGAGAGCGAGGCCAAAAGCTGATTGAGGGCAGGCTGCTGACTCCCAGGAGGAGGGCAGAGTGTGAGTGAGAGGAGTCCTCTGTCCTCCTCACTTTTCTGGTCCTGCTCAGGACTGCCCGCCACCAGCGCCCTCCCTCCCAGGGGTGGGTCATGGATGAACAGACCCAGTCAGGGCCGTGGTCCTGGCCTTGGCCCCACAGCAGGAAGCACAAGGCCACTTGGTTCCACCTGGTTTTGTGTATTCTTACTACAAACAAACAGCATCCAATTAGCCTTCTTTTACCAGGACTCTCAAAGAAAGAGATTATATGGAAAGAACATAATCACATCTTGGAAAAACTTCAAAATGAGATTTGCTGGGCAGTTTAAGTTCAACAGAAATGACTAATTAGGAGAAGAATTTTCCAGCATGAGTTAGTTGTGACTAGCAATCTCCACACATTCATAACGTACTCACACCTACCCACCTGCTCACACAGCCATCAGCTTCAGGGAATAAATGCACAGGGGCTGAACTCAGGCTTGGTCTTTAGTCCTGTGTCTATGGTCAGTCCCCATGTTGTGGTTCAAATCCTGTTATGCTACTCCTGGGCTTCCCCACCCTCGTTACCAACATTTTCACAAACGCTTTTTCTCCTGGCTGTAATTTCTGGTCCCTAATCATGGAAGATACAATGACATTGCTCCTTCTGTCCCCTGCCCAAAGCAGATACCGTGAACTTGGCGCGTGCTGGAGCCCTCCTCTGCCTGCTCTGATGCTATCTGCCACAGGGAGAAGGCCCTCGATGTTCCAGGCATTTCTGATACATTATTTCATTTTAACCTCCATGGTGGCAGGAGGCAAGTAGTGTGTCCACTTTCTAGACAAAGAAACAGAGGATCTCAGGCAGACCTAGTGGAACCAGATGCGCCTGGCCTGGGGGAGCAAGGGGAGCGGACACTGATGCTCCGGAGTCTCCCCTGCTTCTCTTTCCCGCTTCTACGGCTGCAGCTCCCCAGCCTCAGCACACCCTGGACTTCTGCTAAGGATTTCTGCCTGGCTTCCAATGGCTCTTCCGTGCTGGTAAGAGCAGTCATGTTGCCCCTTGGGTGGCAGAAGTGAACTTCCTCTGTGTGTGGTATCAGAGAACCCAGTCTCTCAGGAACCAAAATAAGCCCTTTTCTGCAAAACTTTACAGACCTTTGACCTGTCTGCCTCCCAGTGACCTGTGAGAACTCGAGCGTTCTGGATCACGTACCTCTGGGACCTCTCTCACTGGTCAGAGTGATATCTATGACACACGGGCCTCAGAGATCCTGGGTCCCAGTGGTTCCCACAACTTTCTTTCACATGGAGAAAAAGCAACAACAACCTGAGAATTTTCTAATGATAAGTTCGGGAATAAGCCTGGCTCCCTCCACAGACCCACCTGGCAGCGTCCAGAAAGGAGCCCTGCCGCCTCGATGGAAGGCCATCTGTTGCTGTTGTTTGGTCACTGAGTTGTGTCCTATCCTTTGCAGCCCCATGGACTGTAGACTCTCCCAGGCTCCTCTGTCCATGGGATCCTCCAGGCAAGAATACTGGAGTGGGTTGCCATTTCCTTCTCCAGGAGATCTTCCTGACCCAGGGATTGAACCCACATCTCTTGTTTGGCAGGCGAATTCTTTACCCTTGAGCCACAAGGGAAGCCTATGGGAGGCCAGTAGTTTGCATTAAATTTCTTCAACCCTTCACCCAGAGGGAGGAGAATTCCCCACAGAGATATTGGGATGAGGAAGATAAGTGGATATTGGACAGGAAAAATGATTAAATATGTGCTTTTGAAAGAGACCACGGTCCCGGCTGGGACCATAGGTCACAAGTAGAGGGGCCAGCGGTATGCATGGAAAAGTGGCAGTGAAAAGGCTGCCGGCCTGTCCTGAGCAGCTCCAGGGTGCACTAGAGGTTCATCTACTGAATCCTTGCGGAACTGCTGTTGTGCTCACCTTGTAGGTAAAGCAGCTCAGGGCTCAGCAAGGTGATAAGATGTATACAGCCACATGCTCTAGTTTATT
The DNA here is from genome assembly GCF_001704415.2 of Capra hircus. Lineage (NCBI taxonomy): Eukaryota > Metazoa > Chordata > Mammalia > Artiodactyla > Bovidae > Capra > Capra hircus. The sequence continues at coordinate 3,314,911 of NC_030835.1, read as the reverse complement.
AAACCAAGCATATTGGAAAGTGACTGTGCAAATTGCAAGTGCACATGGTATGAAAACCTTGGAAATGTGTTTTAATAATAACACATCATACATGTGTCATGAATTGCATGTGCATAAGGAATGTGAGAGTCCTGCGTATCGAGGACCATCTCTGAATTCAATCTGTGCCTTCCTGTGGTCACACTAGAATGAAATCTACCAGCGGTCTGCGGTTTTCTGAAGAAGGAGCCCGTGTCTTCCAGGACCTTTACCACATGAGCAAGTTTGAGAATCACCAGACAACAGGATCCAGCCCCAAGTCCTTCCCAGATATCCTAACTTCCTCCCCATCACTCCTGCCCTCGCCCAAAGCAGGGCACAAGAAGGGTGTTCCAGAAAGTAGGCGTAGCGTGTGCACAGATTTCCACCTTGAGCGACCTTCCCAGAAGCCATGTGGCAGGAGCATTGGTGGGGAAATACGGCAGAAGAAGCTCTCATGAGAGGTGGTAAGAGAAGAGATAAGGATGTAAGCTGGGCAGAGCTGGGACTGGCAACCAAAAAGTGGCACTCACCAGGATGGGAGGGCGGCGGCCACATGGGCTTCAGTGGGCCCAGGAGGACTCCGGGCTGTTTCAGGACACGGCTGTGAGGTGACATCTTTAGAAAACAAGGATAGATTTCACCTTGTGTCTTTGGGAGCCATGAGGACTCTTCCACCCTGGCTATATCACACTTGCCCCTATTCTGACCCTCCCCCAAAGATATGGAAACAAATGTGACTTTGCTAATGGAAAAGGGGGTTCAGTTCAGTTCAGTCGCTCAGTCGTGTCCGACTCCCTGCAACCCCATGAATCGCAGCACACCAGGCCTCCCTGTCCATCACCAACTCCCAGAGTTCCCTCAAACTCATGTCCATTGAGTCGGTGATGCCATCCAGCCATCTCATCCTCTGTCGTCCCCTTCTCCTCCTGCCCCCAATCCCTCCCAGCATCAGGGTCTTTTCCAATGAGTCAACTCTTCACATGAGGTGGCCAAAGTATTGGAGTTTCAGCTTCAGCATCAGTCCTTCCAATGAACACCCAGGACTATTTCCTTTAGAATGGACTGGTTGACCTTGCCTTTTTTTGTCCACATTATGGAGGCAATCCGGGGGGTAGCACTGGCCTCTGAGCCTTCTTCTGCTGGGAAGTAGATGACTCTAAACCCATCCGGCGGGGCAGTGGGCCTGGCCTGCCCTGAACTGTGCTCTCCTCCACAGCTGCCTGTCGTGGCTTCTCCCCTTCATCCGATTCCTACCCTCAGATTTTCCATCCCCGTGCCCCGGTGGCCATCCTGATTCCAGGAACAGTGCTTCTCTTCCCTCGGCACTGCAGCTCCTGGCGTCCAGCACGGCCTCTGGGGTGGAGCTGTTCTGCTCAGCCCCTGGAGGGGAGCAGCCTTTGAACCCATCCAGGGACCTGCTGGGCCTTTCTGTAGAACACGGGTTTCTTGGTAGGGCATTAGTCCGCACCCGGAATAGGAACCAGGCCACCTGCCAACCATAGCCCTTGTCTGAACCGTGCCAAAGTGAACTTTCTGAAATGACCGACTGCGGCATGGTGCCTGTGGGGGTTTCTGACCTTTGAGAGAGAGGGCTGGAGTGAGGAGAGGACCCCAGTGCTGTCTAGGTCTGGGCTATGTGTGTGGCTGACACCCTGGGCATGGCCAAGGGTCGACAAGACACAGAAAGGAGCCAGGATGGGGTGAGGGCTGTGCTTCCCGACTGCACAGGTGCAAGGACAAGCTCCCCTACACATCCAGGTGAGAGCAGCTCGGTCCGCCTGGAGGTGCTTCTAAGGGCATCAGAGGGCACCGCAGGAGAAGCGTCAAAGCCTCCAAAGGCATAGCTCATCTGATCCCTGAAGCTGAGATTTGCTTCCTCTTTTTTCCTCTGAGACTCGCACCTTTGACAGAGATGTGAGTACTCATGTATGTTCCACTGGGATTACATCAGTCAGCACTCCATAACCTGCCCTGGAAGAGCCAGATAGTCTCTCAGTCCCCCTGCGCAGGACTCAGCAGATAATCCCAATCGCTTACCCTGACCAGTTACTCCAGTCCTTGCTCCAACCAGTCACCCTAGTCATTCACTGCAATCAGTCACCCAGCCTTGCACGCGAGCCACAGCCCCAGCGCCTTCTCTGGCTTAGGTTTTCTGCTTTTTCACAGTATCTTGCCCTGTTCCACCTTGACCCACTACCTCAGAGATGCCAAGCTTTCTGGGAAAGCCACATGTAAATCCAATGTGAATTATAGTGCTAGTCCCTGTTCTTAGAGCATTTATTCATCTGCTAAACACCCTCTAACTCATTGTCTGCACCAGGTCCCTTGGGTGGCCAGCAAAAGGGAATGGAATGAAGATGAATAAGCCATGGTCTGTTTCTATGGAGCTCCGTGGAAGGGAGGTGTGTGAAGCTGCCATGCCAGAGGCACGGATGCCCGTGACAGGGCTACAGGAAGCAGATGGAATGTCACGGGTGAGGTGAAATGGGAGGCCGATGCAATAGGAGGCCTTCGGAATAAAGGCCTTGGAGGCTAAACACACTCCTGTAGACAGAAGTAGGAGATACCAGGGAGTTTGGAAAACCATGAACCAAAGTAGGGAGCAGGACAGTGCCGGAATCATTGAGAAATAGCTGGAGGCTGAATTGGTTAAACACAGCATAAGTCCATGGCAGAGAGAAAGAGGAGGTGATCTTGGACACAGATTGCAAATGGCCTGGAATGGTCAGCTAAGCTTGGAATTTGCTGATCAACAGGAGGAAAGGCTATCATTGGGGTGAGGCAGGGCAGACCCCCGGGTACTCCAGGGAATGGTCCAGAGCACCAGCCCCTGAACAGGCAGACGAGGGTGTGGGTGGCAGGAGATCATATGAGAGTGGCCGGAATCCAGGAAGGCAGCGGAACCTCTCGGCGCCCCTGCATTTCCTTCCGTGTGGCCAGGCAGGAAGGGGTGGTGTGAGGAGCTCCTATCAGGAGGACTGGGCAAAGGGTTCTCCGGACCACCTTCCCCCATAGACGTTCACCCAGCCCTCAGTAATCTCCGTTCTTTGTTTCTGATATATTCCCGTGTATTGTTGTTGTTTAAGCTAAGTCCTATTTGACTCTTTTGCAACACTGTGGCCTGTAGCTAGCTAGACTCCTCTGTCCATGGGATTTCCCAGGCAAGAATACTGGATGGGGTTGCCATTTCCTTTTCCAGGGGATCTTCCTGACCAAGGGGTTGAACCCGCATCTTCTGCTTTGGCAGGTGGATTCGTTACCACTGAGCACCCCATTCCAGTGTATCTCTGCTGAGGAAAAATAGGGCAGTCTCAGTTTGTTTTTATTCTGTCGTCTCTGTCTTAGTCACCTAAATTCATTTGAGCTGGCCACATTCACAACAAGGTCGAGGAAAGCATAGTTCATCTTCTAAGCCAGTCTCTGAGCACACGGTCAAATCCAAGACTCATCCCCTCTCCAGCCTGCCCACCGCGCCATCTGTGCGGTCTCCCTCCAGCCGAGAAGGGCACATCCAGCCTGGGCAGGCCCAGCTGCAGCTCCACCACAGGGAACCCTGGGCTCTTCATGCTCCACTGAGAGTTTTCAATTGACTGTAACTTCCTTTTCAGAAATCCTATTTGGCTTCAAAGTTACAGAAGATTGTTCTCCCTGGTGACTGCAGAGATGTTCAAAGTTTGCCTCCCAGAGATGGCCGGAATTTGCTTGAAGTGTTTTTATAGAGGCATCATAATACCACCATTGTCCTTGATCCTCAAATGCAAAAATTAAAATCCTCAAACATCAAAAGATCTTGAAAATCTCTTGGAAATGTACTGTCTTTAGAGCTCGGGCCAAAAATTAAAAATCCCTTCCTCAGGAGGGTATTGATCAGTTTAGAATGAGAGACACAGAAGGCATAGATTGTAAGAGATTACCCAGGTACCGAGACAATTCCAGGCCCCTCAACCCAAAACTTTAAGACCTCACAAACTTAAATATGGAAGAAGATGGGAAAGACATAAATGAATAAAATCCGTATTGCAATGTCAAGCGGAGAGGAATATGAGAAGTAACGGAGTGACAAGATTGAGGGGTTGCTCTTGCAGGGGGGATCAGGCAGAACCCTCTGAGAAGGTGCCATCAGAAAAGAAATCAGCCATTCATTCTTGGAACAAAATAGTGTTAAAAAGTGAAGGAAGAGGCTTCCAGGAAGAAGGGTGGAATGTGCAATGGTCCTGAAGTGGGAGGGGCCTGGACAGTTCGGGAAATAATAGGCAGTCCAGTATGGCTGAAGGGAGTGAGCCACAGGGAGGGGGAAGAGAAGAGACTGGGGGTCGGGGGAGGCAGAGTCCAGGTCTTTCACAATAGGAGTCAACAAGCTATCTCTGTAAGGGGGTAGTTAGATATTTAAGTTTTGCAGCCATACAATCTCTGTCATATCTACTCAACTTTGCTGCTGTTTCATGAAAGCAGCCACAGGAGATATGTAAATGAGTGGGTGTGGCTGTGTACCAATAAAACTTTATTGACAGAGACAGGCAGTGGACTAGATTTGGTCAGAAGATTGTAGTTTGCTGACCCTTGTTTTGGAGCCTTGTAGGCCAGGGTGAGAACTTTGGTTTTTACTGTTAATGTCGCGGAAGCTATTTAGGACTCTAAGCCTGAGAGGAAAGTGATCTGATCTATGTTTTAGATCATTCCATCTCTACACAAAGAAAGACCTGGAGGGCAAGGGCGTTTGAGGCTGTTCAAGTTCTCTGTGTAAGACAGAGTGCAGACTGGGTCCCCAGTGGCTGTGGCGGTGATGTTGCTGCTCGCCTGGGTCTCTAGGGCTCCCCTGGGTCTGTGATAGAACAGCATCCCCCAGTCCTGTGAAATTAGGCGTGGACACATGATTTGCTTCAGCCAAAACATGTGAGAAGATACTTCTAAGAGCTTGCACACACCTTGCCCTCTCTTTGCTATACCTTCTGAATCCTAGAAATTCTGTCAACCTGGCTCCTTGAGTAAAGATAATATGGAGCAGAGCCCTATCAACCAGCAATGCATGTAGAACAAGAGCAAGAAAACTTTTGTTATTTTAAGCCACCAAGAATTAGGATCTACTTGGTACTGAGGCATAACCTAGCTCTTTCTGACTGATGCAGTGGCAGGTTGGGGAATAAGGCTAATTGGTCACGTTGAAGAGAAACTTTCAAGGCAAAATTTATGAGACTTGCTGATAAATTAGTTATAGAATATTTGCAAATAAAAGGACTAAAGGCTGACTCCTAGAAGATTTGGCTTGAGCAGCTAAGTGAAGGATGGCACCCTTTAACAAGAAAAGGAAGACTAGGAGAGGGGCGTAGGTTCTAGTGTAAGATTGGCTAAGTTTAAATAATGGTTCACCAGTTACTGGCTATGTAACTTGAAGAACTTACCCAGCCTACTCATGGTAAGTTTTCTCTTACAAAGGATAAAAATAGTATCTACCTTAGCGGTTTATGAAGAAGATTGGTAGAGATAGTTTATGCAAACTACTTAGCCTAGACCTTGGCACAAAGAAGTTCCAAAGCACATGTTAGCTATGTCGTCATCATCACTACCACCATTATTGTAATTATCATCAATATCTTAACAGCTTGTTTATTTTTAGTCAATTCTTTGTGCTCAGACAGTTCCAGGTACCCTGAGAAGTTAGATTTCTGTATCTGTATCACTAACAAAAAGAACCCTGCCTGGCATGGCCTTTCCTGGGCCTTCCTCCAGATAGACCAAATGCAGACACTAGCCAGCCCTCTGTCTGGCTCCCACTCTCTGGCTAAGCGTCTGTTGGCTGTTGCTTGCTGTCTACAAGGGAACTGGCCTTGCTTCCGTCTGCTTTTTCCAACTCCAGATGCCCTGAACAGACCAGCATGGGGGATTCTTATTCCCATAGTGAATCCAGAGTGAGAACAGTCCCGCTGGCATGACGCCGCCACTGTCTTCCCTTTATCCTGGACTGCCCCTGCTGGGGGCAGGTAGAAGTACAGCAGAAGTTCTGGAAAGTAGTGGCAGCTTCTTGGTCATAAGAGGAGTGAAAACATGAGCACAGCCTTTGTATATTGGTCCTCAAAGCTGAATTAAACGGTTACTTTTCTAGGTCAAGGGCTAATTTGCAGGATTTTCTGGTAGAGGCTGTGATGCACTGAGAGCCCCCAACCCTTCACTACCAAGTCCCTATTGTGAGGGAGATTAGTACACCATTTAATCTGTGGCTACAATAGCTATTATTGTTGTATTACTGTTATTATTATATGTTTGTGTAAATAAATGAGCACACAGAAATGAGTAGGTCAAGTAGATAAATTTGCTAAAGACCACAAATTGGTCATTGGGTAAGTTGTCCTGCATTTTCTTTCCAAACATCTCATTATTGTAAAACATATCTGTGGTTTTTAAGTCAAGATGAATCAATGACCTTATGTAAGATAAAACTACTGAGCTCTTGGAAGAAAACATAGGCCTAACTCTTCAAGGCCTGTCATTTGCAAAGGAGTCTTGGATATGACACCAAAAGCATTAGCAACAAAAGAAAACAATTGATATTTTAGAATTCGTTGAAATTTTAAGCTTTGTGCTTCAAAGGATACCATCATTAAAGTGAAATACCAACACATAGAGTGGGAGACACTTTCTACAAATCTTATATTTTATATGATACTTGCATCCAAAATAAACAAAGAACTATTACAACTGAATAATAAACTGAGAGATAACCCAGTTAGAAAACGGGCAAAGGATCTGAATAGCCATTTCTCCAAAGAAGACATACAAAAGGTCAATACGCACGTGAAAAGAGAGTCAACATTAGCCATCGGGGACATGCACATCAAAACCATGACACCACTTCATACATACTCAGCTCGCTATGATCAAAAAGTCAGATAATAACAAGCGTTGGCAAAGTTAGAACCCTCAAACATTGCTGATAAGATTGTAAAATGGTGCAACTGTTATGGAAAATAATCTGGCAGTTCTTCAAAATGTTAAAAATAGAGTTACTATATAACCAAACAGTTTCACCCTTGGGTATACACTCAAGAGAAATGAAAACATATGCCCACATACAAATTTGCATGTAAATTTATTAAAGCATTATTCATGATAGACAAAAGGGGTGAAACCCAAATGTCCATCAAAAGATGAATGGGTAAAACAAGATTCCGTATATCCATACAATGGATTCTATCCAGCCAGAAAAGGGACGCAATACTGACACATGCTGCAGTGTGGGTGAACTTTAAAAGCATGATGGGAAGCGAAAGAAGCCAGTCACAGAAGTCTGCGTACTGCATATTTCCATTTATGTGAAATGCCCAGGATAGGCAAGTCTGCAGAGACAGAAAGTAGCTCAGTACTTTATTACAGCTTGCAGAATGGAGGAATTCGAGCTAAAAAATGAAATATTTCTATTTGGGGTGATGAAAATGTTCTAAAATTGATTTGAAATTTCACAGCTTGTGAATGTATCAAAATCATCAAACTGTACACTTTAAATGGAGGGGGGGTGGTTGTGTGATATGTGAATTATAGCTCAGTAAAGATATCCATGGTTTTATTTGACAAGGTCATTACTTTTATGCCTTCGTCAATCCTGCTACAGATTTTTTGTACTTGAGAGCCAACTAGACAAAATGCTCCAACTCCCCTCAAATCACCTTCCCTGGGAGCTCAAATGGTAATGTGTCTGCCTGCAGTGAGGGAGACCCAGGTTCAATCCCTGGGTCGGGAAGATCCCCTGGAGAAGGAAATGGCAACCCACTCCAGTATTCTTGCCTGGAAAATCCCCATGGACCAAGGAGTCTGGTTGGGCTACAGTCCATGGGATCGCAAAGAGTCAGACACGACTGAGCGACTTCACTTTCTTTCTTCCCCCCATACCTCTCCACGCCACTGTCTTCTATAGTACAAACGCTTTTGTATTTATTCTCTTTGCTTCCTGGAAACCAAACCAAGCCCATCCACCCTCTATGTTGGCAATGGCAAAATGTAATGGAGTGTGAGTCTTTTAGAGGCAAGGGCTTGTCAGTTGCCCAAGAACATGTCTGACCCCAAGGTGTGAGGAGAGCCTGTCTGAGGCTCACTTTCCACTGCTCTGGCCCATGTGTTCTAGACTTCAAATATGTCATGCCCAAGGTCAGGTACTTAGGCCCTGGAGCTGGCAAACCCAGGATGGATTTGGATCCCACTACCCAGATGATGTGTAATTCAAACCTCATGATTTAGGAAGAACCCAGAAGAATGTACCAATGTCTTATTATAAAGATGCTCTGTCCTCACCAAGGAAGACCTCAAGTTCATTCTCGATGCTGAGGAGCCATGCCTCCCAGCCTGCAGACGCTACAGTGGCTTGCAGAGTATGCAGAAAAACAAGTGCTTACTAACTTCTGAGAAACCTGGATTTGAATCCAATCCTTCTCTCTGGACTGTCAGTAAAAGACTGGATCTCTCTCAGGAGTGAGCCCTTGGCCTTTCCTTGCCCCTCCACAACTTTCTGCCATAGATTGAAAGGTACCAACTTGCTCCTTCATGGAGCCCAAGGAAGTCAGGACAGATCCGTTAGTGAGGAGAGCGCACCAGGAGCATTATCCCAGCAACAGCTGAAGGCTGAAAGGGAGACACCTCAGCTGCGAAGGATCGGATTGTAGGCCCTCAAATTCATGTCCTCCCTGGAATTTCTGAATGTGGCCTTATTGGGAAGTATGCCCATTGCAGACATAGTTAGTTAATTTAGGATGAGGTCATACTGGTGTCAAGTGAGCCCTTAATCCAATATGACTGGTTTCTTTACAAGAAGAAGAAGAGATACAAATAGACGTAGGGGAGGAATGTCAGCTAACAATGGAGGCAAGGACTGGAGTGGTGTTCCTACAAGCCGAGCCGTGGCAAGGGTGGCCAATGACCTCAGAAACCGAGAAGCAGGACAGTATCTAAACCTTGAGAGGGAACAGCCCTGATGATACCTTGACAGCAGACTTCCGGCCTCCAGAATTGGGAGAGAATAAGCTCCTCTTGTTTTAAGCCCCACAGTTGTGATGATTTGTTTCAGCACCCTAAGAAAAGGACACATCATTCTTTATTCTTTAAGCAGCAAGATGAGCATAGACAACCAACTTGGACACATCATTCTTTATTCTTTAAGCAGCAAGATGAGCATAGACAACCAACTTTGATGGAACATCCAAGCATCAGCGTCTAAGTTGGACCCTGAGAAAAGTGATTAACAAAATGCACAGTGTTTCTCTTCTCCTGGTACAACTATACGGGAAAGACAGACACCAAATAAATAATCATGAATAAATCTATACTTAACAGTTTTCCTAGGAACCAAGATTAACCTCCCAGGAGAGTGTAACTGAGTTACGGGAAGCAGGTAAGCCTCCTGAGGCAGCGCCACTGTGCTGAGATCTGAGGGAGCGGGCACCTGGGCAGAGGGGAGACCTACTCAGCAGCACGTGTTTGTGTCCTGTTGGGGTTTGACTGTTGCCCAGGTAGTAGATGGAAAGCACAAAGCCAGGTGTTCCCAGGCTAATGCCGTGGGAAAGCTCTGCAGGCACAGGGAGCTGTGTGCCTGTGTGTGTGTGAATGTCCTAAACCAAGGAGCGGGATGCAGGGAGGAACCGAAACTTGAGAATTTGCTTAGAGGCCAATGACAGATGAGAGACTAAACTCACGGAGGCTACAGAGGTAAGTGAGGGAGGGGGTCTAATAGGACAAGGTCTCTCTATGTCTGTTTCCCCTTCATCCCATAGTAATGCACTCAGCATGGACACCGAACAGTCAGCAGAAAAGCTGGCCCTTCCAGCTAACATGGCCACACCCAACAAGTGTGCTACACGTAGGCCCTGCAGGCCCCTGTGCTCCCATTGTATCAAACAGAACCGTTTCTTTCAATCTAGCTCTCTGCTCTATTACTTGGTAAATACTGTTTGTTCCAACTCATAAAAGCTGAAAGTAGGGACACCCTTATCCTTGTTCAGTGCTCAGAGTGTAGTACAGCACAGGTCTTCCTCACCACATGCCCTGGAACAGCGGCCCAATTTAACAGTCGTCTACTAACGTTTTATAGATGATATTTACATCTATTGGTCCCCTTAGAAGTGTGACTGTGACTTATCACTCTATAGATCCAGACAGATAGCCGCTGAAACTTGTCTTCCATCTTAGCAGCCATAACATGTTTCCCCAGCTCCTGGAAATAGGTAAAGTGAGTCCCTCACCATCTAGGAAGACTTACACATGCCGATTTTGCTATGGGCTATTGAGAGGCTTCTCATTAAAGGCAGACAGGATTTTGCCTGAGGTTATGTTATGGTTAAATTATCACCAGTGGCAAATCTATATCTATTGAGACTATGGACAAAAGAAATGGATTTATAAAAAAACAGCAATCCTTCCCAAACCCCGTATTAAAATGTCACACATCAATCTTCCCTCTAATCTTCCCCAGGCTTCCTGTCTGTGGACAGTAGCTCTCAGGAAAAAAACTATGTTTCTGCCCTTTTCTTTCACATGGAAAATCAAAACCAAAGCAGCGCTGATTGCTCAGTCCTTTGAAGGAAAGAAGCAATGGTTCACAATTTGAGCCTGCAGCTTTCCATGCAAAGGTGTGACAGCTTCTTCTCTTAAGCTCCTCTTTCATTTCTACATCTAGGAAACGGACACTACAGCACGTGTCCGAGGCAGCTAGCGTTACTTCTGTCTGGGTCTCCCTCCCTTCACTGGCCTTGAGGTGGCTTAATAGTGCCTGGCGTGTTTCTTGCGATGGTTGTCTTACTCAGAGTCTTCCTGCACATCTGAGGCATTTGCCCCAAATTAACCTTCCCTCACACACCAACCTTTCCAAAAAGACATTCAGTGTGCTTGTAAGCCATAATGAGGGCATCCCCGGTGGCTCAGCGGTAAAAACATCTGCTTGCAATATAGGAGACTTGCAAGGGATGTGGGTCCCATCCCTGGGTTAGGCAGATCTCCTGGAGGAGGAAATGGCAGCCCACTTCAGTATTCTTGCCTGGGAAATCCTATGGACAGAGGAGCCTGGTGGGCTGCAGTCATGGGGTTTCAGAAGAGTTGGACATGACTGAGGGACTAAAGGACGACAGCAATAAGCCATAATGAAGGGGAGGCAGCCTGCTGTGTGCTCAGAGCACTTACCACACCTTGTGTGAATGCTGATTGTTTGAAGCTTCCGAGGCAGGAGGCCCTGTAGTTCTTCTCACTGGGATGAACAACTTTCTTTTCTCCCTCAGCCCTGGTCCACACTTTAGAGTTGATGCCAGTATCTGAGTCCAGGGGATCCCCATTCAGGTAAACAGACAGACCAGGCCGCACTAGCCATCTCTCAAAGGGGAAAATACATGTCTTCAAATCCCGAAGCAAAAAACATCGCTCGAATATATACTTCCACATTCCTGCTGCTACTGCTTCTGGAAATAATTCTGCACTGTCCCTGATTCTTTACATCACTGGCTCCCAGTTTAGGATGTCAGACAAGTGATGCTGGGCCATATAGCCTAGCAGCAGGGAACCTGGAAAGGCAAATTTACAAAATGATCAGCTTGTATGAGGGCTGATTCTAGGCTAGGGGAGCCAATAATGGTGCACAAATCTTACTAGGTATCAAGATATATTATAACGCTGTAGGAATCAGAACATAACAGCTTTAGCTGAGGAAAAAACAAATTAGTGAAGGGAATAGAGTCCAAGAAAAAAGTAGCTCCTCTGTTCATGAAATTCTCCAGGCAAGAACACTAGAGTGGGTTGCCATTGCCTTCCCCAGGGGACCCAGGGATTGAACCTAGGTCTCCTGCGTTGAAGGCAGATTCTTTACCATCTGAGCCACCAGGGAAGCCCATAAATGAGAAAAGAATAATGAAATAAATAGAACTAGCAGAATTAGGCATCAATACCTGTGCAACAGATCGAAGACGGTTATAAGGTCCTTGATACTCTTCCTGTTGAGAGGTGGAGTCTGCTTCCACTTGCGAACCTGGGGTGGATTTTAACTGCTTTAACCTCTAGAGGGCGGCAGGAGTGACACCATGTCAGCTCTAGTCCCGGACTTTAAGAGACAGCTGACGCTGCTCCCTCTCTCCTGGAGCCCTGAGCTGTCCTGTGAGAAGTTTGATACCCTGAGGCAGACATGCTGTGAGGGAGTCCCAGCTCACCACATGGACAGTCAATGGGAAAGAGAGATGGAGGAAGGTCCTGGGTCAGCCCCCAACCGTATGAGGCATCCTAGCTGAGTTCCCAGACATTATGGACCAAGAAGTCATTGCTGCTATGCCCTGTCCCAATTTCTAATCCCATAACCAGAAGATGTAATAGTAACAAATTATTTGTTTTGGCCACCAAGTTTGGAGATTAGCTTGCCGTGCAATAATAGCTAACTGGAAGACGTTAGGGGAGGAGGATAAAGTTAGACCTCTAGTCTATAATGCGCTCCAAAGTACGTCCCACAGGGATTTAAATAACTTAAAAAATAAAAGATTAGAATAAAACCAAGACCGACAGTTCACACTACTAGCAAGGAAGTGGGGAAATGGCCAGTTTCATACATCGCTTGCGAGACTGAATTCCCATAATTTTTTTGGAAAGAAATATGCCACATCTACTAAATCTATCAATTCTGAAACTCTAGCCTATGGAGACCAAGGCCAGCATGTGAGACTCTCTGTAAGAGGAAGTGCGTCACACATCACTGATGGTGGCCAAATGACCAAGGCCGCCGGGATGGTGAATTCGATTGCGCAACATCCACTCTATGAGGTGTGCTAGAGCTGTGGAAACAAAAAAGGCTCGATCTGAGTTTATGAGCCCCAAAGGGTCTCAAACAATATTTTTAAAAATAGTTTCACAGTCTGGAAAATGGAAAATGGCAAATTTTTATAAAACTAAACATGCATTACCATATGACCCTCATCTTTTCATTCCTGGGCATTTTTCCAGAGAAATCAAACTTGTGTTCACACAGAAACCTGTACTCAAAGATTCGTAGTAACTTTATTCACAGTAGCCCGAAACTAAAATCCAAACCAGATGTCCTTTAACAGGTGAATGTTAAACAAACAGTGGTCTGTTCATACCATGGAATCCTACTCAGCACTAAACAGGAAGGAACTATCGGGAGACCCAATAGCCTGGATGATCCAAAGAATTACGCTGATGAATAAAGCAATCCAGAAAGCTATTACACTACAGATTTCATTTATATAACATTTTGAAATGACAAAATTATAGGAATAGAGGAGTTTAGTGTTGCCAGGGGTTAGGGACGGGAGGAAGGCGGATGAAGTGTTGCTGCAGGGAGCATGCAGGAGGGAAGTGGGTGTGCTCATAAAAGGGAGACAGAAAAGGATGCTGCTGGTGATGAACTGTTCTGTGTCTTGACTGTGGTGGTGAATACACGAACCTGCCCCCATGATAATGCTGTGCATGTGCACACACGCACACACACACACACACACACAGAAGCCCAAATAAAGCTGGGGAGAGGGCCCCTGGTCATCCCTGGAGCCACTACCCCGGCTGTGACACTGAGCAGTTTTGCAAGATGTTACAAGATATCACAAGATATCTCTACAGTTTTGTAAGATATTACAAGATATCTTACAGGTTTGCAGGAAAATGGATGGAAGAGACGCAGTGTTGTTTACAAGTACATGTAAATCTATAGCTATCTCCATTAAAATTTTTATAAAAAATGTTCTTAAAGTGCAACAGCAGAATCTATAATAAATAAAGCTTTAAAATTAGTTTCAGAGATATTAAAGTGCTATCTTCCGATTTTGATAAAAACAAAGCAAAATTAAATCCCATAAATCTGAATGTGCATTTGAATGAGCATAAAAGAAGGGGTGGAGAAGGAAATGGCAGCCCACCCGGTATTCTTGCCTGAAGATTTCCATGGATAGAGCCTGGCAGGCTACAGTCCATAGGGTCGCAACAAGATGCGGACATGACTGCAGCATCTTAGCACTCAGAAGAGGGGTGTGAATGACCTCAAACTGCTAAGGCTGGTAACCTGAAGAAGTTGGCCTGGAAGTAAAAAGGGAAGGATTGTTAACTTATCCTGTGAGACGTCTCTGTGTTGACTATTGGGCTACATTAAGATGCATTCTTTGACATGAAAAATAAATATTTTAAAAGGCTAAATGAAAAAGCCCTGAAAGCTTTAGGGAGAGAATTATTTATACAACTTTAGGGTGGGGGTTCCGTTCCACAGAAAGGAAGATGCAACACCCAGAATCCATAAAGGAAACAACTGATTTAATCTCACAAAAATTAAAACACATCATAAAGAAAGTTTTTTAAAAACAACAAGCATTTGGAATTTTCTAACAAGCACAGGATTCATAGCCAAAAACAACTCTTACAAATCACACAAAGAAAACAGTCTGATGGAAAAATGGGTAAAGGGTTGGAAGAGACCATTAAGATGAAGGCAGTGGTGTTGGCTGCCCCAGCGCGGCTCCTTCATTCTTGGTTTGTCCCGACTCCAAAGGTCAAGCACAGCACAGTGGATGCCAACTACCCCCCAGAGCCAAAAGGCTGGGCTCAGAGCCTGCTGATTTTCTAATCTCTCATCTTCCACCCATCTGCGAGGCAGAGGGAGACAGGGAACTGGTCCTGGGCTGGTAGGGGCAGGGCAGGGTGGGATGGCAGGAGTCTCCAGAAGAGAGTAGGCAAAGAAAGATCCGTGGGCTACCCAGGGTGCTAATCCAGTCTCTCCTGGACATTTACTAAATGACAGTGAAGGAGGGAAAATAAGGTGAGGACAAAGAAATGGAGAGGAAGCAACGGCGACAAGAGCTTGGAGCCTGGAAAGCAGCTGCCTGAGTGCCCGTGACGGAGCAGATGTGAGAAGCGGGAAGCCTACCCGGGTGACAGGGGGAGCCTGGAAGCAGAGCAGAGTCCCCCAGAAAAGGGTCAAGATCGCAAGCGGCAAGTACTTCTGCAGGTGGTAATGTGAGTGGAGCTGAAAACAAAGGGCTAGTTAAAAATCAGTCTGAGAGTGTTTCGGCCCATGGTCCCTTGCCCTGATTTGTACAGGTCAGGAAATACTTCCCCGTTATCGGGCGGAAGATGGGGCTCTGCTCTCTAGCAAGAAGGTACTGGGGGCTCTGGATTCAGGAACCATGGGCGCAGATGCACGTGAGGGTACCAGGCTGACCGCAGAGATAAAGTGAACGTGCTGAATGCTGAAACTCACACCCTGTACCTCTTTCTCCTTGAGGACTAAGAACTCAGTGGGATTTTAGATGAGTTTTCTCTTGGGGATACTGGGCCAGCCCAATAGAATCTATTCAGAACTGGCAGTTCAATCCCTCACCCCCACCCAGTAAAATGGTCCAGGTTAGTCTTTCTCCAACAAAGCCCCACCCAGACACACAGAGCTTCCAATGTGTTTGTTACAGCCTTACTATTACATCAAGTCAGAGAAGAAAAATAACTTAGAGGAAACAGAGACACCTCAAAGAGTGGGGGAGAGAAAAATGACTAATATATGTAAATTACAAGTGCTATATCCAGGAAACAAGAAGATAATTCACGGATCCATGGAATGAGTGAGCAGGATGCTGACAAAATAAAGACAGTCTTAAAAGAATCGTTCAGAATTTTTGAAGTGTTTTTGGAAATTAGCGTGGCAGGTATGTAAAACAAATTAGCATACAGTAAGCTTCAACAGAAAGGTTAAGACATCTTTCAAAAGACAAAACACAACCAAAGAGATGAAACACAGGAGAGAAAAACTGCAAACTCTAGAGAATCAGCTCAGGAGGTCCATGACTATAAGGCAGAATGGGTTCGAAATGAGAACCAAGGAGAAAAGATTGGGAGGATAAGCTGGAGGGGTAGAAAATAATAAAAGAATATTTACCAGATTGTGAGTAACACTCATGAGCCTCCAGTTTGAAAACCCCCATGTAAAATGGTACCCCACACCCGAGCAACATAAGAATGAAATGTCTGAAAGATTTCAGAGAGGAAACTGGCCTGAATCTGACTTCTCAACAGCAGCTCTGTGAGCCGGAAGGCAGTGGGCAACGGCTTCAAAGTCTGAGGGTCAAGCATCTCACCCAAGCTGCCAATAAAACGTGAGGGTAGAATGGCTAAGTCTTGCCTGTACAAACTCTCAAAACATGGTATTAACATAAAACATTTCTCAGGAACCTCTTGGAGGAGGCAGTTCATCAAAACAGGAGAAAACCAAGAGACTCAACTCGGGGAAGTCAAAGGGGTGTCCAGGACCCCAAGACCACGAGGTGGAGGGGATCAGTACAAGGAGTGGCCAGTCCACACTGGAGAGCTTATGAATCTGTGCTAAGGGCAAGGAGAGCCTCCTTGAGCCCAGAGCCTACGAATGACTAGTAATCAAACCCTAAACAAAGGGAAAACTTGGCAACTCTTTATTCCAAGCAAAACAAAATGCTGTACTAGATAGGAAATGTGCTCTACATGGTTTAGCTGTGAATAATATGAACATAGTCATAACTACGTAAAAGCGAATATTGATTTGGCCAAAAATCACACTATAAACTACCATGACGGGAGGGTGAAGAGAGTGTGTATTTGCATGGGGGGGGGTGGGGGGAGGGTGGCTTTAGAGTGCTAAGTCCTCCTCTTCCATATTCAGAATTCATCAAATAACATTTAAACTGGAAAATCAAGAAATGCAAGTCTAAGCATGTTATTTTAAAATTAGAAGGAAAGCACCAGAAGGATTCAAAGCGATGGCCTCTGGGGAGGAGGGTCGGCGGGGGGGAGGGAAATGCTGGTTTTCATTATAAGTCATGCAGAACCCTTTAACTTTTAAAACTATGTACATGTATGACTTTGATAAACATAAATTTTAAAAAAAATCTACCAAAGAAACAACAAGGAAATGATTAAATGGGTGAAGTCAGCACATTTCGAACTTTTTATCCAAAGAATCTCTAGTGAATAAAGAAGTCATTTGGGGCATTTGGGGCACAGACAGAAAGAAGCAGCAATCAGAAAATTCTTTGAAGTCTTGCTTATAATCCTTAAAATTCATGCACAAGTTTCATTCTCCCTCATGATACATCCCTGCTTGTTTTTATAGTATGTGGAAGATCTTTTTTTTTTTTTTTCTTTTCTTCTTTCTCCTCTTCCTCTGAGTCAGGAACACACCAGTCTAGGATGACAGAGACAGACACTTGCTCAGCATAATAAGGTCCAGGGGCTGGCGCAGGGGAGCTCCAGGCGCCTGGAGGATTGCCCCCCAGGGAGAGTGACATGTCTGAGCATACTTCCATTGCTCTCGGCTGAGTTTGACTGCTCTGCTGGCCCGCATAGCCTCTCAGGTGGGCTGCCCCTCAATGTGACCATGTGATGGGGAGGATGCTGGCAGGTGCAGAGAGGTGAGCGCCCACGTGGACTGCAGAGCCAAGCCTGCTGTCCATCAGCAGGGCCGCAAGGATGCCGTCGCGCATCCATTTCTCAGCTGCCCTGGCCCCAGTGTCTCATTTCTCAGTTGGATGTGAGCAGAGGAGGAGAGTAATGGGGTGTTATTTATGAGTCCCTTAAAACCTCAACAGCCATGTGTCGGGCGCAGTGCCTGGTGCTTTATAAATGCAGCATGTCACTGGATCTCCGCGACTCTCAGGGGTCAGGATTAGGACCCCATGAATCAGAGCCTCGGCCTCTGTGATTCCCAGCCCTGCTCTCTCTCCTCTGCACTGCAAAGCCTCCCGGTGGGTACAAGCACGATTGCCTCTAAGGGTCTGGTGAGGAATCACGGGAACATGGTTTGATGTGAGGCCTTTGTCACCTGGAGAGCATGGAGCAAATGTAGGCTCCAGCTTTGGTTGCCGAAGAACTGATGATGTCCTGACAGAGGATGGAGGCGGCCATGGGGGCCCTGTTCCCTGCTCGTCTCAGCCCACACGTTCCCTTTAGATGATTTCATCCGCCCCATGGCTCCAATCACTGTCTATCTGCTCAGAGTTATGCCTCCAGCCCAGACGGCGTGTGGGTGTCTGGCTGCAGGCAGCCCATCGCACTCGGCAGATCCACAGTGGCCGCCTCATCCTCATGCCCAGGTCTCCTCCACTCCAGCATCCTCTGTCTCAGGATAGAACCCCATATCTCTCTGATGCTGTCCCCTGTCTCCAGTCTAAGAAGCTCTCCTGGCTGTGTCCATTTCTCTCCCACCACACTGGCCAACATGCTTTCCTGCCTCGGTCACCACGGTGTCTCTTGACTAGTCTTCCATATCCACTCTTTCCCCTACCTGACCCATTCTGGGCATTAACCAGGATAACATTTTCGAAACACAGTCCAATCCTGTCCACCCCTCACTAAAGCCTTCTGAATATTTCTGATCCATCTGGAGAGAAAGCAGAGCCCTGGTGCAGGCCCCCTGGCACAGCAGGGCTGGCCCTGCCCCCTCTGCAGAGCCCCGTGCACAATCACCCGCTCTGGACAGTCAACCCCTTGCAACTTGAGCTGCAGCCAGACTCCTCTCTGTGCCTCAGCACCCCGGCCCCTTCCTGCTCAGGGCCTCCTCCAGCTGTGTTTATTCCCCTGGCCTCTTGCTGCCACTCTCTTGACCTGAGTGACTCCAAACACCCTTCAGGCCAGGTGTCACTTCCTTGGGAAAAATGCCCTCACCCTGTAGACTATTTCGTGCCCCCACCCCCATCCCTACCTCGCTCATTATTTCTGTGAAATACAGATGACTGAAGAAACCACTCACGGCTATTATTATAATTTCGGTTATTTTCATTCCCGGATGATGGTCTTTCTGCAGAATTAAATTGTGACCCTAGGAATCTCTTCAGCCTGTTTCTTGACTATGTCCCTTGGGCCTCAGAGATTGATTAATAAAGATGGATTGAATGAATTACTTAGAAGTGGCGATTAAAGTATAAACTCACAGAATATATTGTTTTTAACAGCTCTGTATTTTTTTAGAGAGGTAGGTTCACAGCAAAATTGAGCTGAGAGTAATACAGAGATCGACCATGTGTCCTTGCGCTCATGTGCATACCATCCCCGTTATCAATACCCACCCCAGCAGAGTGGTACCTTCATTACAATCGATGGACCTGTACTTAACGCAGCTATCACACAAAGTCCACAGTTTACATCAGGGTTCATGCTTGTGCGATACATTCCATGAGTTTGGGCAAATGGACACAGGTGTATCCTGCTCTACTGTGTTTCTCAGATACTGTGTTTCCCACGAAAGGAAGGTTTGTGGCAACTCTGCAGTGAGCACACCTATTGGCTCCATTCTGTTTCCAACATTTGCTCACTGCTTGTCTGACACATTTTGATAATTCTTGAAATACCTCAAACTTCCTCATTATGTGTGTCGTGGTGATCTGAGACCAGTGATCTTTGGTGTTACCACTCTGACTCACTGAAGTCTCAGATAATAGTTGACATTTTTTAGCAATGAAGCATTTTTAATTAAGGGGCTTTTGCACTGTGGTGTTGGAGAAGACGCTTGAGAGTCCCTTGGACTGCAAGGAGATCCAACCAGTCCATTCTAAAGGAGATCAGCCCTGGGATTTCTTTGGAAGGAATGATGCTGAAGCTGAAACTCCAGTACTTTGACCATCTCATGCGAAGAGTTGACTCATTGGAAAAGACTCTGATGCTGGGAGGGATTGGAGGCAGGAGGAGAAGGGGACAACAGAGGATGAGATGGCTGGATGGCATCAGCGACTCAATGGACATGAGTTTGAGTGAACTCCGGGAGTTGGTGATGGACAGGGAGGCCTGGCATGCTGCGATTCATGGGGTTGCAAAGAGTCGGACACGACTGAGCAACTGAACTGAACTGAAGTGAACTGAACATTGTTTTTTATACATAATGGTATTGTGTACATAATAGACCACAGTAGAATGTAAGCATAATTTTTATATGTGCTGGGAAACCAAAGGATTTGTGACTTGCTTTTTGCAAAATTTACCTCACTGCAGTGGTCTGGAACTGAATACACAGTATCTCCAAGTTCTGCCTGTAATGACATACATCCACCATTGTAATGTCATAGGGTCTTCTCTGCTCTAAAAATCCTCTGTGCTTCCCCTATTCACCCCTCTCTCCTCAGAAGGCCCTGACAATTATCGATCTTTTTTTTACTATCCCCTTTTCTTCAATATTACTTTCCCTCTTCTAGGATATCACTTGGTTAGAATCACATGGTATATATAAATTTTTGCCCATTTTCACTTGAGTTGTTCACTTTCTTACTGTAAACTTTTAAGAGGTCTCTGTGTATTTGACATAGTCCTTTATCAGATGTGTCTTTTGAAAACATTTCCTCCTAGTCAGTGGCATGCATTTTCTTACTGTTGAGTTGTGAGAATTCCTTGTAGAGTCTATATAAGTCTTTTATTAGATATGGCTTCCAGTCAAAGGCTTGTTTTTTCTTTTTCTTGAATTATATTGATTTTTAAAGACAAAAATAACCTGAAGCTATTTTAAGGAATTTATAAGAGAGATAGATCCATAAAATATATCCAGGCCTTCTTCCTAGCTCTTGAACCCAAGCACAAACACAGATTGGTAGGTATTCCTCAAATGAGAGAGCAGGTCTGTCAGGAGTTACAGAAATGTCTTCTTAGCTCCCCTGGTGAAGCTGAATAATGAACTTCGTCAAGTCCATCTCACCTGGGCTGCTAAGCCACTGTCATCAGCTCAGGCTAAGGCTTTGGAAAGACTGCAAGTCCTTTGAATAGAGATTCCGAAGTGCAGAGGGATGGCAATCCAAGATTGATGCCACGGGTGGACTCACCTTCAAGCTAGTGACACTTACAAGCCAGGCTCTGAGTTTGCAGGGGCCCCTTTCAAAGCCCTGTGTCAGTCACTCAGTTGCGTCTGGCTCTGTGACCCTGTAGACTGCAGCCTGACAGGCTTCTTTGTCTATGGAATTCCCCAGGCAAGAATACTGGAGTGGTTAGCCATTCCCTTCTCCAGAGGATCTCCCCAATCTAGAGATCAAACCCAGGTCTCCTACACTACAGGAAGATAGTTTTACCATCTGAGCCCCAGGGAAGCCCAATACAAAACGTAAGATTGCTTTCTCTTTGTGCTGGGGGTACCCTCTGTCATGTACATCCCCACCCCCATTATGTGGCGCTGGTGGGACTCCAGGCATTTTCGTATCCAGCTAAGGAGAGAGTCAGTTGGGAATATATTGTTTAAATTATAATTTAAGAAGTCATCTTAAAATGTTGCAATAAAACAAGTAAGTTATTTGTACAAATAAATTTTTGTACTTAGATTTTTAATTAAGAAACTTAAAAATGAAGCGTACTCACAATATACAAAACAAACCAGTAGTTACCGGTGGGAAGAAGAACCCAAGGAGGGGCAAGAGGTAGGAGAGTAAGAGGCACAGACTACTAAACATAAAATAAGCTACAAGGATGCATTTATCAGACAGCATGGGGAATACAGCCAGTATTTGACAATAACTATAAATGGAGTATAACCTTTAAAACTGTGAATCACTATATTGTATATCTGTAATATATAAAATTGTACAGCAACTAGAGTTCAATTAAAAAAAAGAAACTGAGAAAAACATCAGTGGAATATGACAAGTTTTAAAGATGTACAATGGAATCAAAAAAATATTGTTAATCAAATTAAAATTTTAAATGTTCAGATTTTACCTCGAAAAGGAAGAGCTAATTCTCTAATGACAATAATAAAAAGGGTCTTGGAAAGTTGAAAGGAGTGAATTAAAAGCAGTGACTCCCAGGAAGATAATGGGAAGATATTTAAATTTCTTGCTGAATTCACTAAAACTGACAATGAAAAAAACACAAAATATAGAAATGCCACCATAACATGGACAAAGATGTGAATATCATCATTCAAAGACTATTTAAGGATAAAAACCATGCAAAAGCTTGAAATGCCCTAAAATTTTATTCCTCAGATACAAACAGAAACATAAAGCAAATATTCCCAAAATTTAATTTAAAAAATAATTTACATGTCATTCCCAGTGAGTCATGAAATTGAAAGCAATTTTTCTAAACTGCTCAAACACTTTTGCTATTTTTGATCAGCCATGCTCTGAAGAAAGACTAAATTATCTTTTTATTATGGCTGTAGAAAATCATCGTCACATGAAGAGAACAAAGGATGCTCAGCCAAATGTAAGGAAAGTGTTATAGGAGTACGGCTGGAAGTGAGTCAAAATTATGTGTTTGAAGGATTTAATGATACTTATGTTACTTATCACCTTTTTAAAATGTCTGATTTATTGTGATTCTGGCCACATTGGAAATGTTCATTTTTCAGATCTAATTTTGTGTTTATACTTCGGTGTTTTTTTCTTAAAGAAGTTTCCCAACTTGAAGAAGAACTACTAGAACCTAGGTCTACCAGGACTGACAGGCATGGAATGGGGCTCACTTGCCACCAGACTCGCCATTGCCTCAGTCTTTTGTGGGAAGTTGCCTGGTAGCCAAAGGCACACAGAGCCAACCTAAGAACCTGCAGAAGTGTAGGCTTTTCTACAGGAAGCCAGCTCTCTGTCCCTGACACTTGAGCAGAAGGACCCCTGCCAGGCAGCTCTGTGTCACGAGAGGATTGCGCTGGCATCAGGTCACTAGATAACTGGGCGCAGGTTCCCTTCTGAGTCATCTCCAGCCCTGATCCTTTCCTAAAGACTGGTGGTGGGTACTATCACACTCCTGGAGACAAAACAAAGAGACTCGCACTTTCTGGAAGACAAATTGGCAAGATATAGTCAACATGTTCACACCCTTCAGCCCCGTGATGGCCCTTCCAGGAATCTATGAACAGAAATGATCAGAAATGCAGGCAAATATGTCTGCAAAAAGAAGCTCCCATGGCATAATACGGCACAATGGTGATGTGATAGCGACAGTGTTTAAAGAAATTCCTCTCCTGTGTGCAGTTAGGTGTCTAGAACTAGAAGAAATTTGCCAGAATATTGCTAAAATGCTTCTGAGCGCTGCCATTTGTGATTGTTGTTTTCTTTTTTATTTTTTATCCGTGTGTGTGTGTGTGTGTGTGTGTGTGTGATGAGCATAGGTAACTTTGACAATCAGAAGAACATGCTTTATTAAAATGAACCAGTCATAGAAGGAAATCAGACACCTACTCTAAGTGACTTACACACCTGCTCCCACAGGAACGTCCGTCATCAGTCCTTCTTTAAAATAAATTGCTTTAGTCATCAAAAAAATGATGACTAAACCCACCTCGTTTCTCCAGGATACCTGTAGCCTTTGCCCAGACACTTTGATTCAGCGACTCAGGTAAGTTAGGAGCCACTCTTGGCAAGATTCCTCGCATTCTAATGTGGGCTTTCCCCACTGTAGGTAGGCTATGGAACGCAGCCCCCCAGGCAGTACCCTTGGTCATCACTGTCCCAAGAGTTATGGGCATACCTGGGCGGGAATGTCTAAGAGAATATAATCAGAAAATGTCCTTCAGCTGTGGTGTCCGAACCTCACAGAGACCAGGAAGCAGAAAAAGAACAAGAGCCCACGTGATGGAAGTCCTTCCCCTCTGTGTAACGTGAGGGACTGAGTTACTTCCGGGAGCCTGATTCTGCCCCTTTGGATACTGCTATCGCAGCGGTGCCTCAAGGCAGCTGCAGAGCAAGGGCACAGACTCCGCCCCGTCCAGTGGGATTCTCATGGCTCCATTTTAGCTTGAATGGTTCAATGTTATTCATCCCAAACTCAAACTAGCTTCTCTAGGCTGCTCAAGCCTTTAGAAATAAGGCTGGGATTATGGCAATATATAAAGTAAGCATGCTGTACAGTTATAAGCTTTTAAACAGAAACAAGCAAGGGGAAGGGAGGCAAAAATACTATATGCCTTTGTGTGCCTGGTCCATGCACGGCGCCTGTGCACGCGTGAGACAAGCCCGTGAGCTGGGTCATCGCCTCTGAAGCCAGGGAGGAGATGGGCAAACACGGTGGTCAGAGCAGGGGCGGAGCTAGTGCCACTGGCCGCTCCTGCCACGGGCGCCGTTGTGCAAGGGCCACCCATGAGGAGATTCTTCATGGGACTCAGGGCCACAGGAAGTCTTCACGGATCAGGGGAATCCTGGGGCCCAATCAGGGCTCCAGAGGGAAAAAGGGGGGCCCGGAGAGGTCAAGCTACATGCACAGCTCTGTGCCAGGTACAGAGAAAAGCCAGGAAATCCCAAGGGCAGAGTGGGCTCAGGGCACCTTGAGGCCACCAGCCAGCTGCAGCTGGGGAGGACAGCCCCCTGAAGTGGGTACCTGAACATGGCGTGGCCCGAGACTGTCCTGCCAGAGGCTCTGCACCCACACCCTCTGATCTCCCTTATCCTGGTATTCATACAAAAGGAGTTTCTATATATCTATCCAGCCAGCAAAGGCCATGAGCAGCCACAGAAATGAGGTGAAGCAGAGCCCTTCCAATGCCTGTGAGTTCTTTGATGCTTTACTCAGTGTTACTCAGGCCGGTTCATGACACAGGGAACCATCCAGTGCAGAGGCTCTACCTCCAGGAAGCCTTGGGTGCCTCCTTCGAGCCTGCTTGGAAGAACGTCCGCATCACAGAAGGTTGGCCGATGTCTTGGAGAAGCTGGGGAAACTGAGATCCACGGGGGGAGGCCTACCACACAGTCCCAGCTGGCCAAGGCAGACTTGGAAGCAGCTGGAAACCACACTGTGAGTAACCGTGGTCTGTTTTGGCCACAACTCCCAAGAGGGCATTTCCCCCGCCCCAACATGGCCTGCTCGTGGGCTTCCAAACCATCCACTTGGAAGCACCCCACCACCAGCATCTAATGAAATGCACTCAGCCTTCCCGAGCACGGCCCCACCTTTACCGACTGGAGCAGCCCCTGGTCCAGGCCACACGCAGCTGGGGGCGTGCCACTCCGGCTGGTGTGCTGTGAGATGCCGGGAAATGGTCTGCAAAGCTCTGATATTTATTACTTTCCAAATTTATCACAGCTCAGTCTTCCAACACAGAAAAATATGGTTTTAATTTTGTCATCAGTGCCTCCCAAAACCTCTGTCCGTGGGTCCTCGACAACAGGCCCCTCTCGGCGGGCAGGGCTTGAGGCCCGAGGCTGGGCTCAGACAGGTTGCCGAGCCTTCCTGCCCGGCCCGGCTGCTTCTGGGGATAGCGCTGGCCTCGCCCGATCTTACTGGGCATCAGCAGAACCCACACAGCCCTCGCGGTCCTTTCCCAGATGTCTGCAGGCTGGCTGAAGCTTCCCTGGTGTGCTTTCCCTGGAGGGCAGGGATCTAGCAGGAGACAGAGCTGTGATAAGGAGAGTTCTTGGACACCTGGTGCGCGCCAGCATCACTAGTACAGGACAAGCCCTGACACGGCCACGAGCCAGGCCTTGGAGGGGAGACGAGAGGACGAGCTGTTCTCAGGTCTCAGTGCAGAGGGGTGGGCCCCCGGCTGGTCCCAAGTCAGGTCGAACCGACAGGTCGCAAGAGGCTCATCCAGCTTCCTTTTCTTTCTTGTTCTACATCTGTGTCTCGCTGTCTCCATCTCTCACCTGGGTCTGTCTCTGTTTCTCTGTCTCTCTCCCTCTCCCCTTCCGGCTCAGTGTCTCTCTCTTGTCTCCTCCCCACCCCATCATCTTCAGGTTCATCTCGGTGCCCAGGGTCACCTGGGGGCCTGCCATGGCGGGTCCCGCTGCATTGCTCAGCCCAGGCTGACCCGGCGCTCGCCCCTGGTCCTCACACCAGGGAGCTCCTCCCAGGCATGCCTGCCCCAGGGAACTGTGGAGCCTCTTCTCCACATCCCTGCCTCCCCCCTCAGCTTGGGGTTAAGAACAGTTGCTCCCCTGTCTGCTGTCTGTCCTGGAAGCTTGTGGTCTATCTGGAAGCTTCTGAAAAGTTGAGGAGCCTCTTTTTGCCCTTTCCCTTCACCTCTCCAGAGTGAGTGGAGCTTTCCTCCCTATCACTGTGACTGGGGTCACTCAGCTCCAGACTTCTCTCCCCCAGAATGAGAGAATCAGAGATTGAGCCACTCACAGGGTCCTGGGGTGGTCCCTGCCATCAGGTTTCCAGCCCAAACCCAAATCATCAGTTCTGAGGTGGGGAAGCCCTCTCGCTGCTCCCCCATTTACTCCCTACTCCACTCTGCACTGCTGAGACTGATGACCTTGGGCACCTGTCACCACTCCCATACTCCTCTCCAGGGCAACTAGGATCATAGATGGAGGGTCCTGGGGAGGGGCCGAGGGCTGGAGGAGGACATCCCCATCCATGGTGGGGGCTGCTAACAGAGTGGTCCAGCGGGGGACACATAAGCAGTGAAGAGGGGCAGTACAGAGGGCAGTGGGGTCTGCAGTAGCCCTTTCCCCACCTACACAGGCTGTCTCTTCTCTCACAGTGCGGTTAGATCCTCCATTTTTTCGAGAGAAACTTCAAACCTGGATTTTTTTAATAGCAAAATGCTGGGTGGGACATAATAAAAAATTTTTTGAGAAGCACACTGTAAGTGAAATCAAATACCTTGACTGGACAAATTTGACCTGCACACCACATTTATGACCTACCTCTGTTTGGTACCCCCTAACACCCATCCCCTAACCTCTAGACCACCCTGAGGATTGGCAGGAAGGCTCCTCACATATCCCACACTCTTCCTTTGCCCCCACCTGGGCCACATGCCCTGTGCCCCAGAGCCATCGAGGTACTCAGATGCTCCCCACGCAGGGACCAGCGCAGCCTGCAGCCTCCAGGCTGCTCAACCTGCCCTTGGCCTGAAGACCCCTGGGCTGCTCCTACTGCCTCTCACCCAGCCTGGCCGATCACAAACTAATCCAAGGCAGCAGGATGGTCCAGGCCACAGGGGGTCCCTGGAGGGCTAGGCTGCTTGGGTTTCTTTCCCCTTCTTTGCTGCCACAAAAGAGGATGTTTAAACACACAGCTACTTTCTGTGTCCACTCAGGCAACCAGGTCTGAGCGCCTGCCAGGTGCTGAGTCCCACAGCACCTGAAGATGGTCCTGCCGAGCACGGCTGGCCCCAGCGAGGCCTACCCCTCAGGTGGTGAGAGGCGATGGTGTCTGGGTCAATTACCAGCTTTGCTGAGCTAAGGCTGAGTGGCAAGGGCAAGTGACTAAGTTCAACTGACCTTCATCTCCATCCATAAAACTCATGCTAGATAAAAAGACACAAAATTAAATACCATACTTAAATTTCGTCCCAACTTCCTAACCTGCAGAAACCCTGGAATAATAATAATGGTTAGCATTTGTTGGTCCCTGCTGTGTGTGAGGTGCTGATGTGTGACTTTGAATGTCTCGTCTAACCCTCGCAACAGCCCTATCAGGCTTTATCATCGCCCCTCCCTACCCTCATTTCCCTTTTACAGTTGGAATTCCCAGCTCCAGAGAAGCTGGCTATTTGTCCCTGGAAAGGCTCACATTTGAAAGTTTAGTTTGTCTTAATGTTGACTCTAAAAATACCCAGGTAGGATTCGGGACCACCCCTCCTGGCTTCAGTGATCAATCTCCATCCCTTCCAGACCCCTTGTCCTAGGAGTGAGCCCCTCCCTGAGAATCTACCATTGGTTCCGGGGTCCAACATGTGTGAGTTTAGCTGCCTGAGCTCCCCATCGGGGTGGTTGGCCTCAGCTCTCAGCACAGAATGTGACCTTCTACCACCTGCCCCCCAACTGATACTTCCTGCTTGTACAACACAGGCCTTGACCATGGAACACTGCCCAGCCAACTCATTCATCCTCCAGAGCACAGTTCAGACAAACCTTCCACGAAGCTGAGCCTGGCAGCTCCCCCAACCCCCAGCCGAAGTGAACCCCTCCTCTGGGCCCTCTGGCACCCACCCTTGCCTTGTTAGGGCGTTCTCCCTGCTGCATGAGTTCACAATACAGTGAGTACAAAATTAGCAGAGGCCGAGCGGCCCCTCCAGGTGTGGCCTGGGGGTCCCAGCAGCGTTCCCAGGGCTCCTGTTCTTACTGTTTGCCACTGCCGAGAAAAACACACCCTGCAAGGCAGCCTTGAGGCCCCCAAACCTGGGAGGACAGAGGCCCGGGTGTGCTGCTCCAGAGAAGCCCCTGGCCTTCAGGCTCCCTGTTGCTCCTCCTGGGTGGACCGGGCACCTTCCCTTTCTCTGACTTTATTTCATACACGCTCCAGATGCCTTTCAGCGGGGACTGTCTGCCCTTCCTCAGGGCTGAGAAGGGCTGAGGGGACCAGGAACCCCAGGCTGCCCCGCGCGTGACATCCTGCGGTATTATCAGCACAGGAGGCAGCGAGGTGTGGACGGCTTGCCAGCTAGGACCGGAGTCAGACTACCATCGAAGCAATGCCAGAGATGGGCACCCACTCAAAACTGTAAAAATATGTATTCAGCTGTTGGAAGTGTTTCCAGGAAAGGGGGGTGGGGGGAGGGGCCACTCAGTGCCATAGCTCCCCCTGCTGGTCACGATGAAGATGACGCTCCAACTTTGCCACGGAGAGACAAGAGCGGTGCACGCACACACCACCTCACTCACTCTGTCTCACACACACTGATGCCCCTCCTGAGCACCCTTGTGCCCACTGGCACCACAAACCAACCAGTCACAGAGCCAACAAGTCTATAAGCACCGACTGCATGCAGACACTGCCCCAGACTCGCCATGTCTTCAGTTTGCTATGGAGTCCCCGGGCCCTCCTCCAGTGACCCCGCCCCACAGAACTGGCCCTCAGCTCTTCCTTCAGGCCATCATGCCTCACAGAAGGAGGGCCTGGGGCCCGACTAGTCACCCTGCCTCTGCGTGCTCCTGCACTGCCCCCCACGCTCCACAGGCGTCCGTGGCCTCCTCCCAAACCTGGAGGGCTCCCCTGTGGCAACTAAAGCCTTGGGTCCTGAGACCAGCCTGCTTACCTGCTTCCTGCTCCCTCACCCATCCATCCTCCACTCAAAGCGCAGCCCTGCTTCCTGAGAGCGCCTCCTACCCACAACCTCACAGACACCCCTCTCCTGCCAGGCACCCCTCTCCTGCCAGGCACCCCTCGCCTGCCACCTCGCCTGCCAGGCATGCCTACTTGATGTGCCCCACACAGCCCCCAGCCCTCCTGCCCACAGACAGGCTTACACCGTTTCTCTTCCCCACTCTGTGCCATGCGCGTCCCCCCTCCTCTCACCTTTCTGCATAAGACCCCCGCTCCCAGAAGTCCTTTTCCCTGACGCCCTCTCTCCTGCCCAGCCTCTCCCGTGAGCTCAGCGCTCTGCGGAGAAAGGAGGAACATGGGGCAGCATGAAGGTCCCAGGCCCTAGTGCCCAGTTTCCCAGGAGGAGACTTTCAAAGGCATTGCCTTCAGAGGGCAGTGGTTGGCCGCCGGGGCCCCGCGTCCTGGTGGTGAGCCGGGCAGTCAGCAGGACCATTGTTCAGGCCTCGGCTGCTGGAGCCCCTTTCCCATTTGTAGAGGCAGTGGGAAAACGAGACCTTGAACCCAGAGGCCCAGGGGCCCATTTGAGCAGCTCTCCTCAAGCAGAAGTTTCCCACATCGCTTTCCAGCTGGGGCGTTGTACCAAGCCCCCCTGCCTCCCCAGCAACGCCTGCCTCCAGCCTGCTTGGCCTTGGCACTGGGTCCATCAGAGCAGGGAGGGCTTGGAAGAGGTGGGTAGGTAGGAAGGTCTAGCGACCTGGCCGGGCTCCTGGATGGTGGTGGTCCTTTCTGTGAAGATCCTTCTGGCCCCCAGACCACCTCTTCCCACCACCAAGAGATACCTCAGCCTGCATGGGGCTCAAGGGGTGCACAGAGCGAAAGTCCACACTACTGGGTCCCTTCCAAGCCACTGTGTGACCCCAGTCAAGCGAGGGGACCTTTCCTGCCCTGTCTCCTCACACTCTCCCCACTAAAGCAAGCTGCAGGGCCCAGGTGGAGATTCAGAGAGAAGTCTCACGTACAGGCCCCAGAGCAGCACCTGGCACCAGCGAGCGCCCCTTCTCAGATATTTGCTTGCCCAAATCTGAGCATCCTCAGCACTCAGAGACCCCCACACCCGGATGGAACGGGCTGCTCTCTCGCTTTCCCCTCTGGGGGCTCTGTTCCGGCTACACTGGGCAGGCTGTGTCCTCAGCCCTTGCAATGCCCACTGCCCTTGGCCTGCAAGACTAGACACTGGCCCTCTGTGTCCCCACTCTGAGCCCACTTCTTTGCTCCAGTCCCCCCACCCCACTTGGCCACCTGGGACTTCCAGCCCTCACTGTTCCTCTGACAGGTTTGCTTCCAGCCCCAAGGTCTCACCTTTACACACCCAGCCCCTCAGCAGGGCCAGGTTGCCTCAGCAACAGCTTGGCAGAGGGCAAGGTGGGGGCCTTTGACACACAGATGCGTAAGGAGAGGGGACCCAGAAAGTACTAGCAACTCAGCCTTCTTGTCCCCTGGCCCTTTTGGAGAAATGCTTCCTCCCTGCTGTCTCGGGACCCATCTCCCATAGCTGTTTCCCATTTAAGCTGTAGCCTAGCCATCCCAGTGGGTCCTTGGGCTCCCTGAGTCCTTGATTACATGGAGGCCTGGCTGCTGTGGTCCTTGGAGGCTCAGGATCCAGGTGCCGAGAGCTCAGGGCCACCTGCTGAAGTTTTCTCTGAAACGGTTCCTCCCATCAGGCCTGCCACATGGGTGGCTGTTCACAAGAGCATAGCCAGGCTATTCCTGCCTGGCTGGTCCCAGGACCTCTGAGCCCACCCCACCTAGCCAGAATCAGGAGGCCCTGCGAGAGGCTAGAAAACTGTGCTCCTCCCGGGTCACCTGTCACCCTGGGAAGTACCACCTGTGAGTGCCTGGCACGCAGTGGTGCTCATCAAATGCTGGGAAGTGTCCACCGACGTGAGGTCAAGTGGAGGAGTGCAACCTCCCTTGCTGGCTCGAGTCCCATCTGTGCCACACCCACACGTGCGCCTGCCTCATCTAAAGCTGAGGAGGGAATTGCGTCCGGACAACGGGAAGTTTTCTCCCTTGCCCACGGCCAAGTGGACCGATGCCAGAGCTGCGATCCAGGGCATCCCTGCCAAGTTTCCAGGCTCTTGTCACGCTCCCCTCCTCCCCAGGAAGAAAACCCCCGCACGTTCTCACTTCTTTCGAGACAGATCAATTTGAAGAAAGCTGGCTTGCATCTAAGATAAGGCCTATATTTTTCTACACCTCTTTTGGAAGAGGGAACAAATTATTTTCCTTATTTTCAATGGGTTGTTTAGGATGGGCTGTGGGGCACACGTTCCAAGGCACCTGTCGCTAAATCCCAGGGCTGTGAGCAGATAGTGAAACTGCCAACTGCTGTGGGCTTTGGGGTTAAAGAGAGAAGGAACCACTCAGGTTCTCTGTAATCCAGCAGCAGCATCTTTCAGGAGATACGGCAGGGATGCCCTGAATGTGCAGGCTGCAATGATGAGGCTGAAGGGCAGGTCTCCACTCAGCCAGGAGACCCTCTCTTGGGCCCATAAGAAATGCGCCATAGGTCAAACCCACAGTGGGTAGAAGCAGAAGTGAGGTTTGAACCTAAGGTTGTCTGGTTTCAAAAATGCACTTATGAACCACTTTGGTGCACAGCCAGACGGTGCTCCCCCGGGCATCCATCTGGCAGGCATGGGTACAGAGGCTGTGCTGGGCCGGCATGTTCTCATCCTGGCCACCTACAATGGACCGTTGATGTTCATGTCACAGCTCTAAAATATTATCACTGGAGGCCATGAGATTTCAGAAAGAACTTCCTTTCCAGAGCCACGTTGCTGTCTATAATTAGCACAAGTTTCCATAAGCAACAAGAAGAGGTGGGAACAGCTGCCCCACGAGCTAGGTTTGTTAATGTAAGGCATTCCTGGGGCTTCTGTGCAGTCCAGGCTGTGCTCTTCCATCCCTCCCTGCTTCCCTGACCCCTGCCCTCAGCAGCCACTAGGCCCTCATTAAGGGATTAGCAACATCAGCTGTGTAATGCCTTGGCCGTGGACGCAAGAAATGCTGAGCTTTCTGCTTTGGCCCTACTGCCCCTTATCAGCAGTCCCCGAGCCATGTTTGTGCTGGAGAAATCATAGCAGGGCTTGGGCGGAAATCATGGACAATTGGTGTCACACACTAATTAAGGACTCCAGGGTCAAGCATCAAGGAGGGGACCAGACTTCAACCTCAGTCCCTCTGCTAATGGGATGTTGAAAAACACAGCTGGGGCTTCAGACTAAGAAAGCCCACTTTGCCAAGTGAGAGAGATAAAAAGGTGATGCAGCCTGCTGTGTCTCAGGAAAGATGACAGGTCTTCCTTCACCAAGTCCAGAAGCCGGGTTCTCCTACCTGGATCCCATGCCTGGGTCACAAAGGGCGCCGCTGCCAGAGCCTAGCCACACGCTGCAGACACCACCACCATCAGCAGCCCTCTGCTTTCAGTGCGGGGAGACTGGAGTGGCCCTGAGGGATATTCTCATGTTGATCTCAACACGTTTATGACCTAATAGGATACGTGGCAGAGAAGGCAATGCAACCCACTCCAGCGTTCTTGCCTGGAGAATCCCAGGGATGGGGGAGCCTGGTGGGCTGCTGTCTACGGGGTCGCACAGAGTCGGATACGACTGAAGCGACTTAGCAGCAGCAGCAGGAGAAGGATACTTGGGATAATTCTGAGGGTCTATATTGCTGTCATTAAAAACAAAACAGATTAAAATTCAAGGACAATTCTGAATAATGGGAACTAGCCAAACATGCAGGGGGGAAATAAAAACGTAATCCTAAATGGCTTCTTTTTTTGTTTATTTCCAAGACTCTCTGGTGGCTCAGAGGTTAAAGCGTCTGCCTGGAATGCAGGAGACCCGGGTTCGATCCCTGGGTTGGGAAGATCCCCTGGAGAAGGAAATGGCAACCCACTCCAGTACTCTTGCCTGGAGAATCCCATGGAGGGAGGAGCCTGGTAGGCTATAGTCCATGGGGTCACAAAGAGTTGGACACGACTGAGTGACTTCACTTTCACTTTCAGCCCCCTAGACCATGAGCAACTCCAGCAATATGATCTTCCTCTGCTCCTATAGCCAAGAAGGGCAGGTGAAAGGTGAAAGCCTGGGGCCAAGTCAGTTGCTGAGCACACATCCTTGCACGAGGGGTGAATAATACACCCAGCTATCAGTCATATCTACTTCTGCCTCCCAAACTCACTCAGTCCTTGTGACCGGGGGCCCTTGCTCGAGCCTCCTCCCAGCTCCCAGCCCTTGCTCTCATCTTACTCTTATCTTGCTCCAGATCCCAGCTGAGGACAAATGGACGGAAGACTCCTTTGCTGATTGCAAAACAAAGGCTATAAATATGAGACCACTAAAGTTAATACCTGGCAATATCAGCCTAGATGAGAGAGCTGGCATGAGCTCCTGCACAGAAAGTATTCATATGTTCAGGAAATAGCTCTAAAGCATCCTATGGACCCAGAAAATGTCCACAAGAGCATAAGCAAGGATGAGCAAAGATGCTAACTTCCAGGACGAGGAAGCACGGGGAAGGGTCCAGCTCGGAGCCCCTGCCCCACCCACTGTCCTCTGGTCAGGACTCCCAGCGGGGGCACTTCCATTTTGGAGGATGGTCAGCCCTGGCCCAAGACTATCCCCGCTCTATGCAGCCATGTGGCCGGCCTGCATCTACTGGGCCGGGATATTCTCCAGCCTCTTTCTAGACCCCTGTAGGAGAGAGAGTGTTCAAGTTAGGCCTGCCTGTGGCTGGTGTTGCTTATGTGTCAGGGCAGACGCGCTGTGGCACAATCCAGTCATTCTTGAGGAAACCTGCTGAGCCCCTTCCTCTTCCTCCTGCCTGTTCTCAAGCCCCACTTTTGTTGAACATGTTATTCAACTTCTTTATCATCCAATTCAGCTTCCTCTGATAGAAGGGACCTCACTTTTATTGAACACCTACTATTTTCAGCCAGCTAAGGCCTGCAGGTTGAATTCAACCCACTGTCTGTCAGTAAAGTTTTATTGGAACACAACCAGGTCCATGTTTTGTCTTTGGGCTCTTTCAGGCTACAACGTCAGATTTAAGTATTTACAACAGAGACCGTATGGCCTGCAAAGCCCAAAATATTTACTGCTACTGCTAAGTCGCTTCAGTCGTATCCAACTCTGCACGACCCCATAGACGGCAGCCCACCAGGCTCCGCCGTCCCTGGGATTCTCCAGCCAAGAACACTGACGTGGGTTGCCATTTCCTTCTCCAGTGCATGAAAGTGAAAAGTGAAAGTGAAGTCGCTCAGTCATGTCTGACTCTTAGCGACCCCATGGACTGCAGCCTACCAGGCTCCTCCGTCCATGGGATTTTCCAGGCAAGAGTACTGGAGTGGGGTGCCATTGCTATCTGACTCTTAACAGAGAAATTTTGCCAACTTTTGTTCCTGGAAGTTTACAATAACGCTTTTGTTGTATCTTCATAGTCACCCTGAACACTAGACCCTGATTTCTATTTGGAGAGAAGCCTCTGAAGCCTGGCAAAGTCAAGTAAACCCCACGGTTAGTAAGGAGGGGACACAAGCCTCAATCCACCACACTCTTGGCACTTGGCTTTATTTTGTGTCTTTGGTAGAACAAGCTGAGGGTGAACAGTTGCCTTGGTCTTGTTTGGGCAGCTAGAACTATGGCTCTCAAACCAGCAAGATGTCTGGTAGCAGACTCCAGCTTTTCTTCATGGAAATCCTAATTAAAAGAAGAAGATAAATGACCTCCTAATTATCTCCCAAGATGCCCAAATTAATCACCCAGATGACGGAGCCCCTCCTTTTACCCATGGGCTTGTGACATAAAAGTCAGTCAATCAATTAGCTGCTTTCCGTTTCCCTCTGATCCAGATATTAGGCATTTGGACCCCAAACCAATTGGGTAAGGCTAGGCCACATGCCCCTCAAAATCTTCTCCGGGAAAATCAGAGGATTCCCCATGGGCCACGAGACTCAGCCTGAGGAAGTTGATGGAGAAAGGGCCTTAAGGGCATCCAGAACCTTTCAGTTCAGTTCAGTCGCTCAGTCGTGTCCGACTCTTTGAGACCCCATGAATCGCAGCACGCCAGGCCTCCCTGTCCATCACCAACTCCTGGAGTTCACTCAGAGTCGCGTGCATCGAGTCAGTGATGCCATCCAGCCATCTCATCCTCGGTTGTCCCCTTCTCCTCCTGCCCCCAGTCCCTCCCAGCATCAAAGTCTTTTCCAATGAGTTAACTCTTCACATGAGGTGGCCAAAGTACTGGAGTTTCAGCTTTAGCATCATTCCTTCCAAAGAAATCCCAGGGCTGATCTCCTTTAGAATGGACTGGTTGGATCTCCTTGCAGTCCAAGGGATTCTCAAGAGTCTTCTCCAACACCACAGTTCAAACGCATCAATTCTTTGGCGCTCAGCCTTCTTCACAGTCCAACTCTCACATCCATACATGACTACTGGAAAAACCATAGCCTTGACTAGACGGACCTTAGTCGGCAAAGTAATGTCTCTGCTTTTGAACATACTATCTAGGTTGGTCATAACTTTCCTTCCAAGGAGTAAGCATCTTTTAATTTCATGGCTGCAGTCACCATCTGCAGTGATTTTGGAGCCCCCCAAAATAAAGTCTGACACTGTTTCCACTGTTTCCCCATCTATTTCCCATGAAGTGATGGGACCGGATGCCATGATCTTCGTTTTCTGAATGTTGAGCTTTAAGCCACCTTTTTCACTCTCCTCTTTCACTTTCATCAAGAGGCTCTTTAGCTCCTCTTCGCTTTCTGCCATAAGGGTGGCGTCATCTGCATGTCTGAGGTGACTGATATTTCTCCCGGCAGTCCTGATTGCAGCTTGGGACCTTATCTAATCACTAGGGTTCCCCAGAAAACATATGGACTGGCACTAGGCTGCCTCTCACTCTCTCTGTTGGCTGCCAAGCCTCGGAATGCCCTTTCATGCCTGGAGAACTGGCCTTGGCCTGAGGCTCAGGCGACACAGGGCACAACATTGCTGTCGAAGCTGAGCCGTGCACGCACAGCCCTTCAGCCTTTCTTCTCCTGTGCCCAGCAGGCCGTGCCCTGCACTCCTCCAGCCAGCAGTGAGAAGGGGGCAGAGGCGCAGAGGGCAGTGGGGCCAGCATGGCGGCGGCAGCAGCCTGGGCCCACACCCTCCCAACTGACCTCGGCAGCCACACCTGCCTTGATTCCTACCTGTTCTCCAAGCCCATGCACCAGGCTTCTTCAGCCCTGGCCTGATCTCTTCCAATAAATTCAACTCCTGCTGAAGCTGACTCAGGTCTGCAAAGAAACAGCTTCAAGAGATTAGATGTCCCTCCAAAGCAACACTAATAGTAACAGGTGGATCTGGGACTCAATCCCCCAGCTTCTCTGGACTGAATAGACCGTGACTTTCCTCTAGCCCACACTGCCTCACAAGGGGTCACACCGCTTATCTTAGAACCCTAGGAACCGGCCACCATCCAGATAAGGCTGGGACTGTCTCATGCCCCTCCTCGCTCAGCTCCCAGCCAAGGCCTCCCTAACAAGGCTTTTCAGGTTCAGGGCAGCCTCCTGACCTAACTCCTGACTTCTTAGGAAACACAGTCAAATTTCTGGACTACCAGGTAGGTTCCAGAAATAAAAATGGAATTTTTAATCATGTTTGGAATGATGAAAGGAGGGATGGGCTTGGAAAGTACCAGTTAGCTTCAAGATAGGCAGCCTCACCCATGGGCAACAGTCACGGAGGAGATGAGTAGGGGGTCGGATTCCTGGAGGGCCTGAGACCAGGACAAAGCATGGAGAAAGCGAGCCTGCGGCGGCTTGCTGTCGTCCTAGAGCAGCATGAACAGGGCTTGGCCACGGGGTGGGTGGTGCAGGTCGGGAGCTGAGAGCGACGAGGGCAGAGGCCGCAGTGGCTGCATGAGACAGTGCCTCTTGCTTGCACCCCAGCAGGGCCCCTGTGCGCCAGGAGTCCCGGGACTTCAGACATTTTTTTTAAACCCTCTGAGCCTAAGTTGTGTGGACTGGACAGGTCTGGACCTTATGTCATTCCTCTTGCTCTTGTCCAGACACTGTGGTGGGGGGAAGGGCGGCATTCTGGCTTCTAAGTTTGGGAACCCACGGCACTGATTTTGCTGTCCAAGGCCAGGCATCTGGGTCTATTGGCTTTTGACTACATTCACTTGGGGTGCTCCCCCAAAAGATGAGCGTGACACCTCCACATTGAGTACGTCACATAGTTACGTGATGGATTAGACAGATATATTTGCTGGTCTTCTAACCACCTCATTTTTATATCACAAAAGTGAAAACAAATAGGCTTTTAAAAATGAATTCCTTTAACTTGTCTTTGCAGTGAAACTTAAGAAATGATCACACTTCCTCAGGCCTCCAAGTTGCCTTCAAATTTCTGTTGGAAACTTGAAAGGGGGACTCGTGACGTCCTTGTCAGCCTGACCTGATTAACTCAACATTTTATTTAAATTGCAGTTAGCACCTGCCTCCAATTACTCGGCTCTGGGCAGAGAGCAGAGTTCTGAATAAATGCTCGGCCCCATTTTTGCACACCATTACCCCAGGCGAAGGCCCGGCAGAGGAGGCGTCATCTGTCTTCATCAAGCCTGTGCTCCCGTGCTCTGACAGCGGCTGCTCAGGCGGTGATGAGGACGCTTAGCACTGGGAGGCCGAGATGCTAACGACAGCCTCCGAGGTGGCCAGGGAGCAATTCGTATTCATTACTGTTCGCCCCAATCACTGTCCCTAGGTTTACGTAGAGAACAAGGCTGCAAAGGCAAGGAGGTGGGGAGGTTCATGGCAGCAATGATGCTGATGACGGTGATGATGACAGGAGGAAGAGGCCACCGACGCCAATGCCGATGAGCCCTGTCCCTTCAGGGGCACCTGCCGTGACCAGGTGTGGTCACGTGGCCATCGTGTGGTCCAGTTCTTCCCAGGCCACACCCACACCAACTCGGTGGGACTAGCTTCTTGGGTTCTCCTTCCATTTTATAGCCAAGGAAATGAAGACGGGTGCACGAGCACTTCCCCGGACAAATTCAGCCGTATGTCTCGGCTTGGAAGCCCAACTGAAACGGCTTCAAAGCCTTGAGCACTTGACCCTGCCCCTCATCTTCTCCTGCCAGAAAGTGGCCCCTGGGCCAGTGGGGCTGCTTTGTGCCGTCGCAGAGAAGCAGGGGTGCTTGGTGACTCTGGTCACAAGCTGTCCCCTCAACCAACCGTTAGTTACTTGATTCAAACAAAGCTAATTGTTGAGTGTATTCAGTGTAGTTAGGGTGTGTGTGTGTGTGTGTGTGTGTGTGTGTGTGTCGCTGCATTTAGAGCGTGAACACTGGGAAGACTGTGGAATGAGTGAAAAATGTCATGATTCCTGGGAGCAACACAGGTTGGAGGCAGAGCTCTGCTTTCAACACTGTGACCTTGGGCAACTCACCCCCTGACTAACACCTGCCTCAGAGCCATGCCCAGGAACGAAGCCCCAGGGCTCAACTCTACCACCGAGGGCATGAAGAGCTTTCTCTAATCTTCCAGGCATGAGGAGCTAAGCTTCCCATCAGCTTCAGAGCACCACTGGCCCCACCTCCTCTCTCTGCCCACCCTCTCCTCTCCTAAGCCATTTCCACTGAGCTAGTTGTACCTTCCT
This sequence comes from Capra hircus, assembly GCF_001704415.2. Classification (NCBI taxonomy): domain Eukaryota; kingdom Metazoa; phylum Chordata; class Mammalia; order Artiodactyla; family Bovidae; genus Capra; species Capra hircus. Next base: position 3,276,314 of record NC_030835.1, on the reverse strand, counting down.
TACATTATCTAGACCACTGCTCCTGAAGCAGTCTTGCTGAAATGCAGGCCGTGTCATTTCCCTGCAGAAAGTCGTTTGAGAGCTCTTGTCTCCAACCGAGCAGAGCGAAGCCTCTCAGGGCATGGGGCAAGGCAACTTACCTCTGCCCTTACTTCGCCCCTGGCCTCCTTTGGCTACTTCAGTCGCACTGAACCACTGGAAACTCCACAAACCTGCCTGCTCCACCACCTGCACGCCTCAACACCAGCTACTCCCTGGCTTGGAAGGATCTTACTGCTTTTATTTATCCATCAATTATCAGCTGATATCTAGGCGCTCTGTGCCTACCTCAATGCATCCACCACACCAACCCTAATACCATGCTTTCTGCCTGCTGCTTCCCGCATCCATGTGTCTCTCAGCACCACCAGTCCAGAGGGGCCCAATACAGGAACTGAGACGCACGCACGTCTCACGTCTCGGCGCGTGCCTTCTCGGGGCTCCCGGCTCCCGGCTCGCCCTCGGCCACCCTGGCATCACACGCTGCCACGTGTTTGTTAGCAGGTTCACCTCAAAGCTGTATGAATGGCTTTGGAATTGCCTGTGCCCCCTTCTTCATCCTCAAAATAGTCACGGGATGCTTACCTCCCAGCTTCTGATTTCCTTTTAATAAAAAGGCCCCCTCTGTAGAACCAGAACCGTAACAAAGAAGCAAATGAATGAAAAGAAAATAGAATCAAGTCTGAAACCCTTACCACGCTTCATTCAGGGAGCGATGTCGCAGGGTGTCCTCTCAGCCAAGTGACATCCAGTAACCTGTCCATGACCACCGTGACCAAGGCCATAACCTTGACCACCTTGCCAACCAATACTTGGTATACAGTTGCCTGGGAATGAGCCACAGAACCACCCCCTTCTCAGTGCAGAGGTGATTTCCAAGATCCATCAGAACCAGTTCCTGTAAGAAGGGCCACTTCTGTATTATCCCCTAAATGGAGTCCAGTTTCTCAAGACATCCCTGGGGCACAGGGTCCTGGGAGGGACTACAACTCCACAGTCAGAAGGCTCCTTCAAAGTCTTGGCAGCCCCCTCCTCTGGCTGCCTCACTCCAGGAGGTACAGGTCTGAGCCACCCAGATGAAGTGCCACCAGGAAACAGATGCATCGGCTCCCTCCCTTTACCCCTGCTATGTGGGCAGAACCATCCACTCAACCACTACACTGGATGGGTTCTGGGCCCTTCTCCTTTTATCTCAGGCTCTTCTAGGGACACCACCTCTGTGGGGCCTGAGCAGCCCCGAAGAGGCCCCATGCCCTCATTCGAGTGGTTCCACCTCTATGGATACAGCCAGCATGAGGAGCGGGCTTCTGGCAGCCCTGATTCACACTGAACCTTGTCTTCATCCCCCGGCCCCACCCAATCGGAGTAGCAGAGCCTTGCTCCCCAGACCCTTTCACATCCTTGAACTCAAGCCACAGTAGATTTGGTGGCATGCAATGGTCTTAGGGGCTGTGCTTATAGAAGGCCCTGCCAGGGGCCCCTGCGCAGCTCATCCCTGACACTCCCCAGGGGGCCCTTCCCACCTCCCTCTACATCTCCAGCCCCACCTTCTCTGGCACCAGACCTGCATTTCAATCCAGAAGTTCCAAGGGCAGTTCAAACTCACCATGTCCCAAACTGAACTCATTACTGGGTCTTCCAAACTCACTCGTGTTCCTTGCTCCAAAGAATGACATCACCACCACCCAGTCCCCTCGCCAGAAACCTGGGACTCATTTGAGATGCCTACCCCTCCAGTGAGTTCACATTTACCTAATTTTTCTCAGATCCAGCTGCCCGCTGCCCTTCCCACTGCGCTTCCCCTAACTCAGACTCTCATCATCTTTGGTTTGGATTATTCATGTACCAGCCTTCTAACTGGCTGAATTCTAATCTGGATCCCTTCCAATTCACCCTCAACACAGTACTCAAGAAGCTGTTCCTAAATGTCCAACATGAACGTCAGTGGTTTCCCATACATTTCAAGGAAAGTAAACTTGCTAACCCGGCTTTGCGCCTGCTTCCCTAACTTGGTGCCTTTCTCCGCTTTCCTGCACTCTTAACTCTCTTTTTATTTCTCTATGACCCATTTTGCCCTCCACCCCCACCGCTGAGCATGCTGTAGGAAAATGAGCGTCAAACTTAAGGGTGCATCCAAAGCAACTGTAAGGATCTGGTGAAGCACAATGCTGGGGTCGCTGCCGTTCACGGTTTTTGATGAGTGAGTCTGGAGAGGATCTGAGAATTTGCATTTCCAACTTTAAATCTTCTTAGTGATGATGCTGGTGGCCACATTTATAGAAGCACTGCCCCAGGGCTTCAGCGAACACTCAGAAAGGACTCGGTTCAGTTCAGTTCAGTCGCTCAGTCGTGTCCAATTCTTTGCGACCCCATGAATCACAGCACGCCAGGCCTCCCTGTCCATCACCAACTCCCAGAGTTCACTCAGACTCACATCCATTGAGTCAGTGATGCCATCAGGCCATCTCATCCTTGGTCGTCCCCTTCTCCTCCTGCCCCCAATCCCTCCCAGCATCAAAGTCTTTTCCAATGAGTCAACTTTTCACATGAGGTGGCCAAAGTACTGGAGTTTCAACTTTAGCATCATTCCTTCCAAAGAACACCCAGGGCTGATCTGCTTCAGAATGGACTGGTTGGATCTCCTTGCAGTCCAAGGGACTCTCAAGAGTCTTCTCCAACACCTCAGTGCAAAAGCATCAATTCTTCGGCACTCAGCCTTCTTCACAGTCCAACTCTCACATCCATACATGACTACTGGAAAAACCATAGCCTTGACTAGACGGACCTTAGTCGGCAAAGTAATGTCTCTGCTTTTGAATATGCTATCTAGGTTGGTCATAACTTTCCTTCCAAGGAGTAAGCATCTTTTAATTTCATGGCTGCAATCACTATCTGCAGTGATTCAGCAAATGTCAGTTGAGCGAATGGGTTGCGTACACGCTGACCAACTAAAGTTTTTCAGCCTATCTATCACGAGGACTCTATTGATCAGGTCTTACATGTATAAGTGATCTCGGGTGGAATTTCTGAATAAGTTAAAAGAGACTAACTGCATCCTGCCCTCTCCACACTCTGGAGGGCCCATCTGAGTCTCTACGATTGGAGCCTCGCTGTGTGCCTGGGGGAGTCAGCATCTTTCCCAGGCGCAGGGTTGGGAACCGGAGCGTCTAGGCCTGGGGTCTGTGACTGCATCCCCGTTACACCATTTGGAATTCTTTATAGACTGGAGCGCTTACAACAGCATCGTCAAAACACGTTTTTGTGATTTTCCAATAGCCCTGATTCCTGCTACCATGTCCTGTTCCCATTTCCAGTCCACTGCCAAGCTTGGAGGACAAAAGCCAGCAAGCCTCAGAGCTCTCAAATGCTCACAGCAGTCCCTTCTCATGGAGGGAGTCTGCAGAATGGAAAACAGGATGTGAAAGACCCAGAAAATGCCAGACAAGGCTCTTTACTGAGCCAGCCTGTAACCAGACAAGCAGGAACTGTGCAGACACCATGCCTGCCAGATCAGTTTAAACAAGACCTCAGTGTCCAGAACAGCCATGCCAGCCACCAAGACCCCCTGCTTCACTCGTCCATCACATGCCCTGAGCCCCAGGCTGGTCCACTTTGACTGTGAAGCAGTGAACCTGACTGGAGGAACACCTGTTATCTCATTCCTCAGTTTACCTTGACTCCAGGCGCTGCCAACCACTGGGACTTCACAGAGGTTGTGCGGCTGTGGCTGCTGTGTCCACGGCAGCATGTCCCCTGGGCGCCACACAGCAGTCACTGTGGGAACCCTTTCCCCGGCCTGAGACTTGGTGCTGAACCCTGGGCAAAGGGCGCTTCCAGGTGGAGCAGTGGGAAGAGTCTGCCTGCCAGGGCAGAAGAAGCAAGATGCGCAGGCTCAGTCCTCGTGTCGGGAGGATCCCCTGGAGTAGGAAAGGGCAATCCCCCCCGCCCCCGCCCAGTATTCTTGCTTGGAGAATCCCCATGGACAGAGGAGCCTGGGGGGCTACAAAGAGGGGTCACAAAGAGTCAGACATGACTGAGTGACTGAGAACCTGAGACAGCACTTGGGCAAGGGAAGCCCTCCCCAGGGGATTGTCTCAGTCCACTCTCCCTCCTCCGGGTAACTCCAGATGACTCCACCACAGAAGGATGCGTCGCCCCTGGGCTTTCTGCTTTTTCTTCCCTAATGCTTGGGAGTTCACTTTGCCTCAGGATGGCACCTGGATCACACACCAGTGCGTCTGGAACATCGTCATGGAGGGGATGAATGTAGGAGGTGAAGAAGGCTGCAGGCTTGCACCATTCCAACACCAGCTCTCCACATTGATTGGGTGCCTACAATTCAATTCATTTCTGATGCCAACTGCCTGATGTCAGAGCAGACCCCACACGATAAGGACTTAGTCCCCCAGGACTTCCTCTGCTCTCGATGCCAGCCCCAAGTTGGCAGGTGTCCTTAGGCTCCCCACACTTCTGCTCAGCAGGCCACACATTGGGGATTCTCATGAACCACTCCCCAGGTTTGATACCTTGCTAGAACAACACAGAGAACTTGGGAAAATCCTATGCTGACTAATATAGTTTACAGAGGCCACAAATGAACAACCAGCAGAAGAGCATAGGACAAGATCGGGGTGGGGGGACGCAGGGGTGCCAGGGGTCCCTCCCAACACATCCACATGTTCACCCGCCCACAAACCCTTCAGGCTGCCTTGGTTCAGGATCTTTTCTTGGGGTTTCATCACATAGAGAGATTGAGCAAATCACTGCCCAGCCCCCCATGCCCACCCTCCAGGTGTCAGAACCGATAGGACTGAAAGTTCTCAACCTCTAATCTCTTGCTTGGTCTTTCTGATGGCCATCCACCCCCTCACCATCCTGAAACTGTCTTGAGGGCCCACCAGGGTGCCATGTGTCTCTGAGACATAATGTCAGGTACGGTCAAGATGCTCTTTACAAATAACCAAAGACACTCCTATGCTCAGGAAATTCCAAAGGTTTTAGAGCTGTGTGCCAGGAACTGGGGGAAAAGTCCAAATGTATGTCCAAATTTATCTTACCTCAAGGCCCCAAAGACAAATGTAGTGGGGTTCCTTCCCTTGCAAGGTGACCTCCCAGGTCCTACCCACAGCCTGCACATTCCCACTCCTTGACCCCCTGACAAGGCCCATCCAAAGCAGAGGCAGGAGCCCCACTGTGGCTCACGGCTCAGACGCAGACTGCCCAGACTGCTGGGATGCTGGGGCAGGGCGCAGGCTGCAGAGGCAGGCAGGGGCCAGAGGGCCTGGGCCTTCGGGGCCTGGAGAGACGCGCTAAGGCACCCCCACTTTAGATTCTAAGTGGCAAGCAGCCCCGGGAACAGAGGTGCTGCAAGTGCAGAAAGGCCTCTTTCCTGCTGCGTGGGGACCATTCCTTGTGGGAACACGGAGCATGGCTTCAGAGCAGGTTCCCACTGAAGCTCTCGTGAGTGGAACTGGGCAGCTGAAGCCTGAGAGACGTGATCCTAGAGGGATCACCAACTAGGGAAACGTCCCCCCGTTCAGGCAGAGCGGTGGGGAAGAGAGGGAAGGGATGGCAGTGTTTCAGTCAGAAAGCCAGGCATAGCTGGACTAACACTGTCGGGGGTGCGCAGGCAGAGGGCCGTCCGGGTATCCAGTATGAGCCTCTGTGACAGGCCCTGGGGACACAGAAGTGGGAAAGGAAGGGTGGCAGCGGCAGCTTCCTTGCAGCCAGGCCGAGGATGAGGAAAAGGGATGCTGAGCCTGGGTGGACAGGGCCAGGGGAACAGAGACCCTCACATGGAGGCCTGAGCCCCCAGAGCAGCACGTGATCTTCTGTTGGCCGAGGGAGCCTGGGTGGCCCCCTCCCCGCCCTTCCTATGCTGTCCCTTCCTGGGGTAAGGTGGCTTCGTCATCAGGTCTCTCGCAGGAGTTAGCCGGGCAGCGTGCCCTGCACACCTGGCTCAGAGGTGGGTGCAGATCAGGTGTCCCCTCCCCCTCCCCCAGTGGTGCTTGCTCAGGCCCGGGCTGGGTCTTGGTCACCTCCCCATCCAGCCACCTTTGGTCATCTCAGGCAACTGAGGGGAAGCCTGGATTCCCTGACTAGGGGACTCCAGAGTCTTCAGAAACGCAGAGGGATCAGCCTGCCTCTCCCCCTGCCCCAGCCCCCCCCCCAAACTCCCCAAAAGCTCCTTCCCAGCTCCATGGCCTCTGAGCCCAGTCTGCCCATGTCCCACTGGAAAGGGTCCTGCCTGGCTAGACTCAGGACTTCAGAACTGTGTCAGGGGCTCGAAGGGCAGCCCACATGGCAGGAACTAGCAGCTGCAGGAACAAGCTGGGCAACCCCAGGCCATGCCCATGGCTTCTTCCCCTTCAAGAAAGAGGCCATCAATGTCCGCTCATTCTGCTCTGGGCTCCCAAGCCCTACAGTCACCCCCACCCCAGCAGACAGAGGACGAGCAAAGCCCTGATTACACAAGCCCCTCCACCATCTGGCCTCAGTCTTCTCTTGGTCCGCGACCCCTGATGCACCCACAACTTCCCTGCCCTGCCCCCAGCACAGCCCCCTCCACTGAGCCCAGGGCAGGACCAAGGTGGGCCCATAGCAAGGAATGAAGGCACTCCAGGTTTCCTTCTCCTCCCGGCTGTGTGGCCCTGGGCGGTTGCTGAACCTCTAAACCTCAGTGTCCTCACTGGACAGGTTATTTGTGAAGATCCAAGTCAGTATTGCATGAAAAGTGCTTTCACGGTGCAAATGAAGGCTTCCTTCCTCCCAGAAATTAACAAGTGCAGCGCTGGGAAGTGGAATGTTAAGCCCATCCTCAAATAGAATTCGGGTGGGTCTGGTGGCAGCAATTTCCAGATGAGGCTCATGTGTTGGCCACAGACTTCTGCCTGGGAGCGCAGCTGGGAGCGCAGATCTGACGCGCAGCAGTCAGGGCTCGCCCGGCGCCGGGGCTGACCTGCGGCTGCGCGGGCAAACAGCGCCACCTACTGGATGTAGCTGACGCCGCGAATCAGTGCGCAGTTTTACGGGGTGGGCGTCCTGTTGCGCCCTCCTATCCCACCTCTCTCACGCGTGACAGGCACACATACACCACAGCGAACACTTACCACAGCCCTTACCCACACCTGCACCCACACACAGATGTTTCCCAGCCTCCCCGCTGCTGGGTCTCGCCTTGGGCCTGGCCATCAGCAGCTGTAAAACAATGCTTCCTTTTTCTGTCCCAAAACTGATTCTGGGACTTGTGGGGACAGCCAAACTGTCTGAAAGGGAAATGGGGTGAGGTCACACTCGCTACGGGCCTGGCGCTGCCAGGCTTCAGGCCGTGACGTAGGTGTCACCATCGCACAGAAAGGACGACCTGCCCAAGCCCACCCGTCCAGGGAGGGGCTCCAAACCCCAGGCCCTGAGCGGATGCCCGCTCCTCTGAGATCCACAAACTACTGCATTTTGTAGAATGTTGCTACGGAGCCTGTAACTTCCTTCTGAAATTAATATTTTTATTTGTGCTTGGCCCAGCATTCTATTTTTGGTCCCAAGATGATTTTCTAAGTGACAACAGAACCCCAGTTCTCAATGCCCATTGCTAACCCTACCTTGTGCTCAGCCTCCTCCTGACAATGGGGTGTGAGTGTGAGTGTGTACATGTACATGTATGTGGTTTGGTAAGAGTGTGTGTGTGTGTGTGTGTGTGTGTGGTTTGTGTACCTCTGAATGTGTGTACATATGTGTACATGCAGTATTGTGATAAGTGTGTGGTATGAGTGTGTGGAGGGTGGGGTGGGGTTTGTGGCACAAAGGCTGCAGTCAGAGATGGGTGGGGTCAAATTGGCCTTGGGTATCCCATCTCCTCTGTGTAATTCCTCTCCTTGAACAGAAGGTGCCCCTAGTGACTTGCTTCTAATGAAGAGAATATGGGAAAATGATGTGACGTCACTTCCAAAACTGTTACAAAAAAGACTCTGGGTTCCATCCTGAGTGCCCACTCTTGCTTTCTCGCTTACTTGTTCTGAAGGAAGCCAGCTGCCAGGCCCTGAGCTACCTTATGGAGAGGCCTATGTGACAAGGAACCTCTCAAGAAGGGCTTCAGCCAACAAACAGCATGTAAGTGAAGGGTGCCAGCATCACTGGGCAAGCTTGGAGGCAGGCCCGCCCCAGTCGAGCCTGGAGATGATACCACAGCCCCCGGCAACACGTGAATGAAGCCTGTGAGAGACCTCAGCCAGGGGCCAGCCAAGCCACACTTGGATCCCTGCCCCACACAACTGTGAGGTGATAGATGTTGTTTAAGTCGCCAAATTTGGAGTAATTTGCCGTGCAGCCTTAGATAACTAACACCTGGACCTTTCCTTTGCCTTTCTGAGTGCCAGTTTCCCTGCTATAAAATAGGCATTGGATCAGAGGACACGTTTAGCACAGTGCCTGGCACAAAGCAGAGACTCAACAAAAGTTTCCTTTTTCCTTTCCACACCGGAGCCTGGCTTGGTGTAGCCCTCCCCCAAACAGCTTGAAGTGATGGAAAACCCTAAGTCAGACCCTGTTTGCAGGCTGGAGGCTGATGGAGAGCCCACCCCTTCCCAGCTGGCGGCCGGAGAGCAGATTGCCATCTCTGGAGAATCAGGACCTGGCAGCCCAGCCACCGGGAGAGCAGATCTGATGGCGTCAGCACGGGCCTCCCTCTGCTGAGTGGGGCTGTGGGTTGCCCCCAGCCACAGACGCCCTTGACCTCTGCCCTTACTGGAGGGAGCAGGGCCCTCTCCAGGATGAGGAGAGGGCCGGGGCTCCAGCACTCTGACGGCTGCTGGGAGTCCTCTGGACCAGGTGCTAACCCAATAGCGGGCTGACTGCCTTTCTCCCAGGGAGCCCAGGGATGCACTCAGTCACCACCCACAGCTGTGGGAGGTGCGCCTGTCCAGCTGCTGCTGCCCAGCTGCACTCGGGCGCCTCCAAGCCCCTCCATCTGTCCTCCTGGCTAGAGTGGGAGTCGGGGAGGAGGCCTCCCAGCCCCCACCTCTGCCGCTCTGAAGCAGCCCGCTGGCGCGCCGACTGCTGCCTCTCTGCGGGCATCCCGGGATCTGGCTCTCCAAAACAGGCCCTGGGAGCCGTGTTCAAGGTGGGCCATGGGGCCTCCCCTTGTGTGAGCCTAGCCCAGCCCCTTTTCTCCTGGGGCCCCTTAGGTCAGATGCACTAGCGCCACAGCTCTGCAAAGTGCAAGTCCCAGGCTCCCAGACTGGGCTTGTGCCAGCTTCATCCTTCCTCCTAACAAGAGGAGAAAGTGTCTGTCCTATTTTCTAGATGAGGTTCAGAGTCTTTGACTAGGCCACACAGCATGGGTGGCCCTTCTTAAACACTCTTTGTTCCCCCAATTCTATGATACTCCTGACACCTAGAGGCTGGGATTCTGCCCTCTCTCCTTGAATCTGGTCCTGGAATGGCTCAACCAAGAGAACAGGGCAGGAGCAATCTTGTGCCAGTTCTTCGGGTGGGCTGCAAGGAGCTGGTAGCCTCCACTTGTTGGAATGCTGCTCTTGGAACTCAGTCACCATGCTGTGAGGAAGGCTGAGTGGAAGCACAAGGAGGAACCAAGACCCCGGCCCTCAGCTGCAGCCCAGCCCCTGCCACCAGCCAGCAGCTGCTCATCAGCCACAAAGTGAGACTCCTTTGAAGCTGACCCTTAGTCCCAAGTCAAGCTGCCCCTGCTGACACCTCCATGTGGAGTCCTGTCCCAGCCAGCCCTGCAGTGTCCGAGCTGAATAGACATCGGTCTTCAAGCCAGTAGGTTCAGGGTGACTTTAAGTAACAGATACAGCAAGAAGTGGTGTGCAGAGCTCAGCCGACAGCAAGATCCAGGCTTCTGTAGATTCCCAGCATGGCAGGAATATCCCCAAAATCAAACTCCCCAGCTCACCAGGGGCCAGGAAACTCCTTTCTGGCCCAACCTGAGTGCATTTCACCTCCAAGCCCTGTGGAAAGGGTAGAAGGCCGAGGTGAGCCTGAATCCCCTTGCCCTGTACAACCTCCGTCCCTTGAGTGTGGGTAAGACTTGTGACTATGATGAAATATCCCTCCCTCGATGAAGTTACTTATATGGCAGAGGGACTTCACAGATGGCGTTGAGGCTGCTAATCCGGTGACAAGACAGGGAGACTTGGAGGGATCTCGTCAACCCTAACATAATTGCCTGGGACCTCTAAAATGTGGTTTTCTCTGGTTGGTGGGAGACAAGGCGTTCAGAAGTCTGACATGTCAGGGGGCTTAGGCATGAAGGAGGAGCTCCCTTGCTGAGAGGGAGGAGCAGGGGGCCAGGACCTGAGGATGGTTACTGCAAGCTTAAAGAAGAACCCAGATCACGGCCAGCAAGAACACAGGGACCTCAGATCGAAATTCACAAAGACCTAAATCCTTCCATCAACCTGAGGGAACTGGGAAGCAGAATCCGCCAAGAGCCTCCAGATAAGATTCTGGCCTGCTGATTTCAGACTCATGGGACCCTAGGCAGGTGACCCAGCAGAGTCCACCTACACTTCTGACCTACAAGAACTAAGATATGATAACTGGGTGTTCAGTTGCTAAATTTGTAGCTTGTTACACAGCATAGATAATATGACCTCATTCCTTTAGCTTCCAGATTCTTCCTTCCCTGGAAGTATCCTTTCTTTCTTCATTGAAAACGGAGTGTCATGTAGGCCTTCAAGCATTGGCTGGGGTGGGGATCTACAGCCTGAACCAGGGCCCCTGAACCAGCTCTCAGTAGTAAGTGGTTCCACACATCAGTGGGTTCAAGCGTGGGCACAGGATGGAGCCCCTTAGTGTCCCAGGGCCAAGCCTCTGTGGCCTGGCAGAACCTCGGGGGAGGGTAGCATCAAGTCCACTGGCCTCCAGCTATCAGGCTCCCAGACTTCCTGTTTGGGTGACTAAGCCCAGCCTTAATTAGCTGGGCTCTGATGACCTGGACACTCCCAATTCCCTCATTTCCAGGACAATAATAGCTCCCTGTTCAAACCAGACTTTCCTCCCAAAGGACCAATTTCAAACTCTTCATATGGCTGATTTATCCTGCGCCCTGTCTAACTAATCCAGCCATGACTTGTCTTGTAAACCTTCTGTGAACCCAGTAGCATTCTGGTCTGAATCCACAAGAACATCTCACAGCATCAGGACACTGGCACATGGATGGGACTTAATGGGCTCAAAGCCTGTTCCTTTCCTCCCCTCCCCTTGCCAGTCTGTACTCCCAGTTAGCAGACCACACCATGGCTCCCATGCCCATTTTCCAGATGGGAATCCTGAGGCTCAGAGCACTAACCCCGCACATGGCGCTTAGCCTGCCGCCCAGAGGCTCCTAGTCACTTCACGTCGGGGCCATTGCTTCTTAGCTTTTGAAGGACAGGGGTTTTTGTCTTCTATTACCAAGGAGCCGTCTCCATCAGAAAGAAGTGCCAGCCTGGATGTCCACCAGATTTTTAAGAGAACTGCCCCAACAATGATTCCAAGGTGGTATATTTATTTATCAGATTATGCAAGGGGATAGTGTTTGGATTCTCTACTAACTGATTTTCTTATCTGTTTATATAGAAGTGAATTAAAATCTCCCATTATGGTTATAGCTTTGCACTTTTTATCATTCTGTTGGTTTTTGCCGTATGCGTATTGATACAATATTGGTTTAGATAGTCCAGGGCTATGCTATTCAAGAATATACAGCTCATAATTGCAGAGAATTCTTTTGAGGATAGTGAATTCCCATTACCCCCAAATGCCATTTGCCTTAAATTCTATTGTATCTGTGCTTAATATTGCTTCACCATCATTATTTAGGTTTGCACATGCCTGATATATGTATTTTTTCTATCCCTTAATTTTCTGCATAATTTTATTCAGTTCTGTCGCTTGTAACAGCATATGGATGGATTTAAAAAAATTTTAACCTGATGGCATCTATCTTTTAATAAGTAAGCTAATCTGTTTGCTTTTTTGTGATTACTGATGTAACTTGGACTTACTTCAGCTATCTTATTTTATAGCTTCTTTTTTCCATACCTTTCCGTTGCTTCTCTTTTTATTTATATTTTTCCTGCACAGGCAATTTTTGCTTTATTGATGGTTTTGAAATGATTACATTTTTCTGTTCTTGCAGTTGTTACCCTGATCTTTCCAATCTGTGTCCCTGACTTACCTTCTCCTTTGAGCTGAGAATAATCTGCATTGTTATTCATCATCTCAATCCTTCCTCTCAAGTATGATAAGGATCTTGCCAGGCTCAGCCACCCAGCCATGGAGCCCTTGTCTTCAATTTGTTATTTTTGTCTGAAGTCAGTTTTACCTCTTATCCTGAGATATAAAATATGACCTTCAATTTTTATAATCAAAAGTGCATTATAGATCCTGACATGCGTTACAGGTTCCATGCTGTATGACTGATGTGTTGTTTAAATTATTACCAGTTTCCCAGCCCAAGAGATCTTCTTAGTACTACATGCTCACATTTTCCTAACCATGAACTCTTGAGCCTTTGGAGATTCGGGGGAGGCCTGAAGCAAAGGCTTCTACTTCAGGAGAGGGGACGTGGTTGGGGGGAAGTATTGTTATACCCAAGAGTGTCACAAAGTGTCCTGTTCAATTTCGATGCTAACACATCTGGAAACTGAAAAAAAGGAAATCTTGAAAGCCGGGTAACAGACATTCATGCATATTAGACCCATGCAAAGTGAGGGCTACATGCACTTTCATAGAGCAAGAATGGGCTGAAAGGGACCCTCGGGGGAGAGGAAACCAAGGTAAGCACAGCAGCTTAAATATTGAGAATCACTCCATCGCCAGTCCCTCTGACGTAACCCGCATTGACCACAATCTGCTCCCAATTCCATCTCTCCCCAGCCCTCCTTCATCTGCTCTTTATCTCCCTAAAGACCACCCATTTTCTCATCCCACAAGTTCCTTTAGAAATCATTTTCAACTCTAAGCTCACATATGGTTCAAAGTCCCTGGCTCTCCTGGCATTTTGCCATTCCCACGTTGCCAGGCTCCAACACCAGAGGAGCCAGCCCCTCGCTTCCCCTCTGCCGCTTGGTCTGTGCAACGCAGAGAGGGAGGCTATGGAACTGCTCGCCTCAGCTCCTCAACAAGCCAGTCCTTGCAAACCTCCCCTCGCCCCTTGGGGCTGCTGCATAACCCAGTTTTTCATCCCTTGCTGGCCTCCAGCAGGTTCCTCCAGCAGCTGTTCCCAATCTTTCTCCTCTCTCCAAGCCCACACACCCACCCCCACTTCCTGAGGAATGAGCTTCGTAATTTATTGAGATTTCATCTGATAATGACGTTCTTACTTTCTCTCCCCTTTGCCTCAGAATGTCTCTATCTTCCCCCAGTGGGTCTTTATTGAAAAATAGTCTTCCTCTTTTCAAGACAAACTTTTCCTCCTGGACTCTGGATCCCTCACCTTCCTGATTCCTTCTTGACCTCTTTCCATGTTTCTGTCTTATAACTTTTTTTTTATTAGCTTTACTGAGATATAATTTTTATACAAAAGCGTGCATATATTTAATTTATACATCTTGATGAATTTGGACATATGCATACTCCTATGACACCATCCCACAAGCACAGCACCAAGGCACTAAAATATACATCACTTTCAAGTAAGAATATAACATGAGATCAGTCTTCTTTACATATTTTGAAGAGTGCAATACTATGAGGTTTCCCTGTTGGCTTAGTGGTAAAGAACTTGCCTGCAATGCAGGAGATGCGGGAGACCCAAGTTAGATCCCTGGGCGGGAAGATCCCTTGAAGGAGAACATGGCAATCCACTCCAGTATTCTTGCCCGGAGAATCCCATGGACAGAGGAGCCTGGCAGGCGACAGTCCATAGGGTTGCAAAGACTCGAACACAACTGAAGTGACTTAGCAGCAGCAGCAGCACGCGCACACACACGTGCACGCACACAACACTATATTGTTAACTAACAGGTAAGATGTTGTATAACAAAATCTCTAGAACTTATTCATCTTGTATAATAAATTCTATTCCCATTGAAAACAACTCATCCCCTCCTACAGCCCAGCCTCTGACAACAACCGTTTTATTCTCTGCTTCTCTGAGGCTGGCTATTATAGAAGGCTCATATAAGTGGGATCAGGCGGTATGTGTCCTGGGACTGGCTTACTTCACTTGGCATAATGTTCTCCAGGTCATCCACGCAGTCACAGGTGGCAGAATCTCCTTTTTTAAAGATTCAGCACACACGTGTGTGTGTATATATATGTATATATATATGATACATATCATTTCTTTGTCCATTCATCTGTTGATAAACATTTGATTTGCTTCCATATCATGACTATTGTGTGTAATGCTGTAGTGGATGTGGGGATACAGGTATCTTTTAGACTTCTTGATTTCAATTTTTTTGGATATACCCCCAGAAGTGAGATCGCCAGATCATATGGTAGCTCTGGTTTTAATTTCTTTGAGGAGCCTCTGTGCTGTTTTCCACAGCAGCTGCGCCATTCTGCGTTCCCACCAACACTGTATAAGCATTTCAGTTTCTCCACATTCTTGCCAACATTTATCTTTTGCTTTTGCTGATTATCATCGTAACAGACATGAGGTAATATCCCACTGTGGTTTTGATCTCCATTTCCTTGATGATTAGGGATATTGAACACTTTTCCATTCACCTGGCGGCCATCTGTATGCCTTCTTTGGAAAAATGTATACACAAGCCCTTTGACCATTTTCTGATTGGATTATGGGGGGTTGCTATTGTGTTGAAGGAGATATTTATGTTTGGATAGTATCCCCTTATTAGATGGATGGTTTGCATGTATTTTGTCTCATTCCATAGGATGCCATTTCACTGTTGTTTGCTGTTTCCTTTCCATTTTAGTTTGATATAGTCCCACTTGTCTATTTTTGGTTTTATTTCCTGTACTTTTGGTATCAAATCCAAGAAGTCATTGCCAAGACCAATGTTAAGAAGCTACCCCACCACCACCACCACCACCAATGATTTCTTTGAGGAACTTTATAGTTTCAGATCTTATACTTACATATTTAATCCATTTTGCTTTGATTTTTATTTATGGTGTCAAATAGAAGTCCAATTTCATTCTTTTGCATGTGGATATGGAGTTTCCCCAGCACCATTTTTTTTAAGAGACGATCCTTTCTCACTATGTTTTTCTGTCGTGTGACTTCTCTTCCTCTACAAAATTCAGGAAAACCGAGTTTATCCCCTTAAAATAAACCATGTTCTTAGGCTTGTTGCCTTTCGGATTCCTGCCCATCTCCATCCCAGCTTCTCTTCTTGATTGTAAAGCTGGGCAGTGAGCTGCGCAGTCACCACTTCCCACTCTGCCATGCATCCGCCCTCGGCCCACAGGCCCTGTGCCCCGCCCCCTCGGCCCACGGGCCCTGTGCCCCGCCCCCTCGGCCCACGGGCCCTGTGCCCCGCCCCCTCGGCCCACGGGCCCTGTGCCCCGCCCCCTCGGCCCACGAGCACTGTGCCCCGCCCCACACACACCCCCGGAGGAGGGGGTGCAGGGACTCCTTCGTGGTTCTCACTTCCTTTGGCTTCTTCACGAATTGTTACTCTTGTGACTTTCCAAGTCTCAGTTTCTCTGATGTGACAAGTTCTCCCACTTCACATTAACCCTCATTTCCTTCCCACAAATCTCTAGGATTCTGCCCTGGACCCTCCTCTTTTGCTCCGTATCACCTAGGATTCTCAACGAGGAGACATGGCCCTTTAAAACTTACCATCCAGACTGGGACACTTTGGAGAATTAAGGAAATTACGTAGAGCAATAGGTGTCAGGAAGGACTGTCCTGGTCAGACTACCCATAGGGCTGTGTAAGGGTACTGGGATTTGTTTTAATCAGGTATGATAAGACATGCAGACTTGGAAATGATTGTCTTGAAAGACTTTGTTACATCCACGGGTCCCTAGAAACAGGAGACACAGCCTGCCATGTAGGGCCACCAGCGTCAATCAGGAGGCAGAGGAAGGGGGAAACTGTGGGCAAATGCTTTTATTGTGGTTTTCATGGGAATGATTAGACAGGGCAGAATGAGGTTGCTTAGGATTGGCTAGTTTGAACAGTTTTAGTACTTCTGGGGCACGTTTCAAGTATGTGGCCCTGGGTGATTAAGGCAGATGGATATTGGCCCAAAGTGTGAGAACCACTAAAGGAGGTAGTCGGGGTATGGGCCCTGGATTGGTTGGTTTGCAGTTGAAAAACATACTCTCAGGTGGGCTGTTTACTACCTTTAGGAACTGGCAGCAAGGTCCCAAGGTGCCCAAGCATCAGAATACAGAAGATGAAAGACAGGATCAATGACTTGGCTCTGGGTTAAACAGTTACAGTTTTGCTGAACTACGGCACTTCTCACAGCTTTAGATTCCAAGGAGACTTTAATAAAGACAGTCCTCCCAAGGAGAGAAAAAGGGAGTTTGGAGGCTGTTTTTCCTTTTTGTTTGTTTGTAATTTACTTGGCCATTTTTCTCAGACTCATGGGATTGATGATTCTGAAAAGCACTCTAGTCTAAGAGCAATTGTCTCAGGAGGCTGTGCACAAGCAGGTGAGTCCTCCTGCATCCCGCAAGCCACATCAGCTGGACCAGTACCTATATCACTGGCGTGCAGTCATCCCCAGCCTCCAATTAAGGTGACCTCTATCCTGAGAAGCTAATATGACCCATCTGTTCTTTCTCTTTAGTTACCCTCAGGGACATAAACTAAGCCAGCCCCTCCCCCTCATCCTTGGCTCCAGTCAAGCTGATCAGCTTGCAGTTTCCAGAATGCAACACATTTTTCTCTTCTGCACCTTTCTCATACTACTTGCTTCAACTAAAAAAATAATTATACATATATATGAAGAGCATAATCCTAATACACATAAAATCTAATATATATAATCACATATGTTCATCTGTATAAAGAACCATATATATGAAGTTTGAGGTGCACATATATACGGAGATGTTCAGAAAAGGAAGAGAAAGTGGACTCCGCTATGGACCCACATTTCAGTATCCCAAAGTCCTGTACTTCACACCCACCATGTCTTTCTTATCAACTTGCTCTCCTGCTAAACTCTCCCACTGCGTACAGTCCCTCTCACTCCAAGCAGATGACACTGCCCCTACTTTCCAGGAGAAACTGTCTGGTACACAGTCCCCAGATGAGCCCCTGAGCCCAGCCACTACCCTCCCTCAGCTCTCACCCTCCACCCTCGCTTGACTAGCTGAACTGGTCTCTCGATTTCCTGGACGTAGCCCACGCCCCCTGCACAGGCCCACTG
Organism: Capra hircus; assembly: GCF_001704415.2. Lineage (NCBI taxonomy): Eukaryota > Metazoa > Chordata > Mammalia > Artiodactyla > Bovidae > Capra > Capra hircus. The sequence continues at coordinate 3,258,969 of NC_030835.1, read as the reverse complement.
CAGGCAGCTCTGTCTCTGCCCACTGCAGGCAGCTCTGTCTCTGCCATTTGGCATGTCTGGTGGGCCCTCAGCAAACTAACTCTTGTTTGCCCAGCAGATCTCAGTTCAGACGTCACTGCCCCCTGGTCACTAGCCCTGAACCCTAAGAACAGACCCCCTTCCTCTGTCATAGTCTCCAGGCACCTGCTTCCTTTCATACCTTACATCTCCTCAAATAATCATCATGAGATGATGTTTAAACTATAGGCATTAAAATCTTCCTGAAGTGTTTGAAAGCACCATGGGAGCAGGCACCTATCTGCTTCTGCTGCTTAGGTTGCCCCTGACACTTAAGAAATACTCAATAATATTTACGACCTGAAAGAAAAGGAAAAGCGAGTAAGTCGATGAATTAATAAATGAAAGTAAAGTCTTTAATACCCTTGTTGGAGAATCTTGATCTGATAGGAAATAGAAGCTGTGGCTTGGCAGAGACTCCCTCCTTAACCAGACTGTAGCCAGGCACCTCCGAGCTCTCCTCTGGACTTGGCCTTGTCTTTGGCTGGCAGAACCCAGGGTCAAGTGCCGACAGACTGAATGGGATGAGGAGACTCAGGAGCAAATTTGGGGACAAATTTATACTCGCTTACAGTAAACCCCCCTGTCACGAACCCAAGATGGCCCTGGAGAGAGCGCCCTGGCCTCTTTCTGCCCTAGGTCTGGCTGGCCCTGGCCAGGCAGCCAGCCTGCCAGTTCAGAAGACGCCTGGGGCCTGTGGAAATGGCCATTCTCACGCTCTCCGGTAAGGCTGACTGGGAGTGGAGATGTATCAGACTCCAAACCTCACCTTTCAAGCTTTCCTAGAACAGAGCCTCTGAGGCAAAAACACCTCCTGGTTGTTCTCATTCCCTAAACGGCTGTGTTTTATGATGTGTTAAGTTCGGGGGGAAAAAAAGAAAATTCCTCCAGCTGTGCAGTTATCCCAGCCGAAGGCCTTGCAGGACGGTGATTTACGATCTGCTGAGTGCCAGCAGCGTGCTCAGCTGCACGAGAGAGCCCGAGAGGGGAGGCCGGGCCAGGGTACTGCACCGCACCCCGCTCAGCAGGTACGACCTCCATGGAGACCCTTCAGCTTGAGGCCCCTGTGGGCTCAGGGCTCTCCACACACTGGGACTGTCTCCAAGCCTGGCCTTGGTTCATGGCGCTTCTTTGGCTTGAGCGACGGCCTCCTGAGCGGAAGGCCCCGTGGGCAGCTGTTCCTGGCCTGGGGCCCGTGCGGCTTGGCCCCCGTCTCAGTGCCTGGGCCCCGGCTAGGTAGGGCCTGTTTGTCCTGGAGGCTGACCTGGCGACCTCAGAGCAGACTGGGTTTGCCAGCTCCCCACTTCCAGACTGAGATGCGAGGGCTGCTGTCCGCCACTTTCCTTCCCCAGGAAGCAGAGGCTGTGCCAGTGGAGAAGGCTTCACAGTTGGCCTACCCAGCCGGTTTGGAGCTCTCTGGTTACATGGAGGGGAGCCAGGCCAGGATTTGAGCAGAGTAATCTCATTAGAGGTAACAGACTCTCCTAGATGGGCACACACTATGACTGCTGGCAGAGGCGAGTGGGTGCCCAGTGGTGGGGGGATAACAAAGGTGGGCTGCCTTAGTGGCAGGAAACCGTTTCGAGGTGGTTATAAAGGGTCCCGGCAAACACTGACCCAACGGCCTCCCACCTTCCTTGATAGAGCACATCCCACCCTCTCAAAGATAACTTAGAAACTGCCTCTCATTCCAGATCAGTCTTTACCAGGGAGCGGGCTGAGCAGCCTGGAGGGATGAGAACTTGGGGCTTCCCGTCCCACAGAAGCCACCTGAGTTCAAAATAATAGGTGCCCTGGGCACTGTGGGCTCTGGGGGCAGTGTTGCTGGCAAGTGAAAAATCAGCCCACACAGGAAGCGTCAGTGTGGCTGTGTTTGTCCAAAGAGAGGCTCATTGTCAGCTCCAAATCCAAGCAGAAAAGCAGGGGAACCCTGAGCCCCACTGAAGAGCTCAGGGAGAGGGATGGAGAACTGTGGGGCCAGCTCTGGGTATAATTCCATGTGACTTAGAATCCGCCTCTCCAACAAAGACCAATCGGGCGTTCCTGTGAGCTTCAGATGGGGTAACAGACCGAAGCAGCCACTCTGCTGAGATCTTGCTCAGCAAGGAGGCACTGCTCTCACACCCCAGGGTGGCTGTTGCCGCTCTCCTCGACCCGTCAAAAAACAACAGGCATTCAACTACATTTAAAGGTAGAATAGACTCACCTTGCTGCCTCTTCTGTCATTTCTGTAACCACTCATTTAATTAACGCTTCGGGGCACAGAAAATACTTTAAGCACTAACAATACAGAGTGAATACAATGAAGTTGGAAATGCGTTAGACCAAGGTTAATCCAGAGGTGAGTAGTAAATTATCACTCCAACAATAAACTTTTAATATTGTGGTCTGGTTTTTTTTTTTTTTTTCTTTCCTCAGGTGGGATGGATTGTTTTGTAAGAGAAAAATCACATGGAAAATTAGAGTGTAACAATTCTCAGAGGAGCTGTGCCTGTTCTAAGCCTGACCCAGTGCTGACCTACCCTGTCTGAAGGGACCCTGAGTTAGAAAGAAGTTGGGATACAACCAAGAAAGAGACAAATGACTGCTGATCCCAGCAACTGGGGCCTGCCGATTCTGGTACCCACCCTTCCTTTTCAGCGGCCTGGAATACAGTGATGGCTTGTTCTCAATGTGGATCTCTCGAGCCAGGAAAAGTCAGCACAAGGAACAGGCCTCAGGGTCTCACTACAGTCTGTGGAAGATGAGCCACCACTTCCGCTTAAAAGATGGTCGTGATCCTCCTCTCGTAGCAGGAGGAACCCACGTACAGACCACACCCACGCGAGAGGACGCCGTGCTCTGCGCCTGTGCGAGGCCAGACGCACACAGGCGGGCCAGCATGGACAGAGAGCCACAGCCGGCGGCAGGGTTCTGAAGGGGCCTGGTGAGCCCCGGGTCTGATTCAACGACTGTCACTTTCCCTCCTTGTTTTCCTTCTGATCATTCTCTGTGAGTGAGTCATGTCTTCTTAGGTACCAGGGTGAAAGGTCTCTGAATCAGAAGCTCACCTTCTTCCCCCTGTCTCTGGGACACACAGGTTTAGGCACTTTCAACATATCTAAGCACTATGCCTGTGGAGAGAAGAATCTGGGGTTGACCAACACTGACTTATTTTTAGCCAACAACCTTTGCTTTACCTATTACCAACAGAAAAAGCTAAGCAAAAGGGGATCCCCAAGTCCAGAAGGATTCGCTTAACAGTGATTCCGAAAATGCCTTATACAAACAGCAACAGCAATCAAGATGGTGATTCATTGTTACCAGACTGTCTCTCTTGAGAGATGGTCTGGGAGAGAATGTCAACTTAACATTTCTAGTCTTCAGCACTGCAGCGTGAGAAGGCAGTCTCTTTTTGCTTCATGAAGAAGGAGGACTCCTGAGGGCCCTCTGTGACAGCACTAAGCTGCTTATTCACTTGGTTTCTCTAACAGTAAACGAGCGTTTGTGGTGGCTGGCTTCACCAAAGCATTGGGAAAATGCACCCGAAAAGTAAGATATGGATATTCATTCAGTCATTCAAATATATGAACTACTCGAAACTGAGGGGCAGGGACATATGCAGAAATCAGCGCTGATAAGGACAAGTTGAGAGGCAGCAGCGGGAAGTCCAAGCTTCCAGCCCTGACAATACCCACGCCACCCTTGAGAGTTCACTGTAGACAGAAGGGTTTCCTGTCCGAGTGGAAAGGAGCAACCACAGAACTATTCAAACATCAGAGGAGAGGAAACAGACAGCCAGCAGCTGAAGAATACTCGACAGATGAGAATTACGGATCCGCAAAACAAGAATTAAAGGAGAGAGAAGCCCTCAAAGAGACGGAGGAGGGGAAGAAACAGGTCATGGGAGGACAACAGAGGTGTAAACGGGAGTATATGGTGCTTGGGGAAAAATTTCTTGTTTCTTAAACCCAGCCAGCCCTTTTGTCTTCCTGCTGGTCTGGCCATTAACAAGTTAAATGGAACAATGAAATATGTTACCTGTCTGTTTGCGTGAGAATTATGTTTTCAACACAACAGCTTCCTCCATAACAACATTCAATGCTATGAGGTTAAGTGAATATCTGAAAAATGTCTACAAATACCTACAATATCTACAAAACCCTCCAAATGAGAAAAGAACGACATGTGAATTTTATGCAGAGCCTAACAAACGTCATACTACACGAGAAAGGCATTTTCAAATATTCCAGACATGGAATATAGAACTCAGGAGCTCCTTTTGGAAAAGCTATTGGAGGATAAACACTAATAAACTCAATAGAATTCCTATATAACCACTAAAGAGACAAAAGTAAGTTTTCTATTACAATCCAATATTTAATTCATCCGTCCTTCTTCCTGTAATCATAATTTCACACCGAAGATCAAGAGAGATGGCATTTTCTGTGTGCCAAGTCCTTCTCCTGGTCTGTCTGATGCTAGCATGCTAATGTGTACTATGGAGCTCCCACAGAATGAAGTTAGTCACTCAGCCATGTTCGACTCTTTGCGACCACATGGACTGTAGCGCCCCAGACTTCTCTGCCCATGGAATTCTCCAGGCAAGAATACTGGTGTGGGTAGCCATTCCCTTCTCCAGGGGATCTTGCCAACCCAGGGATCGAATCCAGGTCTCCTGCGTTGTACACAGATTCGTTACCCTCTGAGCCACCAGGAAGCCTGTGGGATGCAGTATGTCCCAGGAACTCTCCTCTTGTTGACCCTCGTGGGACTGGTTTCTGTGGAACATGCCTGAGCATGTCTGGGTAGTATGACCATGTCGTAAACCAATGCCTATGATACGAACATTGCTCCCAAATAGTGAGATTCCATGATAGGTGTGCAATGACAGCTTTGCCGTCCATCCATTCTCCATTCGTCTAACTTTCATGAGAACTTACTCCATTTAGGCATCGCACTTGGTAATAATGACTCAAAGCAGAGGAAAGCGCAGTTGAGCCTATGACAGCTCATAAGAAAGTCACCCATCAACAGTTACAATCACTCTAACAGTCTAGGGGTGAGAGTGAAAAAAGTGTATACTGCTTCATAAGTCTGCGCCTATTTCAAGGAGAGGGTCTCAAGTGGAATATGACACTGTCCCCTCCTGCTCTGCTCAGAAGAAAGGTGGGTGGAGGGGAAAGCAGGGAAGTAGCAGGAGGTCACACCTGCGCGACTACGCATGTATCTGGGTGTGGACGACTAGGGAACTTGGGAGTGAGAGCAGACAGAGAGGGCACGAGTAGTGCACACTTGTGATTCCCAGGGTGCCCCTGCCCACAGATCTGGAGGCTCTCGCTGTCCCCCAGCATTGCCGCTCAGGTGGCTGCACTTCCCCCGCACTCCTCCCGGGTGGGACACCGTCCTGGCCACAGGCACAGGTCTAGTCCTGGCCTCGTTTTGCAGTGATGAGCAGAGGCCTCTTTTCTTCTCACTTAATGAATCCCCACAAAGGTGTATTTCCAGATTATCTGTTATTATTGCACTGCGTTCTATGACTTGCTTCTATAGCTTATCTTTCCATCAACATACCTCCCCTGAAGGTCAAGAGCCAGGGGAGATGTGAGTGGCCCCGCTCAACCCCAGTCCTCCCTTACAAATGCCTCACTCAGGCCCCTTGGCTCCGGCAGGAGCCTGGCAGTCTCTCTGCCCCCTCTACCCGCACAGGACTTGATCAGAGGACCTAGGGCTGGCCATTGTGGCCAAATGCCATCACTCAGCTCTGAGGGTAGCAGTTAGTGCCAGTGGGCAGAGACATTGTCTCCCCTTAGAGGTCATTAGAACACTCATTAAAAAAAGCTGCTCACATAAGTATGCCAGCTCAGGCATCCCGGGCAGGCCACAACAGACCCCAATGCCCAGTGGCAAGCCAGCTTGGAGAGTCACTAAGGGACTCACGCACCAGCTTGTTCTGTAGGGCCAGAACTGCTCAGACTCTGGACTGCTGCGTCTCTTTGATCTGGCCCTTTGTCGCAAACAGCTTTAATGTTCTGCTTTTTCTGCTTCGTACAGGCGGAATTCCCTGTAAACAAGCGCTTTAACACTAGAGTACTGAGCTCTTCAGATGTATTTTTTGAGAGGATAAAAATACTAACAGGCATTTCTGTGAAGTAAGTTTTCTACGTTGGATTTGTGAGAAGATTGGTTCTGGATTGCTGACATCCCAAGTGCTGATCCTGAGCAGAAAGGATACCGTTTGAGAATGCTGAAGGTGTTCTATGGTGTATAATTAGCCGAAGCCCTCAACATCTAGAAACGACTCAAGAATCATCAGCGGTAAGGAAGGCATGATCTCTTACCTGAAGGGACACTTAGTCATTTCCTTGGAGCTACTATCCAAGCTTGACTGTGGAGCGGACTCAGTTTCCCCAGTTCCACAGCTACCCAACATTTGAGAAGACAAGTCCAAAACAGCCCTTGACTTGTCGGAGGGCTGCCATGTCTCACTATTAAATGAACATTTCCTGTAAGTTTGCCGCAGCTGTTTGCTAGCAGATTAAAGCAATTCTCTTTGGTTCCTAGTTTGCTAAGAGCTTTCTTTTTAAAAATCAAAAGTGGATATAAAATTTCATCAAATTTTTTTCCTGCATTTATTGAGGTGTGTGTAGGATTTTTCCCTTTTAATCCATTTATGTGATGAATCACATTCATTGATTTTACATTGTTAAACCAATTTGGCATTTCTAGAATAAGCCAAATTTGATCATGATAGCTGATTCTCTTTATATTGCCATGAAAATTTGTGAAAGGCTTTGAAGTGGACCAAAAGGATTACCTGGTATTCTCAATGGAGGTTATAATCCGTTTATATTAATAGTTATTGTAAAATATTGGCTATGTACCCTATACTATAAATTTATTCTTGTAGCTTATATTTTACTAAATTATGAATGATTTTTTAATGTTTCCTGAGAACTAGGTTAGGGGTTCCCTCATTAATTGAGAAGATAAACACAAATTTTGACTTGTGTATATTTTGTGTTATTAAAGTAATAATTACTCTGTCTTTAAAACTGTCTTCTAACAGTTTTTTCCTGGGCTTGGTTTGCTGCCACTTTGGATATGTGCATATATGTTCATGCGTCAGACTGACCTGGTGTGTTCTCATAGTTCCTCTCTGGGTTTTGCTAGCAACGTTATGCTAAACTTTTTTTCTATTGGAGAACTGGATAAGATTGGAGAAATTTCTAATTATTTTTTTTAGAACTTGCCAGTGAAGCTACCTACCTGAAGTTTTTATTGAGGAATGGTTCTAATTAGGAATCCGTTTCTATGACATTTTAAACCTACTTACTATGAATTTCTATTTTGATTATTAGTTTTAGTATTTTTCTAGGAATCTGTCCATTTCAAGTGTATTGGCACAAACTTATTGATATGCTTTCATTTTCTTTTTTGAACATTTTTATTGAGGGATAATTGACATATAACATTATATAAGTTTTCAGGTAGACAACATAATGGTTCTATATTTGTATACACTGCAAAATGATCCCCAGAATAAGTCTTTAGTTAACATCCTTTACCATACAAGTTTACATTTTTTTTCTTGTGATGAGCACTTTAAATATCTACTCTCTTAGCAGTTTTCAGATATTATACTGGTGACCATATTATTATCACTGGTCACCAAACTGTATATTATATCCCCATGACTTATTTTCTGACTGGAAACTTGTACCTTTGACCCCCTTCACTCATTTCGTCCACCCCCCAGCTATGGCTTCTAGTAGACACCAGTCTGTCTTCTGTATCCTTGGGCTTGGTTTTCGTTTTGCTTCATTTTTCAGATTCCACATTTAAGTGAGGTCATGTAGTATTTGTCTTTCTCTGACCTATTTCACTTAGCATAATGTCCTCAGGGTCCACTCATGTTGTTGTGAATAGCGAGATTTCCTTTTCTGTTGCTGAGTAGTATTCCATTGTGTGTATGTGGATCCGTGTGTGTGTGTGTGTGTGTGTGTGTGTGTGTGTGTGTATCTCACATCTATATCCATTCATCCATCTATGGATGGACACTGCTTCTTTCCATATCTTGGCTATAGTAAATAATGCTGCTGTGGACACGAGGGCACATATATTGTTCCAGGTAGTGCTCAATTTTCTTTGGATGGATACCTAGGCGTGGAGCTGCTGGATCACAGAGTAGCTCTATTTTTAACTCCTTAAGTTCTTCCCTTGTGGCTCCGCGGGTGAAGAATCCGCCTGCAATGCAGGAGACCTGGGTTCAGTCCCTGGGTTGGGAAGATCCCCAGAGAAGGGAAAGGCTACCCACTCCAGTATTCTGGCCTAGAGAATGCTATGGACTGTAGAGTCCATGGAGCGGCAGGGCGGCTGGAGCTGCAGCTGCATGGTGCTTGAGTGGCAGCTGTGTGGCGCTGGAGTGACTTGAAGGAGATACCCCATGTCCAGGGGCAAAGGACAAGCCCCAGCAAGATGGTAGGAGGGGCGAGATCGCATTTAGAATCAAACTCCATACCCGCCAGAGATGCTCAGAGGGCTCAAACAAACCTTGTGCAAACCAAGACCCAGAGACCCCACAGAGACTGAGACAGAACTGTGTGTGGGTATCTCCTGTGGGGTCTGGGTCAGCAGCGGACTGCTGCGGGGGCAGGGGCTCTGGGTGCAGCAGGCCTGGGTGTGGCGTAAGCCCTCTTGGAGGAGGTCGCCATTAACCCACCATAGAGCCACCAGAACTTACACAGAACTGGGGAAACAGATTCTGGGAGAGTACAAACAGAACCTTGTGTGCATCAGGACCCAGGAGAAAGGAGCAGTGACCCCTCGAGAGACTGACCCAGACTTGCCCGGGAGTGTCCAGGAGTCTCTGGTGGAGGTGTGGGTCAGCGGGGGCTGCTGCAGGGCTGGGGGCACTGAGGGCAGCAGTGCCTGCATGGGACCCTTTGAAGGAGGTCGCCAGCATCTTCACTACCTCCACCATAGTTTGTCCTCAGGTCAAATAACAGGGAGGGAACCCAGCCCTGCCCTTCAACAGAAAATTAGATAAAAGATTTACTGAGCACGGCCCCGCCCATCAGAACAAGACCCAGTTTCCCCCTCAGTCAGTCTCTCCCATCAGGAAGATTTCATAAGCCTCTTACCTTCTCCATCAGAGGACAGACAGACTGAAAACCAGTCACAGAAAACTAACCAATCTGATCACATGGACCACAGCCTGGTCTGACTCAATGAAACTATGAGCCATGCCATGTAGGGCCACCCAAGACGGATGGGTCTGGGTGATGGAGAGTTCTGACAAAACGTGGTTCTCTGGTGAAGGGAATAGTAAACCACTTCAGTATTCTTACCTTAAGTGCGGGGGACTGCCCGTGAAGGGTTAAGTCTTGGGAGCTGCTCGGCGTTATGCAGAGCCTTAGGCATGTTCCGGCTTGTTCCTAAGCTCCCTGTCCCGCCCCCCTGAAGAATTTATTACCCTTAAGGCTCCAGGACGTCTAGTTCTTGCAACATTTCATAGAAGATAGATTAGTTTATTGTTAGAAAATAGATTATCTTATTGTGATCTGTATACAATGGTAAGGGTCTTGTGATTGTATCTAGAGATTAAAAACAATCTTGTGAATGTCAGAAGTCACGTACTTTATCCTATATATACTGCAGCACAATAAAGAAAGGCATCAGCCATTTTGGTCTGATCCTCTCAACCCCATCTTTTGTCTCTCTCTTATTTTTCTTAGCGGGGACGCTCCGTTCTCTCCCTGTGCAGGTGCGATTCCTTGCTTGTGCTGGCCGGGGCAGGTGGCGCCCAACATGGGGCTCGAATTCGATAGTTTTCCTCGCCACTACTCTTATTAGCTAAAAAGAGTGAGTATATACGTATACAAGTGAATTAAATTGAGGAGGAGTAGTAAGGTATATAGTTGAGAGTATAAATATGGGACAGACGCATAGTCGTCAATTGTTTGTACACATGTTATCTGTAATGTTGAAACATCGGGGAATTACTGTTTCCAAACCTAAATTAATCAATTTTCTTTCATTTATTGAGGAAGTTTGTCCTTGGTTCCCCAAAGAAGGCACAGTAAATTTAGAGACATGGAAGAAGGTAGGGGAACAAATTCGGGCTCATTATACTCTACATGGCCCTGAAAAAGTCCCTGTTGAAACTTTATCCTTTTGGACACTAATTCGTGATTGTCTGGACTTTGATAATGATGAATTAAAACGTTTAGGAAATTTATTAAAACAGGAAGAAAATCCTCTCCATGTTCCTGATTCGGAACCCAGGTATGCTGTTCCCGAGGGAGTTGAAGGCGACCCTCCGTTTTCTAAATTATCGCGTCCTTCAGATAATGATGATTCACTTTCACCCACAGATGAAGCAGAATTAGACGAAGAAGCTGCAAAATACCATCAAGAAGATTGGGGTTTTTTAGCACAAGAAAAGGGGGCGTCAACATCTAAAGATGATTTGGTTGAATGTTTAAAAAACCTCACTGTTGCTTTACAGAATTCAGGAATTAAGCTTCCTAGTAACAACTCTAAATCTCCTTCTGCTCCACCTCTTCCCCCTGCCTATGCTCCTTCCGTTATAGCAGGTCTCGATCCCCCTCCGGGGCCTCCTCCTCCTCCTCCATCTGAAATTGTGTCTCCGCTGCAGAAGGCATTGAGACAAGCACAACGACTTGGTGAGGTTGTCTCCGATTTTTCTCTTGCTTTTCCTGTTTTTGAAAATAATAACCAGCGTTTTTATGAAGCGCTGCCTTTCAAACAATTGAAAGAGTTAAAGATTGCTTGCTCACAATACGGTCCTACCGCTCCATTCACTATTGCTATGATAGAAAATTTGGGTACTCAAAATCTACCCCCAAATGATTGGAAACAAATAGCTAGGGCCTGTCTTTCGGGGGGAGATTATTTACTATGGAAATCTGAATATGCTGAACAGTGTGCTCATATAGCCGATGTTAATCGGCAACAAGGTATATAGACCTCTTACAAAATGTTGATTGGTGAAGGCGCTTTCCAGGCTACTAATACCCAACTTAACTTCTTACCTGGTGCATATGCACAAATTTCAAATGCGGCTCGACAGGCATGAAAAAAACTTCCTAGCTCTAGTATTAAGACAGAAGATCTCTCAAAAGTCCGACAGGGGCCTGATGAGCCTTATCAGGACTTCGTGGCATGGCTCTTAGACGCTATAGGTAAGATAATGTCAGATGAAAAGGCTGGGATGGTATTCGCAAAACAATTGGCTTTTGAAAACGCTAACTCTGCCTGTCAAGCTGCTTTACGACCTTATAGAAAAAAGGGAGATCTGTCTGATTTCATTCGCATTTGTGCTGACATTGGACCCTCCTACATGCAAGGCATTGCTATGGCAGCAGCATCACAAGGAAAAAGCATTAAAGAGGCACTTTTTCAGCAACAAGCCAAGAACAAGAAAGGATATCAAAAGTCAGGTAATTCGGGTTGCTTTGTTTGTGGTCAGCCTGGCCATCGGGCTGCAGTGTGCCCTCAAAAACGACAAATCCCTGCTAATACTCCTAATTTATGCCCACGATGTAAAAAGGGGAAGCATTGGGCCCGGGATTGTCGCTCTAAAACGGATGTTCAAGGTAATCCTTTACCCCCGGTTTCGGGAAACTGGGTGAGGGGCCAGCCGCTGTCCCCGAAACAATGTTATGGGGCAACACTGCAAGTTCCAAAAGAACCATTGCAGACCTCTGTCGAGCCACAAGAGGCAGCGCGGGATTGGACCTCTGTGCCACCTCCTACACAGTATTAACCCCCGAGATGGGGGTTCAAACCCTTGCCACAGGAGTGTTTGGGCCTTTACCTCCAGGACTGCTGGACTGCTTTTGGGGCACAGCAGTGCGTCTTTAAAGGGAATACTTATTCATCCTGGTGTGGTTGACTCTGATTATACAGGAGAGATAAAAATATTAGCCTCCGCTCCTAAAAAAATTATTGTAATCAATGCAGGACAACGTATAGCTCAACTCCTTTTAGTTCCATTAGTTATACAAGGAAAAACCATTAACCGAGATCGTCAAGAAAAAGGTTTTGGGTCCTGTGACGCCTATTGGGTGCAAAATGTTACCGAGGCACGACCAGAACTTGAGCTACGCATTGATGGTAAGCTTTTCTGCAGAGTGCTTGATACAGGGGCCGATATTAGCATTATTTCTGAAAAATACTGGCCTACTACATGGCCTAAACAAATAGCTGTTTCCACTCTTCAAGGTATTGGCCAAACTACCAATCCAGAACAAAGTTCATCCCTTCTTACTTGGAAGGATAAAGATGGCCATACAGGCCAATTTAAACCTTATATTCTGCCCCATCTTCCAGTTAATCTATGGGGGCGTGATATATTAAGCAAAATGGGTGTTTATTTATATAGTCCTTCACCCATCGTAACAGATTTGATGTTAGATCAGGGCTTACTCCCAAACCAAGGTTTGGGTAAACAACATCAAGGCATCATTTTACCCCTTGATTTAAAATCTAATCAGAGTCGAAAGGGCTTGGGGTGTTTTCCCTAGGGACCTCTTGCCGCGGCCAGCACAAGCAAGAGTCGCACCTGCACAGGGAGAGAACAGAGCGTCCCCGCTAAGAAAAATAAGAGAGAGACAAAAGATGGGGTTGAGAGGATCAGACCAAAATGGCTGATGCCTTCCTTTATTGTGCTGCAGTATATATAGGATAAAGTACGTGACTTCTGACATTCACAAGATTGTATATTAATCTCCAGATACAATCACAAGACCCTTACCATTGTGTGCAGATCACAAATAGATAATCTATCTTCTATCAATAAGCTAATCTATCTTCTATGAAATGTTGCAAGACCGAGACGCCCGGAGCCTTAAGGATAGTAAATTCTTCAGGGGGGCGGGACAGGGAGCTTAGGGATGTGCCTAAGGCTCTGCATAACGCCGAGCAGCTCCCAAGACTTAACCCTTCACGGGCAGTCCCCCGCAACCTCTGATTCTCCTGTGACACATGCCGATCCTATTGATTGGAAATCTGAGGAACCGGTATGGGTCGATCAGTGGCCCCTAACACAAGAGAAACTTTCTGCCACGCAACAGCTGGTGCAAGAACAGCTGAGACTTGGGCATATTGAACCCTCCACCTCTGCGTGGAATTCCCCAATTTTTGTTATTAAAAAGAAGTCTAGAAAATGGAGATTGCTACAAGACCTTCGTAAGGTAAATGAAACGATGATGCATATGGGAGCCCTACAACCTGGGTTGCCCACTCCCTCCACTATACCTGACAAATCCTATATCATTATTATAGATTTAAAAGATTGTTTTTACACTATTCCTCTTGCACCTCAAGATTGTAAAAGATTTGCCTTTAGTTTGCCCTCTGTTATTTTAAAGAGCCTATGCAACGCTATCAATGGAGAGTCCTCCCACAAGGAATGACTAATAGCCCTACGTTATGTCAAAAATTTGTTGCTACAGCATTAGCTCCCATTCATCAATGTTTTCCTCAGTTATATTTAGTTCATTATATGGACGATATATTACTAGCTCATGCTGACAAACATCTATTGTATCAAGCCTATTCTGTTCTAAAGAAACAATTAAGTCTTAATGGTCTCGTCATTGCTGATGAAAAAATCCAAACTCATTTTCCCTATAATTATTTGGGCTTCTCCTTATATCCTCGCGTTTATAATACCCAATTAGTAAAATTACAGACTGACCATTTAAAAACTCTAAATGATTTTCAAAAACTTCTAGGAGACATTAACTGGATACGTCCTTATTTAAAACTACCCACTTATACCTTGCAGCCTTTATTTGACATCCTTAAAGGTGACTCTGACCCTGCGTCACCCCGAACACTTTCTTTAGAAGGACGATCAGCCTTACAATCAATAGAAGAAGCTATTAGACAGCAACAGATTACTTATTGTGATTACCAACGATCATGGGGTTTGTATATACTTCCTACCCCTCGAGCACCCACAGGGGTTCTTTATCAAGATAAACCTTTGCGATGGATATATCTATCTGCTACTCCAACTAAACATCTGCTCCCTTACTATGAGCTTGTTGCAAAAATTGTAACAAAAGGACGTCATGAGGCCATCCAATATTTTGGTATAGAACCCCCTTTCATTTGTATTCCTTATGCTTTAGAACAACAAGATTGGCTTTTTCAATTTTCAGATAATTGGTCTATAGCTTTTGCAAATTACCCGGGACGGATTACTCATCATTATCCTTCTGATAAATTGTTACAATTTGCTAGCCTTCATACCTTTATTTTTCCAAAAATAGTTTGCCGACAACCCATTCCTGAAGCGACACTTATATTTACAGATGGATCTTCTAATGGTACTGCAGCTTTAATTATTAACCATCAAACTTATTATGCACATACCAGTTTCTCTTCTGCCCAGGTTGTAAAATTATTTGCAGTCCATCAAGCATTGCTAACTGTACCCACTTCCTTCAATTTATTTACAGACAGCTCCTATGTGGTCGGTGCTTTACAGATGATTAAAATTGTTCCAATTATCGGCACAACCTCTCCTGAAGTTCTTAATTTATTTAAATTAATTCAACAGGCCCTTCACCGTCGTCAATACCCGTGTTTCTTTGGGCATATTCGTGCGCATTCCACCCTTCCTGGTGCCCTGGTACAAGGCAATCACACTGCGGACGTTCTTACTAAACAGGTGTTTTTTCAATCGGCTATCGATGCAGCCCAAAAATCTCATAACTTACATCATCAAAATAGTCATTCTTTACAGTTACAATTTAAGATTTCCCGTGAAGCTGCACGACAAATCATAAAATCTTGCTCTACCTGTCCTCAATTCTTTGTTCTCCCTCAATATGGTATCAACCCTCGAGGTTTACGCCCTAATCATCTCTGGCAAACAGATGTCACTCACATTCCTCAATTTGGGCGTCTTAAATATGTTCATGTCTCCATCGACACTTTTTCCCATTTTCTCATGGCCTCCCTTCATACTGGAAAATCAACTCGTCACTGTATTCAACATTTACTTTTTTGCTTTTCCATTTCAGGAATCCCACACACCCTTAAAACTGATAATGGACCTGGCTATACTAGCCGTTCTTTCCAACGTTTTTGTCTTTCTTTCCAAATTCATCATAAGACAAAAATTCCATATAATCCACAGGGACAAGGTATTGTAGAACGAGCCCATCAATGCCTTAAACATCAACTATTAAAACTAAAAAAGGGGAATGAACTGTATAGCCTTTCACCGCATAACGCCTTAAATCATGCTCTTTATGTTCTAAACTTTTTAACTTTAGACGCAGAAGGCAATTCAGCAGCCCAACGTTTTTGGGGAGAACGGTCTTCATGCAAAAAACCACTTGTACAATGGAAAGATCCACTTACCAATCTGTGGTATGGGCCAGACCCTGTATTAATATGGGGACGAGAGCATGTTTGTGTTTTTCCACAGGATGCCGAAGCGCCACGCTGGATCCCGGAGAGGCTGGTACGCGCGGCGGAGGAACTCCCTGTCAAATGCACCACATGACACTGGGCGAGCCCACGAGTGAGCTGCCTACCCAAAGGCAGATTGAGGCGCTGATGCGATATGCTTGGAATGAGGCTCGTGTACAACCTCCGGTGACGCCTACCAATATACTGATCATGTTATTGTTATTGTTACAGCAGATACAAAACGGGGCGGCTGCGGCTTTTTGGGCATACATTCCCGATCCACCTATGATTCAATCATTAGGATGGAATAAAGAAGTAGTACCTGTCTATGTCAACGATACAAGTCTTTTAGGACTTAAGAATCCCATGAACAGTATGAAAAGACAAAAAGATAGGACACTGAAAGATGAACTCCCCAGGTCAGGAGGTGCCCAATATGCTACTGGAGATCAGTGGAGAAATAACTCCACAAAGAATGAAGGGATGGAGCCAAAGCAAAAACAACACCCAGTTGTGGGTGTGACTGGTGATGGAAGTAAGTCCAATGCTGTAAAGAGTAATATTGCATAGGAACCTGGAATGTTAGGTCCATGAATCAGGCAAACTGGAAATGGTCAGGAGATGGCAAGAGTGAAGGTCAACATTTTAGGAATCAGCGAACTAAAATGGACTAGAATGGGTGAATTTAACTCAGATGACCATTATATCTACTACTGTGGGCAAGAATCCCTTAGAAGAAATGGAATAGCCATCATAGTCAACAAAAGAGTCCAAAATGCAGTACTTGGATGCAATGTCAAAAACAACAGAATGATCTCTGTTCGTTTCCAAAGCAAACCATTCAATATCACAGTAATCCAAGTCTACTCCCTGACCAATAATGCTGAAGAAGTTGAATGGTTCTATGAAGACCTATAAGACCTTCTAGAACTAACACCCCCAAAAGATGTACTTTTCATTACAGGGGACTGGAATGCAAAAGTAGGAAGTCAATAAACAGCTGGAGTAACAGGCAAATTTGGCCTTGGAGTACAGAATGAAGCAGGGGAGAGGCTAATAGAGTTTTGCCAAGAGAATGCACTGTTCATAGCAAACACCCTCTTCCAACAACAC
Organism: Capra hircus; assembly: GCF_001704415.2. Classification (NCBI taxonomy): domain Eukaryota; kingdom Metazoa; phylum Chordata; class Mammalia; order Artiodactyla; family Bovidae; genus Capra; species Capra hircus. The sequence goes on along the minus strand of NC_030835.1, from coordinate 3,242,364 downwards.
AAGAGAAGACTCTACACATGGACACCACTAGATGGTCAACACCAAAACCAGATTCATTATCTTCTTTGCAGCCAAAGGTGGAAAAGCTCTATACAGTCAGAAAAAACAAGACCAGGAGCTGACTGTGGCGCTAAATTCAGACTTAAATTGAAGAAAGCAGGGAAAACCACTAGACCATTCAGGTATGACCTAAATGAAATCGCTTATGACTATACAGTGGAAGTGAGAAATAGATTTAAGGGACTAGATCTGACAGAGTTCCTGAAGAACTATGGACAGAGTTTCATGACATTGTACAGGAAGCAGTGATCAAGACCATCCCCAAGGAAACGAAACGCAAAAAGGCAAAATGGTTGTCTGAGGAGGGCTTACAGACAGTTGAGAAAAGAAGAGAAGCGAAAAGCAAAGGAGAAGAGGAAAGATATACCCATTTGAATGCAGAGTTCCAAAGAATAGGAAGGAGAGATAAGAAAGCCTTCTTCAGTGATCAGTGCAAAGAAATAGAGGAAAACAATGAAATGGGAAAGACTAAAGATCTCTTCAAGGAAATTAGAGATACCAAAGGAATATTTCATGCAAAGATGGACACAATAAAGGACAGAAATGGTATGGACCTAATAGAAGCAGAAGATATTAAGAGGTGGCAAGAATACACAGAAGAACTATACAAAAAAAGATCTTCATGGCCCAGATAATCACGATGGTGTGATCACTCACCAAGAGCCAGGATTTGTGTAAGGTGAAGTCAAGTGGGCCTTAGGAAGCATCACTACGAACAAAGCTAGTGGAGGTGATAGAATTCCAGTGGAGCTATTTCAAATCCTAAAAGATGATGCTGTGAAAGTGCTGCACTTAATATGCCAGCAAATTTGGAAAACTCAGCAGTGGCCACAGGACTGGAAAAGGTCAGTTTTCATTCCAATCCCAAAGAAAGGCAATGCCAAAGAATGCTCAAACTACTGCACAATTGTACTCATCTCACACGCTAGCAAAGTAATGCTCAAAATTCTCCAAGCCAGGCTTCAGTAATACGTGAACCATGAACTTCCAGATGCTCAAGCTGGATCTAGAAATGGCAGAGGAACCAGAGTTCAAATTGCCAATATCTGTTGGATCATAGAAAAAGCAAGAGAGTTTCAGAAAAACCATCTACTTCTGCTTTATTGACTATGCCAAAGCCTTTGACTGTGTGGATCACAATAAACTGTGGAAAATTCTGAAAGAGATGGAATACCAGACCACCTGACCTGCCTCCTGAGAAATCTGTATGCAGGTCAAGAAGCAACAGTTAGAACTGGACATGAAACAACAGACTGGTTTGAAATAGGAAAAGGAGTATGTCAAGGCTGTATATTCTCACCCTGCTTATTTAACTTATATACAGAGTACATCATGAGAAATGCTGCAATGGAAAGCTGGAATCAAGATTGCTGGGAGAAATATCAATAACCTCAGGTATGCAGACGACACCACCCTTAAGCAGAAAATGAAGAACTAAAGAGCCTCTTGATGAAAGTGAAAGAGAAGAATGAAAAAATTGGCTTAAAACTCAACATTCAGAAAACTAAGATCATGGCATCAGGTCCCATCACTTCATGGAAAATAGATGGGGAAACGGTGGAAACAGTGAGAGACTTTATTTTCTTAGGCTCCAAAGTCACTGCAGATGGTGTCTGCAGCCATGAAATTAAAAGACACTTGCTCCTTTGAAGAAAAGCTATGACCAACCTAGATAGCTTATAAAAAGCAAAGACATTACTTTGCCAACAGAGGTCCATCTAGTTAAGGCTATGGTTTTTCCAGTAGTCATGTATGGATGTGACAGTTGGACTATAAAGAAAGATGAGAGCCAAGAATTGATGCTTTTGGACTGTGGTGTTGGAGAAGACCCTTGAGAGTCCCTTACACAGCAAGGAGATCCAACCAGTCCATCCCAAAAGAAATCAGTCCTGAATATTCATTGGAAGGACTGACGCTGAAGCTGAAACTCCAACACTTTGGCCACCTGATGTGAAGAGATGACTCATTTGAAAAGACCCTGACACTGAAAGATTGAAGGCAGGAGGAGAAGGGGACGACAGAGAAAGAGAATGTTGGATGGCATCACCGACTCAACGGACATGAGTCTGAGTGAACTCCGAGAGCTGGTGATGGTCAGGGAGGCCTCGTGTGTTGCAGTCCATGGGGTCGCAGAGTCAGACACGACTGAGCGACTTTCACTTTAAGGAGGCTCCGTGGTGTACTCTGTGATGGCTGCACCGGTTTACATCCCATCAATATTTTACACAGGTTCCCCTTTGTCCACATGCCGAAACTTGTTTATCTTTTTGATAACAGCCCGTCTATCAGGTGTGAGGTGTTGTTTCACTGTGGTTTTGATGTGCGCTTCCCTGATGACTAGTGATGCTGAGCATCTTTTCTTGGCCAGTAGGACATCCTCTTTGGAAAAAATGTCTATTCAGATCTGCTCATTTTTTAAAAATCAGCTTCCTTTTTTGTTTGCTGTTACTGTTGTTGTTTTTGAGCTGTATGAGTTCTTTATAAATTGTGGACATTAACTCATTTTCAGGCATGATTTAGAAATATTTTATCTCATCCTATAGGGTGCCTCTTTCATTCTGTTGACAGTGTGCTGTGCAGTAGCTTTTTAGTTTGATACGTTCTCACTTTTGTTTTTGCTTTTGTTGCCTTTGCGTGGAGGCTGCATTTTCTTTCTATGAAGTCTCCAGATTCTATAATAATCTTTTTCCATCCATGCGCTTCATTATTTGTGCCTTCTCTCAGCTTTCTAGATGTCTCACTATTAATAGAATCAGTGTTGATCAAGCCATATCGATTCCCCTTATTATACATTGGTTACGTCATTCGTTTCTAGGCCTAACTTCCTCCAACGTTACTTTGGCTAATTTTGCTGTCCTTTACCTTCTTGAGATTAATGCTTGTTTACCTTACTAACTTTGCCCTTTCTTTCCTAACATATGTATTTAAGGCCACAGACTCCCCTCTAAATATTGCTCTAGCTCTCTCAAGGTTTTCAAGTTTCCCTCTAAACTTTCTCACTGCATCTTACAAGCTGATATTGTTTTGTTTTCATTCATTTCAAAATATTTTCTAATTTCTCTTTTTTTGTTTGACTCATAAGTTATTTAGAAGTACCTTGTTAAATTTCCAAATACCTTGGAATTTTCAAAATACTTTTATATTACTGATCTCCATTTAATTCCATAAACATATAGTTCTTTTCTTTTTGATTATATTGAGACTATTTTGAACCCCAAATATAATCTGTTGGTGAATATTCCACATGCACTTTAAAAAGTGTGTATTCTGCCTTAGTTTGGTACAGTACTCTACAAACGTCAGTTAGGTCAAGCAGGTTGACATTGCTCCACAGCTCTCTTCCATCCTCACTGATATTCCGTCTACTTATTCCTATCAACTATCAAGAGGTAAAACCTTTAACTATACTTGAAGATTTTTCCATCTTTCGAGTTTTGTCAGTTCTATCAGTTTTTGGCTTCATATATTTTGAAGCTCTGGATTTGAAATGCCATTTTTCACATACAACATGTATTACATGCAGACGGTGCTAGTGGTGAAGAACCTACTTACCAAAGCAGGAGACTTAAGAGATGGAGGTTCAATCCCTGGGTCAGGAAGATCCTCTGGAGAAGGACATAGCAACCCACTCCAGTATTCTTGCCAGGAGATCCCCATGGACAGAGGAGCCTGGCAGGGACTATCATCAATAGGGTTGCAAAGAGTCAGACATGACTGAAGCAACTTAGCATGCACACACAGGTATTCAGTTCAGTTCAGTCGCTCAGTCGTGTCCGACTCCATGAATCACAGCACGCCAGGCCTCCCTGTCCATCACCATCTCCCGGAGTTCACTCAGATTCACGTCCTTCGAGTCAGTGATGCCATCCAGTCATCTCACCCTCTGTCGTCCTCTTCTCCTCCTGCCCCCCATTCCTCCCAGCATCAGAGTCTTTTCCAAAGAGTCAACTCTTCGCATGAGGTGGCCAAAGTACTGGAGTTTCAGCTTTAGCATCATTCCTTCCAAAGAACACCCAGGGCTGATCTCCTTCAGAATGGACTGGTTGGATCTCCTTGCAGTCCAAGGGATTCTCAAGAGTCTTCTCCAACACCACAGCTTAAAAGCATCAATTCTTTGGCGCTCAGCCTTCTTCACAGTCCAACTCTCACATTCATACATGACCACAGGAAAAACCATAGCCTTGACTAGGTAGACCTTAGTCGGCAAAGTAATGTCTCTGCTTTTGAATATGCTATCTAGGTTGGTCATAACTTTCCTTCCAAGGAGTAAGTGTCTTTTAATTTCATGGCTGCAGTCACCATCTGCAGTGGTTTTGGAGCCCCAAAATATAAAGTCTGACACTGCTTCCACTGTTTCCCCATCTATTTCCCATGAAGTGATGGGACCAGATGCCATGATCTTCGTTTTCTGAATGTTGAGCTTTAAGCCAACTTTTTCACTCTCCTCTTTGACTTTCATCAAGAGGCTTTTTAGCTCCTCTTTACTTTCTGCCATAAGGGTGGTGTCATCTGCATATCTGAGGTGATTGATATTTCTCCTGGCAATCTTGATTCCAGCTTGTGTTTCTTCCAGTCCAACGTTTCTCATGATGTACTCTGCATATAAGTTAAATAAGCAGGGTGACAATATACAGCCTTGATGTACTCCTTTTCCTATTTGGAACCAGTCTGCTGTTTCATGTTCAGTTCTAACTGTTGCATCCTGACCTGCATACAGATTTCTCAAGAGGCAGGTCAGGTGGTCTGGTATTCCCATCTCTTTCAGAATTTTCCACAGTTTATTGTGATCCACACAGTCAAAGGCTTTGGCATAGTCAATAAAGCAGAAATAGATGTTTTTCTGGAACTCTCTTGCTTTTTCCATGATCCAGCAGATGTTGGCAATTTGATCTTTGGTTCCTCTGCCTTTTCTAAAACCAGCTTGAACATCTGGAAGTTCACGGTTCACGTATTGCTGAAGCCTGGCTTGGAGAATTTTGAGCATTACTTTACTAGCATGTGAGATGAGTGCAATTGTGCAGTAGTTTGAGCATTCTTTGGCATTGCCTTTCTTTGGGATTGGAATGAAAACTGACCTTTTCCAGTCCTGTGGCCACTGCTGAGTTTTCCAAATTTGCTGGCATATTGAGTGCAGCACTTTCACAGCATCATCTTTCAGGATTTGAAACAGCTCAACTGGAATTCCATCACCTCCACTAGGTTTGTTCATAGTGATGCTTTTTATATGAGTCTATGGAGTCTATTTTTTGACTATTTTGTTCCACTGAACCATTTATGTATCCCTATACCAGTATCACATTGTTTTAATTACTGTGACTTTGGACAATAGCTTGATTATTGCTAAGGCAAACCCTCTCCCTCACTATTTTTCTTTACAAAATATCATGGTTCATGCATTTACTATTCATTCAGAATATCAGCATTGGTTGGTCAAGTTCCCGGTAAGTTTGATCTTCAGTATTTTATACATTTTATAAAATATATATGTTACATATCCCTTCATGGGAAATAGATGGGGAAACAGTAGAAATAGTGTCAGACTTTATTTTTTTGGGCTCCAAAATCACTGTAGATGGTGACTGCAGCCATGAAATTAAAAGACACTTACTCCTTGGAAGGAAAGTTATGACCAACCTAAATAGTATATTCAAAAGCAGAGACATTACTTTGCCGACTAAGGTCTACCTAGTCAAGGCTATGGTTTTTCCTGTGGTCATGTATGGATGTGAGAGTTGGACTGTGAAGAAGGCTGAGCGCCGAAGAATTGATGCTTTTAAGCTGTGGTGTTGGAGAAGACTCTTGAGAATCCCTTGGACTGCAAGGAGATCCAACCAGTCCATTCTGAAGGAGATCAGCCCTGGGTGTTCTTTGGAAGGAATGATGCTAAAGCTGAAACTCCAGTACTTTGGCTACCTCATGCGAACAGTTCACTCATTGGAAAAGACTGATGCTGGGAAGGATTGGGGGCAGGAAGAGAAGGGGACGACAGAGGATGAGATGGCTGGATGGCATCACCGACTCGATGGACGTGAGTCTGAGTGAACTCCGGGAGGGTGATGGACAGGGAGGCCTGGCGTGCTGTGATTCATGGGGTTGCAAAGAGTCGGACACGACTGAGCGACTGAACTGAACTGGTCCGTATTGCTCAGAGATCCTTTTCCCATTAGAGATACGTATCTGAGGTTAGCTAACCTCTTCTTTAAAGAGCCATGATGATAAATATTTCAGACTCTGTGGGCCCTATGATCTCTGTCACCTTGCCACTGCCATCGCAGCACAAAAGCAGCTGCAGACAATATTCAAAGAGATGGTCCTGGAACTCTGTTCACAAAAATAGGCAACAGGTCAGATCTGGCTGCAGGCTAGTTTGCTGACCCTTGATATGCTGCTGCTGCTGCTGCTGAGTCGCTTCAGTCGTGTCCAACTCTGCGACCCCATAGACGGCAGCCCACCAGGCTCCCCTGTCCCTGGGATTCTAGGCAAGAGCACTGGAGTGGGTTGCCATTTCCTTCTCCAATGCATGAAAGTGAAAAGTGAAAGTGAAGTCATTCAGTCTTGTCCGACTCTTGGCAACCCCATGGACTGCAGCCCACGAGGCTCCTCCATCCATGGGATCTTCCAGGCAAGAGTACTGGAGTGGGGTGCCATTGCCTTCTCCGGACCCTTGATATAGAGAAAGATTAATTTTTGGTGCATAGATATCTTTTTATCCACACTTCATAATGAGTTTTCTAATACTATACTTGAGTTCACTATTTCTAGGTGGGCAAAATATCCAAAAGATTATATGTTCCAATTTTCTAACATTTATGCCAATTATACCATTTTGTAATCTTATTGCATTGGCTGGATAACTGTAGAGCAGTGCTCACCTATGGGCTAACAGGAAGTTCTGTTTTATTAATCAGAAGACTATTTTTTCATCTCCAAATATGATGTTGCTTGCTAGTAGTATTTAAAAAATGTTGAGGTTTCAGATATGATGGTTGCATCAGATATCTTTTTAAATTCCTTCTAATTCAAATTGTTTCATTATGAGATCATTAGTTATTAGTTTTTCATTGTTGCAGTAGACAAACTGAGTGCTCCACTGAACAATTCATCATCCCATCATTGAGCTATTGAATGAATACTTTCCAATCTTCTGGTTTAGTTACTTGAACTTCAAGATAACATTGAAGAAAATTAATTTTTTCTGGAGATTAAGAAAAAATAAGTAGAATGAAACTCATTTGTTTTGAAGTTATTTAAGGTGTTTTCCTTGAAATTTTTCAGTGTAAATAAATCACTGAAATGATCTTTGAGTAACAATTGTAAACTTACTTAATTGAAAATTCAATAGTCCTTTAGACAAATTGGGGGTGAAAGGTCCAAAAGAAAAATAAATTGGTAAGGCTTACATGAGCATACAATCTACATTTATTTCTGAAAAGGTTGGGTCCAGTATATAAATTCACCAAGAGCATATGATTTAAACTATGTATTTAAAGTTGAAAGCTAATATGTACATATATGCTTATATTTAAATGTTGTAAAAGTTCCTCTAAATAAGCATTTATATACTCATATAGAAGTTAGTGGGGGTTTCATATTCATATTCTAGGCAAAAATTGATTTATTATTGGTATAAATCTTAGTATTTCAATTAGTCAAAAATTTTCAATTTGGGATTCACTTCCCCAAAATGAAATAAAAACAAATGCAATTAGTATTTTCATATTTACTTATTTTCCTGAAAAACTAAAAATTAGTCCAGCTATAAAAATACAAGGCACACATTAAAGAAGAGACATGTTTACCATCAAGAATTGTGGAAATTTTCTTTATAAGAACATTTCAAGGTCCAAATAATAAAAATACTTCAGGCAATACACAGTAAATCTTTCAATTTAAATAATAGCATAGAATCCTTTTCAGAAATATTATTGTACATTATATTTATTATTTTACTATGACAGAAAAGGAAATTAGTAATATAAACATTAAAAGCCAATCATCAAAATTAATGTTTAGCACAGATTATTATTTATAAAAATAATATAAATAGGTAAAATCAATTCATTTAATATAAATTACATTTCCAGCATTTAATTATTTTTAAAATGAGAAGTATCAATTTTAATTCAACCTATTCAAGTGTTCATTCAGCTAAGGGAACAAAATAAGCTCTTAAAAATTCAAGACTTATGGATTAATATTAGAAACTTTCTCAGTACAATGCAAAGACTACTCTGATCTCAACTGAATTATATCACACAAAGACATGTATCACTTGCTTTATAGTTTAGAATCAAGTATAACTGGTCACTAAAATTCCTTGACAAAAATATCACTGTAACTGTATGAGGCAAAGTCCTACAATAAGATGAATTTAATAATGGCCACATCTTTTCAAAAACAGAATATGGAAGTTGTCATTTTCACAACTATAAATTTTGTTCTCCAAAATCTGGTTCCCAAAGCCAACTTCTAAATGTCATGGCAGAGGTGGGGCAGTAATGGAAATAAATGATTTAATGGAACGCTGAAGAAAAAAATAATCATAGATTTTAGTTTGAAAAATATATCTGGCGTAACAGATACCTAGAAGTACGTAATAAAGCTTATATCAAAGTTTATTGCCCTCTAAAGCTAAAGGGCAGAGATTAAGAGGCAAGTAAAATGTAATGTTTGCTTTTAACAAAGCAGACTAATATGTTAAGTGTTAGGGTGGGATAGGAAAGAACTCAAGAACGGGCAAAAGTTTCCTCTTGGACTTTCTACATAAACATCTATTTTAGTTTTGGACTGTTCACCAGTGTGCTCCAGTGATGGAGAGGAGGAACTCTGCCCACCCATGAAAATTCCCAGACCTTATCCAGCTGCTCTAGAAAGGCAGCTTGTCCTTTGAGGTCCCTGGGGCCCCACAGGAGTAGAGAAGCACAGGGGAAGGGAATCCAATTTGACCCTCTCTAACGGGGTTCTTGAGTGACCTAAGCTGTTCAAATACCACCTAACAGTACAGACTCTAGCTAGAAAACATGGATACGTATCTGTCTTGAAAATGCTTGTAAGAAATCATGATATAATCTCACCATCTTGTGATCCTGAAAATTCTCAGCTCCCTCCAGCTGTCTTTCCAAATAAAATCTTAAATAATACAGTTTAAATCCTTTACTGGGTTCTGTAATCTCTTCAACCAAATAGACGGAAGTTGCTTTACATAACTTTCATTTCATGGGAAAATATGGGAAGGTATTTGATATTACCTAAGTAAGATCAGTGGGTAAACACCGTTTACCTCAAACCAAATGGTACTGCCTTCAGGGAATTGTCAGAAAGTCAAATGATATACCAAGAAAGCACATTTGTATAAGCAAAGCCCTTCGAGCACAGCTCAAACATGTTCTTTAAGAGGAGGCTCCAAGCCACTTGCTAGTAATTTCAAGTGTGAGGCAATAGAAGTCTTTCTTACTTTACAGTCCAAAGCTTCTGAAGAACTTCAAGCACAATTTTATAACAAAACATATACTGCTCCTAAACACACACATATGTGAAAAACAATGGAATGTTAATTGAATACCAATATCCACTTTCAGAAAAGACATTTGTACTTTTTAACCACAAAGTGCCTAAAAAGAGTGCCTTAACCTAAAAAGAAGTTAACGTTTAACCAAAAACTTCTTTAAAGCATCAGGAAGATAAACGATAATAATATAGTCTTTGGTCTAGAATTAGTTAACTGAACAGGGGGGAATCTGGCTCAACATCAGTCTCTCTATATCTTCATTGGATGAATCAAATTTAAACTTTTTTAAGATGCAGCCTCAGATCTCTTAGGCAACCCTCGTTCAAAGGAAATACTTCATATCATTGAACACAGCCTTAAAAAACCATGAAAAAGATTTAGGGGTAGCTGTTTGTTTCCATTATCCATATTCTCTCGACCCTTTAATGATTAGTATAACTATTACCTGTGATATTTATGCTTTCTTTTTTATGACATGCCAATGACTGATACTTTAGTGGCAAATAAATGTCCTAAAATTGCCATTCATAAATTTATGGAAAATAACTTTAGATATGTTACTTGAATAACATGACATTATGGACTAAGCATGTGTTTGGGCATTAGGAGACTTCAGTTTCAGATTTGGCTCTTACACTTGCTCTCTGATAAAACAAACTTCATTGCTCTGAACTTGAGGTACGTCATCAGTAATGTCAGAGCATAACTTATGTTTACCTCAAACAGTGAGAATTCAATGAAATTGTGTAGGTAAAAGAGCTTTACAAATTGCAATGTGCTATACAATGTATGTTACAATGTAATACTCATCTTTATATCGTTATCGTTCTTAAGAGAATTTATGTGGTGTGACTTACCTTTGTTTGGATCATTCCATGACGTTGTTCTCTCATTTGGCCCACTATATTCATGATGTTGAACTGTAACAGGATGACAGTAATTTTGTATTATTCAGACAGGGGGAGAACACAAAACCCCCAGATGCCTAAGGAGTACGCCATACTTCTTTCCAGTAAAAGATATCTCAAGATTTAACTAGCAAGTTCTCGTTTCCAGTCATAGGAACATGTACTATGTTTAACCTAGTCTAGTGGATAAGGAAGACTTGTTCAAATGGGTTTCCAGGAAAAAGCAGGAAGCAATCATTTATAATAAGAAATGTTCTCCAAAAGAAATAACAACAAATTTGCCCCTGTGTGTACTTTTCTGTTCTCCAAAGGGAGAACTTAAAGCAGCATTGTGATTCTGCAAGAGTCTGAAGCATAGGAACCTTTTCTGGCCACAACAGTAACACAGCTGTTTCTCATATAAAGAGCCCTCTCAGCTCAAATGGAGACCCTGAGCAGCAGTTGGCCCAGCCCCAGATTCTGCACCTGTGCGTGGAGAACACCCCTACCCAGCGTGGCCACTGAGCTGCTGCAGGTCTGCAAAAGGCTGTTGCTGGACCAACGTGAGCTAAGTCCAGAAACCGGTAATAAGTGTTTAGAAAATCTTCATGGCAATCTGACAGTGGTGCAGCGCCAAGCAGCCTCATCAGTGGAACAGGACACAGACCAGCTCAGGTGCTGTTCAACTGGCTTGAAAAGTCACATGTGGTGCAAGCTGAGGACCAGTCATGTGCAGTAAGACCACATGAAATTTAAGGTTTGTCAACTGTCAACTATCCTCCCAAAGCACATACAAATCAGAGAAATGTTAAGCGTTCCTTTATTTTTACCACTTTTTGTTACTATAACTTAAAATTTTAATTAATCCTTAAAATATTTTTATATTGAAATAACTATAGATACATAGTAAGTTGCAAAAAATGTACAGGGATACTGCGTATCTTTTCACCTAGTATTATACCACCCTATACAACTAGAATATATTGAAGCCAGGAAATTGACATTGGTATAATTTGCCAGCCTTTTCAGATTTTGCAGTTTTACATGCAATCATTCGTCAGCATAGACATACATGTATTAGTGTATACGAAGTTATCACATGTGAAGATTCATGTAACTGCAACCACAACCAAGATACATAACTATACCACCATAAGCCTTCCTCCTGTTATCTATTATAACTACCCACCCACTCCAATCCTCAACCCTTGGCAACCAGTAATCTGTTCTGAATCTCTACAGTTTTGTTATTTCAAGCAGATTACATAATCAGTTCAGTTCAGTTCAGTCACTCAGTCGTGTCCGACTCTTTGCGACCCCATCAATCGCAACACGCCAGGCCTCCCTGTCCATCACCAACTCCCGGAGTTCACTCAGACTCATGTCCATTGAGTCGGTGATGCCATCCAGCCATCTCATCCTCTGTCGTCCCCTTCTCCTCCTGTCCACAATCCCTCCCAGCATCAGAATCTTTTCCAACTCTTTGCATGAGGTGGCCAAAGTATTGGAGTGTCAGCTTCAGCATCAGTCCTTCCATAGAACACCCAGGACCGATCTCCTTTAGAAAGGACTGGTTGGATCTCCTTGCATCATGTAATATTCAACTTTTAGGAGACTTTTTGTCATTGCTAATTGCTTTGAGATTCATGCAACTTGAGTGTATCAATAGTTCATTCCTTTTTGTTACTAAATGGTATCCCACAGTATGGATGTGTTGAAGGACATTTAGGCTGTTTTCCAGTTTGGGGTGGTGATAAATAGATCTGCTATGAACACATACATACAGGTTTTTATGTGAACTGAAGTTTTCATTTCCATGGAATAAACACCCAGGAGTGTTACTGCTAGGATTATATGGTAAGATTAGTTTAGTTCTGCTTTTGTTTTGTTTTTTAAGAAATTTTAAAACTATTTTCCAGACTGGATACACCATTTCACGCTCACTCCTATAAGTGATGCATGCTGCTGCTGCTCACTGGTGTCTGGCTCTGAGACCCCATGGACTGTAGCCCCCCAGGCTCCTCTGTCCGCGGGATTTTCCAGGCAGGAATACTGGAGTGGGTTGCCACTGCTCCTCCAGGGGATCCTCCTGCCCCAAGGATCAGTCCCATGTCTCCTGCATTGGTAGGCAGGTTCTTCACCACTGAGCCACCTGGGAAGCATAAGCAACGTATAACTAATCCAGCTTTTTTCAAATCTTCACCAGCATTTGGTGCTGTCATTATTTTTCATATTGGCCTTTCTAATCAATATCTAGTGATATTTCATCACGGTTTTAATTTCGTTCTCTGGTTGTTGTTCAGTTGCCAAGCTGTGTCTGACTATTCTCAGTCCCATGGACTGCAGCACGCCAGGCTTCCCTGTCCCTCAGAATTTCCTGGAGTTTGCTCAAACTCATGTCTATTGAGTCAGTGATGCCATCCAACCATCTCATCCTCTGTCGACCTCTTCTTCTGCCTACAATCTTCTCCAGCAACAGGGTCTTTTCTAATGAGTCAGCTGTTCGCATCAGGTGGCCAAAGCATTGAGCTTCAACATCAGTCCTTCCAAAGAGTATTCAGGGTTGATTTCCTTTACCATTGACTGGTTTGAAATCTCCTTGGTTTCATTTACCTAAAGGCTACTGAGGCTGAGCCTCTTTACATGTGATTGTCACTGAAACATCCTTATCATTGAAATTCCATGCCTTTTGCCTATTTTCTAACTGAATTGCTTGCTTACTTATACGTTTTGAGGTCTTTACAAATTCTAGGTGTGAGACCTTTGTTGGACATGTGGTTTCAAACAGTTTCTCCAAGTCTGTAGCTTGTCTTTTCATCTACTTCATAGGGTCTTTCACATAACAAATGATCTTAATTTGCTTTCTCCCTGATATTAGTGATGGCAAGAATGTATGCTCTGACTACCTGTTTTCAATACAATGCTTGAAGTTCCAGGTAGCACAATAAGACCAGATAAAGAAATAAGAAACAAATGTATTGGGAAGGAAGAGATGTGTGTTCCTACTTGCAGCTGGAATGATCATCTATGTAGAAAATCTCAAAGAATCTAAAAACAGAACAAAACTGGGCAAAAAACCCTCTTAGAACCAATAAGTGAGTTCAACAAGATCACAGGATACAAGATCAACATGAAAAAATCAGCTGCACTTCTATATACATGTACATACAATGAACATGATAGTAAAAACACAATACCATTTACAGCTTGAAAGCAAATGAAATAAGATAAATCTAGCAAGACACGTACAGAAGCTGTATGATGAAAATAACAAAATGCTGATCAAAGAAATCAAAGAAGATCAAAGACGACCTAAGTAAGTTGGCATGCCACATTCATATTGGAAGATCCAACATAGTAAAATTCATCCTATCAAAATTCATCAAGCTTTTTTTTATTAACATCGAAAAGCTAATTTTAAAATTTATATTGAAAGGCACAGACTTATAATAGCTGAAACAACTTTGAAAGAGAAAGAATCACTCTCCCTGTATTAAAATTTCCTGTATAGCTACGGGAGTCCCAAGTGTGGAAATGGCAGAAGGAGAGATACGTAGATCAGGGAAACGGAATGCGGAACTAGAAAGAGGCCCCAAACAAACACTCAAAATCATTTCTGACAAAGGTGCAAAAGCAGTTCAGTGGAGGAAGAACAGCCTTTTCAACAAAGGAAACTTAACAGCTGGACATCTTTAGGCAAAAAAAAAAAAAAAAAAAGTGAACCTTGACCTAAACCTCGGCCCTTATAAAAACAATTAACTCAGAATGGACCACAGACTTAAAGATAAAGCATGAAACTACAGAACTTGAAGAAATGACACAGGGAAGATTCTTTAGGACCTAGGCAAAGTGAAGAGTTCTTAAACTTGACACCAAAAGAATGATCCATAAAGGGAAATACGATAAAAATCCAACTTCATTGAATTTAGAGTCCATTGTTTCTTGAAAGTCTGTTTTATAGTTTATATTTTAAGATTAGGCAAATTGTGGAAATAACTTTGTATTATTCATTTTTAACCTTAATTTACTGATAGCAAAAGAAGTGCCACTGGATTGTCATCTCAAGAAAAACGCAGCTTTCCTGCACATGGCCTTAGTGGCCAAAACAATAAAAATGGAAGGAACTGCAAGGAAATGAAGACCAAGAGAGTTGGTGTGAATTTTACCTAGAATTATGATTCCTCATATATTGAGTTTTAGAGCCATTATTGAGTTTGAATTGCTAAAACCACACTTGTATTAATCGCAAAGATGTTCTGGCTAACATAGCAAAGAAACAATTAAAATTTACTTGTCGCATACAGAACAAAAGAAATAGGCTCCAAGACAAAAGAATTATTTTAAAGAATACTAAATTTAAAAGCTCATGTTCAATATTTCACAGGAAACATAAATACTTTGCAGACTTACAAATCAGAGCTTTGAACGGCTAAGATTAAAAACACATAAACGACAACCAGACAATGGTGACAGACGTCATACTGAAAGTTTTTTACTGAAAATTTGGGGTGAAGGTGTGGCAGAAAAAGATAAAGTCCCACTTTCCTAACGAAATCACAGTGTGACAAATTCAGGGACTGGCTAGTGACGCAGAGCAGCACCAACTCACAAAACAAAAGCAGCAAAGCATTCAGCATCGCAACTTACTGAATAACAGGTACTGCTAACATGATGACTCAGTATATGTGTGATTCGAACATGAAGTGGTATGAAGAATTTTTCGTTTTCCGTTTTATTACTGGCAATCACAACTAACTAATTTTAAACAGCACAAAATTGCTCACAAATATGGTTTTTCCAGTAGTCATGTATGGATATGAAAGTTGGACCATAAAGAAAGCTGAGCACTGAAGAACTGATGCTTTTGAACTGTCATGTTGAAGAAGACTCTTGAGAGTCCCTTGGACTGCAGGGAGACCAAATCAGTCAATCCTAAAGAAAATCAGTCCTGAACATTCATTGGAAGGACTGATGCTGAAGCTGAAATTCCAATACTTTGGCCACCTGATGCGAAGAACTGACTCATTGCAAAAGACCCTGATGCTGGGAAAGACTGAAGGCAGGAGGAAAAGAGGACAGAGGATGAGATGGTTGGATGGCATCACCGACTCAATGGACATGAGTTTGAGCAGGCTCAGGGAGTTGGTGATGGACACGGAAGCCTGGCGTGCTGCAGTCCATAGGGTTGTAAAGAGTCAGACATGACTGAGCGACTGAACTGAACTAATTTTAAATGGCATGAAATTACAAAGTACTACATTGTCATCAAATGTAGTTTGGAGCTTGCTTTGTGTAGGATTATGTTCTGATCGTAGAACTGCAATGACAAGAAGGCAGTCTGAGATAGTTACATAGATTAAAGAATTTACCCCGAATCTGAGTCAGTTCTAGTGAGGTGGACGAACCTAGAGACTGGTACACAGAGTGAAATAAGTCGGGAAGAGGAAAACAAGTATCATGTGTTAACGCATATACGTGGAATCCAGAAAAATGGTACTGATAAACCTATTTGCAAAGCAGGAACAGAGACCCAGACACTGAGAACAGGCTTGTAGACACAGCGAAGGAAGGAGAGGTTGGGGCAAGCTGAGAGAGTAGCCCTGAAACATGTAAGTTACCATATGCAAAACAGACAGCTCCATGGGAAGTTGCTGTATAAGGCAGGGAGCTCAACTAGGTGCTCTGTGACCGCCTAGAGCGGTCTGGGGTGGTGGGTGGGAGAGAGGTTCCAGACGGAGGATATGTATGTATACTTATGACTGATTCATGTTGTTGTATGTCAGAAACCAATACAACATTGTAAAGCAACTATCCTCCAATTAAAATTTTTTAAAAACAGTCTTACTACCAAAAAAAAAAGCAAAACAAAAGCCAAAGAACCCCTTCCAGATGAACCAGACAGTGTGTTTAGTGATATGGTAAGTATTTTTGGATTTTGTGAAGGTTAATGTGTTAAATTTTGGACTATTCACTTCATTACATAATAATATGGTAACTGATATTTAACTGTTGCTGTATGCTGAAGATGGTTAGAGGGGAAAGTTCTATCAAGAATGTTTCAACTACAGAACAATCTCAGTTTTTCGTCAAGAGAAGAGCCAGCTTGTTCCCAGTGTTTTAAGGATTTTTAAGCAAGCTTATTTAAAAATAAAACTGACATCTGCAAACAATGAGAGTTTTACTTCTTCTTTTCCAATTTGGATTCCTTTTATTTCTTTTTCAGGGACTTCCCTGGTGGCTCAGATGGTAAAGTGTCTGTCTACAATGTGGGAGACCAGGGTTCAATCCCTGGTTTGGGAAGATCCCCTGGAGAAGGAAATGGCAATCCACTACAGTACTATCGCCTGGAAAATCCCACGGACAGAGGAGCCTGGTAGGGTATAGTCCATGGGGTCGC
Source organism: Capra hircus (assembly GCF_001704415.2). Lineage (NCBI taxonomy): Eukaryota > Metazoa > Chordata > Mammalia > Artiodactyla > Bovidae > Capra > Capra hircus. The sequence continues at coordinate 3,225,512 of NC_030835.1, read as the reverse complement.
AAAGAGTTGAACACGACTGAGCGACTTCACTTTCACTGTTTCTTTTTCTGCTCTGATTGCTATGGCCAAAACTTCCAGAACTATGTTCAATAGTAGCAGTGAAAGTGGGCACCCTTGTCTTGTTCCTGGCTTTAGGGGAAATGCTTTCAATTTTTCACCATTGAGGATAATGTTTGCTGGGGGTTTGTCATATATAGCTTTTATTATGTTGAGGTATGTTCCTTCTATTCCTGCTTTCTGGAGAGTTTTTATCATAAATGCATGTTGAATTTTGTCAAAGGCCTTCTCTGCATCTATTGAGATAATCATATGGCTTTTATTTTTCAATTTGTTAATGTGGATAATTACATTGATTGATTTGCGGATATTGAAGAATCCTTGCATCCCTTGGATAAAGCCCACTTGGTCATGGTATATGATCTTTTTAACGTGTTGTTGGATTCTGATTGCTAGAATTTTGTTGAGGATTTTTGCATCTACATTCATCAGTGATATTGGCCTATAGTTTTCTTTTTGTGTGGCATCTTTGCCAGGTTTTGGTATTAGGGTGATGGTGGCCTCATAGAATGAGATTGGAAGTTTACCTTCCTCTGCAATTTTCTGGAAGAGTTTGAGTAGGATAGGTGTTAGCTCTTCTCTAAATTTTTGGTAGAATTCAGCTGTGAAGCCGTCTGGACCTGGGCTGGAGAGGGTGTGGAGAAAAGGGAACCCTCTTACACTGTTGGTGGGAATGCAAACTAGTACAGCCACTATGGAGAACGGTGTGGAGATTCCTTAAAAAACTGCAAATAGAACTCCTTATGACCCAGCAATCCCACTGCTGGGCATATACACCGAGGAAACCAGAAGTGAAAGAGACACGTGTACCCCAATGTTCATCGCAGCACTGTTTATCATAGCCAGGACATGGAAGCAACCTAGATGTCCATCAGCAGATGAATGGATAAGAAAGCTGTGGTATATATACACAATGGAGTATTACTCAGCCATTAAAAAGAATACATTTGAATCAGTTCTAATGAGGTGGATGAAACTGGAGCTGATTATACAGAGTGAAGTAAGCCAGAAAGAAAAACACCAATACAGTATCCTAACACATATATATGGAATTTAGGAAGATGGTAATGATAACCCTGCATGCAAGACAGCAAAAGAGACACAGATTATAGAACAGACTTTTGGACTCTGCGGGAGAGGGAGAGGGTGGGATGATATGGGAGAATGGCATTGAAATATGTATGCTATCATGTAAGAAACGATTTGCCAGTCTATGTTTGATACAGGATACAGGATGCTTGGGGCTGGTGCACGGGGATGATCCAGAGAGATGACATGGGGTGGGAGGGGGGAGGGGGGTTCAGGACTGGGAACTCATGTACACCCATGGTGGATTCATGTCAATGTATGGCAAAACCAATACAGTATTGTAAAGTAAAATAAAGTAAAAATAAAAATTTAAAAATAAATAAATAAAACTGACTATAAAATAACAGGAAAAAGAAATAAATCATTATATTTTCTCAGATCTTCATACCCTTTAGAGTTATAATTGATAGCCTAATCTTAAAGTGTCAGTCACATATGGCTGAGAAGCAGCTTGCAGCATGGAAGACTCTCTGCGTGAGCTCCACACACACACACACACACACACACACACTGGTCTGCATCCTGCTTACCAAGACCAGCCCACTGCCATGCTCTTGGATGTCTCAAATATGTCAAACTGCTTTGAAAGTTTCTAAATGCTTACTCTCAATTTCAGAAAACTTATCTCTCTGCAACTAACAAACAGTCACAGATTGGTGCTGGTCCAAGACCATACTTTGAGTAGCTCTGGTGAACAAAATTTCTGAAAAGAGTAGAGACGGGCATCAGTAAGGATGCTGGACATCTCAAGCCTCTATGGAAAGCCAATAAGGCAACAATGGATGCATTTCCTATCTCTGAACCATCAAATCTAAGCACCCTTAACTGTAAAATACATCACTATTTTACATACTGCTAAGAAAAACAGTTATTTAAGCTGACAGATGACTTATTATAAAGCACATTTTGAGTTTATAAAAGGCATAACGACAGGGGAAAGTGCTCCGTAGAAACATAAAATACAATATTTATAGTTTTTACAATTTCTATAAGTTATATAAAATAAGAACAAATATAAACAAATTAATTATGAAGAATATATAAAATAAAAATTATGCTAATGTATTTTCTGTTAAAAGGATAAAACAACATTAATTACAGGAACAGGTAACATCAGATTCATGCTACTGAAATTTTCAGCATTTTTTAGTATTTTTGTCATTTTTTTGACCACTGAGTTTAAATTCATTGTTTGTAATAAAACTCTCAGTTTGCTTTGGGAAACCATTACTTTTTTATTCTCAACCTTATAGCCTGGAGTAGTCCTGACTGACTTTCATGGACCAGTATCCCCCACAGTGGTTAGTTTAAGGGAAGGGTTATAACTGAACCAGAAACAGGGAAATGCTGGGAGATATTGGCTCACGCTTCTGAGAGGAAGAGACCACCTCTGTCCTTTAGAAATTCCCTGGAAGAGGCCATTTTTCTATCCCCGACATAATGCGACCTTAGGGTGTAAACACGTAGAATTTATGCAACCAATTTGTTGTCACAGGGGAGACCTGGTCAGTGTTGGGGTATAACTATGTATAGACTGAGAGAGCAGTGATTTAACATTTATGCTGATAATAAGATAACCGCAGAATTTGCCTATCAGGGCAAAAGCCTCCCAGCCCTTGTTGCCTTACAACTGAGCTGTGGACTTTCCTATTCCTTAGAGACAGGGTAAGAGGCACCACCCTCCCCAACCCAAGTGCCTGCTAAGTAAACAAATGTCCTCCCCTCCTCACTTCTGCAGCACAGGGAAGCAGTTCAGGAAAGGCAGGGCTTCTGCAGCACAAATCTAAAGTCATGTTCCCTAATTAATCAACTATAAAGGTAACAGTGCAATCACTACATGTCTAATTCTTGTGTCTATCTCTTAGCTGGTTCCAAATTTAGGAAGAAAGTAAAGAATTGTTAATGGTTGACTCAAACCCAGCAATATTATTATCCATATTTTATGTAAGAGAAAACTAGATTTCAGAGAAAATGAGCAGTTTGTACAAAGTCGCCAAAATCTAAAGTGTGGCAAACTAGCAGTCAGAGCCAGGGACCTCTCATTAGCTCTGAGGTCTACTTTTCCCTCAGCGTGCTCACATGCATGTATTTCTATTCATTAAAAACAGACACACTTTGGGCCTTCCCCAGTGATGCACTGGTTAAGAATCCATGTTTTCACTGCAAAGAGCACAGGTTTGAGCCCTGGTCAGGGAAGTAAGATCCTGCATGCTGTGCAGTGCAGCCAAAACCAGGCAGGCGCACAGCACTGCCATTCTTTAACAAGGCTCTAAAAGCTGTGCATGTGCAAGAAGCAAGAAAAGAGAGATGAGCTCGCATTCACTGTGTACTTCCTGCACTCCAGACGTTGTCTGAAGCCGTTCATTCGCATTATCTGTTTAGTTTAATCCTCAGAACCACCTCCAAGAACCTGCAGCAGCTAAGTCAGAAGCAGGTATCCAAAGCTGACACGCTTCCTATTGACTCAGTTGCTCTTGAAGGCCGAATATTAGTCTCCAGCTATGAGAAGACTGTTAAAAATACAGTGTTTACTAACAGCATCAGTTTATCTGCTTAATTCACACACTTACTGAAAAGTTATTTTCAATGGCACAGAATACAACATCCACACACAGGAACACCCCTGTCCGACCCACGCCTGCGCTGCAGTGAACAACGATGGGTCCTGTAAGGTGGCTCTTCCTCACATAACGAACATACTTTATAAAACCTTCTGCTGAAGTAGGAGTGCCATGGTCTGGCCAGTCGGTGAACTGCAAGTGTTTTACAAAGTGACTAGCTCCTGTCTGTGGGGGCGGGGTGGGGAGGGAGAAAGACAGGTAAGGGGAGAGAGAGAAGAGAGATTTATCAACTTCTTATATTAGAGATCTTCTTTTAATTTCTAATATGCCACAAATAGTGATAATAATGGCTATATGGTAAGACAGTAGTAAAAATAAGGCTGCTAAAGGTAACATGAGTTTAGGACTTGCTCTGTAGGAACAGTACTAAAGACTTCACACGCATTATCTCATTTAATCCTCACATCAGCCCTGGGGTGGCAGACACTGTGTTATCCTCATTTTACAGATGAAAAAGTAAGAATTTGAGTGACTGATAGATGTATGCTAGGTCAGGAGGCTCATACGTTTAGAGCTGGGGCAATAATGTAGTCCTTCCAAATTTAACGCTACCATCTGTCTTCTGCACCGTGAGAATGCAGAAGAAAGCAAACAAACCAGGAATCCAAACCAGAGTGGAAATGAGCTAACATGTTGGGAATAATATAGAAAAGCAATATATCTTGGTTTCAATATTATGATGTGCTGTGCTTGGTCACTCAGTCGTGTCCAACTCCTTGCGACTCCATGGACTGTAGCTTGCCAGGTTCCTTGGTCCATGGGGATTCTCCAGACAAGAATCCTAGAGTGGATTGCCATGCCCTCCTCCAGGGGATCTTCCCAACCCAGGGATATAACCGAGGTCTCCCGCATTGCAGGCGGATTCTTCACAGTCTGCGCCAGCAGAGAAGCCCAAATACGATACTAAGTTTAATTAAAACAGGTAGGTGCTGTCAAGTTGCTTAATCAGGGTTTGATGGGAAGCAACCTCCTCTGGCAACCAGGGCAGGGTGGTTAACGACAATGTGAGTAGACTTTGGTCCTTATTCTTTCGCTGAGCCCCCTGAAAGTGGAGTTATGGAACTCTCCCTGGGGTTGACAGGTAAGATGCTTTGAGTTTACCCATCATTCTTCCAGAGGGTTCACCCCTTCCCTAATGTGGAGCCCTCATTTTACTTCACCGGGCACTATTGTGGAAAATTCAGGAAGGATTTCTCACTCCTTCTCTATTTCTCCCTAATGCACCACTTTTTTTTTTCCTAAATTCCAAATAAAAATACCACTTTCTATGGTGTTAGAAAATAGAAAGACACAAGTTTGAATCATTGGTACACAAAATTGGATGAGGCAAATGACGCTTAAAAATCGTGTGAAGGAACCAAATTGAGGATAGGTCTCACTTCATCACATATTTCAGGAATTAAATCTTTCCTACACTGTTGACCACTGAGAATCTGCACAAAGGTGGGCATCACTGCTTTCCTGACCCAGTACCATGAGGCAGACTCTTCAAACGTCAGCCCCATGGTTTTGAGGTCTGGGAACATCAGCCCAAAGGCCACCATTCTGGACCCCCTTGCCAACTCCACAGGTGGACCTGAGCATTTGAATCTTCTCAGACAGATCACTCCTCTGGGCCTCCCACCTGACCTATATTCTCCAAGCATGCTCCCCTTCTCCTGCCATAGCGCATATCACATGCCATTTAGAGCTGGTGTCTTCCGTCCCCACTAGACTGTGAGTACTCTAAGAGCTGAGACTGTGTCTGCTTCCTGTCTCCAGCATCTGACACAGTACTTGGTTCACATCAGGGAATCAAGTGTTAGGAGAGTGAGGCATCAGGCAAATCCTTGGGTGTACAGAGCAAACACAGGTCCTCACACACAGCTAGCAAGCCCGACATCAGTGTTAAACATTATTATTATTATTGGCCTTCCTGGTCACACCACCGTGTACTGTGATCCTCATACTCCTCAATTCTATCTTTCTGTCTCTCTCCCGACTTTATCTTTTCAACATCCCCCTTCTCACTCAGACCCCCAGTTCAGTTCAGTCGCTCAGTTGTGTCTGACTCTTTGCCACCCCATGGACTGCAGCATGCCAGGCTTCCCTGCCCATCACCAACTCCTGAGCTTGCTCAAACTCATGTCCATTGAGTCGGTGATGCCATCCAACCATCTCATCCTCTGTCATCCCCTTCTCCTCCTGCCTTCAATCTTCCCCAGCATCAGGGTCTTTTGCAGTGAGTCAGTTCTTCGCATCAGGTGGCCAAAGGATTGGAATTTCAGCTTCAGCATCAGTCCTCCCAGTGAATATTCAGGACTGACTTCCTTTAGGATGGACTGGTGTGCTCCTCAGGCCCCCATGCTGCAGTACACTCTTGGAAGGCATCATCACTTCCCTAAAGGCTTCCTCTACTTCCTTGCCTTGCCTCCATGGGTACTGCACTTTGCAGTTCTCTCTAACCCAGGCCACCTGTTCTGTGCTCCAGGCACTACAGAGTCTAGAGACTAGCTGCACACTCCTTGCTGCCCAACACGGGTTCCAATTCATTAGTTCTTCTCCTTGCACAAAAACTCCCCTTCAAGTTTCACGCCTGTTAACTTTGTCTTCTCATCACTATCACCTTACCACAGATTCCGACGGCAAATTTGGGATCTCAACAGCCAGACAGACTCTCTAGCCTCACGTTTTTATTTCTCTCTCACAGAGGAGACCGTTCGTGTCTTCTAGTCCTCACAATGTGATTACTCCTTGGACTCACCATCACCTATAATGGCCAGTATCCAAAGCCCCCAGTTCTTAGATCCCAACATCATTTTCTGAGCAGAAGCTCTTACGCTGCCACTTGATCTGTGCGTCGCCTCCACCAATGTGGCTAGATGGAATTCTGCCCTTGCCGTCCTCTATTTCCGCCTGGCTGCTGATTCCATTCATCTCCCTAAGTTTAGACTTTATGACTGATTATCTAAATCATTCTCTTACCAAACTGTCAACTCCATTCACCCTTTGAATCTTGCCACACATCCTGAGCAACATCCCTCCCTGAATCAGTCCCATAATCTCTATTCAGGAATCCCATGGTTAGGAAAACAAATATCACATAGTTGCATATTTTATTGTTATTGCAAATTATGGGTTCCAACCTCAGCACCTTCAGCAACCTTTTCCTGATCATTGCCTGTGCTCCAACCAACTTCTTTGGTGATGATTCCAAATCTCATCACTCTTCAAGTTTCCAGTTTAACTCCCACCTCCTTCACTCCTATAGAACACATGTATTACCTACTTGCTAATCAAATCCACTTAGAGCAACGTAACACCACTTTCTCCTATAAATCATTCCTTTGCTATTTTCTGAGTCTGTTAGAGCAAGAAATGAATTGTTCTATGGATTATTCTAGACCAATACTTCCCAATCTTACTTTCTACAAGGATGCAAATGCTCTGTATCTGTGCTGCCCATATGGTGGTCACTAGTAATATGTCATTAAACACTAGAAGTATGGCTATTGCAAGTGAGGAGCTAAATTTGATATTTTATATGTTTAAATAACTTAAATCTAAAACAGTCAAATGTGGCCATCACATTGGACAGCATAATTTCTGAACACTCCTTATAAGTCACAAGTCATAAGTCATATAAAGTCTGCCAATTTTATCAGAAAAGCATCAAAGTCTTTGCTTTCTATTGAATTGCTAGTTGCCCTAAGTTGATCATATACCCTTCTTAGTAAAATTCTTCAATGTCTCCTAATTATCTTCACAATAAAGTTTGTGCTCCTTAGCTGAAATCCAAAACATTTCATGTTCCAGCTTTCTCTACTTATTTTCTCTGCTGCTGCTGCTGCTAAGTCGCTTCAGTCGTGTCCAACTCTGTGCGACCCCATAGACGGCAGCCCACCAGGCTCCCCCATCCCTGGGATTCTCCAGCCAAGAACACTGGCGTGGGTTGCCATTTCCTTCTCCAATGAGTGAAAGTGAAGTCGCTCAGTCGTGTCCGACTCTTAGCGACCCCATGGACTGCAGCCCACCAGGCTCCCCCATCCCTGGGATTCTCCAGCCAAGAACACTGACGTGGGTTGCCATTTCCTTCTCCAATGCATGAAAGTGGAAAGTGAAAGTGAAGTCGCTCAGTCGTGTCCGACTCTTAGCGACCCCATGGACTGCAGCCTTCCAGGCTCCTCCGCCCACAGGATTTTCCACGCAGGAGTATGGGAGTGGGTGCCGCTGCCTCCTCCGCTTATTTTCTACAGCCATCTCATCTCTCATTTCTCCCTGGCATTTGAACTTTTACATTCCAGAAACTCTTAACTACTTACATCTCTCTGTACATTTGCCCCATGCTATTTTATACCTTCATCATCTACGTACTATTTTCATTTTTCTCACTTGGGTAAATTCTCAATTCAGATGTCACCTCCTCTAGCAAATCTTCTGTCCAAACCAAAAGAGAACCTCCTTTCTGCACCCCATACACATCTCGATATTACCATCCACTGAGCGCAGTAACTTCAAGTACCAGTGAGCACACCGAACAGTTTGCTACCATGCCTAGCCCAGTGATTCTCAGCATGTCTCAAGGACTTCATCGTATCTGCCCCTCTCAGCAGAGGTAGCCAAAGTACACCCCAGGATTAGGTGCCTTCCAGTACTCTTTCTCAACTGCCTGACTCCCCTTTTCAGTCATTGCATCTCCCCAGTCAGAGTTTGGAGGCAGAAGAAGAAATGGCGCTGTCTTAGTTTCTGGTACCAGGGAGAAGTGAAAACAAGTTACTTTAAACAAGTGTCCCCAGCTGCGGCCCACCTTCCTCCTAACTTCCTATCCTGACATGCGTGCATATGTAAGGAAATATATATCTAACGCTGATTTTACTTTTTAACTTACAGACTTCTTGACAACTTGAAACATTCGAATGATGAAATACCGAAGTATCTGATAGTTCTCCAGGAAGATACGACAGCTATTCAATTCCAAAGGTTTCTTCATAGAAATAGGCCAGTAATGGTGGCATTTGGTAACTCCACCTTCTTTCTCTTTGGTTATCATGGCAATAACATTAGAGTTATTTTCCAAAACCATTTGCCAAAAGTCATCCGTGGTAGTTGGCAGTGGTCCTTGGGTAGCAATATAGTAATACTCTGCTCCAGAATTGGCTATTTTAATATAACTGGCATTGATGTAGTCCTTGTTTTCTCCGAGAGGAACACGTGTTGAATCATCTATTACAAAACCAGAAACATACAGTAAAGGAAAAGCAGGATATGCGATACACGCAGATTTCAGGAAACCATTTCACAAAAGTAGATCTATTTATCTCTTTGACTAATAGAAAAGATGGCATAGGAGTTTCTAGAAATATACAATTAGGGTAAGGTTTAAAAAAAAAATCAGTTTCTACTAAAAAGAGAAGAATGCCATCAGTATCCAGACACCTTGGGAGATTGCTGTTACATATGACCCAAGTAGGAACAGGCCAGGGGAGATATCTCCTAGCCTATAACTAGACCCAGCAGAGGAGGAGCCCTCTGAAGGAACGAGTGGATGACTGGCCTTCTCCTGCAAATCCAGAGAACCCGGAAGCTCAGAGCAGCAAAGGCCAGAAAGGAACAAATGTTTTTGGGAAAAGAAAAAAGACTGGGATAGTTTAGTAGATACAATTCTAGGATTATTAGAATTCTATCAACTCCCTGCACACAAAGTAGCCATCTTTTACGTCCATTCTCAGCTTTCACCTGGTGAAGTAGCATGCTCATCAAAGCAAAAGTATTGTGGCAAAAAGATGCTACAAAGGGGATTTGCTCAAAATATGGACTATTATTAACAAATATGAGAGGGGAAAAGCCAATTACGTGGCTCAGTGGCCCAGGAACTCTCTCTTCACTTTACATAGACATCTGGAGCTCTGGTTCCACAACTGCTCCCACAGAGAGAATAAAAAGTGGATCTTTCCCTGCCGTGCAGTGGTCTCACCAGTAGCTCGTCCCTAGTACTCAAGTCAGGAGGCCCACTCGTCTACCAAAAACACTATGACAAAGATCTCGGAACAGGGCTTACACCAGTTCTGACAGAACCTTTCTCAAATTCAAAAATAGCAAACACAAATCTCTCCTTGTAAGTATGAATAGACAAAACAATCACTATATATATAAAGATACCTAGTACTCCACAAAAGGATGCCATTCTGAGAAATCACAGCAAACGTCTTCCTTTCTTTAAGAGAAGAATACTTTAAAAATGCTTATTGGTATTTTAAATGAAATCTGAGCAAACATTATTTTATTATTTAAAAGGATGATATACATATATATGTCTGTTTATTGACATAAATTTGTTACATTATTAAATTACGAAGGAGGTAAAAGAGCATTACAGTGAGATCTTCCGTCATATAGATGTACATATACATATATATCATATATAAGAGCTTCTCTGGTAGCTCAGAAGTGAAGGACCTGCCTGCCACTGCAGGAGATAAGGGTTCGATTCCTGGCTGGGGAAGATTCCCTGGAGAAGGAGATGACAACCCCCTCCAGTATTCTTGCCTGAAAAATCCCCGGGGAGACTGGCAGGCTACCGGAAGTCCAAGGGCCACAAAGAGTCCGACGCGACAGCAGAACACAGCACAGCGTTTATCTAAACGCTAGTAGGGACTGTTTTATTGCCTAAATTTTTACAGTGAAGATGTACCATTTTGTAGTAGGAAGTAACTTTTTTATTGTCAAAGGGGGAATTTAATAAGTAAAAATTAAACAATCTAAAGTAATAAAAGCTTGCTTTCAAATAAAAACCACAATTTATCAATTAAAAATCCCTAAAGTGAGAAGAAAACAGGAAAACAAATTAGTGATTTAGAAAACAGCTTAAGGAATTGTCCCAGAACCAAAAAAATAAAAGATGAAAAAAAGGACAATAATTATTAAAACACTGAAGGATGCAGGACATACAAAGGGAATATAAAAAGGGGAAGGATTTCAGAAACAAACCATGGAACTCAGGCATAGCTCGGAGACCACACAGGTTTGGTTCCGGACCACCGCAACAAAGGGACTATCGCAATAAGAAAGCCACATGAGTTTTTTTGTCCCCTAGAGCGTATAAAAGTCATGTTCACACTACACTGTAGTCTAGTAAATGTGCAATAATAACATTGAAGTGAAGTGAAGTGAAGTCGCTCGGTCGTGTCTGACTGACTCTTTGCGATCCCATGGACAGTAGCCTGCACCAGGCTCCTCCATCCATGGATTTTCTAGACAAGAGTACTGGAGTGGGTTGCCATTTCCTTCTCCAGGGAATCTTCCCAACCCAGGGATCGAACCCAGGTCTCCCACATTGTAGACAGACACTTTACCGTCTGAGCCACCAGGGAAGTCCAATAATAACATTATGTTTGTATAAAACGAAGTACATATTTTAATTTTAAAAATACTCTACTGCTAAAAAAAAATGCTAACCATCATCTGAGCCTACAGCAAGTTAAATCTTTTTGCAATAGTAATGTCACAGATCACTGATAGTAGATCACTGTAACAGATACAACAATAATGAAAACGTTTGACACATTGCAGAAATTACCAAAACATGACACAGAGACATGAAGTGAAGAAATGCTGTTGGAAAAAGGGTGTTCAACACAGAGTTGTCACAAACTTTCAATCTATTAAAAAAACACAGTATCTGCAAAGTACAATAACGTGTAGCACTATAAAACCAGGCATGCTTGTGTTTAGCAGGAAAGAAATAGCTCTGGCAGCCAGAGGAGAAAGGTGGCGGTGGTTCAGTCTCAGCTCCCCTCAGAAACAGAATTTAGCGCAAGCATGCAAGCCATGCATCACCTCATCTGAACTTCAAAACAGTCCTTTGAAGAGTCATATTATTATCCATGCCTTTCAGATAAGGAATCTTTATTCAAAGCGCCTAAGTCATTTGTTCCATATTGTGCAGCAATTCTTCTAGACTCCATAATCTACAAATAATTCCATGATTTGCTGCCCTTCAAGGAAGACTCAAGTTTTCAGGTAGAAAGTCCTTACCAAATGCCACATGCCATTAATGAAGAGAGCCACTAAGACCTTGAGACCAGCAGAGCATAAGGTCACAGCGACAGGAAGCAAAAAGTGTGTTAGTGGATCGCCAGCGGTGACAGTGTGGAGAAGGCAGTGGCACCCACTCCAGTGCCCTTGCCTGGAAGCTCCCATGGACGGAGGAGCCGGGTGGGCTGCAGTCCATGGGGTCGCGAAGAGTCGGACACGACTGAGCGACTTCACTTTCACTTTTCACTTTCATGCATTGGAGAAGGAAATGGCAACCCACTCCAGTGTTCTTGCCTGGATAATCCCAGGGACGGGGGAGCCTGGTGGGCTGCCGTCTATAGGGTCGCACAGAGTTGGACACAACTGAAGCGACTTAGCAGCCGCAGCAGCAGCAGCAACAGTGAGGCTTCCCTGGTGGCTCAGACGGTAAAGAATCTGCCTGCAATGCAGGAAACAGGGATTCAATCCCTGAGGTGAGAAGATCCCCTGGAGAAGGGAATGGCTACCCACGTGACAGTCCATGGAATCACAAAGAGTCAGACACAACTGAGCGACTTTCACTTCCTGCTTTCACTTCAGAGGTGACAGTAACTGGGGCCACTCTCATCTCCATCCCTTGACTCCTGACTTCTGGCTGTGGCAGAAATAGCATCATGCATCGGACCCTAATTTGGAGCAAATATAACCTCTTGGCGAACACTGCTCCAACCCTGTGAGGTACTACCACCTAGCTGGCACTGTTACTGTGTCTACAAAAGGTCATTCCGTTGCTCTATCAAGCCAGCTGCCTCGGAATGATGAGGAGTGTGTCAAGACCAGTGAATTACATGATCTTGGGCCCACTGCCACAAATAATTTGCCTCTATGTGAGCTCCTTGGTCAGAAGCAAGGCTGTGTGGACTACCGTGTTGGTGGTAAGGCGTTCTTCAGGTCCACGGGTAGATTTGGTAGAAGTTTGTATGCGGGGAAGGCAAATCCATATTGTATCTGTTTTAGTATGCAAAAAAGCGTTGTTCCTTCCGTGACAGAAGCAATTCAATGTAATCAACCAGTCATCAGGTAGCTGGGGGGCCGATCATGCCTGGAAATGGTGTCATATTAGGGCCTCAGTGTTGGTCTCTGCTACTGGCAGATTGGGCGTTGGGAAATGGCCATAGCGAGGTCAGCCTGGTGAGGAGAAGTCCACGCTGATGAGTCCATGCACAGCCTCTATTCCTGCCAGCACGTCTACCTTATCCATTAATCCACTGGGAAATGACAGGAGTATTTGGAAAAGAGGCTGACTAGTATCCACAGAATAGGTCATCCTATCCACTGGATTGTTAAAACCTCTTCTTAAATCACCCTTCAATGAACGTTCACAAAAGACACAAATATATTCATGTTTCTGTCCTTTCAGAGAGATCTATACACACTTATCTCTTGCAGATTTCCTTGTGATCAACTTCCTAGTTATGTTTCTTCTAAGTCTCTGACAATCCAGCCAAACAACTGACTGCAGCCCATGAATTAATAAAGACTTGTACCTCTGGCCATTTCTGCTTCCAAGCAAAATGAACAACCAAGTACACTGCTTAAAGTTCCACCAACTGAGAGGATGCCCCTTCACCACTGTCTTTCAGGCATGCCCCAGAAAAGGCACTGTGGTGCAGCTGCTATCTACTTCTGGGTGGTGCCTGCACATCACACAGATCCATCTGTTCCCCGGGCCCTGTTTTCCTGTCCTTGGTCAACTGACCATAGGGAGGCGGTCATGAAGCCACAGGCGCAGGCTGGGAAAGGGAAGGTCATGCAGCAGAAGGCCACTTCATGTAACTTATTGGTGCCTTCAGAGCTTTTAGGGGAATTATTTCAGCAGCGACTGTGAGTAGATGGGAGTAGAGGCAGTGAAGAAGATGGAGACTGGCCGAGAGCGAGAGCAGGCTCGATCTAGGCTGGCGGCAGTGGCAATCAGGAGATGTGCGAGGATTCTTGCGGTATTAAGAAGGCAGAATTGAAAGGACTTTGTGACCACTTTGGATACTGCAGGTGACTCGGGTTCTCTGGCTTGAACAAATGAGTGGTTAAACTAAACAAGATACAGGATAAAGAAAAAGGTCATTTTGTAGGAAGAAAAATGGTCATTTAATTTGGGAAAATTTTTTTGACTTTGAAAGGAATGTGAGGCATAAAAATGAGATTTCCATCCTAAGAGTAAAATTGTGTTGCTTTCTTTCTGCTCTTTGGAAGGTCTTAGCCAGATGAATCTGTAACTGGGTGGGGAAGAGACTAGCCCCGGAAAGCAATGAGAAAGTCTTCGGCAACAATCAAAGGGAAGCCTCCTGTTGGAGGGTAGATTGGCAGCTTTCTTGTTCAGGACAAAGGATATAAATAGTACCATTGTATTTGTGTGTCTAAACAAAATGATCAGGGAAGGTGGTAAGGGTAGCAAAAGTGAAACATGTCTCAGGGTATTAAACTTTCTGTTTTAGATGCGACAATGCATACAATGTTTTAGAAGCAGTAATGCATAAGAACAGGGCTGAAGGACTTGGGAAAAGAATCCTGTGACAGTGAGTAGAAGATTTACCTGGGATAGAAGACTTGACCTTCTTCATGATCTAAGATAACCAAGAATGTGCCCAGGTCACACAGTGCTAGCTTCCAGAGTCTTCATCATGGTCACAGGTCAAAATGGCTAGTACTGAAAGCCATATAACCCAGTTCTTACCTTTTATCAAACGTAAATAGGAAAATAATTAAAACCATTGTTAGCTTACATGGAAGAATATCTCGATATCTATTTTTGTCTCTGTTGTGTAGTTCATTCCCAGAGTGGAAAACAGCAGGCAGATTCTTAACTTTCAAAGCCTTTAAAAGGTAAGAAATATAAGTAATATATTTACTATGACAGAAAAAAAAAGGAGAGAAAAAATATCTGTCTTTGTGTGGTGTTCATGATTCTCAAGTCCCTTTGTGACATATCCGGATATTAAATGTGCTCTATGGTAAGTAAAGAAGTCAGAACTCCACTAGAAAAGTCCCATATAAAATATCTCGGATTTGAGATGTGAATCCTATATAAAATATCTCAGATTTGAGATGTGAATCAATCAACAAGTTGCTTGATAAGGAAATGCTCAACTCTCCGGAGACACTTTTTCCCTTGAACTCCAAGATTTTTCCTTTTTCATTAAAAAAAAATTAGAAAGCCAATGCAGAACATTAACTTCTTAGGACCAACCCCTTAATCTCACTTTATAAATGAAAATAATAAACTAACAGAAACAAAAATATAAACTCTCACAATTTACTCCTTGCCCCATGAAGAAATTAGAGTTAGAACACTAAAGAATTCTTCTTTTCAAAAACCTTATTACCAACTGTGAATTCGACATTAAGTGAACATTCAGCATGTACTCATCACTGTTGCACATTCTTCAATACAAAGATGAATCTGAAAATGGCTTTACACTTAAGAAGTTACAGCAGCTAGAGAGGTGGCCAAGGGATCAGCGTAGAGACACACCAGCATAAAGGACAGCACTAGATTGTCCTGGAAGGCATGGGAAGGAAAGCTCCCAGAGGGAAAGCAGCACCTGAACTGAGCCTTCCCGAGGCTCAGAGGTTAGCAGCACAGAAAGCTGTGTGGGAAAGGAAAGGAGAGGTGAATGGGTATCACACCAGGTAGGAGAACAGTAATCAAGGCATGGACGTATACAGTCCTCTTTGGAAGACAATGAACAGTATGGTAACAACAGCACAGAACACATGAAGACAGAACACAAGGGACTGAAACTAACCAGGAAGGCCTTGCTTCACACTCAAAGGGGACTGATGCGCGTCCAGCCCTGCCCACACTCAAACGGGGCTGATGCGCGTCCAGCCCTGCCCACACTCAAAGGGGACTGATGCGTGTCCAGCCCGGCCCTATTTGAACGATTGCGGATAAAGCCTGAGGGTGCATACTTCTTAAAAACTCTTCAGTAGCTCTTGGGTAGCCAACTTGGCACTACCATAAGTTAATGCTGGCCACTACTGCAATGGAGAATGAGGATCCAGGTTTTAAGCCATAAGATAATATCAGGGTCACATATAGATCTTGGTTAAAACCAAAATATTTACCACAAATTCCTGGGTGATTTCATATTCTGATACTTTTTTTTGGTAAGTATTTTAAAATAATCCCCGATGGTTGACTGTTCCTGGTATTGAATATTAATGGTCGAACCACAGCTAACTGAACTAGCTCCTTTTCAGAAACAATTTCCACACCTATTTTTACAGTTTAATCTTGTACAAACCAATTCTAAAAGTAGTCTAGAAAAAGGCAACTGTAGAAAGAAGCAAAACAATTCTATAAATGAAGAGTAATGAGGGAAGATGAGTCTTAATTGATGGTAAAATATAATACAAAGCTAGGTTAATTTTAAAAGTTTGGTACATGAATAAACAAATCAATTTTAAAAACCACAAAAATAAAATATACGTGGTGCTTCAGTATATGAAAAAGTAGCATTTCACATCACTGAAGAGAAGTTGGGACAAGAGGATCATTGAACAACTGATTAGCTATAGGGTGTTGGATCCCTACCAAATATCTTATAACAAATTAATGCTAGCTGGATGAAAGATTTAGGCATTGAAAAAAATCACAAAATATTAGGGAAAAAAGCAAGAAATAATTGCTATGTTCCTAGAATGAAAGGGGAATCCCTAAAGGATAGAGAAAATCCTGAAGCCCCCCAAAGAAAGAATGACATTCAACCATTAAAAATTAGCTATTTCTTCACAGTAAATGTATATGCAAACACATGTAACACAAAAAACAAAGTGGCAAATTTTACCATACTTACAAAACACATACAAAAAGGATAATTTCTTCATTATATAAAGAGTTAATAATGGATAAGAAAAGGAATAAATAGAAAATCAGGCAAACAACTGGAATTAGTTCACTGAAAATAAATATGAAAGGCTTAAAAGCATATGGAAAGCTATCTGTTCTCAAATTAAGAAATGCCAATTAGAACATCAACAGAAAATCATCTGTCACTTAAAAGATGAGTAAAGGCCCAAAAATCTGACAGCACAAAATACTGGTTGTCTTTCCAGGAATTCGTTCTGAAGACTATGCATAGGAACGTGAATGAAGAGGGGCAATGTTTTTCATAATAACAACATCTGTAATAAACTAAATGTTCATCATAGAGGACTATTTAAAGAAAAAAAGTCTTCATTCATATAACTACCATGCAATACTTAAAAAGAATGAGATAGAACTATATATGCTCATAATATATTTGGGAATTATTTATTGGAATTCTTTATAAAAGGAAAGAGCAAAATAATAAAGTACATGTTAGCAATTTTTTTGAAAGTTTATATGACAGATTTAATAGTGGTATAGGGAATCAAGAGAGTAAAAGAGACTTTATCTGTTTTATAACATTTTATGTTATTTTATTCTTTTACTATGTACATCCAGTACTTTAGAAACAAATTTAATATTTAAAAATAAAAACAATATATTCAACCTGAAAAGAAAAGAACAGATATTCTCTGATTGAGAAGTAGAAAAATAAATCACATATAGACCTTGGTTAAAACCAAAATATTTACATTAAATTCCTGGGTGATTTCATCTTCTGATACTTTTTTTGTAAGTATTTTAAAATAATCCCTGATGGTTGATTGCTCCTGTGTATTGAATATTAATGGTCGAACCAGAGCTAACTGAGCTAGCTCCTTTTCAGAAACAATTTCCATACCTAAGAAAGAGAAAAATTCACATCTCTAAGTTACGTATATATGTGTGAAGGGAGATTTTATTTTTATTGTTTTCTTTTAAGTAAAGATCCAGCCATTTAAGAATTAATGAAATTTTATTTTTCCAGAGGTGAAGAGTCTATTATTACTTTTAATAATAAGGGTCCTTATTTTGGAAAAATCATGACTATACACCTTGAAATCACACAAAACCCACAATTCTTAGAAAAAACTACTGTGTTATAAATAGATATGATAGACGGAGAAGTGATCTGTTGTATAATGTGACTGAGCGTATATACTGACAATTATGCCAAGGCAAGCAAGGCAAGAGAACCAGAGATCAAACTGTCAACATCTGTTGGATCACAGAAAAAGCAAGGGAATTCCAGAAAACCATCTATTTTTGTTTCATTGTCTGTGCTAAATTCTCTGTGTGGATCACAACAAACTGTGGAAGATTCTTAAAGAGATGGGAATATCAGACCACCTTACCTGCCTCCTGAGAAACCTGTACGCAGATCAAGAAGCAACAATTAGAACCAGACATGGAACAACGGACTGGTTCCAAATTGGAAAAGGAGTACGTCAAGGCTGTATATTGTCACCTTGCTCATGTAACTTATATGCAGAGTACATCAGGCGAAATGCTGGGCTGGATGAAGCACAAGCTGGAATCAAGATTGCTGGGAGAAATATCAATAACCTCAGATATGCAGATGACACCAACCTAATGGCAGAAAGCAAAGAAGAACTAAAGAGCTGCTTGATGAAGGTGAAAGAGGAGAGTGAAAAGCTGGCTTAAAACTCAACATTCAAAAACGAGGATCATGGCATCTGGTCCCATCACTTCATGGCAAATAAATGGGAAAAAAACGGAAACAGCGACAGACTATTTTGGAGGGCTCCAAAAGCACTGCAGACAGTGATGGCAGCCATGAAATTAAAAGGTGCTTCTCCACAAACCGAGACAGCACATTATAAAGTAGAGACATTACTTTGGGGACAAAGAGACATTGCTTTTGCTGCTACAGTCAAAGTTAGGGTTTTCCAGTCGTCATGTACAGATATGAGAGTTGGACCATAAAGAAGGCTGTGAGCCAAAGAATTGATGCTTTTGAACTGTGGTGTTGGAGAAGACTTGAGACAACAAGGAGATCAAACCAGTCCATCCTAAAGGAAATCAGTCCTGAATATTCATTGGAAGGACTTATGCTGAAGTTGAAGCTCCAGTACTTTGGCCACCTGATGCAAAGAGCTGACTTATTGGAAAAGACGGTGATGCTGGGAAAGACTGAGGGCAGGAGGAGAAGGGGGCAATGGAGGATAAGATGGTTGGATGACATCACTGACTCAATGGATGTGAGTTTTAGCAAACTCTGGGAGATACAGAGGGTGTCCCTGGTGGCTCAAATGGTGAAGAATCTGTCTGCAGCGGGGAGATACAGAAGGACAGGGAAGCCTGGCATGCTGCAGTCTATGGGCTCACAGAGCGTCAGACACAACTGAGTGACTGGACAAAAACAAAACACATACAGGACATGGGTGGGAACAAGAAAGAACTTTTGTCCTCTCTGGGACCAAGCGTTTAGGAGCCCCTGGACCCTGGAGTCTGAGATGAGAGGATATACAGAGTCTGACACCCCTCTAACTAATTCTAAAACAGATCAAGCATGCACCTGTGCACACACACACACATCACTAGGGTTAAGAGGATCTATATAACTGATAGCACTAAACTAAATGCATAACATATATCTCTATATGCTATATACAATTGTAAGTAATTTGGATGGCATCACCGACTCAACGGGCATGAGTTTGCGCAAGCTCAGGGAGATGATGGAGGACAGGGAAAGAATAGAAGTGTACCCTTTATTAATGTGAGGTATGGAACAGTTTCTTCATTTTTAAAGGAAAATCCTAGAACATCATCTTTTTCTCTTTCGAAAAAGTTTTTCCTAGCTCTTTTCCTGCATCACTATTAGAAATTTCTTTGTGCATGCCTCTGAAACATAGCCTCATCAAGAATCTGCTAATGAAGTGGGATGAGGTCATACCCTGAAGTGTAGGAATCTCAGGATGGGAAGGCCCTGCAAGCTCTTCGTCCTCGCTGCTCAACTTCTGCTTTAGAAAGAAGCCACTGGTTTTCCGCAAGGTGCCGTCATTCTCACTAGAAAAGAAATTTATGTTTGTCCCTGGCTTAGAGAATGCATATGTATTTAAGAGAGAATCTCTGATAATCTATATTAACTATTCAATTGACATTCACCTCCATTTCAGTCCAACCACCCGTTTCCATTGTCAACCCCAGGAAACGGCCCACTTTCAAAGAGAGAATTTCAAAGTCCCAACATCTGATCACAAACTCCAACTTCAGCTTTCACTTCGCTTGCCAACCAGCCACCTTAGATCAATCCCCCTATTCATTTCTTTCGTCCTTTATCTAGGCTGTGGTAGAAGAAAAGTACTGGGGTCACTGGGCTTTCTAGTGTCAGCAGAGAACCATCTGGAAAGCACTGGTATGTTTCTAGCCCGTTTCCTCTACCATCCCTAGTTTCTGAGCTACCATCCTCATGTACTGCCTTTCCCGATGCTCTGCTTTAGTAACAGTGCAGCCCCTTCTGTGAAATGTGAGCCAGAAAGTAAGAACTTTCTCAGCTTACTCTCTTTAAAAATGTATACTTAAGTGCATCGACATTCTTCATTATTCCTTGTTTTCTCCATGTTCAGAATTAATCCTTTCAGGCTTTCAACTCTATGCTGTCTCCTCTGAGACATTTTTCTAAAATTAGGTTTTCTTCAGTTCAGTTTACCTCAGTTCAGTTGTTCAGTTATGTCCGACTCTTTGCGACCACACGGACTGCAGCACGCCAGGATTCCCTGTCCATCACCAATTCCCCGAGCTTGCTCAAACACATGTCCGTTGAGTCGGTGATGCCATCCAACCATCTCATCCTCTGTCATCCCCTTCTCCTCCTCCCTTCAACCTTCCCCAGCATCAGGGTCTTTTCCAATGAGTCAGTTCTTTGCATCACCTGGCCAAAGTATTGGAGTTTCAGCTTCAACATCAGTCCTTCCAATGAACATTCAGGACTGATTTCCTTTAGGATTGACTGGTTGGATCTCCTTGCAGTCCAAGGGACTCTCAGGAGTCTTCTCCAACACCACAGTTATAAAACATCAATTCTTCCGCACTCAGCTTTCTTTATAGTCCAGCTCTCACATCCATACATGACTACTGGTAAAACCATAGTTTTGACAAGATGGACCTTCATTGGCAAAGTAATGTCTCTGCTTTTTAAAATGCTATCTAGGTTGGTCATAGCTTTTCTACCAAGGAGCAAGCATGTTTTAATTTCATGGCTGCAGTCATCATCCTCAGTGCTCTTGGAGCCCAAAAAAATAAAGTCTGTCACTGTTTCCATTATTTCCCCATCTATTTGCCATGAAGTGATGGGACCAGATGCCATGATCTTAGTTTTTTGAATGTTGAATATTTTCTTAAACATAACTAATTTCTCCCTACCTACAAATTCTTCCATAAGAATAAATATGAATCAACTGATTCTCTCTCACCTTAAAAACAGGAAACCCTTTAATCTTTCTATCTCCATCGAAATACCGCTCTATGCACTCTAACAGGTTCTCAAATACTAGCCCACTTCTCCTTCCTGCTTCCTTTCCAACTCCCCACTACTCAGTTTACTCACTCGCGCTATCAGTTTGGCTCTTTTTGCACTTTCATTCGCAACCCCATTTAGCAAAAGGCTCCTAATCTGACTTCTGGGTCTGCTCTCCAATTCCTGAGAAAATTCTCCCCTAAATGAAAATTTAAGTGTTATACTTGCCCACCAACCTCAGGATAAACTCAGGCTCCTCCCTGAACTCATAAATCCAGGAGGCTGACAGTCTCACCCTTGCCTACTTTTCTGTCCTCATCTCTATTAACTTCCTTTATGTACTTTACGCCTCAGCCTCAACAAAGTAACTGCCTTTCCCTTTTGTTTCTGTGGGTGATACCAGGCTTCTCACTCTTTGCTCCTCCCCCTTTTCTTGAGTTACTGTAAACATCCACTTGCTCTCTATTTCCTACCAGCTCCCTTTCACCATCAAGCCTCCTTCCTGACAGGTAACAGATAGATGGAGGAGTCAGAGACAGACAGGAAGACGCAAAAAGGCTCCGTCTGTGAGCGACGTCACTTTCACTTTTCACTTTCATGCACTGGAGAAGGCAATGGCAGCCCACTCCAGTGTTCTTGCCTGGAAAATCCCATGGATGGAGGAGACTGGTAAGCTGCAGTCCACGGGGTCACTGAGAGTTGGACACGACTGAGCGACTTCACTTTCTATACAGTGCTTAGCATGTAATTAGTATCTAATAATTAGTATATATTAGTAACATTATCTCAAAACACTTTTGAGTTAATGTTATTTCTTGTTCATCTA
This sequence comes from Capra hircus, assembly GCF_001704415.2. NCBI lineage: Eukaryota > Metazoa > Chordata > Mammalia > Artiodactyla > Bovidae > Capra > Capra hircus. Next base: position 3,203,535 of record NC_030835.1, on the reverse strand, counting down.
ATGCACTTCTGAAAGTTGTTTATACAGCTGTATACTATACACATTATTATGCAGTGCTCTTCCATTGACTGTAGCTAATATCACTTACAAATCTCTAAGAAAATATGACTTAATAAAATATTTTCTTAATGTATTTTTACATAACACCTAAATTTGAATATTTTATAAGCATTAAAGTTGCTGTTTCCTTTGTTTCTAATGGAAATTTACTTTTTCTCCGAGTTTTTAAATTTTTTTCATATATAGTATTCACCATGCTAATAGTTCCATTTCTAGTATACATTATTTTCTTTCTGGAAACATGTAATGTCTTATAGGACTTAGTTGTGTACTAAGCTTTACCTTAATTCAAGTACACACACTTACAAAGGTTTAGGAACGGTAATTGTTGAGATGATAGAGAAACTGAATTCTTTAGGAATACCTTTCTCTTGTGTTAATATCATATTTATGAGATCATAAATACATCCTATTTCTAGATAAGTCAGATTGTACTTACTACAAAGTACTATATTTTTAAAATCAATCAAACATTTGAGGGCCATTATTCAGCCTTCACTCAAAGGTCTAGCTATGAATATGAATAAGTAGAAAACTTACTAAATAAGTATGAGTTATACCTTTCAGCCTCATCTTTAAACTGATCTTCAAAATCATCATTATGTTGGAAATCTCGAAAAAAGACTTTTAGCTTCCTTGAGTTAACTTCATTTTGAAAAACCTACAGGCACATGAAAAAAATTATAGCTATATTTTAGGAATCAATAGTTTAAGAGAAAATGATTTCTATAGCTTCTCAAGAAGAGCAGTAAGATCGTCAATAATAGAATGAAATCACAGTCATGGTGTGATTTCTACTCTTAGAAAATCACTTGAAATGTATATTTCCCTTTCAATATTTTCCAATCCATCAAAACAGCATGTAGAGTACCATGCACATATAAATTATTTCTATTGAATCACCCAAGTTTTAATCATCCAAATTATTTTCCAAAAGTTCATTAAAATAAAGCTTATTTTTCTTTAAAAAAAAAAAAAGATTATTATTGCAGCCCAGAGGAGATTCTTACAATGAGTGCTTATCTCATTTAGCTTATTGTTAATATAAGATTACTAACACACTAATAAATATAGATCATTCATCTTTATTTCAGTGCTTGTGTAATTAAATCCAGTGATTCTAGGAATGTCTCTGCCATGAGATGTTGTGCTACTAAATGGGCTTTAGTCCACACTGTTGACTTTGCACTGTCCTGTATAGTACCCAGACCACGGGTAGATAAACTGAATATAATTAAATGGAAAAAACTCCTTGAAATAAGGATTCAGTAATCAATATTTTTGCCCTCAATTCTGCTTCAATTAACCCACTCATCTGACAGTTCTTTTCTGGGGTATAAATACAAGCAAATACTGTTCTAAGTGCCACACACTGAATAAGATGCATGATGTGCTCCGCCCTTATGGAATGCATACATTCTCATGGGGAAAGAGAAAATACACAAGCAAACGTATAAAAGCTACACCTGTGATAAACAACAATGCGGTAACAAAGTACGGTGATACCTGATCACCGTGTGCCAAAAAGGTAGAGGGAAGGTTAGACAAAGAGACAGGAAAGCATCCTGGGCAAAAGGAGCAGCGGGTCCAAAGTCCAGAAGGCCTGCCACGGTCTGGCCCCTGCCTAATTTTCCACCCTCAGCTCCCAGCTATTTCTTAGGCAGCATCTCCAGCCATCCACTGTGTTATGTCTTGTGGTCTCTTTTGAAGCATCATCTCTTTTGATGATTCTTATTTTGTGAAACATTCATCCTTTCCCCTCGTCTTACTCCATATCCATGTGTATGTGTTTTGCTTAATTCCACAAAATTTCCTAGACTTGAAATACTTCTTGTGGGTATATATATGCTTGTGGGCATATATACAGCTGACATTCTAGAACAGGGACCCAAGCACAGTCAATTTTAAATGCAAGCATATTAATGGAATAACTACCTAGAACTCTTATCAAGCACATTCATTTTGCAGTATAAGTCAAAACATATAACTTATTAAGTTTTAACTTCACATAAATAACCACTAGTGGACGTGATGGAATCCCAGCTGAGCTATTTAAAATCCTAAAAGAGGATGCTGTTAAAGTGCTGCACTCAATATGTCAGCAAATTTGCAAAACTCAGCAGTGGTCACAGGACTGGAAAAGGTCAGAAGGGCAATGCCAAAGAATATTCAAACTACCCTAAATTGTATTCGTTTCGTATACTATAAGGTTATGCTCAAAACCCTTCAAGCTAGGCTTCAACAATAAATGAACTGAAAACTTCCAGATGTACAAGCCGGGTTTAGAAAAGGCAGAGGGACCAGAGATCAAATTGGCAACATTCGTCGGATCATGGAGGAAATAAGAGAATTCCAGAAGAATACTACTTCTGCTTCATTGACTACACAAAGCCTTTGACTGTGAAGATCACAACAAACTGTGGAAAATTCTTAGAGGTGGGAATACCAGATCACCTTGCCTGTCTCCTAAGAAACCTGTATGCAGGTCTAGAAGCAACAGTAAGAACTGGAATGGAAAAACAGACTGGTTCAAAATTGGGAAAGAAGTACAAGGCTGTTTATCGTCACCCTGCTTATTTAACTTATATGCACAGGACATCATGGGCAAATGCCAGACTGGATAAACCACAAGCTGGTCTGGTTGGTGACGGCAAGGGAAGCCTGGCGTGCTGCAGTCCATGGGGTCACAAAGAATCGGACACGACTGAGCAACTGAGCTGCATCGCTAGCCAGTCCCTGAATTCGTCGCACTGTGATTTCATTAGTAAATGGGACTTAACCTTTTTCTGCCACACCTTCACCCTAAATTTTCAAAAAAACACCCTTTCAGTACAACCTATCACCACTGTCTAGCTGTTGTATATGAGTTTTTAGTCTTAGCAGCTCAAAGCACTATTTTTCCTCTTGGAATAACCAATTGTACCCACACCATAAATTGCACAGACCATTCTATCCACAATGCCACCTGTCACAGAAAAAGTTCCCATATATACACAGGTCATCTTCTGTAATCTCTAAGCAGTTTTATCTGTCTTATTTGCCACTTCCTAAATTACTACCACATTTCTTCAATTCTTAAGGTTTATAATGAGTCTTGATAATCTGCAGTTATCCCAGTTCTCATTCCACCACATACACACTTTGCCTTCCTTTCCTCATACTTCATATTTTGCCCTTCTGTTTCCCCAAGTTTGATTCACCTGATTAAATCTCTCTCTCCCTCACCTACAAACACACAAAATTTGAAATCTGTATTAAAACTAGGTTAAATCAACTTTGCATTTTAAATTAAGAAAAACTGTTATCTTCATTATATTAAGTCTTATTATCCATTAATATGATATCAGTTCAGTTCAGTCGCTCAGTCATGTCTGACTCTTAGCGACCCCATGGACTGCAGCACACCAGGCCTCCCTATCCCTCACCAACTCCCGGAATTTTCTCAAACTCTTGTTCATCAAGTCGCTGATGCCATCCAGCCATCTCATCTTCTGTCATCCCTTTCTTCTCCCGCCTTCAATCTTTTCCAGCATCAGGATCTTTTCAAATGAGTCAGCTCTTCACATCAGGTGGCCAAAATATTGGAGTTTCAACTTCAACATCAGTCCTTCCAATGAACATTCAGGACTGATTTCCTTTAGGATGGACTGGTTGGACCTCCTTGCAGTCCAAGGGACTCTCAAGAGTCTTCTCCAACACCATAGTTCAAAAGCATCAATTCTTAGGTGCTCTGCTTTCTTTATAATCCAACTCTTACATCCATACATGACCACTGGAAAAACCATAGCCTTGACTAGATGGACCTTTGTTGGCAGAGTAATGTCTCAGCTTTTCAATATGCTGTCTAGGTTGGCCATAACTTTCCTTCCAAGGAGCAAGGGTCTTTTTATTTCATGGCTGCAGTCATCATCTGCAGTGATTTTGGAGCCCAAGAAAATAAAGTCTCCCACTGGTTCCCCATCTATTTGCCATGAAGTGATGGACCGGATGCCATGATCTTTGTTTTCTGAATGTTGAGCTTTAAGCCAGCTTTTTCACTCTTCTCTTTCACTTTCATCAAGAGGCTCTTTAGTTCTTCACTTTCTGCCATAAGGGTGGTGTCATCTGCATATCTGAGGTTATTGATATTTCTCCTGGCAATCTTGATTCCAGCTTGTGCTTCTTCCAGCCCAGCATTTCTCATGATGTACTCTGCATATAAGTTAAATAAAGCGGGATGACAATGTACAGTCTTGATGTACTCCATTTCCTATTTGGAACCAGTCTGCTGTTCCACGTCAAGTTCGAACTGTTGTTTCCTGACCTGCATATAGGTTTCTCAGGAGGCAGGTCAGGTGGTCTGGTAGTTCCATCTCTTCCAGAATTTTCCAAAGTTTATTGTGATCCACACAGTCAAAGGCTTTTGAATAGTCAATAAAGCAGAAGTAGATGGTTTTCTAGAATTCTCTTGCTTTTTTGATGATACAGCAGATGTTGGCAATTTGATCTGCCTTTTCTAAAACCACCTTGAACATCTGGAAGTTCATGATTCACATATTGCTGAAGCCTGGCTTGGAGAATTTTGAACATTACGCTGCTAGTATGTGAGATGAATGCGATTGTGCGGTAGTTTGAGCATTCTTTGGCATTGCCTTTCTTTGGGATTGGAGTGAAAACTGACCTTTTCCAGTCCTGTGGCCACTGCTGTGTTCTCCAAATTTGATGTCATATTGAGTTCAGCACTTTCACAGCATCATCTTTCAGGATTTGAAACAGCTCAACTGGAATTCCATTACCTCCATTTGCTTTGTTCGTAGTGATGCTTCCTTCGGCCCACTTGACTTCACGTTCCAGGATGTCTGGCTCTAGGTGAGTGATCACACCATCGTGATTACCTTGGTCATGAAGATCTTTTTTGTACAGTTATTCTGTGTATTCTTGCCATCTCTTAATATCTTCTGTTTCTGTTAGGTTCATACCATTTCTGTCCTTTATCGAGCCCATCTTTGCATAAAATGTTCCCTTGGTATCTCTAAATTTCCTGAAGAGACCTCTAGTCTTTCCCATTCTATTGTTTTCCTCTATTTCTTTGCAATGATCACTGAGGAAGGCTTTCTTATCTCTCCTTGCTATTCTTTAGGCTAATAGAGTTTTGCCGAGAGAACTCACTGGTCATAGCAAACACCCTCTTCCAACAACACAAGAGAAGACTCTACACATGGACATCACTAGATGGTCATCACTGAAATTAGACTGATTATATTCTTTGCAGCCAAAGATGGAGAAGCTCCATACAGCCAGCAAAAACAAGACCTGGAGCTGACTGCGGCTCAGATCATGAACTCCTTATTGCCAAATTCAGACTTAAATTGAAGAAAGTAGGAAAAACCACTAGACCATTCAGGCATGATCTAAATCAAATCCCTAATGATAATACAGCAGAAGTGAGAAATAGATTTAAAGGACTAGATCTGATAGAGTGCTTGACAAACTACATACAGAGGTTTGTGACATTGTACACAAGACAGGGATCAAGACCATCCCCAAGAAAAAGAAATGCAAAAAAAGAAATGGGGCCATGCTTACACTTTGACAAGATCCCTCTCATCTCCAAAAAGACATGCTAAAAAACCATTTGTATACAACTCATTTGCTGAGAAAAAGTGACATCACCTGAGTGAGAAGTCCTAGCATAATTTAAACCTGAGATATACTTCAAGCCAGGCTTCAAAATAAACTAGATTATATTTATCAAAGAAGCAAACTGTTCTAGATAGCTGTAATTCAAATAAGGTCCACTCAGGACTCTAACATGTCTTTGATGGAATGAAATGTGATTTGGTTAACAATGGTAAGAAGGCACAAAGAGAAATATTTTAAATTATCAAGATGCCAGGTCTTTTGGAGAGTGCTCTTTTTGTCAAATTAATATCAAAGAAAAGATTGGGTACATTTTCCCAAGGAGCCTAAGTCAACTGTTCTGCACTACGTATGCCAGAGATTTATGAGTGAAACTTGACAACAGTCATGCTAAGAGACTGAAGCCTGGCTTCTAGTCTTTTTTCTGTGACTTGCAGAGCTATATGATCACAGACAAATCATTTCAGCTCCCTGGGACTTAGTTTTTTCACCTTTAAAATGAGTGTTGGAATAAAAATTTATTTATCTATCTACTAAATCTAATCATCAACACACAAGTCTATGAAGTCTAGACAATTCCTAGGGACAGCATCATAACTGAAAGGCTATCAAGTGACTATAACACCAAATTAATTCATGAAATGTAAGCAAGGCAAATTCTAATAAAACTAGCTGATTTTCACAACATATTCTAAAAACACCTGGAAGTATTCTAAGATATTCTTTTCTAAAAGGAAACTTTAAAGAGTATCATAACTCATCCTAGGAAAGTCAAGTCATAAAATACAGAGGAAAAATCCAAACCATAAAATATACTCAGTTCCTCAAAAAAAAATCATATATGTTTTCTCTAAATAGATAACTTATAAAAAAATTTAAAAAATAAGATATACTCAGTTCTAGGAGACAGTCAGTATAGTTATGTAAAGGATCTACTCAAGACATCCTATGAAGTTTCTCACTTCCAAATATTTCTCCAAATAGAAAATCATTCAGATCAGAGAAAAGTATCAACAGCAGAACTGAGAACCCTGGAATACACCAAGAAAGACTGCCAGCCACAAATGTGATGGCTGCTTTGCTTACATGTCACAGAGGAATGGACAGACCTCTACATGAGAGAATAATCAAGCTACAGTGATTTTTTTCAACGCAGGAGCACACCTGTCAGCCCTGGGTGGCAGTGGCAATCAAATTGGGAAAGTGGAGGAGACAGTTCCTGCTCTGGGTACTGATTTTTATCTCTATTAATTCTGGAACCTACTGGAAGTGAATATGAGGACAGAAACATGATTGAAGTCCCAAAGCTCCAATAGATCAGATAAGAAAAAAGTGCAAGGCACCCAGGAGATGAAAATGTATTCCCCTTTTCATAAAGGACAGAAATGGTGTGGACCTAACAGAAGCAGAAGATGTTAAGAAAAGGTGGCAAGACTACACAGAAGAACTATACAGAAAAGATCTAATAACCCAGACAACCACGATGGTGCGATCACTCGCCTAGAGCCAGACATCCTGGAGTCCGAAGTCAGGTGGGCCTCAGGAAGCATTGCTGCGAACACAGCTAGTGGAGGTGACGGAGTTCCAGGTGAGCTGTTTAAAATCCTGAGAGATGATGCTGTGAAAGTGCTGCACTCAATATGCCATCAAATTTGGAGAATGCAGCAGTGGCCACAGGACTGGAAAAGGTCAGTTTTCATTCCAATCCCTAAGAAAGGCGATGCCAAAGAATGCTCAAACTACCACACAGTTGCTCTCATCTCACACGCTAGCAGAGTATGCTCAAAATTCTCCAAGGCAGGCTTCAACAGTATGTGAATTGAGAACTTCCAAATGTTCAAGCTGGATTTAGAAAAGGCAGAGGAATCAGAGATCAAATTGCCAACATCCACTGGATCACAAAAAGGCAAGAAAATTCCAGAAAACCATCTACTTCTGCTTTATTGACTATGCCAAATCCTTTGACTGTGTGGATCACAACAAACTGGAAAATTCTTATAGATATGGGAATACCAGACCACCTTACTTGCTTCCTGAGAAACCTGTATGCAGGTCAAGAAGCAACAGTTAGAACCAGACATAGAAGAATGGACTGGTTCCAAATTGGGAAAGGAGTACATCAAGGCTGTATACTGTCACCCTCCTTATTTAACTTATATGCAGAATACATCATGAGAAATGTTGGGCTGGATAAAGCACAACCTGGAATCAGGATTGCTGGGAGAAATATCAATAACCTCAGATATGCAGATGACCCTACCCTTATGGCAGAAAGCAAAGAGGAACTAAAGAGCCTCTTGATGAAAGTGAAAGAGGAGAGTGAAAAAGCTGGCTTAAAGCTCAACATTCAGAAAACTAAGATCATAGCATCTGGTCGCATCACTTCATGACAAATAGAGGAAACAATGGAAACAGTGACAGACTTTATTTTCTTGGGCTCCAAAATCACTGCAGATGATGACTGCAGCCATGAAATTAAAAGACACTTGCTCCTTACAGAAAAGCTATGACCAACCTAGACTGCATATTAAAAAGCAGAGACGTTACTTTGCCAACAAAGGTCTAGTCAAAGCTATGGTTTTTCCAGTAGTCACATATGGTTGTGAGAGCTGGACTGTAAATAAGGCGGAGTGCTGAAGAACTGATGCCTTCAAACTGTGGTGATGGAGAAGTCTCCTGAGAGTCCCTTGAACAGCAAAGAGATCAAATCAACCCTGAACAGTCATTGGAAGGACTGATGCTAAAGCTGAAACTCCAGTATTTTGGTCATCTCATGGGAACAGCTCACTCATTGGAAAAGTCCCTGATGCTGGGAAAGGTCTAGCACAGGAGAAGAGAGTGTCAAAGGATGAGATGGCTGGATGGCATCACTGATGCAATGGCATGAACTTGGGCAAACTTCAGGAGATGGTGAGGGACAGGAAGGCCTGATGTGCTGCAGTCCATGGGGCAGCAAAGAGTCAGACATGATTGGGTAACTGAACAACAACATAGCCAATTAGCAGAGACCCCTCTTCTAGGCTTGCCTTGTAATTCACTAGTCTGGGTGTTGTTTCCTGACTTGACGAGTGCAGGTGGTCATGACATGATGAATAATGCAGGTCTTCATGACTTGATGAGGCAAGGTCATCATGAGGTGATACAGGCAAAGATACATTCGGGTTTTTCATATCCGAGTCCTTTCCTTTCTGATCTTCTCCTGAACAAAGAAAAGGAAAGAACTGATTAAATGTGAAGGGTTACAGAGGACAGGCTGAAACTTAGTGAGAAAAGTCAGGTTACATGAGGGGAACTTTCATCTGCTTTTCCATTTTAGAGTCACCTCATCTTAATCTCCTAATTAATCACTTTTCAACTTGCTTTGAAAAAATAACTTAGCAAACACGAGCCTACCTCTAGGATTTTCCTCAGAAAGTGGATTTTTGAGCAGTCCCTTTGTTCCTGCTTTCATATTACTCAGTAAAGTACTCTTCAGGAAAATTCTAAACATATACCACCTACAGAGCCTATGCATCGGGATCTATAGCATTCAATTCTTCTGTGTCTCAGAGTCTATTTCTTGGATAAAGAATAGTGTGTTATATAAGTCTCCTTTTACATTTTGAATTGTTAATAATAAATCAGAAATATGTTAGTGTACATAGAAAGTTGTTTTAGACTTTATTGAATAATGTCATTTGAATCATCCCTAGGAAACTCACTATTGGCTTTATTTTAAGATTTTTGGTAATTACTCTGTTAATTTACTCCACAGAACCTTTCATAGAAACCAAGGGAGTTATTTTTCTCTGACCTTAGAATTGAGCATTCAGAGTACTGTTTCTTGTATCATGGTAAACTTAAAGATTATGATTTAGAAATTTATAACATAGCATATTAAAAAATCAACAATAAAAAGTAAAGCATAGTAAACAAGTACTGAAGAGATGGAAAAAGGCATTTCTGAATGTGTCAAAAAAGGAAATCAAATAGAAATTGTGAACTATAACATGAATTAATTTTTAAGTATATATTAAGAAATATCAATGGTATTAAAACTAATGTGAAGTAGCTAAGGAACTGTTTAATGGGGAAATGTATAGTTTGAAAAACAGTTTTTAAAAGACAGAAGAAATGACAAAAATGTGTTTTGTATTCAATAACAAGGGCCAAGAATAACTGAGGAAATCTTGCAAAACAGAAAGATATCATAAAGAAAAATAACAAATAGAAAATAACCTAACATAACAGACTAATCAACAAATCAAAAGCTGTTTCTCTGAAATCAAAGACTTAAAAATATACCAACTTGTTTCACTACACCTTATAATAGCAAAAAAAAAAAAAAAGTCACAACCACAAATCCAACTATCATTTTAAGAACTAAGAAGAAAATTCAATTAGACAAACTTGATTAAATGGAAACTTTTATAAAATTATAAATTATCAAAATCTACTCAAGAACATACAGAAAGTCTGAACAGTATAACTATTTAGAAAGTTAAACCAATAATAAAAAGTCTCACACCCTGGAGGCAAAAGGAATCTAGACCCAAACAGATCCCCAGATGATATTTTATCAAATTTCCAATGAACAAAAATCTCCTTCTTATGCAAATTGTTTTAACAAAAATTTTAAGCACTGATATTTCATTTATATTAAAAGGTTAGCAAATCCTGACATGAAAACAATGCATGTAAAAATACAAGGAGGAAAAATTATAAGCCAAGTTCACAGTTGCAAAAGCCCTAAATGAAACACTGCGACACGATGCAGTGGGAAAGACGCACAGATGGAGAGTCATCTCAAGAGTGCAAAGCACGCTCAGGCTCACAAACGTCTGTGCAAACCGGCATAGTGACAGCTGCTAACAAAAGAAAGGACAGAAACCCTGTTATCATCTGAACATAAAAAAATCGTGTGAAAAATTCAAAAGTACTTCAAGGTAGAAACAGAAGAAAACTTCTTTAATTTATAGACAAGTTTATTTAATCAAAATGCTGAACCAACAGTATCCTTAATGGCAAAACTTTTTAGACACATTCTCATTGTTTTAAAGAATATATAAGAAAGCCTACTACTTATTTAACATTAAAGACATAATCTGGGGGAAAAGCAAGTAAATTGTTATCTGCAAATATTGTAATTGTCCACATAGAAAATTAAAGAGACTCCAAGGTCAAATACTAGTAATAATAAGAAAGTCTGACAGAGGAGTTGACATGAGATCAATAAATTAGGATCATTCATAGGCCAACAACCAGATACTGCAACAAAGGAAAATACGTCATTCACAATAGCAATAAAAATACACAGTAACCAGAAACAGACCAAACCAAACACATATAGTGAAAATTGCAAAATTATGTTAAAAGTTACAAAAATAGAACAAATAACCTGTATTTCATACAAATGAAAACTCCTGTCATAATAATGGCAAGTATCCTCTAAATCAAACCACAGATTCAATGCAAATCTGATAAATATTCAAGTAGGATGTGTGGGGGTATTTGCGTGTGTGTGTGTGTGTGTGTGTGTGTGTGTGTGTGTGTGTGTATAAACAAACTAGGAAACAGAAATCTAAGAACAGGAAAAACAGTTCTGGAAAAGGAGAACAAACTGGGTGTACCTGCCCCATAAGACAGCAATACTTATTACAGACTGAAGTCACCAAAGCAGTGTGAATTGGTGTGAGGACGGAAAAGCAGGTCAATATAAAGGAACCGAGATTCAGAACCAGTCTCAAGCGGGTAAGAGCATCTGCCATTTGATAACACTGGCAGTGCGCAGATGAGAGTGGGGACAGGACTGAAATAAATGGGGGCAACACAGATACAAAGGATCATAAGAGACTATTGTCAGCAACTATACGCAATAAAATGGACAACTTGGAAGAAATGGACAACTTCTTAGAAAAGTACAACTTTCCAAAACTGAACCAGGAAGAAATAGAAAATCTTAACAGACCTATCACAAGCACAGAAATCAAAACCATAATCAGAAATCTTCCAACAAACAAAAGCCCCGGACCAGATGGCTTCACAGCTGAATTCTACCAAAAATTTAGAGAAGAGCTAACACCTATCCTACTCAAACTCTTCCAGAAAATTGCAGAGGAAGGTAAACTTCCAAACTCATTCTATGAGGCCACCATCACCCTAATACCAAAACCAAACAAAGATGCCACAAAAAAAGAAAACTACAGGCCAATATCACTGATGAACATAGATGCAAAAATCCTCAACAAAATTCTAGCAATCAGAATCCAACAACATATTAAAAAGACCATACATCATAACCAAGTGGGCTTTATCTCAGGGATGCAAGGATCCTTCAACATTAGCAAATCAATTAATGTGATATACCACATTAACAAATTGAAAGATAAAAACCACATGATTATCTCAATAGATGCAGAGAAAGCCTTTGACAAAATTCAACATGCATTTATGATAAAAACTCTCCAGAAAGCAGGCATAGAAGTAACATACCTCAACATAATAAAAGCCACATATGCTAAATCCACAGCAAAATTATCCTCAATGGTGAAAAATTGAAAGCATTTCCCCTAAAGTCAGGAACAAGATAAGGATGCCCATTCTCACCACTACTATCCAGGATAGTTTTGGAAGTTCGGGCCACAGCAATCAGAGCAGAAAAAGAAATAAAAGGAATCCAGATTGGAAAAGAAGAAGTAAAACTCTCACTGTTTGCAGATGACATGATCCTCTACATAGAAAACGCTAAAGACTCCACCAGAAAACCACTAGAGCTGATTAATGAATACAGTAAAGTTGCAGGATATAAAATTAACACCCAGAAATCCACGCGTGAGGCAGGGTGCTCAGGGCTGGTGCACTGGGACGATCCTGAGAGAAGGGATGGGGAGGCAGGTGGGAGGGAGGGTCAGCATGGGGAACACATGCACACCCATGGCGTCATGGGAATGGATGGCAAAACCACCACAATGCTGTAAAGTAATCAGCCTTCGATTAAAATTTAAAAAATAAAAATAAAAAAAATAAAGTATAGGCTGCACACCAGGAAAATAAACGAGGCTGTGGCAATTGGTTTACCTGCCATGAAAGAAAGACCATATCCCTCCTCGCTGCATAAGAGCAGAAATCAAGATATACAGAAGAAAAGAGACTATTTTTATTATTTTAGAGTAGAGACAGTTTTTGGAATCATGAAAGCAATGTTTATATAAGAAAAAGCTGATATTTGAATATTCATTTAAAAGATAGTATCAAAAAATAAGCATTTACTAAGGGAAATGATATAACTGATGACAAAATTTATCTAGGCTATATAAAGAGTTCTTAAAATTCAATAAGAAGAGCAACCAAATATTACTAACTTGAGAATAGAGAAAATTTACCTCATGTCCTCTGGGAAACTCCTTTAACCACTAGAAAAAAAAAAAAAAACTGAGCAATAAGATACGGTGCTCTGAATGCTGTGGGATACAAGCCTAACACTCCTGATAATGAATGTTAAAATTGCACCATAGCTTCCTAAAGCCCTTGACATTGGATATTACTGCCACTATTGCCTCATATCAAGATTTAAAGAACAGTGAGCTCTGCAAACCTAAGAAGGAGCTTCAAATGCTATGGAGGTCAGTTACATGGAAAAAAGTGTCTAGAAGACTTATTAACAAGCAATTCACAGAAGAAGAATACTTAAACACTAATAAATGTATGACAAACTGTCCACCATCAGTTAATAAAGGAATGAAAATTAGAATAACCTGCCGCTGACTTTCACTTCTGCCTATGAGGGATTTAGTGCTGCAAAACTTATTCACAACCAGAAAACAGGACAAAAGTACATGTGACAGCAACTTTCAGATATTGTAAGATAAGCCTGGAGTATCTTATCACGCGATCAAGCCATTATATGCTCAGAAAACAAAAGGATGGGTTATGTCAAAGAGACACAGGAGTCAACCTGAAAGAGCGCCCAAGGCCCAGAACAACTGGAACAAAGTAAATAACATAACTAGATTATAATATAAATTATAAAATACATATGCATGAGTCCATACTGATATGCTGCAGCTAAGTCGCTTCAGTCGTGTCTGACTCTGTGCGACCCCATAGACGGCAGCCCACCAGGCTCCGCTGTCCCTGGGATTCTCCAGGCAAGAACACTGGACTGGGTTGCCATTTCCTTCTCCAATGCATGAAAGTGAAAAGTGAAAGTGAAGTGGCTCAGTCATGTCTGACTCTTAGCGACCCCATGGACTGCAGCCTATCAGGCTCCTCCGTCCATGGGATTTTCCAGGCAAGAGTGCTGGAGTGGGGTGCCATTGCCTTCTCTGATACTGATATAAGCAAATTAATAAATAAATAAGTAGGGGAGTAGAAACAAATCTTTATAAGGTAATCCCAAATAATATACATATATTACTCCCTCCTCTAGGAGGCAGAGCTTCTTGCTCCCTTCCCACCTATGGGAGCAGCCTTATTTTTTGACCTCTTGAATATTGCTCTCCTCTTCTGATGCCACTACCATTGTCCAAGTTGTCACCATTTGTCTTAATTAGTGCCACTGCCTCTTAATAAGCCCGCTCTTTTCACACTTACTATCCATCCAATACATCCTCAACACTGAAATGAGAGAAATAACAGATAACAGAAACATACATATAGGAGTTCTAGATGTTGGCATTAACAAAGTCTCTTAAAGTGATATGTTTAAAGTATAATCAAAACAAATGAAAATCTAGGAAAGGAGCTGAATGAAAGATTTCTGTGGTTTAAAAGGAATACAAGAAGCAACCTACAATAAATGTCCATCAAGAGAGGAACAGATAAAGGACATGAGGCACACGTATAAGACGGAGTATCACCATCTTTATCACCACTTATCACATCTTATATTCATTACATCCTATTACCGTTTACTCAGTTCAGTTCAGTTCAATCGCTCAGTCATGTCCAACTCTGCAACCCCATGAATCTCAGCACGCCAGGCCTCCCTGTCCATCACCAACTCCCAGAGTTCACTCAAACTCACATCCATCAAGTCGGTGATGCCATCCAGCCATCTCATCCTCTGTCATCCCCTTCTCCTCCTGCCCTCAATCCCTCCCAGCATCAGAGCTTTTCCAATGAGTCAGCTCTTCGCATGAGGTAGCCAAAGTACTGGAGTTTCAGCTTTAGCATCAGTCCTTCCAATGAGCACCCAGGACTGATTTCCTTTAGAATGGACTGGTTGGATCTCCTTGCAGTCCAAGGGACTCTCAAGAGTCTTCTCTAACACCACAGTTCAAAATCATCAATTCTTTGGCTTTCTTCACAGCCCGACTCTCATATCCATATATGACCACTGGAAAAACCATAGCCTTGACTAAATGGACCTTTGTTGGCAAAGTAATGTCTCTGCTTTTCAATATGCTATCTAGGTTGGTCATAACTTTCCTTCCAAGGAGTAAGTGTCTTTTAATTTCATGGCTGCAGTCACCATCTGCAGTGATTTTGGAGACCCCAAAAATAAAGTCTGACACTGTTTCCCCATCTATTTCCCATGAAGTGATGGGACCGGATGCCATGATCTTCGTTTTCTGAATATTGAGCTTTAAGCCAACTTTTTCACTCTCCTCTTTCACTTTCATCAAGAGACTTTTTAGTTCCTCTTCACTTTCTGCCATAAGGGTGGTGTCATCTGCATATCTGAGGTGATTGATATTTCTCCCGACAATCTTGATTTCAGCTTGTGCTTCTTCCAGCCCACTGTTTCTCATGATGTACTCTGCATAGAAGTTAAATAAGCAGGGTGACAATATACAGCCTTGACATATTCCTTTTCCTATTTGGAACCAGTCTGTGTTCCATGTCCAGTTCTAACTGTTGCTTGCTTCCTGACCTGCCTATAGGTTTCTCAAGAGGCAGGTCAGGTGGTCTGGTATTCCCATCTCTTTCAGAATTTTCCACAGTTTATTGTGATCCACACAGTCAAAGGCTTTGCCATAGTTAATAAAGCAGAAATAGATGTTTTTCTGGAACTCTCTTGCTTTTTCCATGATCCAGCAGATGTTGGCAATTTGATCTCTGGTTCCTCTTCCTTTTCTAAAACCAGTTTGAACATCTGGAAGTTCACAGTTCATGTATTGCTGAAGCCTGGCTTGGAGAATTTTGAGTATCACTTTACTAGCGTGTGAGATGAGTGCAACTGTGTGGTAGTTTGAGCATTCTTTGGCATTGCCTTTCTTTGGGACTGGAATGAAAACTGACCTTTTCCAGTCCTGTGGCCACTGCTGAGTTCTCCAAATTTGCTGGCATATTGAGTGCAGCACTTTCACAGTATCATCTTTCAGGATTTGAAATAGCTCCACTGGAATTCCATCACCTCCACTAGCTTTGTTCGTAGTGATGCTTTCTAAGGCCCACTTGACTTCACATTCCAGGATGTCTATTACCAGCCATAAAAAAGGACAAAATAATGCCATTTGTAGCAACATGCAGGGACCTAGAAACCATCATACTGAGTGAAATTAGACAGAGAAAGACAAATATCATATGATATTGCTTATATGTGAAATCTAAAGAAAGGGTACAATTAACTTATCTACAAAATGGAAATAGAGCATGTAGAAAACAAACTTATGGTTACCTGGAGATGAGTGGGGGGAAGAGGTAAATTGGAAGATTGAGACTGACACATACAGAATCTATATATAAAACAGATAACTAATAAAGACCTACTGTATAGCATGGAGAACGCCACTCAGTGCTACGTAATGGCCTATACGGGAAAAGAAGCTAAAAAGGAATGGATATATGTATAACTGCTTCACTTTGCTGTACACCTGAAACTGCGCAATATTGTAAATCAACTATACTCCAATAAAAATTTTTAAAATAATAAAGTGGTTTGGCTCTTGCTTCATCTCTCTTATTTTGGATTTTAAATTCATCCATATGTTTAACTTTTCAATTTTACAAAGCATCCTCTTTCCTTGAGAAAAGAGACAACTCACTAAGTGGCAATAAAGAATAAAACTATAAATTACTATAACATAATGTAGTTCTTTCTGAATATAGAAAAATACATTCAGAATCTGAAAAGTTCTACCAATAAAATATGAGAATTGCTAATTTTACTTTAACTTCTTCAAGAAAGCACACCCAAGTCGGGCCACTTGCATATTAATTTGCAAGTGTCTTAAGAAAATTAATGACAAATATTCTTTGTATACCGTTTTTTGTTCTTTGCCCAGATGCTAAAACAAAGTCATGGAGTGTATAGGATTTAATACGAAAGAGCTGAGTCAAATTATATTTTAAAAGATTCCTTTAAAATTTAAATTTCATCAGGCTCTCAAATAGAAGGTCAGAAGATAATTGATAGAACAGTTAGTGCACAGTTAGCTTAAAATGGGAAAAGTATCAAGCAGATTTTTTTTTAAAATCAGATTACACAAAAGGAAATAAATGATCCTGGACAGTAAACACAGCAATGTAAATTAAAGGAAGCTCAAGGCATCATTTCAAAACAAGTAAATTAACCACAATTCTTTTTGCCAGGATAACACCAAATATGGTGAGATTATAGTATAACCAATATATTGCTGGCAATGTGATTTAAACTCTTCTAATAATAAAAACTAATACAAAATTCAGATCCATTAGCTCAAGGATCCCCATCTGGAGAATTTATCCTAAAGAATAAATTGGGCTTCCCAGGGGGCGCTAGTGGTAAGGAGCCTGCCTGCCAATGCAGGAGACGTAAGAGATGCAGCTTGATCCCTGGGTCAGGAAGATCCCCTGGAGGAGGACATGGTGACCCACTCCAGTATTTCTGCCTGGAGAGTCCCATGGACAAAGGAGCCTAACAGGCTACAGTCCATGGGACTGCAAAGAGCTGGACACGACTGAAGCAACTTAGCACACGTCCTAAAGAAATAATTCAATGAAAGAACAAAATCTATAAATGTTATTAATAAATCAATAATAGTATTTATAATCAAAGGGAACAAAAACTGGAAACAACATACATGTTATGGATAAGTAATAAGTGAGAAAGAAAGCGGCCTCCAGGTCTTTCAGATTGCAAACAGGACCAGAATACTTCTGGAGTCAGACCTGCAAGGCTAGAAGGTCAGCCTGGCAGGGAACGCCCTTTGTAGAGCTCTGGCTTAAACCTCTAGGTGGAGGGAGCAACATCCACACTGATCACAGGGGGGCAGCGTAGAAGAGCAACCAAGGGCTAAGCTGAACAAGGAAGGAATGAACAAAGGTACAAGAGAAATGTTGAAAACTGATGGCAAGCTCCTAGCGTGGGAGGCATGCACGACAGTGACAACACGGGTCGGCCGGGGACAGTTAGCATCTAATTAAAACACTGCGCTAGTGTTATACACAAAATCCTTCTTTGTGCTTCTGTGCTTTTACATACTTTCTAAAGTACATAGGTATTTCTGTAATACATATATATTACACGTACAATCAGAAGGAAACATTATTTAATCAGAGTAAAATAAAACACAAGAGTCTAATCTTTGCTATTCTCAGCACAGTGGCTTGTTAAGAGATGCAGAACCTTGGGCCCCACCACAGACTCAGTGAATCAGAATGTGCAGGTTCACAAATTCACAGATGGGTCCTACATATTTGCAGTCTGAGAAGCACTGCCCTGACTCTCCTGCTCCCCACACCCGCCACAGTGCAAAGTGCATAAGAACCTACCAGACTCCGCCGCAGCATTTTCCAGTGAAGACATGTCTTCATTCCCAAAAGAGATGGGTGAAAGTTTTCTCCAGGTACTGAGCCTCGTGTTCTGAAAGTTAGACAGACAGTCTAATTAATATCCTGGGGCTGGCACACAATTGTTTTTCACCTGGTCAAACATACAATGTAAAGGAATTTTAGACAACTCGAGTTCTCACAGTTTTAACGTATTATTACTCATTTATTTAGTCACTGTTATTCAGCAAATTGAAGGCCAGGAGGAGAAGGGGACAACAGAGGATGAGATGGTTGGATGGCATCCCTGACTCAGTAGATGGACATGAGTTTGAGGAAGCTCCGGGAGTTGGTGATGGACGGGGAAGCCTGGCATGCTGCAGCCCATGGGGTCACAAAGAGCTGGACACAACTGAATGACTGAACTGAACTGATTCAGCGAATTAATTCTTTTATGCCAAACTTATTCTGAATTAGGTGCTGGGGACTCATTACTGAAGGATAAAAATTAAGTTCAGAGCCTGTCTTCAAGGAGCTCATCTTCAACCTATAGAACAGTCCTCACATAGGATAAACATTTTCTCTTCTAATCTTTGCCATAGTAGGAGTGTAAGATAATGTTATATTGTTCCTATTGGTTAAAATTTAGAGAGTTTTGTTTTGTTTTGGTCTGGAGACTTTTATCATTAGTTTACTTGCAAATGAAATTAAGTAAAAGTGTTAGTTGCTAAGTCATGTCTGACTCTTTGCTAGCCCATGAACCATAACCTGCCAGGCTCCTCTGTAGAATACTAGAATGAGTTGCCATTTCCTATGCCAGGGGGTCTCCCCGACCCAGGGATCGAACTCTTATCTTCTGCACTGCAGGCAGATTCTTTACCATTACACCACAGAAGTA
Organism: Capra hircus; assembly: GCF_001704415.2. Taxonomy (NCBI): domain Eukaryota; kingdom Metazoa; phylum Chordata; class Mammalia; order Artiodactyla; family Bovidae; genus Capra; species Capra hircus. The sequence goes on along the minus strand of NC_030835.1, from coordinate 3,184,286 downwards.
AGGTTACTATAACTGAACCTAAAAGTTATTATTTTGAAACATATATTTTAAAACTTTGTGATACAGTACGTTAAGAATGATTATTTAAAACATGGAAGTAAGGCAAAATCATAGGTGGTGTATCCTTTCAATGTTATATGAGAATGGTATTTAAAAGGCCCTCCCAAGGATTAACAATATAAAGGGATTGTACTTTGTACAACTCATTATTTACTGTTGATTAAAAGTCCTAGACTTAGTAAGAATACATGTTAACCTATAAATTTTCATTCTGTAGGGATATAAATAATTTCCATCTGGATAAAGAAAGATAATACTGATGGGGGCAGTCCTAAGATGGCTGAGGAATAGGACGGGGAGACCACTTTCTCCCTCACAAATTCATCAAAAGAACATTTCAACACTGAGTAAATTCCACAAAACAACTTCTGAATGCTGGCAGAGGACATCAGGCACCCAGAAAAGCAGATCATTGTCTTCAAAAACAGGTAGGAAAAAATATAAAGGACGAAGAAAAGAGACAAAGGAGGTAGGGAGGGAGCTGCGTCCCGGGAAGGGAGTCCCGTCCCGGGAAGGGAGTCTTAAAAAGAGAGAAGTTTCCAAACACCAGGAAACACTCTCGCTGCCGAGTCTGTGGCGAGCCTTGGAAGCACAGAGGGCAACATAACAGGGAAGAAAAATAAATAAATAATTAAAACCGACAGATTACGAGCCCAGCGGTAACTCCCCCAGCGGAGAAGCAGTGCAGACGCCTGCATCTGCCACTAGCAAGTGGGGGCTGGGCAGGGAGGCGCGGCCTGCAGTGCTTTTTAAGAATCGGGCAGAATGCCCCGAATGGAACCAGAGTGAACTAACTTGGGCTAGCATACCAGACTGTGGGATAGCTACCACACAAAAAGCTTTAACGTAAGATACCACCAGGACCGCGCACAGGACAAAGGACGCATCGGACATAGCCAGCTGCAGACCATCCCCCTCCGATGACAGGCAGCCAGAGCCGTAAGGGTTGGAAGGGGGCAATCGAGGCCCAGAGAGACATTACCTACCAAACCGCAAGCAGGCTTCTTTGCTAAGTCTTCTTGGGCTCTGGACAGTCGCCATCCTCCTGAGAAGGGGCGCCAGCGGTCCACCCGGAACACTGAGCAGCAGGGACGGGCGCTAAGCCGCAGCGACCGCGCCCGCCAAACGCCTGGGCCACTCGGCCTGGGGAGGGCGCAAAACGCAGGCCCAGCCGAGTCTGCGCCTCTGAGGGCTACCTGAGAGCCGGGCCTGAGCGCTTAGACTGGGGAGGCGCATGCAGCCTGGGGCCGGCCTCAGACAGCTCCCGGCCGGGCAACCTAGAGCCTGAGTGGTGTGCGCGGTGAGCGGGGGCAGGCCCAGCGGAGCTGAGACACTGCGAGCACATGCCAGTGTTGCTCACTTGCAGCATCCCTCCCCCCCGACAGCGCGACTGAACAAGTGAGCCTAAAAAAAAAAGGGTCCACCACCGCCCCCCCGTGACAGGGCAGAAATCAGACACTGAAGAGACCAGCAAACAGAAGTTAAACAGAGGAAACCGCCTTGGAAGCGACCCCACACTGCCCACAGCACCAGAGAAAGTCCCAGAAATATCTTTACTATTTTTATGATCATTCTCTTTTTTGTTGTTGTTGATGTTGTTGATTGTTTTTTCTTTTCTTTTTCTTTTTTTAAACTTTTTAAAATTTTTAAGTTCTCTATTTCTCCTTTTTTATTTTTATAACCTACCATTACTTTTCAAAAAAAAAAAGACCCTATTTTTAAAGCAAATGCCGTATATATTTTTTTGTGGTTGTTGTTGTTGTTTTTTAATAATTCTTGTGACTGTTTTTTTTCTTCTTTTCTTTAATATTGTATTTTTGAAAATCCAACCTCTACTCTAGATTTTTAATCTTTGCTTTTTGGTATTTGTTGTCAATTTTGTACATTTAAAAACCCAATCTTCAGTACCCAATTTTACCTGAGAGCGAGATTACTGGCTTGACCATGCTCTTCTCCTTTGGACTCTACTTTTTCTCCACCAGGTGGCTCTGTCTCTTCCCTCCCCCTTCTCTTCTCTACCCAACTCTGTGAATCTCTGTGTTCCAGACGGTGGAGAACACCTAAGGAACTGGTTACTGGCTGGATCTGTTTCTCTCTCCTTTTCATTTCCCTCTTTTATCCTCCTGGCCACCTCTGTCTACTTCCTCCCTCTCCTCTTCCCTGTATAAATCTGTGAATACCTCTGAGCGGTCCAGACTGAGGAGTGCACATAAGGAAGTTATTACTGGCTAGCTGGCTCTCTCCTCTTTTGATCCCACCTCATCTCATTCCAGTCATGGCTAACTACCCCCTCCCTCTTCTCTTCTCCATGTAACTCAGTGAACCTCTCTGGGTGTCCCTCAATGTGGAGAAACTTTTCATCTTTAACCTAGATGTCTTATCATCGGTGCTGTATAGATGGAGAAGACTTGAGGCTACTGTAAAAATAAAACTGAAAACCAGAAGCGGGAGGCTTAAGTCCAAATCCTGAGAACATCAGAGAACTCCTGAATCCAGGGAACATTAATCGATAGAAGCTCATCAAACGCCTCCATACCTACACTGAAACCAAGCTCCACCCAAAGTTCCAGAGCAAGACATACCACGCAAATTCTCCAGCAACACAGGAACACACCCCTGAGCTTCAACATACAGGCAGCTCAAAGTTACTCCAAAACCACTGACATCTCATAACTCATTACTGGACATTTGATTGCACTCCAGGGAGAAGAAATCCAGCTCCACCCACCAGAACTCCAACACAAGCCTCCCTATCCAAGAAACCTTGACAAGCCACTGATACAACCCCATCCACAGTGGGGAAACTCCAAAATAAAGAGAACTCCACAAATTCCCAGAATATAGAAAGGCCACCCCAAACACAGCAATATAACCAAGATGAAGAGACAGAGGAATACCCAGCAGGTAAAGGAACAGGATAAATGCCCACCAAACCAAACAAAAGAGGAAGAGATAGGGAATCTACCTGAGAAAGGATTCCAAATAATGATAGTCAAAATGATCCAAAATCTTGAAAACAAAATGGAATCACAGATAAATAGCCTGGAGACAAGGATTGAGAAGATGCAAGAAAGGTTTAACAAGGACGTAGAAGAAATAAAAAAGAGTCAATATATAATGAATAATGCAATAAGTGAGAACAGAAACACTCTGGAGGCAATAAATAGTAGAATAACAGAGGCAGAAGATAGGATTAGTGAAATAGAAGATAGAATGGTAGAAATAAATGAATCAGAGAGGAAAAAAGAAAAAACAAATTTAAAGAAATGAGGACAGTCTCACAGACCTCCAGGACAATATGAAATGCTCCAACATTCCAATTATAGGAGTCCCAGAAGAAGAAGACAAAAAGAAAGACCATGAGAAAATACTTGAGATAATATTTGAAAACTTCCCTAAAATGGAGAAGGAAATAATCACCCAAGTCCAAGAAACCCAGAGAGTTCCAAACAGGATAAACCCAAGGTGAAACACCCCAAGACACATATTAATCAAATTAACCAAGATCAAACACAAAGAACAAATATTAAAAGCAGCAAGGGAAAAACAACAAATAACAACAAATAACAAATATCCTTATGGATTCCCATAAGGATAACAGCTGATCTTTCAATAGAAACTCTTCAGGCCAGGAGGGAATGGCAAGTCATACTTAAAGTGGTGAAAGAAAATAACCTACAGCCCAGATTACTGTACCCAGCAAGGATCTCATTCAAATACTAAGGAGAAATCAAAAGCTTTACAGACAAGCAAAAGCTGAGAGAATTCAGCACCACCAAACCAGCTCTCCAACAAATTCTAAAAGATATTCTCGAGACAGGAAACACAAAAAGGCTATATAAACTTGAACCCAAAACAATAAAGTAAATGGCAACAGGATCATACTTATCAATAATTACCTTAAATGTAAATGGGTTGAATGCCCCAACCAAAAGACAAAGACTGGCTGAATGGATACAAAAACAAGACCCCTATATATGTTGTCTACAAGAGACCCACCTCAAAACAAGGGACACATACAGACTGAAAGTGAAGGGCTGGAAAAAGATATTCCACGCAAATAGAGACAAAAAGAAAGCAGGAGTAGCAATACTCATATCCGATAAAATAGACTTTAAAACAAAGGCTGTGAAAAGAGACAAAGAAGGACACTACATAATGATCAAAGGATCAATCCAAGAAGAAGATATAACAACTATAAATATATATGCACTCAACATAGGAGCACTGCAATGTGTAAGACAAATGCTAACAAGCATGAAAGGGGAAATTAACAGTAACACAATAATAGTGGGAGACTTTAATACCCCACTTACAACTATGGATAGATCAACTAAACAGAAAATTAACAAAGAAACACAAACTTTAAATGATACAATAGACCAGTTAGACCTAATTGATATCTATAGGACATTTCACCCCAAAACAATGAATTTCACCTTTTTCTCAAGAGCGCACGGAACCTTCTCCAGGATAGATCACATCCTGGGCCATAAATCTAGCCTTGGTAAATTCAAAAAAATTGAAATCATTCCAAGCATCTTTTCTGACCATAATGCATTAGATTAGATCTCAATTATAGGAGAAACGCTATTAAAAATTCCAACATATGGAGGCTGAACAACTCGCTCCTGAATAACCAACAAATCACAGAAGAAAGCAAAAAAGAAATCAAAATATGCATAGAAATGAATGAAAATGAAAACACAACAACCCAAAACCTGTGGGACACTATAAAAGCAGTGCTAAGAGGAAAGTTCATAGCAATACAGGCATACCTCAAGAAACAAGAAAAAAGTCAAATAAATAACCTAACTCTACACCTAAAGTGACTAGAAAGGAAGAAATGGAGATCCCAGAGTTAGTAGAAGGAAAGAAATCTTAAAAATTAGGGCAGAAATAAATGGAAAAGAAACAAGAGACCATAGCAAAAATCAACAAAGCCAAAAGCTGGTTCTTTGAAAGGATAAATAAAATTGACAAACCATTAGCCAGACTCATCAAGAAACAAAGGGAGAAAAATCAAATCAATAAAATTATAAATGAAAATGGAGAGATCACCACAGACAACACAGAAATAAAAGGATCATAAGAGACTACTATCAGCAATTATATGCCAATAAAATAGACAACGTGGAAGAAATAGACAAATCCTTAGAAAAGTACAACTTTCCAAAACTAAACCAGGAAGAAATAGAAAATCTTAACAGACCCATCACAAGCACGGAAATTGAAACTGTAATCAGAAATCTTCCAGCAAACAAAAGCCCAGGTCCAGACGGCTTCACAGCTGAATTCTACCAAAAATTTAAAGAAGAGCTAACACTTATCCTACTCAAACTCTTCCAGAAAATTGCAGAGGAAGGTAAACTTCCAATCTCATTCTATGAGGCCACCATCACCCTAATACCAAAACCTGACAAAGATGCCACAAAAAAAGAAAACTACAGGCCAATATCACTGATGAACATGGACGCAAAAATCCTCAACAAATTCTAGCAATCAGAATCCAACAACACATTAAAAAGATCATACACCATGACCCAGTGGGCTTTATCCCAGGGATGCAAGGATTCTTCAATATCCACAAACCAATCAATGTAATACACCACATTAACAAATTGAACAATAAAAGCCATATGATTATATCAATAGATGCAGAGAAGGTCTTTGACAAAATTCAACATGCATTTATGATAAAAACTCTCCAGAAAGCAGGAATAGAAGGAACATACCTCAACATAATAAAAGCTATATATGACAAACCCACAGCAAACATTATCCTCAATGGTGAAAAACTGAAAGCATTTCCCCTAAAGTCAGGAACAAGACAAGGGTGCCCACTTTCACCGCTACTATTCAACATAGTTCTGGAAGTTTTGGCCACAGCAATCAGAGCAGAAAAAGAAATAAAAGGAATCCAAATTGGAAAAGAAGAAGTAAAACTCTCACTGCTTGCAGATGACATGATCCTCTACATAGAAAACCCTAAAGACTCCACCAGAAAATTACTAGAGCTAATCAATGACTATAGTAAAGTTGAAGGATATAAAATCAACACACAGAAATCCCTTCCATTCCTATACACTAATAATGAGAAAGTAGAAAAAGAAATTAAGGAAACAAGTCCATTCACCATTGCAACGAAAAGAATAAAATACTTAGGAATATATCTACCTAAAGAAACTAAAGACCTATAAATAGAAAATTATAAAACACTGATGAAAGAAATCAAAGAGGACACTAATAAATGGAGAAATATACCATGTTCATGGATAGGAGGACTCAATATAGTGAAAATGAGTATACTACCCAAAGCAATCTACAGATTCAATGCAATCCCTATCAAGCTACCAATGGTATTTTTCACAGAGCTAGAACAAATAATTTCACAATTTGTATGGAAATACAAAAAACCTCGAATAGCCAAAGCAATCTTGAGAAAGAAGAATGGAACTGGAGGAATCAACCTGCCTGACTTCAGGCTCTACTACAAAGCCACAGTCATCAAGACAGTATGGTACTGGCACAAAGACAGAAATATAGATCAATGGAACAAAATAGAAAGCCCAGAGATAAATCCACACACCTATGGACACCTTATCTTCGACAAAGGAGGCAAGAATATACAATGGATTAAAGACAATCTCTTTAACAAGTGGTACTGGGAAAACTGGTCAACCACTTGTAAAAGAATGAAACTAGATCACTTTCTAACACCATACACAAAAATAAACTCAAAATGGATTAAAGACCTAAATGTAAGACCAGAAACTATAAAACTCCTAGAGGAGAACATAGGCAAAACACTCTCAGACATAAATCACAGCAGGATCCTCTATGATCCACCTCCCAGAATACTGGAAATAAAAGCAAAAATAAACAAATGGGACCTAATTAAAATTAAAAGCTTCTGCACAACAAAGGAAACTATAAGCAAGGTGAAAAGACAGCCTTCTGAATGGGAGAAAATAATAGCAAATGAAGCAACTGACAAACAACTAATCTCAAAAATATACAAGCAACTTATGCAGCTCAATTCCAGGAAAATAAACGACCCAATCAAAAAACGGGCCAAAGAACTAAATAGACATTTCTCCAAAGAAGACATACAGGTGGCTAACAAACACATGAAAAGATGCTTAACATCACTCATTATCAGAGAAATGCAAATCAAAACCACAATGAGGTACCATCTCACACCAGTCAGAATGGCTGTGATCCAAAAGTCTACAAGCAATAAATGCTGGAGAGGGTGTGGAGAAAAGGGAACCCTCTTACACTGTTGGTGGGAATGCAAACTAGTACAGCCATTATGGAGAACAGTGTGGAGATTCCTTAAAAAATTGCAAATAGAACTGCCTTATGACCCAGCAATCCCACTGCTGGGCATACACACTGAGGAAACAAGAATTGAAAGAGACACGTGTACCTCAGTGTTCATCGCAGCACTGTTTATAATAGCCAGGACATGGAAACAACCTAGATGTCCATCAGCAGATGAATGGATAAGAAAGCTGTGGTACATATATACAGTGGAGTATTACACAGCCATTAAAAAGAATACATTTGAATCAGTTCTATGAGGTGGATGAAACTGGAGCCTATTATACAGAGTGAAGTAAGCCAGAAAGAAATACACCAATACAGTATACTAACACATATATATGGAATTTAGAAAGATGGTAACGATGACCCTGTATGCAAGACAGCAAAAGAGACACAGATGTGTAGAACGGACTTTTGGACTCTGTGGGAGAGGGAGAGGGTGGGATAATTTGGGAGAATGGCATTGAAACATGTATACTATCATGTAAGAAACAAATTGCCAGTCTATGTTCGATACAGGATACAGGATGCTTGGGGCTGGTGCACGGGGATGATCCAGAGAGATGACATGGGGTGGGAGGTGGGAGGGGGTTCAGGATTGGGAACTCATGTACACCCATGGTGGATTCATGTCAATGTACGGCAAAACCAATACAGTATTGTAAAGCAAAATAAAGTAAAAATAAAAATTTTATAAATAATAATAAAAAATAAAAAAGAAAGATAATACCAAAGATTATAATTTATTGCCCTGTTGGACAAAGACCAGGCTTTTAAAATCTGACCTAGCAACCTTCTTTAACATTTGTTCAAAATACGTATAAAAAACTAGATCCTCAAACTGATCTCAGAACCACCTCTGTCACCTTCCCGGCTGCTTCACTAATAAATAAAATGAATAAAATCCTTAACACAGTTTCATTTCAAATTTTAATGAGTTACATTTTAAGTTTTTTGAAAATTCTACTTTTATGAAGGAGGGGGTAGATTTCTTCTTTTTAAAAGGACATCAGGACTTCCCTAGAAGTTCAGTAGTTAAGACTCTACACTTCTAAAGCAGTGGACATGGGTTTGATTCCTGGTCAGGGAACTAACATCTCACATGCCATAAAGCCAAAAAAATAATAAAAGGACAGCAGTGGCCTTGTGACTGATACTGAGGTGGTGGACGTAAGTGATGAGCCTCCTCTGGAAATAACACTGAAAAGTCAAACATCTTATTGTTAAATAAAACCCACCAATAATGATGCCCAAGCTTCTACCTCCCAAATATATGACTGAAAATATTTTAAATGATAAAATCTTTTAAAATTTGTTTGAACTACAGTTGATTTACAACATTGTGTTAGTTTCTGGTATACACCAAAGTGATCAATTATATATAAACACACACACACACACACACACACAGTATTCTCCATTTCAGCTTCTTACAGGACTTGAGTCTAGTTTTCTGTGCTATACCATAGAAGCTTGTTGCTTATCTATTTTATAAACGCTGCACTGTGCCTAGTCACTCAGTCATGTCAAACTCTCTGCAACACCATGGACTGTAGCTCACCAAGCTCCTCTGTCCATGGGGATTCTCCAGGCAAGAATACTGGAGCAGGTTGCCATGCCCTCCTCCAGGAGATCTTCCCAACCCAGGGAATGAACCCAGGTCTCCCACACTACAGGCAGATTCTTTACCATCTGAGCCACCAGGGAAGCCCATTTTATATACAGTAGTTTGTATCTTAAACTCCTAATTTATCCCTGCCTTATGGTCACCCCTTCGGTAACCATAAATTTGTCTATGTCTGTGAGTCTGTTTCTGTCTTATAAATAAGTTCATCTGTATATCTAGATTCCACAAACAAGTGACATTACATATTTGTCTTTGTCTGACTTAACGTGATAATCTTTCGGTCCACCCATGCTGCTGAAAATGTCATTATTTCCTTCTTTCTTATGGCTGGACAGCAGTCCATTGTTTATATATACCATATCTTCTTTATCCATTCATCTGTCAGCAGACACTTAGGTGCTTCCATGCCTTGGCTATTGTACATAAGGCTGCTATGAACACTGATATGCATGTATCTTTTCAAATTAAAAGTTTTCTCCAGATATATGCCCAGGAGTGGGATAAATAAACAAGCATTTTTGTAAAAATCAATAAGAAAACAAACCAATTTTAAAATAGGAAAAAAAAGCGAAACTGACACTCCACCCAAGACTATGTACAGATGGCAGGGAATTCCCTGGCAGCCCAGTGGTTAGGACTCCATGCTTCCACTTCAGGGGGCTGGGGTTCGATCCCCGGTCAGGAAACTAAGCCCCATATGATACTCGGAATGGCCAAAAAAAAAAAAAAGGCACAAATGGCAAACAAGCATATGAAAAGATGCTCAGCGGCGTGTGTCACTGGAGAATTGCAAAATCAAACTACAAGAAGATGTTAAGAGCTAACTGTCAGAATGGTTAGGATTCAAAAACATGACAACACTAACTGCTGGCAAGAATGTGGATTCACTGCTGAGAATACAAAACGGTACAGTCACTCTAGCAAACTATTTAGCAGGTCCTTACAAAGCTTAGACTAGTATTGCCATGTGATCCAGCCATTGTTCTCCTAGTTATTTGCTCAGCTGATCTGCAACTATGTCCACACAAAACCATGCATTCAGATGACTATAGCTGGTTCACTCATAATCGGCAAAAAGGAAGTAATCAAGATGTAATTCAACGGTGGAATGGATAAACTATGGTACGTCCACAATGAAATATTATTCAGTGATAAAAAGAAATAAGCTATCTAGCCAGAAATCGATATGGAGGAATCTTAAGTGAATGCTGCTCTGGGAAAAAAGCCAGTCTGAAAAGGTAGGATTCCAGATTGGCTGTATGATTCCAACTCTATAAAGCCTTTATCAGATATGTGTTTTGAAAACATTTTCTCCTAGTGTACAACTTGTCTTTATTTTCTTAACAATATCTTTCACAGAAATTTTTAATTTTAATAAAGTCCAGTTTGTAAGTTTTTCCTTCTTTCTTTTGGTGTTGTGTCTAAAAAGTTCATTGCCAAAACCAAGGTCATCTAGATTTCTCCTATGTGACTGTGTCCTTTAAAGAGCTATTTTAAAGTCCTACCCTCCAGTATCTGTGAATGTGAACTTACAGGGCATTTCCCAGTATAACCAGGTGAGGATGAGTTTCTAACCCAATGATTGATATCCTTAAAAGACAAGTGAAATTCGGACACAGATACGGAGGAAGAAATCCATGTGATAACAGAGGCGAAAATTGGAGTCAAATGTCTACAGACCAAGGAGCTCAAAGATTACTGGCAATCATGAGAAGAGGGAGGCAAGGAAAGATTCTCTCATGGAGACTTTAAAGCCAGCAAGGCTTACTGACAACTTAATGTCAGAATTTTGCCTCCAAATGTGGAAGAATGCATTTTTCTTTTTTAAAATCATCCAGTTTGTAGTATTCTGTTATGGAAAACCTAGGAAAGTAATATATATTATGGCACCAGAATGTTGTGCTGATGTAATAATTACCTAAAAATGCAGAATTAGGTAATGGGTAGAAGATGGAAGAGTTCTGAGGTACAGAAATAACTTAGATTGCCTTAAAAATACTACTGATGCAAATACAAATGTTAGGGATTTCCCTGGTAGTCCAGTGCCTAAGACTTCACGCTCCCAATGCAGGGTAACTGGGTTCGATTCCTTGTCAGGGAACCAGGTCATATATGTTGTGTGGCATGGTCAAAAAAAAAAAAATTTAATTTTTAAAAATTAAATATATAAATACAGATGTTAAAGGCAATTCTAGCAAAGGGGTTGGAAAGAAAAGGGGAATCTTAGAAAAAAAGAGCATATCCCAAACATATAAAAAGTTTTACAGCTCAAAAAGAAAATCAACCCAATGCTTTTTCAAACGGGCAAAAAAATTTTAAAATAAAATTTTTTTCTTAACAAAGGAAAAATACAAATGGTACACAAACAAATGAAGAGATGCTCATCACCCCTGGCCAACAGGAAAATGCAAAAGAAAACAATACTGAGGCATCACCACATCCCTGCTAGAACGGCCGAAACGAAGCATGCACGCACAAAGCAACGCAGAGCAGTCCTGGCGACAATGTGAAGCGACCGGAGTGCCCATTGCTGCTGTTTGGGTCACGTAGTACCTGCTTATTTTTCTTAGAAGCACCTGTCGTTACCTTAAAATTTGCTTGCGTGTGTATGGAATAAGTCTAAATTTATCTGCTTATATGTTTACTGTGTATCACAACCAATAGAAGGACCATGAGGCTGGTGACTTGGTCAGTCTTGTTACCATTTTTGTCATGTCCACACCAAGAAAGATGGCACAAACTGGGCACTCAAAACATACGTATCAAGAGGCGGGAAAGAAAGGAAAGGACGCTAAGATAAGTGAACACGTGGGGCGAGGGACGCAGTCACGGCACGCTACAGAGGGACAGCGTGCTGCTACGGAAGAAAATGGATTTAGATCACCAGAAGGCTACATGCGGAGACCGTTCATTCCAGCTGCATGTCAGAGTTATCCGGAGAGCTCTGCAAAATGCCGATCCCTACACCAAATCGAGTTGAGAACCATTGAGGAAACGGAACCTAAGCTACAGAGCTGCATGCATCTGGGTGTAAATCTGGGACAAGTCACTTAACTTCCCTTTGCCCCAAAGCTCTCACCTACAAAATGGAAACAATATACACTTCCCGGAGTCATTGCCTAAAATTAAGACTACAGAGAAAGTTCTCAGTAAATGTTAATTCTCCTCCCCAGGGAAAACGATGAAATTTTCACTGCCCAGTGATAAATGCTAGTTCAATCATTAACTTATTTCAGACAGTGACTGAAGCCATGAAGTTAAAGACACTTGCTCCTTGGAAGAAAAACTATGAAAAACCTAAGCAGCATATTAAAAAGCAGTTAACATCACTTTGCCAACAAAGGTCCGTATAGTCAAAGCTATGGTTTTTCCAGCAGTCATATATGGATGTGAAAGCTAGGCCATAAAGAAGGTTGAGCACTGAAGAATTGCTGCTTTCAAACTGTAGTGCTGAAGAAGACTCTCGAGAATTCCTTGGACTGCAAGGAGATCAAACCAGTCAATCCTAAAGGAAATCAACCCTGAATAATTTTTGGAAGGATTGATGCCAAAGCTGAAGTTCCAATCCCTTGACTACCTGATGTGAAGAGTCAACTCATTAGACAAGACCCTGATGCTGGGAAAGACTGAGGGCAGGAGGAGAAGGGGCATCAGAGGGTGTGGTGGTGGGATGGCATCGCCGTCTCAATGGATGTGAGTTTAGCAAACCCTGGGAGATGAAGCACAGGGAAGCCTAGTGGGCCGCAGCCCACGGGGTCGCAGAGTCAGACACGACGCAGCAACTGAACAGCAACAATCAATTCACATTTTTCTTTCTTACTTGATTATCAGATTGAACATCTGCATTGGTACATTTAGAAATACAAACTTTTTCTACTCTCCTGATAAGATGATGTCTGAAGCCACATGATTCTCAAACCTGCCTGTAGGTTAATTACCTAACAAGACTTTTTTTTAATATCAATACCAAATGTCCAGACTTAGCCCAAGTCAACTGACTTAGAATCTCTGGGGTGAGAGAGAACATCAGTATTTTTAAAAAAGTTTAACTCAACAGTGATTTTAAAACATAGGCCTGAAAAGCACTGATTTGCATTAATGATATCCCATGCTAACTGCACATGTGAGTCATTCGGGGAGCTCTTAAAAACCAGATTGAGGCCAGAACCCCATCATGACTTACTGATTCACAATCTGTGGATGTAAACCATATCATTTTGCAAAGCTTCATAAAACTCCCCCAATTATTCTGGTGCAGACCCACTGGGAACCATTGCTTTACGCCATGCTTTCAGTCTCCTTGTTGTCCACCAGAAAACATCACTTAGAACTTCCGCTGGCCTCCTGTGCCAAGCCTGCTCAGTGGCTCTTAGTCAGCAGATGAAGTGACGCATCACAGCAGGTCTTGATTTTACAGATCTTTTTAGAACACGTTCATGTGATGCCCCTTGACCCAATCATTTGCCACACACGGTGCCCAGCACTAGCTATACAGTCCATGGTCCTTTCTAACCAAATCCCTGTGAGCGGCTGCTGGTCTGGTAAGGACACCATGGAGTCATATCACTCCCCAAGCTTTATTTCCCTCTAAATGGTATTGCAATGCCAGGACAAATTAAATGAATATCACTGGTCAAATGAATCTGAGTGAAATCCAAGTTGTTTTCTGCACTGAGAAAAAAACTGATCTGTTTGCTTCCCTCAGAGAGGTCATAAAAGTAGGGAAAACAAAGATGATCCCTGAGTTAAGAGCATTTCCAAACTCAACCTAAATCCAGCAGCAAAAACCTTAGAAAATGATTTCAGGGGTGTCAATCAGTCAGAAGACACACCACCATGGCGGCGCTATCAGGCAGATCGTAGTGCAGTGTTCACATAACCAGGCATTAATTTAGATTTATTAAGTATATTAATTCATATGATCCTCACAAGAACCCTATATATAGGTATTATAATTATTCTTATTTCATGGATAAAAAGAAAAAAGGAACAGAGGTTAAATATTTTGCCCAAAGTCACATAGCTAGTAGGTGGCAGTTTCTGAATCCAGTCAACCTGCTTCAGTCCATCATCTTGCCTACTCCACTACTTCAGCATAGAGATGAGTGATGGCTAAGTTCTTAAAAAAAAAAAAAAGTTGAAGTCTGCAGCAGAAACTGGATATCAGACCATGTGTACCTAGGGCAAGCTACTTAACCCCTCGGAGCCTACTTTTGCATCTGAAAAACAGAGATCATAATAGTACCTGCCCCGATGAGTCGAGGTGACAATTCAACAAGACCATGCACATAATGTGCTTCTAGACAGTGCCCGGCACGTCTAAGAGCGGTCAGTGTCAGCCATTATTATTATCTGTATCGGCCCAAGCAGTCAGGGGGAAATTAAAACCTATGAAGCTGAAAATGTTCCCTGCTGATCTTAGATCTGTAGACTCCCATTACAGCAGAGCAAACGAAGCAAGTTAACAACAGATAATTCACAAAACCTTAAACTGTCACTGAGGAAAACCCCCAGCCCCTCCAGTCCAAGACTATGAGTCAGTCTGGAAATGGAAAGCTCTATTTGCTATAGTTCTGCTGTTTTTAGAAAAACATACTCAAGTATCAAGTTGTAGAAATGTAACTGCACCAGGAGCTAGACTTTGAAGTAGCTGCAGACTGTGGTGGACTTTGGTTAGAGAATGTGTCACAGGAGAAGACTCCCCTCCGGTGGTAAACATCACTTTCCTCAGTCACGTTCGTATAAACAAAAGAAAAACAAAGTAAGGATTCAAACAGGTAACAGTCACCATATGCTGGCTGCTAAGTCACTTTAGTCGTGTCCGACTCTGTGCGACCCCATAGACGGCAGCCCACCAGGCTCCCCTGTCCCTGGGATTCTCCAGGCAAGAACACTGGACTGGGTTGCCATTTCCTTCTCCAATGCATGAAAGTGAAAAGTGAAAGGGAAGTCGCTCAGTCGTGTCCGACTCTTAGCGACCCCATGGACTGCAGCCCACCAGGCTCCTCCGTCCATGGGATTTTCCAGGCAAGAGTGCTGGAGTGGGGTGCCATTGCCTTCTCCACACCATATGCTTGTGACTGTATTAAACGTTTTCCATGTATTACCTCACCTAATCTTCACAACACTTTTCCCACCCACAGGAAGCCAACAACCCACTGGGTTAATCTCACTTTTAAGTTCATGACTACACATCTCAAGCAGGCACTCAGCGCTGCCTAGCAATCCAATTCCATTTCCCTTAGTTCACTTTCCCACTCTCCAGAAGGACTATGTCACAGGTATCTCCTAACGCCTCTTCTCCTCTCCCCCGCTGCCCTTACTCTCAGCCAGTGGCTGCCTTCATAGACAGATGGTGCCTCTACCACCTGTCTGCATCTGTACTTTCCTCAGCTTCCCCTCTAGATACAATGGAATATATGTTCCTATTCATTTCAAAGCCAACTGCTCACCAGCACTGGGGTCTCCTCTCTGAGGTATTCAAGTACTTCCCCTGAAATGTTCCCATTTTCCCCTTTTTTTGAATTCAATCCCACTACCACATAAACATATTCTAGTTTCCCCTATCTTAAAAGAAAATTCCACTTGACTTTAAGACCCCTCTACTCTACCAAAGTTTTTATTGTTAAAATGATGAAAATCCTCTTAATTGCCAAACTATTCTCACGTATTCACCATGGATGACCACCATCTCCCTCTGGCTTCCCTTCCTCTTCTCTATCTACACTCTCAACCTAGGTGGTTTCACTTAGTCCTTTAATTTAAATACCACTTATGTGCTAATGATTCCAAAGACCAATTCTAGCCCTAAAATCCCCTAGGACTTTAGACTTAAATTTCCAATGGCATATTTGACATACCAACTTAAAAATCTACTAGGTGGTTTATATTATATATGTTTTACCACAATTAAAAAAATCTACCAGGTGATTGACAGATAGAGGACAGAGAGATGAAAAACAAGCATGGCTAAATAATAATAGGGTCTAGGTGGTAAGCATATTCACTGTAAAATCCTTCCAAGTATATAGTTCATATGTTGTATGTTGGGGAAAAACCCCAACATAACCCTAACATATTATGTTAGGAGTCTCAACATAATATATTCAAAAAATCTTTGATTCCATCCACTTACAGCGTTCTCCCATCTCATTAAATAGCAAGGCAAAAGGAGGCAAGGCAAAACCCAAAACTCAGCCTTGAGTGGCTCTCTCCCACCTGGAATATAATTCCATGAAGGCAAGGACGCTGTTCATCTAGCAAAGTCCTAGCACACAGGAGGTGTTCAAAAATACCTGTGGAATTAATCATGAATTAATGCTCTGTTTCTCCCTAAGTCCTACAAGCCTCGCTAGTCCTTGAGTGAGAATGGCGCTCTTGGCCTCCAAACCGCCCCAGCCCAGGGAGCAAAAACTGTCCTAAGACCCGATCATGGCTTCTCACCAATCACAGCGGTTCCACGCTCGTCAGCGAGAGTTCAACGCCTTTCTTTACCACGGAACCAACGTGACTCCTGCCCCAAACCTGTGACACACAGGACCCGTGACACGTCACAGCGCAGCTGGGCCTCACACTGCCCAGGCTGTCTTCCCCCAAGGACTCAGCGGCCCCTGACCTCACTTTGCCCAGGGCCTGCCCGAATCCCGCCCCAAGACCTCCCTGTGGTGGCTGGGGCCACAGTCCACTCTTCAGTGGGCACCAGCGGCATCTTCCTCTCAAGACCATGGCTGGACCCAAGCCTGCCCGCACGCTCCTGTGCAGCAGCCCCTCTGCCCTCCCCCGCGTCCCACCTGGCCCCCGCGGCCCTCCTCACCTGGACCTGCCCCGCCCCGCCTGCCCCAACCGCCCCGCCCGCCTCCAGCCCCCTCCCTTGCCGGTTGGGTTCACGCGGGAGCTTCAGGCCGGGCGAGATCGGTGCCATCCAATCCTGGGGGCTCCCGTGGGCCTGCGCACGGAGCCTCGCCCCGCCCCAGAGCCCTCTGCTCGCAGTGCTGCCCTCTGCTGGCCTTCCGAAGCACTGCCGCGATCCCCGCGGACCGGGTGGTGGATTTCCTGTGGTCCCTGGTCCACTGCCCTGTGTATGCTCCTTCCCACTGCCAGCAACTCTCTGAGCTATGGCCGCATCCACTGAACCACTGAGGACTGTGTTCTCTCGGGGGTGATCGCCTGGTCCACATCTGCCCCTAAGCTTCCTACTGAATTGGAGAGGAGCCGGGATAGGGTGCTGGTTTGCAGTGTCAAGATAAGGCACGCAGTGTTTAGGCACTTCCAGCAGGATAGACTACGGCAAAAGGAGTCACTAGCCTGTGCCAGAATGCGAGGTCATTTAGCTGCTAAGTCGAGTGAGACAGTTTCAGCTAGGGTGGTCAGTGTAGGGGAATTCAGTATAGCCATTGTCTCAGTACTACAAGCCAGAATCGTTTCATCCTAACAAGAGCGCCTGTCTTCATTTGGTCCTGACCAGAGCCACTCCCGTTAACCTGATTCCCTTAAGGCATGATGAGACCTGCCTCACTTAGCCCACAGCCTGGTCCAGGGGAGCCCGATCATTGAACTGAGCCGGCACTGAGCAAAACCAGTCGCCCTCTGTCCAGGCATAGGGGTCAATTTCCTGCTTGGTGAGTCACAACAGCTGTCTACTCTCCACCAGAGGCCTGGCCATCCCTCAGCAGCCACGGCTTCCTCCAATCAGGATAGGATTCCTCCTTAAAAGCTGGGCTCCTGTTTGATGTTTCTGTAGTTCTCATAGCGTCTCATGCCTAAAGTCTGCGCACCATCACTGTTTCGCAAATCTGAGCAGCACAGATGAATCAGAATGTTCTATTGATGTGTCCCTACATATTACGCGGCTGTCATGGGGAAACACAGAAGTGTCACCCGTGGCACAGGGAGATCACTGAATGGACACTGAATGAACACGTGGTGGAAGTGGTCCCTGAGGTCTCATCCTGTCCCTCAACTTTCTCTTAAACCATATCCTATTCCCAGTGGTTACATACCCAAGAGGCTGCTTCTGTTTTCACCAGTGAAAAATTTGAAGAATTATAAAGTTAGTTTTTCATCAAAATTTCTGCCATTCTTTGGCAGTCTTGCTATCACCAGTACTACAAGCAGTCTTGCAGGCCAAGATTTAAGTCCCTCCTTTGCTACTGAGAAGTCCCCTTTCTAGCCTGACTGAGGAGTGGCTTGGTTGCCCCCTCCCTGCTGCCCCCAGACACCACCTTTCTATATCCTGCTCGGTTCCAGGTGGATCCCTGGGGAAGCTCAACTAGTGTAGCAGCAGTGACCAGCACAGAGGTGATGCAGATTCTGGAACCTCAGTCTGCATTCTTGACCCTGGTCTGAGCACCCAGACTCCCTCAGGATGGACTCTGAGAGCCAGGCATACTTCTGCTCTCCATTGAGTTGAGACGCATCTGCTCCTTTCAAGTGCAAGAATTTACTGCCCAAATGGCCACTCATCTCAAGCTGTGAGTCTCCAGACACAATCAAAGAGGACCCTTGAGGGCCTCCCAGATCCCAGGAAACAGCTTGCACCCAGAACCTCAGGACCCCAAGTCATGTCTTCACAGCCCCCAAGGCCCATGTTCAAGTTCAGGATTTTCTAAGCCTTTCTTGGGGCCAGGGAAGAGTGGATAATTAAGAACAAGCAACACTGACAAAAAGAAAAAAAAATCATTTCAGCCACACTACCCTTCCACAGGCTTCGTCGTGGCACAGACCTCTGCTTTACAGCCTGGTTTATTTTTGGATGGTGCTCTTCACACGGGCACTACCAAGTGTGAGTCAATGGGGACTGCAAGCTTGGAAGAAGCTGCCGGGCCTCTTCTGTGTGTTTCTTTCTCTCTGTTCAGTTTTAAGATACTTCACATAAAAGACTCCATAAAAATAAATTGTGGAAAGTACAAGGCCAATAAAAATCCCAGTGGAAGCTGAACACTAGTTTATTTAAGAAGCCAAAGAACATGCACTTACCTCGTTCTGGATTCCCAGCTGTCTAGTTTCTGGGCCTAGCACATGGTCAATGCCCCATAAATATTAATTGATCGATCCATTAGTTGGTTGCTCGCCCATCTGCAGAGCAACGGTCTACTGCTCTGCTTGCACACACACACAAGCCTAAGGAGAGAGTCCTTAGGCTTTGATGGGAGAGTTGCTAAGTTGGCAGGGGAGCCTGCCACAATGCCCTGCCTTCTACTTCCAGCTCTGCTTATTAAGAGTCAAATAATGATGTGGCAGAAAGTGAATTGCAAACACTGCCAAATTCTAAGAGAGGAGCTGGACGCATGCCTTTCAGGCCTCATATATTTGGTCCTCTTGGTCTGTGCCAAGCCCTGTGCTTTGCAGCAAAAATCCAGATGTTGCCATCTTACTGCATCTTATTAGCTGGACAGAATAGGGTGCATGCAGAAGGCAACGTCTTTGTTCTTTTCTAATGTCTTTCAAACTCAATGCTCAGATGCATTTTTTCCCCGGGCGTCTTGCATATAAAACCTTGGGCAGGTCTATAACTTTGAGCACCCAGAACAGTCCTTTTCAGTGTAAGACTCCCTCTGACTTCTTATCTAACTCTTGGGCTCTCTCTGTCTTGAGGCCAGGACTGCTTTGGGCTAGAAATAGGCATAGGAAGTGGCCACTTCAGTTTCTCCTTTCTTACCCAAATTCACACCCACATTCTACCCTCCAGACCCAGCATCTGACACCTCTGCATCTGGAATCCAACACAGGGCCCTCTGCTGACTGTTTGTCCTGAGAAAATCCTGGGCTTACCCTAAGAACTTCCTCAAGAATTCTTTTTGAGATACCTCCAAGGGCAGCGCCATGGCTTGGGCGATGTTGCCATTCGCCAGTTGTTTACAATGCCCTCCCTCTTTTCAAATGACGAAAGGGCCGCCTTCAGGTCATTCTGAAACTTCCTACAGAACACGCCCTGCCAATACATGAGCAGTCATGGCATGGTTGAAGCAGAGTAAAGAAGATCACTTTTCAAAATTAAACTTTTTTATTTTGAGATTATTGTCGATTCACGTGCAGTTATATGAAACAATACGGATGGTCTCCTGTGCTCTTCACTCAGTCTGCCCCAATGGTAGCACCTTACAAAACTAACAGAACATCACAACCAGGATATTGACATTGATGGATCCATCCCTCTTGTTCAGATTTCTTTTACTTGTACTCATTTTTATGTGTGTATTTTCAGTTCTCTACAACTTAAAATTTACATACATAATACTGTACATCAGCTGTGTTTCAATTTTTTGAAAAAGTTCTACATAATTTTATCACAGGAGTAGGTTCGTGTATCCACCACAACAGTCAAGATATGAAACAGTCTATCACCATAAGAATGGTGCCCCTTTATAAGCACACCCACTTCCCTCCTACCTGCCCCTCCTCCCCTGCTGCTGCTGCTGCTAAGTTGCTTCCGACTGTGCAACCCCATAGACGGCAGCCCACCAGGCTCCCCCGTCCCTGGGATTCTCCAGGCAAGAACACTGGAGTGGGTTGCCATTTCCTTCTCCAATGCATGAAAGTGAAAAGGGAAAGTGAAGTCCCTCAGTTGTGTCCGACCCTCAGTGACCCCATGGACTGCAGCCCACCAGGCTCCTCTATCCATAGGGATTTTCCAGGCAAGAGTACTGGAGTGGGGTGCCATTGCCTTCTCCGCCCTCCTCCCCTGCTTCCTCCTAAATCTAGAGTAACCACAAATCTATTCCCCATTTCTATAACTTTGTCATTTTAAGAATGCTATATAAATGGAATCATGCTGTGAAAACTTTTGCGATTGACTTTTTTTCCGGCATAATTCTCTAGAGATGCATTCAAGCCTGAATCAATAGTTTACTCCTCTTGGTGTGAATGTACCAAAGTTTGTTTAACCATTCACCTGCGTGAAGGGCATCCAGATTATGTGCAGTTTTTGGCTATTACAAATAAAGTTGCTATAAAGATTCATGTACAAGTTTTTGTGTGAATATGTTTCCATTTCTCTGAGATAAATGCCTAATATGCAGTTGCCAAGTCCTATGGTAATTGTATCATTTTTATAAGGAATTGCCAGTCTTCCAGAGTGACTGTACAGTTTTATATTTCCATCAGCAATGTATGAATGACCAGTTTATCCATATCTTCACCAGCATTTGATATTGTAATTATTTTTTACTCAACCATTCTGATAGGTGTATAAAGATATCTGTGGTTTGACTTTGCATTTCTCTGATCACTAATGAGATTTAACACCTTTTTATATGCTTCCTTGTCATTTATATATAATCCTCAGTGAAATATCTGTTCATTTGCTGTTTTCTAATTGGATTTTTGGTATTCTACTCTTAAATTTTGAGAGCTACATTCTAGATCCTAGTCTTTGGTTGGACACATAGCTTGCAGATAATTGCTCCCAGTTTACAGTTTGTCTTTTCATCCTCTTAATAGAAACTTTCACAGAGAAAAGGATAGATTTTTCATTGTTCCTTTTATGGATTGTGATTTTGATGTCAAGTGTAAGAACTCATTGCCTAGCCCTAGAACCCAATCCAGGGTTTCCCAGGTGGCACAGTGGTAAAGAATCTGCCTTCCAATTCAGGAGACACAAAGGATCCAGCTTTGATACCTGGGTCAGGAAGATCCACTGGAGGAGAAAATGGCAACCCACTCCAGTACTCTTACCTGGAGAATCCTATGGACAGAGGAACCTGGAGGGCTGCAGTCCATGAACTCGCAAAGAGCTGGACACGACTGAGTATGCACGCAAAGCAACAACACAAGATCCAGTCCTTTCCTTTTATTCTTCTAAAATTCTCATGGCTTTACAATTATATGTGAGTCTGTGATCCATTTTGAGTTTGTTTCAGTTTAATGCTGGGAGCCAGCATGAGGAATTCCGCCCGTGACAAGGTCATGAGGAAGGAAGCTGACATACACAAGGTCTGATCAGAATTCAGGAGTTCGCCCTGGCATTTCCTGAGCATCCAACCCCCCAAAAAATAAGAATCTGCCTGCTTTTCCACTCTTCTGATATTCTCTGGAAAAAAGTCAACTCTCAGGGCTTTAGTCTTCTGCATTTGAAAGGGATGTTTCCGTTAAACCCCCTCTGATAGCTCTCTAGCTTGCCCAACAGATTCCCCAGACCTCTTACAGCTTGTGAGTTGCTTACAGCCCCCCAACCTCGAGAGGCACAAAGCTTAAAAGCGTCTTAAAGATACAGAGCCTTTTCTAAAGAGTTAAAAATCATATTGGTGATGGGTTTTCACTGTTGACTCAATGATTGCTGCCAGGCCTCCATATTCTTTATCTTTTAGGCACCTGGGAGGATGTTAATCAATGTAAACAAGATATGGAAAAAGATATATAGTAGTTTTGATGTTAACAACACTAGACTTTTGAGTTAATTACTTTTCTCTTTGTTATATATCACTGCACTCCTCTTGTGTCCTTACTATGTAAGAATGTAACTTTATTTAGTGCTTTCTGAGAGTGGCACCAGACTTTGGGAAGATCAACACAAATAAGTCTTCTGGTTGACAAACCCTTATCAGAAAAAAGGCTGTAAAATGTTAATTGGCCCTTTTGGCTGGAAGATGATGTAAGTTACCTAAGACTTGTGTATACAACTAGGTATGCAGAGAGAAAAGCCTGGTTTTGATAAGAGTCTGGACTGCTAACACTGCATAATTTTGTATTACCCATTGATCTCTATGTACAATCAAAAAAAGGTATAAAAGGCCTTCTGAACAATAGGGGCCGGAGCCAGTCGCTGGACTGGTTTCCCCCGTGTCTCTCTCTCTCCTTTTCTCCCTTTCCCTCCCTCTGCTCTTTACTTTAATTTCAGGCTGAATTCCCATCTGGGGCGCAGAGGCTTGCCAAGTCTACTTACTTGCCCTGGCTGTTAAGACTCACGCGAAAGGGAGCCTAAGGTGAGGCACCCTTAGATATTCAAGCAAGCGCTGGTGGCCCAAGGTAGATGGTGCAAATTCCTTGTCTGGAATTTTATTGGTCTTCTGCATAATCCAAGTTATTCAGCCCTCTTTCTCCACTTAATTCTCCTACTACACTATTTCTTCCTAATCTAATCTTATATTAATAAATAAACAAGTCTTTCTTCGCCAATGCCATCCACGCTTCAAATTCCCTGGATCCACCGGGGCTGGACCCCGGCAGTTTAAGGTGTAAAATCAGTAGGGTTAATGGGGGATTTCTGTTGTTGTTTCGTTGTGGGTTTGTGTGTGTGTGTGTGTGTATGTATGTTCATTTATTGAAAGGCCATTTTTTTCCCATTAAATTTCTTCTGTACCTTTGTCAAACATTAATTGGGAATATTTGTGCAGAGTTATTTCTGCATTCTTTATTCTGTCCCATTGAACTATATGTTTATCCCTCTGATAGACTATACTGACAAAGGATAGATTATACTTTGATCATTGTAGCTATATAGTAAGCCTTATTATTTAGTACAGTGATTCTTCTCCCTTCAGTCTACTTTTTCAAGATTATTTTAGCTATTCTAGGGTTTTCACCTTTTCAGAACATTTTTAAAAATAAAAATATAAAATAAAATTTATAAAATGGATTTTAGAATAAGCCTATCGATGTCTACAACATGCTTTCTTGGGAATCTGATAGGAATCACATTAGGCCTGTAAATTAATCTGGGGAGAATTGACCTCTTTACTATGTTGAGTTGGGAAGGCCATTTTTGCTCTGCAGTTTAGTGATGAATGTGTGTATGTTTGAGCAACCTAATACAAATAGTGTGCTGGCAGATAATAGAAGCTTAATAAATATTTTTGGTGAAAAGGAAGGATGGGAGAGCCTGGCAAAATCTTGAAAAGCTTGCATCAGTGGTTCCCAAATTTGGCCACACATATAATCCTCTGCCGACAGGAAAAGTACAGATTTCTGGGTTTCACTTCAGCCGGCCCTGCTGGTTCAGATTCTCCAGGGTTGAGGCCAGTGGACCTCTATTTTTAACACTCTCTGTAACTGATCCTCAGGTACAGTCAGGTTTGAGAACACAATACAGAAACTTGGAAGCAGTTTGCAGGCAATGAGCTGAGCCCCTTAGGACCACACTGTTCTTTTTGATATTTGCCCTGAAACAAAGGAAGTGGCAGCTGAAATCAAGTTCACTTAAGGCAAATGAACAAGTCCTTCAAGAAATATGGCTCAAAATGCGTAAACAGCCCTGGAGGGAGGGGGAAGGTCCTTTCCTATAAGGAGAAAGAGTGGATTCATTTAGAAACTGTAGCCACCCATTTCTTTTCCAGAGAAAATAAGAAACCAGAGTTCAGAGGACTGCAAGCAGCTGCAAAGTTGTAAATAACTGTTATTTATTCACTGCATTGACTACTTGATTAATCCCCTAAACTTGAGGCCATGAAACTGTGCAACGGGGCCCCGAGGGAGCTGACTCCAGCCCTGAGTGTTGGAAACAAGACTGTTCAGATGCCTGTAAACTTCTTTCCAAATAACCTTTCAGACTTTTCTATTATAAAAGAAAGTGAAAGTGAAGTCACTCAGTCGTGTCTGACTTTTTGTTTGTTCTTTCTCTCTGCTGTTTCAATTTTTTTAATTTTCAGTGTAAAATTCATTATTTAAGTAACAAATATACAAAGTAAAGGAATTTTTAACAAAATATTCCCCTAATTCCATCACCGGAACACTGGGCAATTTCTACTAATATTCCATTGGCTCACCTTCCCTGCTCTTCACTGTATTCCTCCGTGTGCATACACGCTTTTCTGTTGCTTTTTATTCAACTAGCATACAATTTGGAGTTGTTATGTCAAACATTTTCCTAAGTTGTGACTTTTCAGTATTTACTTTACTTGTTTCCTTGGCTGCGTAATATTCAATAGTGCTAATATACTAGAACTGCTCTTTTTCACCATGTTGTCTTTAGTATTACCATATTTTATCCTATTACCATTTCTATTCTATTCTTTTTTTAACCAAAAATAATTTTTAATATTATTACTGATATATTCCAAGGCATTCCTGCCATTTTTAGTTTGCTGTTTTACTCAAGAATAATGAGACAAACATCTTAAACAGATATTTTCTTATTCTGAATTATTTCTTTGGGATAAATTCTCGGGAATATCACTGTTAGGTCATTGGGCATAAGTATCCTTATGGCTTTTGGTATTTCTGAGAATACCAAATTCACCAAAATTTTGCCATAATTGGATAGTACTTTTTAAATTTTGCAAATGTGGTAGATGCAAATGTATATATTAGCATTCATTATTTTTTATTAGAATGTGTCTACCATTTGTATTTTTATCATATACATTGTCTGTTTAAATACTTTATTGCTCTATTATAAATTATAATGACCTTTCTAAATATTATAGACATTAATCTGTATTCACAATTATGTACATGTTTCCCTATCCACTGCTCCTATTTTTACATTAATTTTGTCATTGTTACTAAACAGAAGTTTTAACTTTTCCAATATTGTCAACTTTGCAATTCTTGCTTGTTACACGCTTTGTCTATTGCAGGCTACCAGAGAAAGTTACTACGCCTCTGTAGATCTGATAAAACCAGAGTCTATTTTCTTCCAGTTTTCCTATGCTTTTTTTTTTTTTAATCAAACTCTATGTAGTTTTAGTGGATGAAGTTAATTTGGAACCTAAGTCATCTTTTCCAGCTGTTTCAGTTCTGCCTACGGAGCTGGCCTCTTCCCCCGCACTCATTGCCGTAAGCCCCTGTCATATAGCACTTGGTGTTCCTTGGCTCACACTGCGGCCCACCAAGCCTGCTTCCTGTGTACGCTTGGTAGCTCCAAGTTTTAGGACTTTAGTTTTTGCTCTGGTGGTGGCTATCTGGTAATAGTGGATCCGCCATTTCACTCTTCCTTTTTTATTAGAGGGTCCATCTTATTTTTCTTTCCTATAATTTTTAGAATCAGAGCCCAAAAAGGAAAATATTCTTAAAAGAATGTATTACCATTTGGAATTGCATGGGGAAAACCCAGACAGATAACAAAACATATTACTCCCATAGCCTTTGAGCCAAGTCTCTCTTCAGATTTCTGCAAGGGATCTGGGGGCACTTTGAATACCATGGAAATTCCTTCAACCAGTGGAGAACCCAAAAGTACCAGCTGCAACAAAGCATGTGTCCCAGAAAGTGTGACCACTGCACACTTCTGGTACAGTGAGAATGTACCCTTTATTGGTTTATCTTGACGTGAGAGGTTGATTCTCAAATTCTTCCACCAGAGGAAGTCCCACGTTGAGCTCGCAGGGACCCATGCATGCGCCTGCATTCACACACACACACACACACACACACGCAGAGCTTTATTCAACATAAACCCCAGAACTAAAGAGGGTCACAAAAAATGAGTTTCAGAAGTGACAAGCATGCTTTTTTTTTTTTTGAAGTTGCTTCTTAAGTGGGCCAGACCTTCCATCCCAGGTCACCTTCTCAGAGCCCCACTGGCCTCCTTCCTGATCGTAGAGTATGTGGGTACATTCTTTAGACCAACATCTGAGGCTCTTCCATGTGATCAGGGTCAGAAGGATGTCCAGGCAGAAACCCTCAGGTTCTGCCTCTGGAGATTGTCCCACTTCTTCTGTTCACCTAACACAATAGCAGCTTTTATTGGATTGCTTTGCCATTTGGCCAGCAGCCTTCCCTAAACAGAACAGTTCAATTGTCTTTTTAATCTTACTGGGCAGCAGTGGTTGTCTTAGCCTCAGAAGAGAGAAGCAGGAGGACGCATGACATGTGATGGAAAGACGTGTGTGTTATACAAGTCCACGTGGACAGGCACATTCTAGGGGAAATGTGAAAATGCACCAGCAGGGTAATCAGACAGCAGCGGTGTGAACCTGCCCCTCATAGCTGCGTGATCTCAGACAAATTAAATCCCTTCTAAGCTCCATTTAGAAAAGAGGAATAAGAATGCCACTCAAAGTTGAAGATTCAATGACGTCATTTATAGAAAGTACCTATATACTATTACTGTCTTAATATCTGAAAGAACCAAATAAAATAGTCTGTTACACAATTTTAAAGGATGCATGACTACATCCATAAGCAAAGTCCCATTATACCCTCCAAAACGGCTCCGTACTTCCAGGATGAAAGAGAAAATGTATACAACAGAGGCCCTTAACCTTTGGGAGATTTATTCTCCTGGAGAACTTGAAGAATGTTAAAAGTTACTTTTTCCAAAAGATGCACCAAGTCAACATTCTAACTGTAGAGCTCCCCACCTGCCTCGAAGCACATCTGTGGGCAGCTCCATGGAGCCCAGGCTGGGAACTCACGCCTTGAGCCTCACCGCCCACAGGCCCACCTGCTGTCGGCAGGGAGAATAAGGGACCATGGCAGGACTCAGCTTAACTACATCCCAAACCATCATCCATCGGAGGGCTATTCAGTCCACCCTGAATCTTGACATCTCTGCCACGAACCAGTGCTTCTCCTCACCCCACCTCACACCCCATGCTTGGGCACAAGCTCTTTGTCTACAAGGAAAAAAAGAAAGACAGTGTATTGAATGCATTAATAAGGCTGCATCATCTCACTGCTGTAATGTCCTCCTTTATGATTTATGATTAAAAGTAGCTAACACTTTTTGAGTTCTTACTACATGCCACAGAGTGTGCTAAACACGTGACACAGATTGTCATTTAACACTCCCAGGAACAGCATGAGGTGGATTTCATTATCTCCACAGGGCAGTCAGTTAGCTGCATCTTAGATGGTTTAAAGGGGCTACCCTTGTGGCCCAGCTGGTAAAGAATCCGCCTGCAATGCAGGAGACCTGGGTTCGATCCCTGGGTTGGGAAGATCCCCTGGAGAAGGGAAAGACTACCCACTCTAGTATTCTGGCCTAGAGAATTCCATGGACTCTACAGTCCATGGGGTTGCAAAGAGCTGGACATGACTGAGTGACTTTCACTTCACTTCACTTCATTTCACCAGATGGTTTAAAAAGTCACTTGCTGCAGGTCATTTAGTCAGTGAGTGGCGGAGCCTAGCTTGGAGCTGTGCTCTCGTGACTCTGATCTCTGCCTCCTCCCTTCAGGGTCCTGCAGATCTCCTAGGACGTTCTGTAAGTACTGACACTTTCGGTCCTTAACTGTTTCCCCATGGATCCCCAAAGCATTGCTCACCCTATTTTCTTTTATCTCTCCAGCCCTGAGGAGCCCCCTCTAGGAAGATTGCCCTCCACGTATAAGCTGCTCTCTGCTTGCTTTACACTTTTGTGAACCTGTAATGCATCACTTCTAAAGTTGTCAGAGTGTCCAACTCTCCCATAAATGACATGCAGGGTCTTCAAAGCCTCCGTGTCATCCTCTCTATTAACGCATTGCTTCCTATTTCAGATAAGAGCCAGCCCATTTGTCATATTTGAATTTCAAATATCCACCCACCTTATCGGCTTGCCTGCAACTGTCCTTTGAGAGTCCAGTTCAGTCATTTGTGATGAAAATGTAGCTGGGACACAATGTAAATGAAAGTGAAAGAGCGTGTTTCAATTATACCTGAATCTGCACAGCCAGTGCCTCGGTAAGTTTCAGTGTGTCATGAAAACACGTTGATGCGAAAGCTTCTTGAACATTCAGCGTTTTTCAAATACCAGAACTACCTGGGTTGTAGGCACGTGAACAGAATTCGAGAGTGTAACCCTCTCCACTTGCAGTCTTACAGTTTCTGTGACACTTACTCCTCCCGTGTCTTCATCAGTCTGATCTGACTCCAGCCTGGTCATCCCAGCTTCTGGTAGCAGTTCGTGTGAACAGTTTGGCTTTCTTGATCAAGAAAGAGCTCACTGTGTTAAAACCACAGGGGCTCTAGAGAGGCGCCACACCACGTGTCATCAAGACTCTTCTCTGAAATACATTTAGCCCACGGGAAGGCAGAACCGCACAAAGTAACCACGGAGCGAGCGCTGAGGAGAGACAGTGGGCCTGGCCGCGTGCTGCAGGCAGCGGAGGTCCATGAAGGGGTCCTGAAGTGGGAGACCTGGGGCTGGATTCCGACTCCATCACTTACTTACTGATGACCCTGGGAAAGTCCTGAATGCGCCATCGGTATAGCGTGAAGTGTCAGGGCATAGGGTGGTTGCCTTGGAACAGGGAATATGATGAGTCCCATGAAGAGGTGTGACCCCAGAGGGGAAGCACGGGGAATGCTGTAATGCCCATGGACCACCACCCAGCCAGAGTAGAGACACTGACCCCCTCTAGAAGAATCTAGCCCAGCTTCATTCCACCCACAGTGCTACCCACCTGAGGGGGCCATCATCTGTGTCCTCAGCCTCCTCGATGTCTTCCCACTCGCTGTCACTCTCATGGACACTCCTGGAGGCAAAGACTGTGAGAAAGAACCCCAGAAACAGAACTGTGGTAAGGGAATGGTCCCTGAACCTGCCTCCAAACATTCTCCACAGGGTAGCCGGTCTCCCAGTGAAGGGTTGATAGTAAGATACACTCCATCCTCCGAGGTAGGAGAAAGGGTCCCAGGTGGATGGTGCATGTCACGTTCCTCATTATCACTGTACAGTTCAGGACTAGAAACCAGAAACCCACGTGTCTTCCAGGGTTGATCACAAACCCCACTCCCCACCTTCCCTTGCCTTCAGGATGCCGTCATGACATGTCGCAGGCAAGCCAGCCAGGCATCAGACAGTTCCTGCCAGAGACCCCTCTGGGGCCAGGAGGTGAACAGTGAACAGGGTGCGGCCCTTGACCTTGAGGAGTCCATGATTTAATGGGAAGAGTGAGCAGTGAACAGATGTTACAGTCAGGTAGTTAGTGCTACAGGACAGAATGTTATGAGAGTGGGCAAGCTCCTTGCTGAGTCCAGGAGATGGTGGGGGACTCGCCAGAGGACACGGATCAAAAGCAGAGCTCTGACCCATGCTTCATATGGGAAGACAGTCAGACCTCAGGCAAGTTTATTAACTTCTCTAGAGCCTCGGTTTTTTCATCCGAAAAAATGGGAAGGTCACGAAACTTATAGGAGTGTTGGAGTGCTTAAGTTAAATAATTCTGATACAGCCAGCCAGGCTCCTGGTACAGGGTAAGTTCTCAGTAAATGGAGGAGTTCGTGGTAACTACTACGATCATAGTTCTTTCAACAGAGGAATTAGATGGAAAGGTCCAAAGCAAGAGGCTCAGAACAACTCAAGCAGGCGACCTTCAAGGCACTTTGTGCAAATATCAGGTCCTTTTCTGAGCATTTCAAAAGTGCTTATTTGGAGAGGCAGCTAGCTGGAGTGACATTTACTCCCTGCGTGACGTAGGAAGCAGGTGAACGGCGAGGCTCATCGTCTGGCGACGAAGATGCAGACGCAATGGCAAAAGAATAAGGCTTCCAGGGGTTTCCAAAAGTCACCACACACTCCGTTTTGATTAGAAAGAGCAGTTCATGAAGATGACAGAGCATTTTGCACGGGGCTTCCAACATGCAAAGAAGGTACTCAGAAAATATCTGTAGAGAGTCTGGTTAGAGAAGATGAGCAGGAGAATCTAGAAGAAATGCACACAGGTTGATCTTTGCACCAAATACACGGGTCCTTGTTTATCAGCCTCCTTACCCACCCCCATATCAACAGGTCGGCTTTGTCAGTATCCCCTGCCCTCCCCTTCCCTTTCCTGCAATACGTCTTCCCCTTAAAATCAGCGCTGGCAACTCCCTGTAGCCAAGAGCTCCCAAACACCCGTACAGGTGGCCCTCCTTCTGGCACAGCCAGAGCAGCTGTCTCAACCTGAGTTTTGCTGTCACAGAGACACTCTTTCTGCTCATGAGAGATACAGGGTCCAAGCAAGTGTGCATTTCATGTCAATATGCACACAGTCCTGTGTTTAAAAAGGGTCTCTATTCTGTAAGGACATTCACTTTAAGAAAACATTTTAAAATCGCTAATCACTGTAAGAAATTGGTTTGAAACCTTAAACTACTCGACCAAATTGTGTAGAAAAATGTGTTTCTTTGTAAATATAGGGAGGGAACATCGTGGAAGCTTTACCAAAGGACAGGAAATCCAGCCTGGTGCCCAGGCCCATTCTGTTCCCCTCCCCGAACCCCTCAACAGCCAACCCGTCCCACCTTCCCTGCCAAGAAGCAGGTGGCAACAGGATAACGCCTGGCTGTCCACACCTCACCTCCACGACTGTGCTCCTCCAATCTTTCTAATAATCTCCATGCTCTCCAGATTGGATCTGGGGCTCTAGCTGCTGGCCCCACCAGGAGAGAGATCCAGGGAAGCCATCAGCCTGAGACGCAAGAAGCAAAGCTGCTGGGTGTCTGGAGAAGGGTTAGTGATCTCCAGGGTGACATTCTGGCCATTCTGGTGACATTCTTACCTCAGGAAGAATCACCGCCCTTCCATCCACCCTCCCACCCAGGCTCCCGACTGCTCTTGGAGCTCTGACCTGGGGTTTGCTTGCGGATGTGGGGAAAGAGGGGTGAGGCAAGAAGAGACACAGGAAGACAAACACTGTGCTGCTTTCCTACATGTTTGGCAGGGATCTACTGCTATATGGCAGGAGGATGTGCACAGCGCGGTGAAAGAGAGAACAGGGCAAGAAAAGGAGAGTTTCATCTCCTCCATGAACACTCTGGGTTTGCAAGGGTGCTGCAGCCACTTGACTGTGGAAAGGAACCACCTGGTAGGTGGCAAGATCTGGCAGTTTGCTGGGCATTTCAATTGATTGGGATCTGTCTTTAGCTGGAAATGGCTGAGGAAAGAGAAGGAAAACTGCGTTGTGTAGGGTTCTTGCTGTGTGCCAGGCTCTGGGCTGGCGCTCTGCATGCGTTATTTCTTTCGAAGGCCACAGCACACTTTGGAGTTACCAAGGTCTTCATTAACATTTGAGAAGCCTCAAGCTCAGAGAAATCAATTCGCCAGACACGCTAGTAAGTAGCAGAGCTGAAACCAAGGCTATATGATCAAGAAGTCAGTGGTCTTTTTGATCTAAACCACTGAAAGAAAACTTCACTCACGGATGCCAGAAGCAATGAGGCAGTTACCTGGGGCAGTCACCGCAGAACTGAACTGCGGACATTCAAGGGAGATCCACAAAGAACCACAACCCCACCCTGGAATCCTAATTCTGACCCTGCCCAGGAGCTGGGGGAACAGAGAGTGCTGGTCATGTGCCATGGTTTCCCTCCTGTAGGGGGAAGCCACCAACTATATGAGCTTCAAGTGCAAGCTAAGGTTCTAAGGAAGAGAAGCTGATGCAGTTTAGTTTTGTTTGGCCGGCACAATACAGCATACTTTTAAAAAATTCTATCTGGATGCTCCTGGGAAACATGCCTGGCTTCTGTCTGTCACAGATCGAACGCTGTCTAATTGCATTACCCCAACTGCTTTATAGTTCGTGCCACCTACTAGTCCCTATAGATTTATCCTTATCAGCCTTCTAGGATGCCAACAGTTAAGAGCTACTTAATGTCAGTGGGTTTATACAGTGTCAAACATGAAACATTGTTCGCCGTTGTTTGGCTGCTTTGTGCCCATGCATCTAACTAAACACCATGCCTAGGGGCAATATCGTACCCTCTCTCCATATCCGTACCCCTCTCTTTGCTCCTAACAGGTTTCCAAACACCTTGGATATGTGTAGTAAATACTCATCAAACTGAATGAAAGAGATTGTTTTCCATCAGAACAGGACTGAGAAGTGGAAATACTCAGGGGTGGATGAGCACAAAAATGCAGACTAAGGTAAAAACAAGTGGTTATTAAAACGAGCATTACAGGGCCTCCCTCGTGGTCCAGTGGTTAAGAATCTGTCTCGCAGTGCAAGGGACACCGGTTTGATCCCTGATACAGGAAGATCCCACATGCCTCAGAGTAATAAACCCCGGCACCACAGCTACAAGCCAGCACTCTGGAGCCTGTGAGCTGCAACAACTGAAACCCGAGTGTCCAGAGCCCGTGCTCTGCATCAAGAGAAGCCACTGCAATGAGAAGCTCTGCGCTCCGCAGGAAAGCGTAGCCCCTGCCTCACTGCAATAGAGAAAGCCTGCGAACAGCAACAAAGATCCACCACAGCCAAAAAATGCTATTAAATAATCTTTTTTTTCAATGAAGGCTTCAGTCTGGTTTTGAAGGTGTGGTTTTTTTCTTTTAAGCTTCTGTTGATTATAAAGCATCATATTAGCTATAAAAGTGATGGTGCACACAAGGGAAACTCTTTCTTATCACAAAGCTTCAAGAGGCCATGAGGGATGCAGAACAAAGGTTTGTATGCGACGAAGAAATCCCAAGGCCTGCCGTCTGTAGTCTCCAAGGATACTGGAGGACCACGGGGTGGGGTTTGCTTTCCTAAACTCTCACAAGTTGTGATGACCTCAGCTCCAGATTTCCTGTTCCTCTTCTTTCATCCTCCCCTTCAGATGCCCAGAACCCTCCTGGCCCAGCAAGCATCTGAGCCATGTTATTAATTGTTTGCTTGTAATTTCTAACGATGACATGCATACAATTTACAATGTGTCTGCAAACGGACTGAGCCTTACCTTCCAAGTCTCCCGATATCACAAACTGAATCACAGTTTTGCCTCAAATCCTTCTCCAAAGAGGTAGCCAGTGCTGACGCCTCCATTTCTTGGTGAAGTCTGCATAGATGAGGGAAGGAATCCCGAGGATCAGTCAAGGAAGTGGCCCAGGGTCTCTCTGTGTCCTGGTCCCGTTGTGCCTCTTGGGTGGCTTGTTGGAAAGACTCTGGCCGGAGACCCAGGCCCTCCCCTGTGTCTGGGGAGGCACTGTCCCTCCGGCTGTCCCCCTGATCCAGGCTGGGGCTCTGCTCCAAGTCAGCGCATGCTGCCCTGGGGAATTCTTTGTCTTCTACGAGCACAGGTGTCTATTGAAAGAAATACTACAGATTATTGGATCCATGGTGCACATTGAGCAAAATCTAAATGTTGCTTTTGTACCAGTTGGTACCACAGTTGGTACCAATTCACCCCTTTTCCGTGCTCTTCAAATGAGTGCCTAGACTCGCTATTTCTGTGTCCACCTCTTCTTCCTTGCACCCACCCGAACCAGGCTTCTGTCTCCATCACTCAACTGAAAGATGTCTAATTAGGATCTCTAGTTACCTACGTCTTTCTAAAGCCAAAAGATGATTCTCTGTCTTCATCTCTAACTCTCAGCAATGTTCAACATAATGGGACCCTCCTCCTTCCTGAGAATGTCCTTTACTCGTTTACTCTACTTAAACACTGAGTTTACCCTGAGCTCCACCCTTATCCGAATCACCTCCAAGCCTCCTTCTCGGTCTCATGCATTACCTCATTTCTTTGGACCAGACTACTCAGTGTTGGGGTGTCGCATTGCTCACTTCTCAGCCCTCTTCTTGACTCTTTTGGTATTCCTCCCCGAGATGATCTCATCAAATTTACAGCTTTCACTGGCACTATTTGCTGGTAATTTTGAATTCACGTTTTCCAGCCCTAGCAGATATCTCCATTGAATGCTCTATAAACGTTTGTTTGCATGCTATCAAGAACTACTGCTTCTTTCCACAGACCTTAAACTGCTCCCTCCAAGCACATCCTGTCTTGGTAAGTGGCGCCACCATTCATTCAGTCACTTGAGCCAGCTCCACTCCCGGTCTTCACACCAATGTCTAGTCTAAAAATCATCCCATGGGCTCTACCTCCCAGAGTGTCCTCAATCTGACTCCTTCTTACAGCTCTCTGGCTACAGCCCGAGTCTAAGACGCAATATGTTACCTGAACCCCTGCCAGATTACCTGTCCTACTCCGTCTCTCCCGGCAACCTAAGTGACCTCTCCAAAGTGCGGGCCAGAGGAGGCCATATTTCTGCTTCACCCTTCATCCTCCCACCTCCCCAGCCCAGTGGCTTCCCATGGCAGCCAGGATGGAATCAGCACATCACCAAAACCTACAAGCCCTACATGATGCAGCTCCCAACCCCTCCACAACTCCCCCGCTTCTGCAGTTCCCGTCATTAAGTACCGTCCAAGCACAATCCTTATCTTTGTGTCCTTCAAAAATCCAGGTCTTTCCTGTCTCAGAGCGTTTGCACTTGCTATTCCTTCTGCCTGAAGTGACCAACTCCAGATGTTTGCATAGCTGCCTCCTTCTTGTAACCATTCTAATTCTAAACCAAAGTCTCCCTTCCTTGGTCTTCAATCAGACCGCTGGAGCCAAGTGAATGAATGAAAATTCTTCTTCCATGTGGCCCTCAGGCATGAGGAGAGAAGCATGCCCACCATTCCTCGCCTCAAACCCTCTCCATTGGACACTTCTGGGTTCTCTGGCAGAAGCTCTTCCCCAGGACAGGACAACTGTTTCCTCGGCATTTACCAGATATCTGGACAAAGACACAGGGTACCAGCCCCTCGGCCTGATGATCTTTGAGTGTGTGAAATTTGACCCTCTCCCACCCTGTTCACCTGCTTAACACAATTGCTATCATCTACCTTCTTTTCCAAACTAGCAGCTCTCTGATTTCCTTCCTATAGCTCTTGTCTCACCAAAGTTGGTATAAAATGACCTCTTAGGGTCCAAGCATCTAGAATACGTGGGTCACCAAGTCCCTGTGCTGTCTCTACCAACTGTCACCCTCAGTGATAAGTGGCTGACTATGAGTGGTAAGTGACTGAT
Organism: Capra hircus; assembly: GCF_001704415.2. NCBI lineage: Eukaryota > Metazoa > Chordata > Mammalia > Artiodactyla > Bovidae > Capra > Capra hircus. The sequence goes on along the minus strand of NC_030835.1, from coordinate 3,148,654 downwards.
AAGCAGTGGACACGGCTTATCCACGTCTCAGATGAGGAGTCACGAGACCTAGAGAAGTTAGGCGAGTGTCCGAGGTCCTTGCAGCAAACGGAACAGGTGCACAGGTGGCCATGCAGACCCTCCTCCATGAGCGAGGCCTGCTGGTTGCTGGCGGCTCACAGCAAGCCCCTCCCAGGAACTGTGTTCAGCTTAAGGGAACTGCCTCAGCCAGTTAGGCCCCTCCCTTGGGCAGCTCATACCCCAGTGCTGTTTGGTGCAGATAGCAAAGGTGCAGGCTCTTTTGTTCCAGTTAAGGACAGCTCTGAGGGGCCATCTCAGCTTCAGAGTTCCCTCTGGGCTCAGCTGAAGCCCCTATTGCAGCTGAAGCTCACTTACTTCCCCTTCTGCCCAGCCCTGCTTCTCTCACCCTCACAAAGGGGTTCCCAAGAGCTGTCCCCCTCCACCTCCGGCACTCCAGGCTCTGGCACAGACTCTGTGTCCTGCAGGCTCAGCAGGTGGCAATGTGATGGGTAACGCTAAGCGTCAACCTGGCTAGGCCATAGAAAGTGAAAGTGAAGTCACTCAGTCGTGTCCGACTCTTTGTGACCCCATGGACTGTAGCCTACCAGGCTCCTCCATCCATGGGATTTTCCAGGCAAGAGTACTGGAGTGGGTCGCCATTTCCTTCTCCAGGAGAGTACCCAGATATTTGTTCAAATACAAATCTGAATGTGACCCTAAAGGTATTTTTTAAATGAGAGAGTTGTCTATAAATCAGTAGACTTTCAGTGACACAAATAATGTGAGAGAGCCTCATTCTGTCAGTTGAAGGCCTTAGGAGAAAAATGACTGAGATCCCCCAAGAAAATATGAGTCCTGCCTCCAGACTGCCCTAAGAGTCACACTGTGCCATCAACTCTCTGCTAGATTTCCAGTCATCCAGCCTTTTCCACGGAATTTAGACTGGTCAAGCCCCGCGACAGGGAAGCCTGGTGTGCTGCAGTCCATGGGGTCACAAAGAGTCGGATACAACAGAGAGACGGAACTGAACTGAAGCCCCTTGATTACCCGAGTCAGTTCCTTAATCTCTCTCTCTCTCTCTTCTTCTCTGTCTCCTTCTCTCTCTCTCTACACACATGCACACACATATCCTATTTGTTATATTTCTCCCAAGAACCTAATACAGGCATCAACATAACAATCTGAATTTTCCAGATTCCAATGCCTATCTTCTCTGCACCAGACTATACATGCCTAATCCATGTTTTAGAAGGGTGGAGTTAGATCCATCCTATTTCCCCCTCCATTTCATTCTTCAGAATGGAAATTCTTACCTCCCCTTTATCTGGTTTTATATGCACTCCCCTTGTTCCTGGTTTCCCCTCTCTGATGCCTGGCTGCCTCTGATGCCAGAGAACCCAGCTCTAGAAGTTTCACAGTCAAGGTTTAAATATGTAACCAACTATGGGAAGACCCAAATATTGGGAGAGGCAGAAGGAGGGAGAGGAAGAGAGAGAGAGGGCCTTATGAGCTTCTCACAGACTAGTTGAGGTTAGTGAGCTATGTTCCTGCCCCAGTGAAATAAGACGGCATTGAACCCTATTGAAGGCAAAAGTTAGGCTTCTCAGGACCCACCAGACAAAAAAGGGGTGCCTGAACATGATGCAAGTGGAGAGAGCAGAGGGCAGCACCCCTTACCTGCCAGCCCTGGTCCATCTCAGGCAGCGCACCTGGAGGGGGTCGGCAAAGCAGGAGCGTGACTTGCTGTGAAGCGCCTCGAAGTAAATGGAGCACCTCCTACCAGAAACCAAAATCTACGGTTAGTTGTGGGGCTGGCCTGGCTGTGGGGGCGTCCTCCTCTGTGTTCCCCACCATCTCTCAGGCCCCTCCTCTCCCTACCTCGTTCTGTGTCTTGGCTGCAGAGAACTTTGGAGAGCACTGCTGTGGGCCTGACTTCCCCAAATGCATGGATCCAAGGCCACAAAATTATGAGCCAACACTGAGCTTTAAATGACCAAGGTCTGCTCAGGGCCTTTGCACAGCAGCATCTGCCAATACTGATGCCTCTTCTTCAGAGAAAAAGAGTGATTCTAGCAAATGACTCTTCCCATTTCAGTGTTCATTGCTTCTCTACCCTGCTCATATCAGGAGCTATTGGTCACATAAACGCCGCCACTCCAATCTCTAAAGCCTGACCGTCAGCCCCGAGCTTCTGCCCAGGCTCAGCTCGGGCCCTCGGAACTTCTCACCTGTGACGCTACAGTGGCCTCCTGTCTGCTCCCTGGCCCCTCCACCCTCACCCCCTCCCTTCCTCCACATTGCTAATGTGCTATTGTTCCAAAATGCAGATATCATCAGGTTCTTCTGCCGAACCCCCTCTCTGGCTCACCTCACCCTCAGCATAAGCACCCTCAGCACCCAGAACCTGGTCTTACCTGCTGCCTCTCTCCCACTTTCTCCTCTCTGCCCCCACATCTGTAGCTCCCACCATAGTGACCCTCTTGCTCCAAGCCATCCTCTCGAAGCCCCAGGTGTGAAGTTGCCTGAGGAGCTCTTATTACCTAACTAGACCAGGACTTCTCAACGTCTCAGCACTGCTGGCACTTTAGGCTGAATAACTTTGTTGCCAGAGCTGTCCTGTGCATTGCAGGCTGTTGGGCAACATCTCTGGTCTACCCATTAGATACCATTAGCTGTGACAACCGCAAGCGTCTCTGGGCTTCACCAAATAATTCCAAGAGGCAGTTTCACCCCTACCTGGGAACCACTGATCTGGATCCTACTCAGCGCCCCCAGCTACAGTGGACAGCCACAGGAGGTCAGCGGCCCCAGCTATAGTGGACAGCCACAGAAGGTCAGTGCCCCCAGCTACAACAGACAGCCACAGGAGGTCAGTGCCCCCAGCTACAACAGACAGCCACAGGAGGTCAGTGCCCCCAGCTACAACAGACAGCCACAGGAGGTCAGTGCCCCCAGCTACAACAGACAGCCACAGGAGGTCAGTGCCCCCAGCTACAATGGACAGCCACAGAAGGTCAGTGCCCCCAGCTACAATGGACAGCCATCAGTGCCCCCAGCTACAGTGGACAGCCACAGGAGGTCAGCGCCCCCAGCTACAGTGGACAGCCACAGGAGGGGCTCCTTCTCAGCCCCCTGGTGCAAGCAGTGGAGCGGGGCTTTTCTCTCTCACGTACTTCCCGCAGTGAGAGTTGTTCTTGTCTATCCCACCAGCCCCATGAGTTCTGAGCCCCTACAAACTGTCCGCCTGTGTGTCTCCAGTCCCTCATACAGTTGCTGGCCCAGCAGCAGTTCTCAGAGGACAGTTCAGGATCAGATGAAGGGTGCAGGATGGATGGAGACATCCTCCCTCTAATCTCGTTCCGAGGATTCTCCATCTTTCCCCGTCCCTCCTTCATGCACCTTGCTCTGTCCCCTGGAGGTGGACCTGCATCGCGGGCTACAGAGAAGCTTTCTGCTGGGTTCAGCCAACGAGTGGGTGAGCAGGGGTCAGACCTGAGGAAGAGGGGGACGTCCAGGTTGGCTTTCCTGCCCATGTGGTTATCACGGAATCATGATACCCCTCAGCTAATTTCATAGCTCATGTCAGCGAGTCTACTTCGCCAGCTCACTCAGTTTCTGCGCTTCGTAACTGCTTCTACCCACTCCCTCTGGACTTGGGGGAGAGGCTAGATAACTGCACCCACTGCTCTCAGCCCCAGGGCTCTACACTCTCCCTTGAGTTTCCCAGCAACCTCCACACCTTCATCAAGCTTTCTCAAATGGTCCAATTTCTGCCAGGACCCTGACTGATACGTACAATACTTCACTGAGATGTTATGCCATAAACATCGTTGTTGTTCAGTCACTAAATCGTGTCCAACTGTTTGTGACCCCATGGACTGCAGCACGTGAGGCTTCTCTGTCCTTCACTATGTCCTGGAGTTCACTTGGATTCACGTCCATTGATGCCATCTGACTAGCTCATCCTCTGCTGCCCTCTTCTCCTTTAGTGTTCACTTTTTACTCTCTTTTTTACCATGTTTTTTAATCATAAACACAACAACCTATACAACTCTACATGTCAACGCTGTAAATTTAATAGAGAAATGGGAAGGAGAGGAGAAAAGGACCTACAGTGGCCCATTGATTCATGCCCACCTCTGGGAGTGAGTATTAGGAGACCTTCAGCACAGAAGTCAGAGTTTTATCTTGAGTTTCATTACAAACCTAACTCGAAACAAGGCTTCCTCAAGGTCAGATACTTCAGAATGGAGATGAAAATTTTAATATGAGGATGTTCTGCCAGTTTCTCTTTTTATGTGATTCAAGCTCAGACTCCAGGTGTGACTCCAGGAGCCCAGAGTATTCCTCCCTGAGGGAGGGTGGCCCTGGAAGGAACGTCCTCAGCCCACAAACCTTAGTCTACAAACAGGACTGCACGCCTCACGTCCTCCCACCTGGAAGTCCAGGCCTTCCGTGGACCTTCCATTCACAGCCAGGATAATGTCACCTACTGCGATGGCCCCATTCTCCTCCGCCGGCTGCCCAGGGAAAAGCCGCTTAACCATCACGAGACCATTCTTGAGGTGGCCGCAGTGCTCGCTCTCCATCTGCACAAAACTGAATCCCAAGCCACTGGCATTCTTTTTTAGCTTGACTTCAAACTTGGGGCCTGTATCATGGGATGTGAATGAGATCCATCCTTCAGTAAATTACAGATGAAATTTGCCAGCATCAAAATGCAGATTGTCAAATAGATGAATTATTTCTGTTTTATGTTAAAAGATTTCACTTTGTTCACTTTTATACAGCGTCTGTTATACATTTTATAGGTCAATGCCATCCAATAGAAAGATGTGAGCTGCATACGCAAGCTACGTAGGTAATTTCAAAGTTTAACCCAACATGTCTAAAATATTACCTTTTCAAGATGCAATCAATGTGAACAAAATTATTAATGAGGTATTTTACATTCTTCTTATGAACTAAATCTTTAAAACTTGAGTATGTATTTTATCAATTTGGATTGGCTACACCTCAAGTGTTCAATAGCCACATGGGCAAGAGGCTACCATATTGGACAGAGTAATTATAGATAGCCAACAAAGTTAGATGTAAAGATACAATGTATCAGTTCAGTTCAGTCACTCAGTCATGTCTGACTCTTTGTGACCCCATGAATCGCAGCACACCAGGCCTCCCTGTCTATCACCAACTCCCGGAGTTCACTCAGACTCATGTCCATCGAGTCCGTGATGCCATCCAGCCATCTCATCCTCTGTTGTCCCCTTCTCCTCCTGCCCCCAATCCCTCCCAGCATCAGAGTCTTTTCCAATGAGTAAACTCTTCACATGAGGTGGCCAAAGTTTCAGCTTTAGCATCAGTCCTTCCAAAGAACAGCCAGGACTGATCTCCTTTAGAATGGACTGGTTAGATCTCTTTGCAGTCCAAGGTACTCTCAAGAGTCTTCTCCAACACCACAGTTCAAAAGCATCAATTCTTCAGCGCTCAGCTTTCTTCACAGTCCAACTTTCACATCCATACATGACCACTGGAAAAACCATAGCCTTGACTAGACGGAGCTTTGTTGGCAAAGTAATGTCTCTACTTTTGAATATGCTCTCTAGGTTGGTCATAACTTTCCTTCCAAGGACTAAGCGTCTTTTAATTTCATGGCTGCAATCACCATCTGCAGTGATTTTGGATAGCCATCTACAATAGACCCATATCATTTAATAAAACTTGTATCTCATATATTCCTGTTACCCTTTTAGAAACCCAGTCATCTTTTAGTGTACTTGAAAAAAACTTTTGGAATAACTAGATCATGACAATAATTATGGCCAACTCTATGAAAATGTTTTTGCTGCCATTTTGTTTGGCCCTGTGAACTGACCATAGACAAAACAACTCCTTCTGGGCACCCAAGGTGGACACAGACTCAGGAACTTTTATAGTCTGGCAGCCAAAGAGGTCTCTAGGCCTCCCCTAGTCTGCCTGGACCATCCCAATAGAGGGGCAGAGCTCTAATTTATAAACTCGGATTTGGGGCAAGAATGAAAGTGTCTGAAGCAATTAGGTTCGGGGAAGCCACGTGCCCAGTTTCAGCAGCAGCATCTGACCACCGTAGCTCACTCTGCAGTCAGTTTCTCAAAGGTCCCCCGTGGACTGAGCTGAGGAACGATGGAAGAGCAGACGGGCTTATTTCACGCACACGCCTTCCCCCTCTACCACGGGTATGCGCCCTGACTTATGCCTTCAGAAAAATCTCCATAAAGGGATTGAAGAGCACTTAAGCTCCAAATCATGATATTTTAAGGGAATAAGTGTCTTTCTGCTGCTGCTGCTGCTAAGTCGCTTCAGTCGTGTCCGACTCTGTGCGACCCCACAGACGGCAGCCCACCAGGCTCCCCCGTCCCTGGGATTCTCCAGGCAAGAACACTGGAGTGGGTTGCCACTTCCTTCTCCAGTGCGTGAAAGTGAAAAGTGAAGTGAAGTCGCTTAGTCATGTCCAACTCTTAGCGACCCCATGGGCTGCAGCCCACCAGACTCCTTCATCCATGGGATTTTCCAGGCAACAGTACTAGCAGGAAACAAAACCATAGGGAAGTCAGAAAGGCAACCCATCAGAAGATGCGCTACAGTGTCCCTGTATTAGCATTTGCTTTTTTAAATGCTAATAACTAGGCTAGGTTTCTGAGCACCTTCCTCTCCTCACCCACCCCAGCATTCCTCAGATTTTGCCAAAAAAAATCTTGGCTGAAATATGGACATTTGGTCAGAAAAGGCATGGCCCTTTCACTTCAATTTTCAACCCCAAATACTTATACACAAGCATTCCAGCAGCTGATCAGAAAACCCCAGAAGGCTTTGGGGCAGAATTATACCTGGTCATCATATTTTGGACAATGCATTTTTTCCCCAGAAATACTTCATTAGCTCGCCTTCCATCACATCAGAAAGTCGGCCCCATTATAGCCGCCACTGCTCATTATCTTTTGAGAACCCAGATGAAGCCTTCCTGCGTTCCCTTTGGAGATGACAATTCAAAAGCAGCATAGGATGACATGACAATAGTAACGCTCAATTCTCTCTCCTCTCACCATCTGTCGCCGAGACACTGCTTGCGGGCCTTCCAGGCGAGACTGTTGCCAAGGAAACAGCCGTGCACTCCTCTCCCATCCTGTCATTAGCAGAAGGACACTGCTGTGCAATCCTGGGGCCTCTTCTCTCTAAGACCAGTCTTGCAACCTAGAAGTGTGGGTGGATGAACTCAATTTACACCTCATATGGAAACCAGGAGGTTCTCCCTCCACACTGCAAATGCTTCATAATTTTTTTTGATACTTCCAGTAGCTGCCTCATTTGAATCTCAAATCAAAATCTCCAATCTAGTCTATTTGTTGGGGTCCAGAGCCACATCTCCAACTGTCTATTGGACAAATGATCCTGGAAGTAATGCACGTACTTCCGTTTCAGTATATTCGAGGCCAAATCATCTTCGTCTCGCTCACCCTCCCTTGCCCCCTCCTCATTCTGCCTAAAACACTCCTATTGTTGCCTTTGCTCTCTCAGAACCCAGACCTGTCCCTCAGCTAACCTCCAGGGGCCACATTTGCAGCAGCCCAGCTCTCTTCCTTCCACCCTCCAAATACACATCTGGCTTCCAAGGCTTGCATGTTCTCCACCAGAAACATCCCCCACAATGTTCCCTTCTCCATTCCCCCTCCTGTTGCCAATGGCCAGCAGAACTGGGGCAAGCACCCTCTCCCTTGACGTCCTGGACCCTACCTCCTCTTCCTTCAGTTCATCCCCTCAAGGTTACTGGTGGATTAAAATAAGATATGAGTTGAACGTGCAACACTCTTGATTAAAAGTCTCCAGTGTTTTCCATCACCTAAAATTCAACCCCCTCAGGACAGTATCCCGGGCTCCTGTCGATCCGGCCTCCCCCTTGGTTTCTGGTTCAGTTTCCCACCCTCCTCCCCCACACCGTATGCTCCCACTAGCCAGGGCACGATCCCATCACCTGGAAGCTTCTGATTCTAAGCTTCCATTCAGGGAACCCGACCCTGCCAACATCCTCCTGCAGCAACGGTTGCTCAGCACCAAGCCTGTGACCCCAGAGTGACAGTCGCTACTGTCATCACCACTAGTAGGCTGGCCAGATACATTCCCTAAGCATGCCCACTAGCAAAGTTCCAAAGAATAGAGAGTACTAATAAATGATGACTGTTTCCAAGATATGTCAACCATGGCCACCAAGACAAGTAAATCTCACCACAAACCAGAAGAATGCTTTGGGTAAGGAAGCAAAAGGAGGCCCTTCCTTGCCTCTATTTGTTCTCTGCATTTCTGCCAACTGCTCAGTTGCCAAGAGGGAGACCCCCAGCTCTCTGGCTTAGGACCCTGTGGCAAGCAGAGGCTCCCACTCCCCGGTGGAGGATGGGACAGAGAACAATAACATCCAGATGCTGCCTGCATACCGCACAGAAAGAGAACTTAAAGTTAATGCTCTGGGCATCCTGAGTTCTACGTCATTGTCATTAAAGGACCCCCAGGGCAGTGTGTCCTATAATTGCACAAGGTGATGGGACTGTCACGAACTTGGGCCGTGGTGGGGTGTCAGTGCGTGCCAAGGCCAGTGCCGAGAGGCCCTGAGAGCAGATGGAGGCATTGGCCAGCTACAGCTGGAGCTGAGGGTGTAAGAGGGCGGCCGGAGCCAGGCAGAAGTCCCTTCGCTTCATCAGCTCAGCCCAACTGTCTGATTCCAGACTCTAGGCAAGTGACAGCAAGATTTTCAGGGCTCTCTACGGGAGGTGAGCTTCCCTGCCTGGGAACATCTGCCTGCTTCCTCCTGACTTTGACACCTCCAGGGAAAAGTGCTGCTAAAAGGTAGATGTGAAAGGAAAAAAAAAGCAAACAGAAACTAAAGTCTCATTTGTTTCCTGCCTACCCGTCTCGCACCCAGAGGCAACTGCAGCTTCTGATGTTGCCAGGAAATCTCTGGAGGGATGGGAAGCTCCCCAGTAACCAGAAATGTTGCACTTACCTGTCCAGAGCCCTTGAGGCACTGCACAGCCTGCTTGTGGGTGAGGCCACACAGACTCACTCCATCCACCTGCAAGAGCCGGTCACCTGGGAGGGGGAAGAAGTCATGTCCCCGAGCTCCTCAAGCTGCAGGAAGGACTCTCTGGGGAGACTTTGCCCAGCGCCTCTCCATGCAGCCTCAAGGAGGAACAGGGTGCTAAGCTGGGAGGAGCCCCGACTGGGCCTGAGTACTGGCCCCTTGTGAACACCTCCACACGCAGTGGTCTAGAAACTTCTGTCATTGGCACAGAGTAGTTAAGCCAACTAACGAGCACAGCCTTGTGCTTTTTCTCAACTCCTGTGAGACTATTTCTGAAAGTTTTTGCAAGTCTCCTACAGGGAACATTCCTCTCTCTGGGATAGTTTTTATTCCAAAAAAAAGGTCAGGGAGACCCGGTTGATGCCAGGGACACTGGAATTCTAGGGGAAATGTATGTAGGTAAGATCTCAGTGCATTTTTTAGCTCCATTCTGGCCATTTTGGAGAGCAGTGAAAACTCCTCCCCCTTCCTTCAGAGCAGTGGGCTTGAGGAAGGGCAGATAGGAGGCTTGCTGGAGCACTACTCCCATGAAAGCCAAGTGGCCACAAGCTTATTTAAAAATCTTGTATTTTTAAATCACCTGTGTTTCCCAAGTATTTTGAGCCCCATGTTACGTGTCAGGTAGGTGGGCCAGGCTAAATCATCTTTTCCAGGTGAAGAGGCTGAGAGCTAGAGAGACAATCATTTGTACAGGGAACAGAGTGAGAGTTGGGCAAAGCTTGCAGGCTGCAACCCCCAGGCCAGGGCTCCTCACACCACAGAACACAGAGCCCATCCCTCACCCTGCAGGATCCGCCCTTCCTTGGCAGCTGGCCCTCCAGGAACAATGGATTTCACGTAGATACCTCCACAGAACACGCTTGTGTTAATTCCTCCCTGGAAAATACAATAAAAAAACTCACCAGCCATTTGCTCCCCTCCTAAAGGGGCTTCCCCAACCTCCCTGACTCAGAGAGCCCCCATCTGCTGTGCAACTTTACCTATCACCTCCTATCCATGGGACACCATCTTACATATTCACTTGTTCGTTTAGGCTATCTTATCCACTGAGCAGGAAGGTTAGATGCTCATAAGAAGTATAACAATATGAGCTGGATGAGAGAGTTGTGCTGTACCCAGCCCAGCACTCGCCCACGGCAGATGCTCAGAAATGAATCATGTCAATGTACCACTTTGTGTCTCCATAAGCAGAGGCCAGCAAAGGTGGATACAGCTATGATCCAAAAGGCTGGTGCCCGGCCTGTCCCACGCGCTTGTGTGTCGATCTCCGTACGCAAAGGCAGAATTCAACTACACAGTGCTCCGCAAATTACTATGCTTTTAACTTAACAATAGATCACTAAGGTCCGTACCGTCACTAGACAAAGATCTAACCCTTTTTCTTCTAATTTTTCCATGCATGTATGTACATACATATAAAGGTTCAGTGGGGCTATACCATTTATGTACAATTTTTATCCTCACTCCTCCAGGGTCTGCCAGATGGAGCTCAGGAATCAAATGCAGTGTCCATCCTGAACAGAAGTCTTGCCAACCTGACTTTGTCCTGGCCTTGGACATGGGAGCCTGAAGCCCCACTATGTCCCTGCTGCGGATGTATGGAGACAACCCCACTCATCTTTGGCTTGTGTCCCTGAGTCCCTGCCCCGCCACCCTTCCTTATTGTCCTGGGCAACCTTAATTCCAACCATGCTCCTTGGAGTGTCTGCTCATCCCAAGTTTGTCATTAGTCCCCCAGTTTCACCTTCAACTCCTATTCCCCACTGAGGCTCCCACAGATTTTCTTGGTTCATCACTTCTGGTGTGCTGTTGTACCCAATGGGCACTGGGTTATTAGAGACTGGCATATGAGTGCAATGCCCACCAAGGCTCCAGATGAACATCTTTCAACTATTTACTTTTCAAACTCTCTTAGAAATTCTTACAGTCACACTGAATCCAAGTGTCCCGTCTTCTTTAACCAGCTCCACGAAGTAAATTTCACTGGCCGTGGTTTCTGAAGGTGATGGAGGACAGAAAGAACCAGCACCCTGCCACAAACGAACAGGAAAAGAGACAGTGTGAAGGCACGGGCCCTGCCTGAGCGGATGGCATCTCTTACCCCTGCCTCGCTCTCAGTAGAGAGAGGGAAAAAGTTACACGCTAAAAAAAATCGTAAGTTTCAGGGTTGGGCCAACAGAGGATTCCTTGTATGAAACTTGGACTTGTCTCCTGGTCTCTCCAGCCTTGTTTCCCAATCCACAGAACTGGAATGCGCGATCTCCTTCTAACAATGAGTATGAATGATGCCCAACACCTAACAAGGACTCAATAGATTCCCTTCTGTTTCTACTTGAGATGCAAATATTGTTATGAGAACTGAAGCCATTCAGACGCTTCCTACACACATGACACCATTCAAGTGAGGGCATGCTGGATCCCAGACACATAGCAGCCTCCCCAGCAGAAGAAAACCTCAGGAGGATCTTCAGCCATTGAGCGACAGCAGCTGCATGGGTCTCTACTCCACAGTGAGTGAGTGCATGAGGAAGGACAGAAGAGAAAACCATCTACCTCACCCCAGGCATTCTGCTCAGCGCTGTGACACGCAGACGTTGAGCCATCCTTCTAACCATGCAACGGTAATTGAGTACCCACTGTATGCCAGGTACTGTAGAAGTTGGGGAGATGGCAGTGAGAAGACACATTTGCCCATATTGAACTACTTCTAATGGGGAAGGATCTTTCAATGAACTGTGCCAAGAGGGTGGGGCCACATACTCCCAGCCTTTTGTCCTATCTGCCTCCTTGACTTAGCTTCTTCTTGGTCTGCCTTGTCAGAAAATACAATTAGCACATAGAAGATGAACAGGCTGAAGTGAGCTAAGAAAAATCTCTGGTGCTAATATTTGACTTTAGCTCCTGACACAGAGCTCTCAAATCCCTTGGAATTTTCTGGGTGAGGAGAATGTCTGGTTCTAAAGAGTGGACTCTGGCTTCCTGTACAGTTTCAGGATGGGGACTAGTGACCAGAAAATCAAACCATGATGAGAAGCTTGGAACTTTCCGCTCCACCCAACTCCCTGTCCTCTGGGGAGGCAAGAGGAGCTGGAAGTTGAGCTAATGATCCACCATGTCTGTGTGCTGAAGCCTCCACAAACATTTTGAAAGTATGGGATTCATAGTTGCTGTGTTGATAAACCCATCTACGCAGGAAGTATGGCACACCCGCACTCCGGAGGGACAGAAGATCGGGCTCTCAGGACCCTTCCAGACTCCACCCTGTGCGTCTCTTCATGTGCCCGCTTCCATTAAAAACATCCTTTACAATAAATCAGCAATGGCTGATTTCCATTTGAAACTGAACCGTTTCTGAATGAAACTGTTTTCCTGGGTTCTGTGAGTTGTTCTAGGAAATTAACAAACCCAGGAAGGTGGTTACAGAGAACTCCAGTTTGCAGCCAAGTCAGACAGGAGTGTGGGTAACCTGGGGGCCAATGACTTGATTGTGGTCTGAAGCGGAGCTGTTTCGAGGAGCTGGTCCTTCACCTGTGGGGCCTGGTGCTAATTCCAGCCCATTAGTGTCAGAATCGCTTGATGCGGAAAACCCACACAACAGGGGGCGCGGTGTGTGAGAGAAAGAACAGAGTTTCATTCTAGACACAGGGCTTTGAGGCGGACTGAGCCGGAAGACATGCAGCTGACCCCGCTCCATGGGGCCCAGAGCAAAAGGGAAAGAGATGTGAGGGGCAAGGACACCTTTCCATCAGTGAGACGCAGCGGGAGGGGGGCGGCCCGGGAGCTAAAGCAGACAGCTCTCCGCATCCCAGAGCCAGCCCTTGTCTCTTCCTCCTTGGTGTGTTGGCTGTCCGCCTGACGTGGCAAATAGAGAACAAAGAACTTTTGAGCCAAGGCTGTTAGGCTCCACGGCCTGTTCTCTTTACTCTGGGTTCTAGAGTGAAGCAAGAGGATGATTACCTTGAATGGCAGAGCAGACAGCTGAGGCCTCAACCTGGGCATTACGCTCTGAGTCTGAGCCACTTCCAGTTCTTCGATGTTTCTCTCCCGGTCTTGTGTGTGTGATGAAAAACTTCCCCGGGGCCCATCGCTCAGGCTGTCTGTAGAGAATACCCCTGAATTGGCTGCGCTATTCTTCTCCTCGCTTGAGGTATTGCCGCAAACACCTAGAAACACAAGCCAAGAGGAAACTGACAGCCTGGGAAAAGGCTGGCGTCTCAGTGGCATTTCTACGTGGGGCACCATGTGTTCCTCCAATGATGGAGAGGTCTTTCATACCAGCTGGGAGCCGTGTGAGTTTAGCACCTCATGAAAGATGATGCATTTAGAGTAGAGGAAGGGAGGATTCTGGATGTGCTCTAGAAGCTTAAATAGAGCTCGTGTGACCCAATTATGAAAACGCAGGAGCAAAAGACAGTTATAATGGCAGTTCCCCCTTACTAAGCTCTTGTCATGCATTGAGCACCAAACACACACGTACATATGTATCTTTCCATCTGTTTTACATGCCCGCCAGGAAGGTGTGACCCCAGCTCAAACATAAGAAAGCAAAATGAAAAGCATTAAATCTTGCCAAGACCCCATAACCAGCATGTGGCGGCGCTCTTAAAGCCGGCCTCTTTCAGCTTTAGGGCAGGATAGGGTCCCTGCCTATCGCACCTGTGATCACCCTATGATCCAAAGACCAAAGTGCCCAGTCACTGGGAGCAGCTTTGTACGAACTGATGGTGGACTCCTTTCGGGTGAAGACTGGGCCACTGATTCCCTTTTACCCCATGTCCTTCCCTTAAGCTGACATAAAGCAGAGGAAAGAACCTGAAGAAGAGCCAATAGGTAAAACCCCGAGCAAGGTAACTCACATTTCTGGACCTCAATTTCCTTATATCTAAAATAGAAATAATATCAACTACTTCACAGGGTTGGCTTAGAGATTATATTCCGAGAAAGATGTTTGTATATGGAGAGAGAAAGGGAGAGAGATTACAGCTTAGCACTTGGTACTAAGAGCCTGGATCCACGTGTTTACTATTCATATGTTAGTATCAGTGATTCAACTAGATCCCAGTGTATAGGAGGAAGGAACACAGTTAGATTTTCTTTAAATCTGGATATATAGACACAGAAGTAAGTTTAAGACTTTTGATACAGACTCATTACCACCCAAGAAAGTGCCCAAATCCGATGAATGAACTTAATTTAATGAATTAGATTAGAAGTTGTTCAATCCTAAAGGTGTTCAGTAGAGAGTGGTGGAGCCACCATTCAGTAATGCCTTATTTCTGGCCATTTCACTCAGATTCTACTGTCCTTGTCCTCTGGCAATGTTGGAAGCATCTGTGCATTTTCTTCTCTGCCCTTGACAAGAGATGAGGACAGGACTTATGATTGCATTAAAATGTCAAGCTGTGCAACGTATGTCCTGCCTAATGGAAATACAAGCTAGCAGACCTTCTACGGGTAATTAAAACTCATTTTATTATAGATGGTGTTGACTGCTCCTGAGGGAATGATATCTGTCTTGTTCTTGACCTCCAATCTAGAGCCCCTCCCCCAATAGCACCCTGACCAGATAGAAACTCCTGGCAATCAGGCCTCTGCCCACAGTGAGCAGCGGGAGTCTCTGTGAAAACATCTTCCTCCAACGAAGGTAGCAGCTGTGTCGAGGAACTCCAGCTGTGACCAGGCAGAGTTACTAACAGGTGACAGGTTCCCAGGATGAGAGTACATGTAATGCAGAGGCACTGTGGGTCCTCTATCACCTAAAATTCTAATATGAGACTGTGATTTTGAGCCTCACCGATTTGGGGGCGCCACTTATGGTCACCCCCCCAATCCTAGCAGGCACCCTCGACACAAATGACTCCAGCTCAACTGCATTATGTTTCTCGATTTAAGAAAAGGATGGTTTGCTTTCTCCTCTCTGTCCTTCCTGCGGAGCGTGTAGAGGGAGGCCATGGACAGCTAAAATAACATGGGAAGAACAGTGGCAATGTACAAAAGCCACTAAAGCAGTGAGTTGCGCCTGGCGTTTTGGAAGGGCTGGGCAGGCGCCTAGGTCAGCCCTAAACACAGATGAAAGGCACATGCCTGAGGCCCCAGCTTTGCCCCCTCTTCCACTCCCCGTAGCTTCTGGACCAGGGGGAGCTGCGGCACCCGGGAAAGCCATCTGGTGATGGTGTGCACACACGCAAGAATGAGAGAGATTTTCCAGTGGGCGAGGCAAAGGGGGCAACGACATTTAGGACCCAGAATTGCTGGCTGGTGTGGCTTGAAGCATTGCTGTGCATGAGAGGGGATTATGCAAAGCTCCTGGAGTGTGAGCCTTGCTTTGCAGGCAGTCTGCTGGCAAACTGCAGGGTCATCCAACCAAAAAGCAGTGGAGGGCCTAGGTAACTGGGAGGGAAAGAGATGTTACTATCGCCCCATTACTTCCACCGAGCCCCCACTAAATCTGCCCCAGATAAACATAGCAATATTATTTTTTGATAGTAGATAATTGTCGTACAGTTACCTAAAGGATGAATAAAAACATCTTCAAAAAAGAAAAACAAACCTGTACTCTCTTGATTGGTCTGTAACATGCTGAGCCTTGATGAAGTAAGAATAGAACGCTTGTTATGTGAGTAGCCCCCCACCTCCATCTCCTTCCCTTCTGATTGCCACACCTGTGTCCCCAACTATGCAGAAACCCCGCAGCAGCCACCTTCAATAAGGACTTGGGTGACACAAAGCAGAGCCTCCCTGTCGTGCAAGAAGAGTGGCAGCAAAACCCACAACGGCTGCGTCTGATGAAGAGCTGAGGCGGGCTTCCCCCACTCAGCAGGACGAGCAACGGCAGAGCCTGCGCTGGCCCTGAAATCGCGGAGTTTATTGATTCGTGTCAAAGCCGTTACCACGGGGAAAGAAACAAACAAGACCTCCACGACTTAAACTCCCATGCCCAGAAGGTAAAGATGCTCTCCTGAGACTAAAGAAGACGCTCCAGCTTCTGAAAGGAGGTGAAGACATACCTTTTGACTGAGAAATGATTAATTCTATGGTGTCAGGAGAATTCTGAATCATCCTAACAGCCATATCGAATGTGAAGCCCTCCAGACTGATGTGATTCAGGGCTAGTATCTGCCCTCCTGGAAGAATAAGACATCTCAGTCATCCCATCAAGAAAATGAAAAAGAGCAATTCCTTAAAGCAGCATCTCTGGCAATTTAAAAAGACATACCTGGTTTGATCTTTTTGGCTTTTTCAGCTGGTCCCCCAGGGATAATAGAAGATATAAAGATGCCGGGATCGACTTTGCCTACATCTTCCCCCTCATTAATCACAAAACCTAGAGTCCAATTACATTAAAGAAGATGATAATGATTTTGCAGCTCAGAGAGGTTAGGTTATTCACTTGAGGTTATGCAGCTGATATTTGTACCTAGACCCTCGGATCTTCCAACAGCTCTTTCTACTCTGCCACATCACACGGAGAAAGGTAGATGGTCTCCCTTTCAGAAGCACAGCTAAAGCCTATCAATGCACATGGATTTTGCTCCAGTACATAATCAGAGATAAGAAAAAGATGATTTTTAATCAAGCAGCTTCTCTCAGTGCCTTATTTCTTGTAAGGTTATAATAAGGTTCTTAGGTGTCTTCAAATGTGGTAAATTGTAAGAGGTGAAAAATATTGTCTATTCTTCATCACTAAGAATTTCAATGTACTAAGAAATGGTGTTAGGTGAAAAATTGTTCTTCTACCTTGTTCTTAGAATTTCAAGATACGCACTCCAAAATCTTATAGGATCTAAAAAGAAACTTTTGTCCCCAAAGTCCCATTACTCATTGGGGATATTTAAAGGGAAGAAAAAGAAGTGATCACTGAAAAAAGGCAAATTGGAAGGGGACAGGCAGGAAAAGGGAGTAGGAAAGTCTAAAGGGAAGATGGTACACACCTCCTTTCTGCCCAGAGAGAGAGAGACGGGGACTCCTCTACCGGGGGGCCTCTTACCAAAACCACGGTGTGGGTCCCGGCTCAGAGTCACGTGCACAATTTCTCCATCTGGTTCAGCTATGAAGCTCCTTCTCCTGTTATTTCGTGATCCTGGATATGGAAGCAAAGCCCCACATTGTGCTTTTTCCCAAAATGATCTGAGATGTGATGCAAAGGGTGTGAACAGCATTTCACACACATACGCATGTGCGCACGCCTAATGCTGGGCGTGGATCACTGAGCACACACAGATGAGCCACTGGGTCAGCAGTGGCTCCTCAAAAGCAGCGGCAAGGCAGGGCGGGCCATGTGCTGTTCTGCACGACTTAATACAGCTGTTCCTTTTCTGCACTGGTCTTAGGATGAGACAGAATGGGAGCAGAGATGACTTTGCTGACAGGGCTTCCCAGGGAGTACAAAGGTAAAGAATCTGCCTGCTGATGCGGGAGACATAGGTTTGATCCCTGGGCCGAGAAGATCCCCTGCAGGAGGAAATGGTGACCCACTCCAGTATTTTTGTCTGGAGAATCCCATCAGCAGTAGTGCCTGGAGGACTATAGTCCATGGGGTCACACCGAGTCGGAAACGGCTGAGCCACTGAGCCTGTGTTGCCTTGCTGACAATGAAAGCTAAAACTAGAGTTGAAGCGCAGAGATGAGATAGCAAAGCCTTCCTCTTGCTGGCCCCTCACCACCAGGGGTGACGTGGCCTCAAAGTCCAGCGGAGGCACCCTGCAAGCTTTCCCCCAGCTTGGGTCTTGCAGGGGACTCGAGACAGAGCCTTAAGGGACATTCCAATGCTGACCACAGACCGCATGGAAAAATCTCCAAACGGTAACCCAGCCCTCAAGGATTTCCACATCCCTTCCGCCCACAGGGCACCATAATGGGACTGGCACACAGGTCGTGTAAAGAGCCACCTGGTGGTATTCCAGATCCAGCCCCCAGGCTTAATGCTCATCCAACATAAATATCTTCTCTAACTCAGGAACCTTTATGTCCCACTGGGGACCTCCCTAGAGATTATATGACAAAGGGGGAGGCTGCCTGCCCTGTATGTGTTTTCTGGTAAGAGAAAGGGAGAGTGTTAGTTGCTCAGTCATGTTTGACTCTTCGCAACCCCATGGATTGTAGCCTGCCAGACTCCTCTGTCCATGGACTTATCCAGCCAAGAATACTGGAGTGGGTTGCCATTTCCTTCTCCAGGGAATTTTCCAGGGATTGAACCCAGGTCCCCCGCACTGTGGGCAAATTCTTTACCATCTGAGCCACCAGGGAATCCCCTTTCTGGTAAGTAGTGGGAGGTGATATTCTGGGACTGCATGTAACAAAAATGGATGCAGCATTTTTCTAACCACGCCTCTCCATGGCAGGCATTCCTCACACTAGACCAGAGTGCTCAGAATCTTGGCCAGTGCTCACACATTTCAGATCAATGTGCCCAGCGCAAGCCACGAGTGGACAAGGGCTCTTCTCAACCATAAGTAGTTTTGAGATTCATGGAAAAGCAAAACGACTGTGAACATTATTGGAGAAGCAAAATGAAGTGACGGCCAAAGGCTGAAAGCAAGCATAACGTGTACGGTTTCCTTTACCCCTGCTCGGCCAGCGGCTGGCCTGTACCTGTGCGCGTGCTCTGAGCAGGCTGCCTGGAGAGAGGGTCACAAGTTGTTGGCTTCTGAATCAAACAGAGGCGCTCCAGCTGCTCTCGGCCAAGGCAGGGGCTGTGGGGAAAGACAACAAGTTTAGACAAGAGGCCCCTGGGAGGCAACTTCCCACCATCCAGAGTATGTGTGGTGGTCCCATGCTCTATTGGTCAGCAGATCCATGCTGCTGCTGCTGTTGAGTCGCTTCAGTCGTGTCTGACTCTGTGTGACCCCATAGACGGCAGCCCACCAGGCTCCACCGTCTTTGGGATTCTCCAGGCAAGAATACTGGAGTGGGTTGCCATTTCCTTCTCCAATGCATGAAAGTGAAAAGTGAAAGTGAAGTCGCTCAGTCGTGTCCGACTCTTCACGACCCCATGGACTGCAGCCCACCAGGCTCCTCTGTCCATGGGATTTTCCAGGCAAGAGTACTGGAGTGGGGTGCCATTGCCTTCTCCAGCAGACCCATAGATGCCGTCAAAGGTTGATCTGGTTATTCCCTTTTCATGGAAAGTTATCAGTAACCTCTGTGAAAGAGATGGGAATACCAGACCACCTGACCTGCCTCTTGAGAAACCTGTATGCAGGTCAGGAAGCAACAGTTAGAACTGGACATGGAACAACAGACTGGTTCCAAATAGAAAAAGGAGTGCGTCAAGGCTGTATATTGTCACCCTGCTTAGTTAACTTATATGCAGAGTATGTCATGAGAAACACTGGGCTGAAAGAAGCACAAGCTGGAATCAAGATTGCCAGGAGAAGTATCAATAACCTCAGATATGCAAATGACACCATCTTTATGGCAGAAAGTGAAGAAAAACTAAAGAGCCTCTTGATGAAAGTGAAAGAGGAGAGTGAAAAAGTTGGCTTAAAGCTCAACATTCAGAAAACAAAGATCATGGCATCCAGTCCCATCACTTCATGGCAAATAGATGGGGAAACAGTGGAAACAGTGTCAGACTTTATTTTAGGGGGCTCCAAAATCATTGCAAATGGTGACTGCAGCCATGAAATTAAAAGACGCTTACTCCTTGGAAGGAAAGTTATGACCAACCTAGACAGCATATTAAAAAGCAGAGACATTACTTTGTCAACAAAGGTCTGTCTAGTTAAGGCTATGGTTTTTCCAGTGGTCATGTATGGATGTGAATGAGAGTTGGACTATAAAGAAAGCTGAGCATCGAAGAATTGATGTTTTTGAACTGTGGTGTTGGAGAAGACTCTTGAGAGTCCCTTGGACTGCAAGGAGATCCAACCAGTCCATCCTAAAGGAGATCAGTCCTGGGTGTTCATTGGAAGGACTGATGTTGAAGCTGAAACTCCAATGCTTTGGTCACCTGATGCGAAGAGCTGACTCATCTGAAAAGACCCTGATGCTGGGAAAGATTGAGGGCAGGAGGAGAAGGGGACGACAGAGGATGAAATGGTTGAATGGTGTTACCGACTCAATGGACATGAGTTCGGGTAAACTCCTGGAGTTGGTGATGGACAGGGAGACCTGGTGTGCTGCAGTGCACAGGGTCACAAAGAATTGAACATGACTGAGCGACTGAACTGACTGACTGATGTGAGTCATTAGGGTTGTGAAAATCTGGCTTTCATAAACTAAAAGTAGAGGAGATTGCTGAGGACTCTGATTCAGCTTTCAGTTGAGAAGGCTGGCTGCCATGCAACACTGCCAGTCCCCTCATGGGCATGTACACCTCTTAGGTCGCTGGAAGGGTGTTTTGCAGTCAAAACATTCTCAAGATGGCCTCAAGTCAGTCATGGCTTCTCTGAGCTTTTAATCTATCAAGTGAGCTGAGCTCACCATCCCAGTCATCCCCACCAGCGGGCTGGACACATAAATAACACAGTCTTGGAGGCTTCAGACCAGTCCAGATGAGTACCATCAAGAGGAGAAGAAGCAGCCAGCCAAGCCCTGCCCTAAATTTGTAACCCAGAAAAGTGTGAAATAGAATAACAAAATGCTTGTTATTTTAAGCCACTGTGCTTTGGAGTTGCTTGTTACACAGTAATAGATAGTTTTGCTTCATCATTATTGATTGGGTTTGCAGTATATGGTGAAGCATATTTGCATCAACAGTTTGGGAGCCATAATTTTCTATGAATTGCTTTAAGATGTAATATATGCATCACAATCCAAATCAACCACCATTTCCTCTTGCTGAAACAGATGTATAACTCATTCCAAAGAACAGCTCCTCTAACATCTTCATTGCTTCTATAACATCACATGCTGCCTGTGAATCTGTGCTATTTATAGAACTTACCATGTTAGTGCAATCCAACTTATAGGCCATTTTAAAATTTATGGATCATTGTGTTATAATGTAGAGTTATGTTGATAAGCTCATTATTTTGCCTTGCAAATTACATTGCAAGTGATTGATCAACAAAGAAAGCAGCAGTGTAGCAGTTAGGAGCGCAGATTCCAGGGCCAGTTGTGTGTGTTCAAGTCTCAAAATGGGAGAAACTACTTTGTAGGGTTGTGAAGGCTAAAGTCTTTGATGGGTACAGTGTTTAGAACAGTACCTGGTTCATGACAAACCCGAGAAGGCTATTACAACTTGTTTATTTTGTCTTCATCAATTTCATATCATCACCTGGCTCTTTCTCCACCAAAAGATAGAGCAACATAGTAGGGGGACACGGGATATCTGCCTTAGAGTGTTTAGCATCGATTTGGCCCACAGACAGCCTTTGGGAAATCTCTATGGAATTAATTGATAATTACCCAATGAATGCATACTTCCCTGAGACATCTGACCTCCTTTAAACAAGGTCTTCACATAGGGATTGCTCCAGAGCACCAAGTACATGGCGGTTCAGGCCCAGAGAGCAGACGTGTCAAACCCACCTGCCTCTGAGTCCTTGTGCCCCTGTCCCCTTGCTGGTGTCCATGGTGAAGTTGTCCAGTGACCTGCGCAGCAGGCCTCCTGCGGCATCCTCCAGCCCGGGTATGAACAGCGCGTTTTCTGAGCACGACAGTCTCTGAATCCAAGTGAGTTGGTTGGACTGGGGCAGGTGTGCAAGACTCAGACTGCCCATTTGTACACACTTATTAGAGTCTGAAATGTGGCAGAAACAGATGAACGTAAATACCCACAAGAATGATGCTGGTTCCATCACTCTTACGGCAGCAACACGTCACAGGCCCCAGGTGCTCTCCTGGCTTTTCCGTTTTTTCAGAGGGACCTATCTTTCCTCATGCTGGCTCGTGGAGCTGCTGTGATGAGCCCTGAGAACACCAAGTCTGCCTAGCTAGCACTCACTAAGGAAAGAAACTCAGACACACAGGTAGGAAGAGACAGGATACCCTCCAGCCCCAGGCAGCCGACAGGACTTTGAGCCACAGTTCACGGCAGTGTCATGGCGCCAGCAGAGCCTTGTGCAAAATTAACTGCCGCCCCCTCCTTTCTGCCTGCTGCCTTTACAAACCATCCTCCAAACATTAACAAATAGGTCTGCAGATTACCTGAGCTCCCAAGATTACTCTCTGCCCTGTGGAACACAATCTTTCATCTCTACACAGCTTAGTTTCTTTACTAATAAGATTTAAGATCCGATTTTCTGAAATATGAATAGATCAGATGTGTTGTCTTCCAGTTTTAACAATGCCCTCCCTCCCTTCTTGCGGAAAGAGGTAACAGATGCTTTTGATGAAATCCCTGACGTGAGCCCAGGAACGTGAGTGACTCTCACCACGTCACTCTTTATGTCATTCGTAAGAAACTGGATTTGATAGATGGATTCCTTAAATTAACTAGGATTTATACAAAGCCCAGTTTGTAATTGGAAAAAAGAAAATGAAGACTATGTTCTGACTATCAACAGATGGTACGACCCTGTTACGACCAAGAAGAAGAGAATGCTCAGCACGTGGCATTTGCGTAGCTCCTGTTGTGTGCGTGAGCATGTGTGTCTGCACTCATATCCAAAGCACAGTGAGGTGCCTTCAGTGAGAGCTTGTCTGTGAGCATTTATTTCCTCCAGTAGACAATCCCCCTAACCTACAATGGGCCTGGTTCACTATCAGCACTGCACCCACTGAAAAAGGTAGCTCTTTTTTTTTTTTTTTTTTGGCCTCACAACATGGCATATGGGATCTTAATTCCCTGACCAGGGATCAAACCTGCACTGCCTGCAGGAATCTTCATCCCTGGACTGCCAGAGAAGTCCCAACGTAGTCTTTAAAAAAATACTGTGAGGGAACATTCTGTGTCTAGGAGGCATTCAGTACCATCATTCACACACAGTAGGCAACGGAGACGGAGAGGGAGATGGCACCCACTCCAGTATTCTCGCCTGGGAAGTCCCATGGACAGATGGGGTGCAAAGGCGTCAGACACGACTTAGCAACTGAGCAACAACAGGCAAGCAAGAAAAGAAGACTGAACGCGATCTGAACATGATACAGCAGCAATGATAGTGACATCCACACTAGCAGCCTGCCCATCCTGCGTGCTCGTCACACGCCAAGTGATAGAGCAGCGATGATAGCAATATCCACACTAGCAGCCTGCCCATCCTGCGTGCTCGTCACACGCCAAGTGATAGAGCAGCGATGATAGCGATATCCACACTAGCAGCCTGCCCATCCTGCGTGCTCGTCACACACCAAGTGATAGAGCAGCGATGATAGCGATATCCACACTAGCAGCCTGCCCATCCTGTGTGCTTATCACATGCCAGGCACAGTGGTAAGCATGTCATCTGTATTGACTCATTTAATCCTCAAAAGAACACTGTGGGTTAGATATATTATACCCACTTTATAGATGAGGAAAAGTGAGGCTAAGAGAGAGTTGACAATTTGCTTAAGGTCCCCAGGGCTTGTAGGTGGTAGAGCAAAACTCACTCAGCTGACTTTATAGCCCACACCAGAAAATGGATGTGCCGAGGATGTGGAGATAAAAGCAGCACAGGAGAGTCATCTGAAGCATGTCCAGCCCCCTCCGATTGCCAAGGTCTAAGGGGACAGTGACCTTAGCCCTAATTATGGTGGATATTTAATACCCACAGGGAGACACTGTAGTGAAAGAAAGTGATGACAGGGACTCAGCTCAGAAAGGTTTTGTGGCTTTCAAAGAACCCTATGTATAGAGGTTGGCGGTACGGGAAGAAGGGGGTGTGCACTAAGAGAGGAAGGCTCCAGAAGGTAGCAGAGGAGTAAGATCACCAAGGGCCTGAGTTTCCAGCAGAGTTCTGTCCCCAGCAGAAGAAGGAGAGCATTGGTGCACCAGAGAGGAAGCCACAAGGAAACTGGAAAGCGAACTAGGGCAGGACGGTGGCTGGTGTGGAGTCTGACAGCCACAAGCTTGTGGAAGGGCCACAGCACCCCTGAGGCTTGTGGCCATCTGTCTGAAAGGATGAGAAGAGGCCTGTGGGCCCCCTCGGCGATGCTGACAGATGCTCTCTGATTTAATCCTGAATTTATGCACTTGTAGAAGCTCGGTGATTTTTCTCTCGCCCCAGGGAATCAAATATAACTATAAAGTAATATGCTTATTGAGACAATTCACAGAAGAATGACTAAGAAACATTTGGAAAATGTCCAACTTCCCAACAGTCAAAGAAATGTCAAGTGAAACAACACCAAGAAGTCATTTCTCCCTATAAATGAACAAAGATAAACATGATAATATCTATTCCAGCAAAGACGCAATGAAACGGGCACAGTGGTGCTGGGCATGGGAATGGCGCTCAGAAAACAAGCCCTAAAAATGCCCGGGCCTTTGTGTCCCGGATCTAGATGAAATCTAGCTTAAAGAAATAATACAAGATGCAAAATCATTTTCTTCCCCAATTGTTTGCTGCAATATTATTTACGATATTGGGAACTGAAAGCAAGCATAAAATCAAAATAGAGGCACAATTAATTAAATGGTTGCACTTCCACACCAATTTTCCATCCATTCATTCAAAACACATGCGTTAATAGTAATCATCTCCCACTTGATACACCTGTTTCATGTTGGAACAGTAAAGGCAGGGGCCCTCTCCCTACCCTCTGGGAACTCCCAGCTCACTGAAAAGTGGAGGCAGACACATCCCGAATAAAAGGGGCTGAACGCCGCACGTGAGGAGGGGGAGCCTGCACAAAGGCAGGAGCAGGCCACAGGCAGTGAACCAGCAAGGACTGCAGGGAGCGGATTGTCCTTGAACTTATTCCTGGAGAATCAGACTTATCTTGGTTGTCTGAGCCTGGAAGGGCACGGCAAGTAGAGGCCATGCAGACATTAGATTTCCCAAAATCCCTATTATGGCAGAATTTGTAGTTTGAGAAAACAGTGTATCAAGAGCAAAACAGGCTTAAAAGGACTAATTTTGCTAGTAAGCCCATGGAGTCTTCATAAATATTTTATGCTCATTGATATCAGGCAATAAAATAGATACTGATGATGCCTCGCACTTTGTTTTAGCAATAGCAGGTAAGACATAATTTACAGTCATTATTTCTAGCTCCCTGGAAACATAGAAATGCTACTCTGTGACTTCAAAGACATATTTATATATGTATTTGGTTTTGCTGAAAATAATAGGCCACTTTTATATTCTGTATTTGGTTCTGCATCTGAATGCTCAATAATTTTGTTTCCTGGTTGATCCCCAACCCCAGGATGCCAGGACCCAGTGATGCAGCTCCCCTGTGAATTGACTGGTGCCAAACAAAACCCCTTGGCATGCTGCAGTCTTTGGGGTCACAGAGAGTCGGACACGACTAAGCAACTGAGCAACGACAAACAAAACCCCTTCAAGCAGGAACTGCCGGAACTAGTCACATGGAGCCGTGAACATCAAACATCATTCTAGATGAGTGAGAAGCAGCACGGCCTACCCTGCTGGGGCACAGCACGGACCTGCTGGACGGACAGTTGCTCAGCTGAGGACACCGAGGCCCAGAAAGGGCAAGTGAGTGTTCAAAGTCACGCAGCTAGTAACTGGCATAGCTCTGAGTCTGTTGGACTCCAGCATCCACATTCCAAGCCTGGGGTTCATCTGCATCCAGATCGCCTGGGTTCTTTTACAAGTGCAGATTCTGATTTAGGGGCCTGAGGTTCTGCCTTCCTAGCTGGCTCCCAGGTGATGCACACGCAGAGACCACTCTGGGAATATGATTGGTGAAACCACGATACTATATCGCTCCCTGCTATAAATGAATAGGAAATAATGGCGAGAGCTCAACAGTAAATATGATACACACAGCCTTCAAACCCAAATAGCTTTAGGTTGAGAACATAGCGCCTACTCACCACTTGTAACTCCAGGAGAACTCATCTGAGCATTAAACCCATGCTGGGCGCAGCACAGGCCCAGCAAATATTTACAGGTCTTGACTGAATCAGCGACAAATACATGCTTTTTCCCAGTGACGCTGCTTGTGATGATGAACTTCTTTCGCTGCGGGGAACAAACGCTGACTTTAATATACTGATCCTTCTCACCCATCCATCGAAGCACAACTATCCAGAAAATAAGCAAATTCAGGAGCTGTCAGTTGGATACCAATGTAGTAGGCATCCAGAAGAGCATGGCAGATGTTGTCTGACTATGGCCCAGTATTTTTTCTTAGTTTCAATACAGTCCCTCTTTTTTCCCCCTTCATTTATAAATCAAATGTTTCTTTATTGAGCAATTGCTGTCTGCCAAGGACTGTGCTGCTGCTGCTGAAAAGAATATGAAATGAGTTCAGTACAGGCATTGCCCTCAGCAAGAAGTTAATTTCCATGTGCATTGGGAAAGGCCATTAAATATACGTGTAGTTTGCATTGTCCAAACTCGCAGACGTGGAAGGCAAAATCTCAGCTAGGAGGTTTATAGAAAAGATAAAATCACATCAGTAATCTCATATTTTCATGCTGTTATGTGCCAGGTTCTGTTCTAAATCCTCTCTGTGTCTTAATTCATTTCATCCTGGAAGCTACAGAATGAGAGCAGTCCCTTCATTATCCTTATTCTACAGATGAGGAGGCAGGCGGAGACTCCTCAGAATGCAGCAGGAACTGAGGTCATAAAACCAAAACACTTCCTCAACGTTTATACCTTCAAGGCCCATGCACAAAGGGATAATTTTTGTACCGCTCACTGAGATAAACTGGAGAGGAGTATCTATATGGGGCTATCTATATGGAGCTTCCAGGATAAGATCCTTAAATGTTTGCAACTCTAATAAGAAGAATGAAATATACAGTAATAGAAATTATATTAAATACAAATTTATATATAACTTCCAAATAAAATCTCTATTCTAGGTATTTCATAAGAACCTTGAGCCTGCTCCTATAAAGATAACTTTATAAATACAGGTTTTATGCTTGAAAGGGCATTCTGAAACTCCTGAACTTCTTTAAGGCTGCTGCTAAGTCACTTTAGTCGTGTCCGACTCTGTGTGACCCCATAGATGGCAGCCCACCAGGCTCCCCTGTCCCTGGGATTCTCCAGGCAAGAACACTGGAGTGGGTTGCCATCTCCTTCTCCAATGCATGAAAGAGAAAAGTGAAAGTGAAGTCGTTCAGTCGTGTCCAACTCTTAGCGACCCCAGGGTCTGCAGCCTACCAGGCTCCTCTGTCCATGGGATTTTCCAGGCAAGAGTACTGGAGTGGGGTGTCACTGCCTTCTCCCTCCTTAAGGCTAATCCCTTTTAATTTTTGATCGTTGCCATTCCCAAGAACCTCCATTCACACAATCAAATATTAACAAAGGGTGACAACTGTTCATTGCTTCCCCTTTAAAAAACTCTTTTTTACCATTAACCTAATTTCAGATAATTTAAGCATTCTCTAAATATCCTTTACTTTTATTAACAAATTAATGTTGACTCTATACTAATGTGAATGGATTTTGAATTCAATTGAATTTTATCTAGTATTTTTTATTTAACGCATTTTCTCAAACATTCATAGATGCTATCTAACTATCCTTACTAATTTTTACTCAGTATTCAAATTATAATGTCTAAATTCCACTGGCTGATCATTTTATGCATACTTTTCCAAAGTTGAATATTTGCCTAGAATCCATCTACTTTGTCAGTATGCACTGATATCCTTGTATACAGTCATGACAATTTTATATTAAGTTCACTCAGGTATTAAAAATCTTACATATGTCATTTTTAAAAATTGAATAACTCTTCTTTAACAAATCTAAAAAAAGAGACAGAATTGTTCACACATGCACACATATATACCACATCTTTCTTTCAGACCATAAACTCTTGCCAAACTCTTGTGCTTTTGGACCCCAGTGCCTTAAGGTATTAAACACCCCAGAGAGTAGAATTGCTATCTCATTTCTTGGCGTGAAGCTGAAAACAGTCTTGCCTGTAGTGGTTTAGATTTTTCTTTCCCACTCTGATAACATCGTTTAATGGGAAATCCATGTCTTCAAGCCAACTTCCACACAAGCAAACTGCTCTGTGAATAAGATGATGTGTAACTTGAATCTCAGGGTTTTCAGCACAAACACAAAAAGTGTATTTACATCTGTCTTGTTACAGAACAAAAATACTTGGTGTTTCTGTAACATCATGTTTGTTTCAAAGCATGTTTTATCATTTCAAATATTTCTTCCCTAGTAACTTTATTGTACTTTGGCCACCTTATGCGAAGAAATTCATTGGAAAAGACTCTGATGCTGGGAGGGATTGGGGCAGGAGGAGAAGGGGACGACCGAGGATGGGATGGCTGGATGGCATCACGGACTCGATGGACATGAGTCTGAGTGAACTCCGGGAGATGGTGATGGACAGGGAGGCCTGGCGTGCTGCGATTCATGGGGTCGCAAAGAGTCGGACACGACTGAGCGACTGAACTGAACTGAACTGAATTTTATTGTTGCTTCTGTTCCTTTGCAGGCTCATTTATTTGTTTGGCTTGACACATCTTTGCAGGATAAGATTCTCTCAGACAGAGGGAGATGCGCCCAGCTAAGGAAGTTGAAACTCCAGACCCCTACTTGGGAAGGCCGTTTCCTGGAAGGGACCCAGCAACAGCTTCATGTGTTTTTATAAAATGTAGAAAGAAAGATGCTTTCACCACAATCAATTAAAATCACTGGCTCTTCTTTCCGCTGGAACTCAGTCTTATTTTTCTCACCAGAGCTAACACTGCATGATGGAGACGCAGACCCCACTAAGGAGAGGCGGAAATGGATGGGGCTGCTTGCAATGTAGAGTTAATGGGATTTATTTCTGTGATTTACAGTCTCTTCTGCAACAGTTTATTGCCAGCCATCCCAGAATAGTCCTTCCATTGGACCAACTCACCCAAAATCTCAGCATAAAGACACAGGGTCAGTAGTCATGTAAAATTGAATATGCCCTACAATAACCAGCCTCAGAAGTATGTGGGGTCGGCGCCAGAGAGGAATAAGATTTGAAATGCAGAGCCAGAGGCCAGTCTGCAGGAAACATTTCCAGTCATCAAAAATGAAAACCTGTAATTTAATTCTCAGAAACATCTAATTAAGCGGAATTTTTATCCTATCAGGAATGTACTTTGTAACTGTACACATGCTGCCTTATCAATATGGTGCACATTTTTTGTCTTTTTCTTTTTTTGATGGGAATCACACAATATGAAATTTATCTGATTTTCCTGTGTTGGTAGCCTAGAAACCTGCAGTGGCGCTTCAAAGAGCAAGAATGTCTCTGTCGCAAAGCTGCATGTTTTATGGATCTCATCAACAATAAAAACAGCTTTCAATCAGATTTGCTAGATTTCTCTTCTCTCTAGAAAAAAAAAGATATTACAAAAGTATCCTCCTATGGAAAAGTACAGAGTGTATGCCACCAAGACTTTGAAAGAGAAAAAAAAAGAATTAGAGAGTTTATCTGGAAATTAATTAATAAGAATATTAACTTTTTTACTTTGGGGATTTTGCAGTAGTTGATCTTTTAAAATTCAAGAGTTGTGGTGATTTATTTTCTATTTTATATGAGCAGTCACTTTAAATCCTTGTTTGTTTTGGAAATTTGTGTCCTTGTTTTTAAAGAGAGCCCTACAAATGCTGAATCCTCCCAGGCTTCATGCATTTCTCTCCAGACATTTTAAACTACTATTAATATCCAAGAACAGTTATTAGCATGGGTAAGTTAATCATCTCACAATAAATGCTTTCGTGATTGAATAACCTTCTGAATCGATGTCTCTATCACAGGCGGGCTGCCACTGTACCTACAAATCACATTCATTGGAAAAATGGCAGTTTTTTTCCTATTTCCTTGGCTACCTCTCTTCAGGTTGACAAAACAAATGTTAGCAATTGTCTGAAGCATTCTGGCTTCCTCTAGTAATTAAGCAAATTTGAAACTAGCTTCCTAAGTTGTAGCATGAAGAGTTCAAGTCATTTTCTGTGTAAGATGCTGGGTTTGTGGCAAGCAGCTGGTGATGTTACTTCCCATGATGACTTTTCCATAAAAAGGGATATTTATGTTGAGGAAGAGACTGGTCATCAGAACATGGAAATCCTAATTAGTCACTGGGTGTTTTTAAGCTACTAAGTTTGTTTTGTGAACCAGATGACTTTCCAGCTTTAAACAAGACATTATTTGTGGTCATGGGAAAAACAAATATCTGTAAAAGTTAAACCAACTTAAATATAAAATACTTAAGGGAGCTGTTAAATTCATGGCTTCAAAAATTCTATTTTTCAAAATTACTTGGTAGGTTGTCTGCACTTCTACAAATGTTTCAAAAGAAATTACACTGAGAATTGAGAACTTTGAACAATCAAATATGAGATAGAGAAAATAGGAAGTAATAACAGTATTGAATATTCAATAATCACGACCCCACTGTGGGCTGCCAGTCTCCTCTGTCCATGAAATTCTCCAGGAAAGAATACTGGAATGGGTAGCCATTCCCTTCTTCTGAGGATCTTCCCCACTCAGGGATCAAAGCCTGGTCTCCTGCATTGCAGGCAGATTCTTTTTCATCTGAGCCACCAGGGTAGCCCCCATTCAATAATTCAGTTCAGTTCAGTTCAGTCACTCAGTTGTGTCCGACTATTTGCGACCCCATGAATTGCAGCACGCCAGGCCTCCCTGTCCATCACCAACTCCCGGAGTTCACTCGGACTCACATCCATCGAGTCCGTGATGCCATCCAGCCATCTCATCCTCGGTTGTCTCCTTCTCCTCCTGCCCCCAATCCCTCCCAGCATCAGAGTCTTTTCCAATGAGTCAACTCTTCGCATGAGGTGGCCAGAGTACTGGAGCTTCAGCTTTAGCATCATTCCTTCCAAAGAAATCCCAGGGCTGATCTCCTTCAGAATGGACTGGTTTCTCCAGATAATCTTTCAAATGAAATCAAGTCATTTGAGTCATTAAATTTCTGAAAAGTCCACAACTATAAATATCAATTACTGTTTTTTTAAAGATAAAGTCAAAAATATTTAGGAAAAAGTCAGTTTTCTGATATCATAAAGGCCACTTTAATAATAAAAATTATGCTCAATTCTTATTTATTTTTAGATGTAAGCTTTTTTTCTAAGTAAAAATAATACTTTATTATGAAATGCTATTGAGAATCACATTTTAACAATGTCAACTTCAACAGCCAAGATGGGAGAAAAGCAAAAAACACTGAGAAAATGAATAAAACCCACTTTGTTCCACTTAGGAAACTCTAACGTAAGATAATGGTGATGAAAATAAGAACCAAAGAATCAGAAAATGAAAAAGAAATCTTGTTAGTAGGAAAAATTTGAAAACCACAAGAGAAAATTCAGTAGAAAAAAAAGACAATTCACTGAGCCACATGTCAAATAACTTCATGTTTTATGATGAGATCATTGCTGAAGGTATGGGACATGGACTCAGAGAACAGGAGAGTTGATTAGCTACTGGACCATTCTCTGCTATGGGGACATATAAAACGTTTCTGATGCCAAATTTATTGCTCAGTTCAGTTTAGTTCAGTTGCTCAGTCATGTCCAACTTTTTATGACCCCATGGACTGTAGCTCGTCAGCCTTCCCTGTCCATCACCAACTCACAGAGCCTACTCAAACTCATGTCCATTGTGTCAATGATGCCATCCAACCATCTCATCCTCTGTTGTCCCCTTCTCCTCCAGCCTTCAATCTTTCCCAGCATCAGGGTCTTTTCTTTTTTTTTTTCATTTTTTTTTAAATTTTACTTTACAATACTGTATTGGTTTTGCCATACATTGACATGAATCCACCACGGGTGTACATGCGTTCCCAAACATGAACCCCCTCCCACCACCCTCCCCATAACATCCCTCTGGGTCATCACCGTGCACCAGCCCCAAGCAAGCTGTATCCTGCGTCAGACATAGACTGGCGCAGGGTCTTCTCAAATGAGTCGGTTCTTCACATCAGGTGGCCAAAGTATTGGAGTTTCAGCTTCAGTATCAGTCCTTCCAATGAATATTCAGGACTGATTTCCTTTAGGATGGACTGGTTGGATCTCCTTGCAGTCCAAAGGAATCTCAAGAGTCTTCTCCAACACCACAGTTCAAAAGCATCAATTCTTTGGTGCTCAGCTTTCTTCACAGTCCAACTCTCACATCCGTACATGACCACAGGAAAAACCATAGCTTTGACTAGATGGACCTTTGTTGACAAAGTGATGCCTCTGTTTTTTAATATGTTGTCTAGGTTGGTCATAAGTTTTCTTCCAAGGAGCAAGGGTCTTCTAATTTCATGGCTGCAGTCACCATCTGCAGTGATTTTGGATCCCAAGAAATAAAGTCTGTCACTGTTTCCACTGTTTCCCCATCTATTTGCCATGGAGTGATAGAATCAGATGCCATGATCTTAGTTTTCTGAATGTTGGATTTCAAGCCAACTTTTTCACTCTCCTCTTTCACTTTCGTCAAGAAGCTCTTTAGTTCTTCTTTGCTTTCTGCCATAAGCATGGTGTCATCTGCATATCTGAGGTCATTGATATTTCTTCCAGCAATCTTGATTCCAGCTTGTGTTTCATCCAGCCTGACATTTCACATGATGTACTCTGCATATAAGTTAAGTAAGCAGGGTGACAATATACAACTTTGACATACTCATTTCCCGATTTGGAACCAGTCTATAGTTCCATGTCCAGTTCTAACAGTTGCTTCCTGACCTGCTTACAGATTTCTCAAGAGGCAGGTCAGGTGGTCTGGTATTCCCATCTCTTTCAGAATTTTCCACAGTTTGTTGTGATCCACACAGTCAAAGAATTTGACATAGTCAACAAAGCAAAAGTAGATGTTTTTCTGAAACTCTCTTGCTTTTTTGATGATCCAGCAGAGGTTGGCAATTTGATCTCTGGTTCCTCTGCCTTTTCTAAATCCACCTTGAACATCTGGAAATTCATGGTTCACGTACTGTTGAAGCCTGGCTTGGAGAGTTTTGAGCACTACTTTGCTAGCATGTGAGATGAGTGCAATTGTGCGGGAGTTTGAGCATTTTTTGGCATTGCCTTTCTTTGGGACTGGAGTGAAAACTGACCTGTGGAGGTATGGGTCAGCAGTGGCCCGCTGCAGGGGCTCTGGGTGCAGCAGGCCTGGGTGTGGCATAAGCCCTCTTGGAGGAGGTCACCATCAACCCCACCATAGAACCACCAGAACTTACACAGAACAGGGGAAAACAGACTCTTGGAGGGCACAAACAGAACCTTGTGTGCCCCAGGACCCAGGAGAAAGGAGCAGTGACCCCACAAGAGACTAACCCAGATATGCCCGTGAGTCCAGGAGTCTCCAGGGGAGGGGTGGGTCGGCAGTGGCCTGCTTCAGGGTCACCTGCTTCAGGCTGCACTCGGGAGGCACCAAGTACAGCAATGCATTCATGGGACCTTTTGAAGGAGGTCGCCACTATCTTCACTAGCTCCACCATCGTTTGGCCTCAGGTCAAGCAACAGGGAGGGAACAGGGCCCAGTCCATCAACAGAAAATTGGATTAAATATTTACTGAACATGGCCCTGCCCATCAGAACAAGTTTCCCCCTCAGTCAGTCTCTCCCATCAGGAAGCTTCCATAAGCCTCTCATCCTTCTCCATCAGGGGACAGACAGAATGAAAACCACAATCACAGAAAACCAACCAAACTTGTCACATGGACCACAGCCTTGTCTAGCTCAGTGAAACTATGAGCCATGCTGTGTAGGGCCACCCAAGACAGACAGGTCGTGGTGGAGAGTTCTGACAAAACGTGGTCCACTGGAGAAGAGAAGGTCACACCACTTCAGTATTCTTGCCTTGAGAACCTCATGAACAGTATGAAAAGTAATAGTAACTAAATTCAAATAAATGATGTTCAAATGTTATTTCAAAACTGTACACTTAATATGTGTGTTGTTATTGTAATTTTTTTTAGTGACTGACAAATATTTTCACATCCGTAGTCCATGGGAGACAGGCCAGATGCCTCCACACTGTGTGTACAGAGGGAAAATTAAAATACAAGGGAAATGTTTCAAAAGTTGCAGACTCCGTTGCACCTACCTCGAACTCTCCTTCCCCATCTGTCACTCCCAACCTTGCTCTCAAAATCAATAGATTCCCCAAACTAAAAGAACTTCAGCCAGAGGCAAAGTGTAGTCCTTAGGCTAGTGGCTGCCCGGGGAGGTGACAGGGGCCTGGGGGAGAGATGGCAGAAGAAATGGCCTCCAGGGGCCTCTCAAATCCCCTGGTAGACTTCTTCCCAACATGCCATAGTCAACAGAGTACAGGTTAGCTGACAGGCTGTGAGCTTATTTTCTTTGGAGAAGGTCACCTTTAAAGGGGTAAGAGATCAAAGGAAAACAAAGCCGGGGTCATGTCAACAGAGTGACACTCACATAAGCCAAAATCTTTTCAATTTCTCTCCACTGAAACCGTGAGGTTGCGATTCTGCTGTTGTTTCTCACTTCGTATACAATGACACCCTTGGCACAGATCCCCAAGGCCATTTCCCCTTCCAGCCTTGTCTTCTCTGGGAGAACCTGGTATACCAACACACCATATTCTGGGAGCTGCTGAGCGACCTAGAATGAGAACAAGGCCAATTAAGAAGAGACAGGCACACTGGTCTAAAATAGTGGATTTCAAACCATTCCATGAGGGGGGAAAAAAAAAAAAACCTTAACAGACGTTCTGAAAAAAAGAGTAAGATTGCCAAATAAGTTTTGGAAACACTGAGCTAAACATATCTCCTTACTACAGCATTTCTCTGCACCTCTAATATGATAGTGTTGCTCTATTTTATTAATAGAATGAAGGAATCCTTCCCTAATGAAGTACCTTGAGACACTAGGAACACTGATATTAATTATGAAAGTGATACCAGAAAAAATCATATCCTGAACAAGCTTGTAGAATTCAGACTCTTCTGAATCATCTCACAGGGATTTCTTTTTCTAAAGCCTGCTGCAGTACTGTCTGATACAACCCCTTCACTTTACAGATGGAAAAACTGAGGCCCAGGCACAGAAAGCAGCCTTCCAAATGATCAGCAGCACTATTACAGCAAGATAACATCCTACAGAAAAAAAGGAGCAACCCCTGGCATTTCTCATCGGGTGGCAGTGATTTGGTGGGGTCCCCAGAGCCCAAGAGCCGTCTTCAGTTTACCAGTTTAGGAGACAGAATTTTGTCAGGGACCTGAGGGTCAGCCCGAGCTGGGAACTGCATCAGGCTAACCAAAATCGTCACAGACTGGTGCGTAAACCTAATATAAATATATATATTTTTATGTCTGAATGGTAACCACGTCTCTGTTCTGGTCTCTGCCATCTTCATCTTCACCTGGTAGACTCCAGTTGTTACTAGAAGGTCGGTGCGCCCGGGCTCAAGGCAGGTGGGCTCAAAATGTGTGCATGTGTTCTCTACACATTTGAAACTCTCTCCGAAGGGTTTCAGCAGTGAGATCCGGTGCTCACCTCTACCCCAGGGCAGAGGGGACAAGCGCCTGCCCCGTCTCTCTCATCCTCAGGTCGGGCCACAAAAATGAGGACAAATTACAGCTTTGGAGAGCTCCTTTCTCAGGCTCTTTTCTGTCTTTTCTCCCTTTACTGATAAGTAATCTGTGCAGATAGGTCACAAAGATCTTGATCACATTTCTGGAGCCTGAATCTCGCTGTTTAACTTTGGAAAGACCCTGTCATCGTCACCATCATCATCTGAAACAGTATTTACTGGACATTAGTGCTGAAATATCCAATGGCCAGACTGAGCATGTACTTAAAGTATGACAGAGCAGGCCCAACCCAAAACAACTGAGTAAATTCTTCTAAAGAATTTGATGTGATATTTCTAAAAAAAAAATAATTAAAGCACTAAAATAGTCATCATTAGAACAGATGATGAATCAATAGAATAGAATAGTCAATAGAATAGAATTCTATTGAATATTCATCATCAATAGAAGATACTATTAATCAGTAGAACAGCCTCTATTAGACTTTCTTTTATTTTTTTAATTGTTTAGTATTTATTTTAATTTTTAATTTGTTAATTATATAGAAAGGGATATGATATTGAAGTACTTGGAGCCACACAAATCTTAAAATGGTTCAGCGCCATTCTATAACAGAGCAGGACCCTACGGGGCTTTCCTGGGACAGACTTCCCTATCCAGTCTGTTTCACCTGCCTCTCATTTGTAGAAAACCTTTAGCTTCCTAGGCCTTCCCTCCTTTGACCCTATCATTGCACTTCTGGGAATCTGTCTTAAGAAAATATACTAAATGACCAAGATCAAAACCCTTTGATCAGAGTGATGTTTGGTGCAGACTTCCAGAGTTGGGTTGAGAAAACTAGTTCCTTGCAATAAATGTTCCTAAAGGCACCACCTTATAGAGTACTTGGAGAAGGAAATGGCAACCCACTCCAGTATTTTTGCCTGGAGAATCCCACGGGCAGAGGAGCCTGGCTAGCTAGTTACAGTCTGTGGAGTCGCAAGAGTCAGACACGACTTAGTGACTAAACCACCACCTAAAAAGGTACCACCTGAAGGTAAGGGAAGCCGGTGGCTCAGAGGTAAGGAACCTGCCTGCATGCAGGAGACGCAAGAAATGTCAGTTTGATCCCTGGGTCTGGAAGATCCCCCGGAGAAGGAAATGGCAACCCATTCCAGTATTCTTGCTCGGAAAATCCCCTGGATGGAGGAACCTGGTGGGTCCACAGGGTCGCAAAGAGTTGTACACGACTGAACCGCTAAACACAAAGGTACTACCTTAAAAGGGATGATTGGGCAAGCTTTACAAAGGATATTTACAAAGCATTTGTATTCGTCTGGGGAATGCATAGGTTATAATGCTAAGTGGGAAAAAATACAAGGTACAATCGGTATGACTTCAACAACAAAAAGAAAATATTTCAAAGGCATATGGCAATCCCTAGTTATGTGGAAAAATGGTTTCATGGTTGAAGAGGTTTGGAAAACACCAAGTTAACCTTGAGCAAGTTGTTCTGAGACTAATATGCTAATATAGGTGTGAACCTTGCCATCAGCGGTACCCAAATGGACTTTTGCCAAATCTGATGAACTAGCAGGATTAGTCATCAGTGAAGCATAGGCCAATAGGCGTCATCTGATAATGGAAAAGGGAGCCACAGGAGCTATAATTAAATAATCCAGTAAATGTTTATTGGAGTAACTGGTCTCTGTGCTGAGTTCTGGGGATCCAAGGCCCTCTGGACATTTACAACCTAGAAGAAGGGACAAGAAATGAACAGAAATGTCTGTGATGTAGACTGGCAGCAGTATATGCCAACAATGCATAAAACGTTTCTAACCTTTGACCCTGTGATTCTACTCATGAGGGTCGATCCTTAAGAAATTAAGCAGAAATGCAGCTAAAGACGTAAGCAGAAAAAAATATGAATCTCAGTGTTTAAAATAGTCCCATATTTAAAATAATTTATGTGCCAAACAACAGGATACTGAGAAAAAATTTTGGGTACCTCATGTGTTGATTCAAAAGAAAGTTTCAAAATTTTAGTGAGATGAGATTTAAAAACAGCCCACAAAATTGACCATATACTATAAATCCAATTTTAAACACAAATGCATGTACACATGTGAGTGCACAGACGAAAGAGGGAAGGGTGAAAATACACAAATGGACTGCACTGTCTCAGCGGGGAAGAATGAAGCGAAAAGTGAATGTGCTATTCACCCAACTGTGTCTGACTCTGCAGCCCCATGGACTGTAGCCCTACAGGCTTCTCTGTCCATGAAAGTCTCCAGGCTAGTATACAGGGGTGGATACCCATTCCCTTCTCCAGAGGATTTTTGTGATCCCAGGATCCAACCCAGGTCTCCTGCATTGCAGACGGATTCTTTACTGTCTGAGGCATGAGGGAAGCCTATTTGTGTGTGTGTGTGTGTGTGTGTGTGTGTGTGTGTGTGTGCGCGCGCGTGTGTGTGTATGTTAGTCGCTGAGACCTGTCTGACTCTGCAATCCCATGAACTGTAGCCCACCAGGCTCCTCTCTCCATGGGGTTATCCCAGCAAGGATACTGGAGTGGGTTGCCATATATATATATATATGTATCACTTTGCTGTATATACCTGAAACTAATGGAGTATTGTAAATCAACTACTTTAACTTGAAAAAGATATCCCCCAAAAAACGTTTCCACATTTTTCCTAGAGTTGGTGGCTTCCTTCACAACTACTGGTCATCCTTCAGTGAGAGGAAGAAGGGACACAGTGAGCCCGCCACACTGAGCCAGGGCTGCGCAGAGGCCTGCAGACCCAAATCCTCGGCTCCCTGCTGGCTCTGCAGTCCTGCACCCTCTCTCCACCAGAGGTGTGCTTATGGCTTTGAAGTCCTCCCTTGTTTACTGTCAAGGGAATGCTGCCCCCACTTAGCAAGGAACCGGAACAAAGGCTGGATTAGGGAACACACTGAGCGCCTTTCTGCCAGAGCTGCTCAAGTGAAACGCTCAAGTGTTTCTACTGTACCAAGTGCTGCAGAAAGTTCCAAGTGACTGACCAAAAAAGAGATAGCCCTCACCTCAGCAGTTCTGCTTTCAAAAGGCTGTCTCTATCAAAAGCTAGAAAACACAGAATATTTTTGTCTCAGGAGACATTGTAAGAAGAAATATAAAAACCCTGGAGTTCCCTTTTGAAACTGCTCCCCAACCCTAGAAGCCCCGCCAGGTACACCACCCTGGGGTGCTGGGGGTCCTCCTCCCACGGGCCTCTCCCCCACCCCCAGCTCTGGCTGCACAGGCAGAGCGGCCAGCCCCTCCCATCCTGAAGTACCGCGGCTGCTCTCACTGGGGAGTTCTCAGCTATCACAGTGCTGCGCGCCTCTGCGTCCCCTTCTGTCCTCTCTACAAAACTTAAACTCCCCAGAGGCAGAAAGCACGTCCTTCCTGTCTCTGTTTCCTGTAGCGCCTGGTCCACTGAGGGTGTTAAGCTGTGAACTGAGCAAAAGCTATTCATTGGAGGCTCTGTGCACCGGCAAACGTAAGAGACTTCGCTTGTGGCTCACACTCAAGTTTGTACTTCAGATGTCAAAAATGCCTCTATGAGAAATGTGGCCTACCCCTACTCACAGAATATTGACTGTGTGAGATTCAAGGTTGAAGAAAGGGCCGGCCATACCCACCCTGGCCCAATAAATCCTACTCATTTGGGGGATCATTTCTAATGCCATCTACTTCCAAAGGTCTCGAGTCCTGTGCTTGCACCTCCCTGTGGCTCTGAGCACATCCAGCCCCAGAGAAATCTCTGGAGGGTATTGCTGACTGCGTGCCCTCTCAAGAGTCCAAAGGCCTCACCCTCAAGAACTCCAGCTCAGCATCCTCTCCCCAAAGCACAGGGCTCAGCCGGTGCATCTCTGAGACTTCGACTTGGACCCGGAGAGCCGTCATCCTCTCAATGAGACTTGCAGGGACATAATCTTCAACTCGAAAATAGGCTTTGCTCTCTACCTGCTGGAAAGATGCAGAAGGAAAGGGACACAGCCAAGACACCTTCTATACGATTCTGAGCAGAACAGAAGCCTGTCTGCAGTCACAACTCAGTTAGGGCCCCAGCGAAAAGATGCTCTTTGGAAGTGCCCACTGGGATATCATATTCTACCATATTAGAGATTGAGCCAAACCACACAACAGAAACAGAAGGGAAAGGGGAAAGAAGCCACCTGTTTTTGACCCCCTTTTGTATGCCAGGAGGTCCCCAGAACATACTAGCTCCTTCTGTCCTCAAGGTAATCATGAGAGGACAGTACTATTGTTGTCATTGCCAAGATGATCCAAATGATCGAGAAAGAAAGTCATTTAACAGAGCTAAGTTCACACCATTTGGAAGTAACAGAAGCAAAGCCCTCACCCATTCCACAATGTCACGCCACTTCCCAAGTGGCGCAGTGAAACCCTGGCTCTAAAGCTGTGTTTCTTTG
This sequence comes from Capra hircus, assembly GCF_001704415.2. Taxonomy (NCBI): domain Eukaryota; kingdom Metazoa; phylum Chordata; class Mammalia; order Artiodactyla; family Bovidae; genus Capra; species Capra hircus. The sequence goes on along the minus strand of NC_030835.1, from coordinate 3,108,584 downwards.
TGTTCATTCTGCACGTCCATCTGCACGTGCTACCAGTACACGGCCCCCTCTCCCAAGGGAGGCCTTGTCTGTGGCACCATCTCCTCACAACAAGGGGGTCAATAAGCGTCCTCCGAACAAGAGAAGATCTGACGCCAATAGCCCGCCCCAGGCCTGAGCTTTCACCGGCTACTCTTTTGGAAACCTGAGGCTGCAGCCTCACTAGCTGCTGCAGGAAGATAGTTATGGTTCGTCATCACTCACTACCCAGTACTGAGTTCCCTGGTGTGGACTCTGGGGCACGGAGAAGTACACAGACATTCTGGAGGAGGAAGGTAGAACTTGGCAGATAGAGAAGCTGACCCTTCCCTGGTATTCCTGAATCAGCCCATCCTAGTCTCAGGAAGCCAATACCAGCCTAATCTTGGGCAAGACGCAAGCTGAGGGCAACTGTCCATGAGGGAGGCAACCGGAAACTGGGAGCACCTGGCCTTCTCAGGGCCAGGAATGGGCACGTTGGTCTGACAAGGGGTTGACAGGAACAGCAGAGCATCCGCTAAACCCCCATGTTCCTGGTCTGGCACAGGAGTCCCCATGTGGCTGGAGACAGAATCCTCTAGCCTAGGGCTGGCCCATGCCACTTCTGAGCTCAGCTCAGAGACACTGAGGGGAAGAAATTGCTTGGTAAGCCAGTACACAAAAAAGCATTCAGAATGCTATTACAAAGGCCCCAATCCAGAAACTGACGCCAAATGCTGGCAAAATATGGAAGAGCAAGAACTCATTCAATGACTGGTGGACGTGCAAGATGGTCAAGCCTCTTTGGAAAGGCAGTTCTTCAATTTTTTATGGGACTAAACAAATTTGTACCATATGATCCAGCAATCATCTCTCTGGTATTTACCCAAAGGAGCTGGAAATGTCCACACAGAAATCTGCACACGGATGTTTACAGCAGCTTCATTCATAGCTGCCAAAACTTCGAAGCAAAAGAGGTCCTCCAGTTGGTGAATGACTAAACAAACTCTGGTACATCCAGACAATGGAATATTATTCAGCACTAAAGAGAAATAAGTTATCACACTGAAAAGACATTGAGGAAACTTACATGCATATTACTAAGTGAAAGAAGCCAGTTTGAAAAGGCTACATACTATGTGATTCCAACTACATGACATTTCGGAAATGGCAGAGACTAAAAAGATCAACAGTTGCCAGGGGTAGGGGAGGAGGAGGGTGGAACACAGAGGAGTTTCAAGGCAATGAAATTACTCTAGGGAATTCCCTGGTGGTCCAGTGGTTAGGCCACTGCCAGGGCCCAGGTTCAGTCCCTGGTAGGGGATCTAAGATACTGTAAGCCACGTGGTGTGGCAAAAAAAAAAAAAAAAAAACACCACTACTCTGTATGATTCTGTAAGAGCAGATATCTGTCGGTATAAATTTGTTCAAACGTATAGAATGTCCAACAGTAAGAGCAAACTCCAATATTAACTGTGAACTCTGGGAGATGAGGATACATCAGTGTGTAGGCTTATCAGCTGCAATAAACTGAAATTGACAGTGGGGACAATGATAGTAGGGGAAGCGTATGTGGGGGGAAAAGGGCACGTAGGAAAGCTCTGCATCTTCCACCCAATTTTGCTATGGACCTCAAACTGTTCTGAAACAGAAGTCTATTAAACATGTTTTTTTTTTTTTTAATTTTTTTAAACATGTTTTTAAATTGTTTAGGACATTAAACATTTTTAAAAATTTAGGACCTTTGACCCAGCCATCCCTTTGCTAGAAGTAGAGAAGTCAGATCAACAGAAGTCAGCATGAAACTAAAAAAGCTCCAGCACGAGTTTTTCTTTCTTTGTCATTTATTTTAAAAAGGAAAATGAGAAGCGACTGGAAACAATAGAGGTAGTGGTTATGAGCACTTCCGTGGCGCCTCTAGGTGATGCCCACGAGTGGGAAAACAAATCAGAAAGCCAAGTTCCAGCCCTAGTGAGGCATACCACGCGGTTATCCCAAAAGCTCATTAGGAAGGCCAGGGGCAGACATACTACTGAGTGAGAAAGCAGAATGCAAATCAAATGTGGCAACGTTTACAACTGCATAAAATCCCCGAGTGTGATCAAAGGCTGGAAGAGAATGCACCCAGAGGAAATTTGTTCTGCGGCAATGATGTGATTAAGGAGATTTATTTTTGTACCAAACTGTCTTTGTCTCCCTTTTTAAAATGCAAATGTAATCATGTTACTTACTTCCCAGCTTAGAATTCATCAGTGCCTCCAGTCTTCCACTGCAGTGGTTTCCAAATCACGTTTCTTTTCCCCGGCACCAGAACCATTTATCAGACAAAATATCCACCCCTTAGAAGGGCCCACGAGGTTCCTCCCTGGATCTGACTGGCAGCGCTGCCCAGCCTCGAGGCCCATTAACTAAGGCTGCCGTGAAATCCTTGCCGCTCTGCACGGGCCAGCCTCCTCCTTCTGCTCACTCAGTGACCCAGATACAGGGAGAGGCCTGCACTCTGAAACCTCCTTATGCCCTTTGACGTGCCCACCGCAGTGCCTGGCACTAGAAATGAGTCCCAGCTGACCCTAACCCTAACCCTAGTCCCAGTTGTGCTCTCACTAGCTCACCTAACCTCAAAGAGGCACAGTTCTTCAATCTGCCTGCCAAAGCCCAAGACAGTGTTTCGGTCCCTGATCCAGGAAGATCCCACATGCCTTGGAGCAACTAAGCTCGTGCGCTACACCTACTGAGCCTGTGCTGTAGAGCCCGGGAGCCACAGCTGCTGAGGCCACGAGCCGAGTCTCCTGAAGCCCTCGCACCCGAGAGCCCGTGACGTGCACCAAGAGAAACCACCACGATGAGAAACCTGTGCACCAGAGAGTAGCCCCTACTCGCTGCAACTAGAGCAAAGCCGGCACAGCATCTGGGACTCGGGAAAGCCACAAACAAACAAATAGATAAATAAAATTATGTTTTAAATTTTAAAATAAAATGCAATGGAAATAACACCAGCTTTGCAGGGTTGACACAGGCTTAGATGATGCAAGCAAGGAGCAAGCCCTCCGTAAATTCGGGTTGAGCGAGTAGATGCTCAAATGAACGGGTATGTGTAATCTGTTGCTTTCACACACACACATGTATGCACACAGGCGTGCAAGAAAGGGCAAAGGTCTGTCTTTAAGGGCCACATGGGGGCAGCAGAGAATATCTAGGGACCACACTGGAGGCCAGAGCAGATGCAGAGGTGGAGGGGAGACAGGATCTGAAGTAGAAGCTGAAGGTGAAGGATGAGATCCAGGCTGAGGCAGAAACTGGGTGAGGCCAGTCAGGAACTGGGCAGGTGACGGGCATGGGGGACCCGGGGCGAGGCCCTGGCCCGGGCTGCGGAACGTGTGGAAGGGGCTGGGCCTGTGTGCGCCCGGCTGCCTTCAGTGGACCTGGCCCACTGTTCCTGTCAGCTCCCAGCAGTAGAGCTAGGGTATCAGGTTGAAAGCTGTATGTCTGAATCCACAGACTGAAAGCTGGTCTCTGTTTTCCAGTAGAGCACTCCTGAGTCTGGGGTGGGGCAGGAAAACTTACAAACAGCAGTTGCGACGTGCACGGCCTCGGAGATACATCACCACCTGCCACCCTTACAGTAGTTCTGACCTACTCTTATCTCAGATTTCCACTTTGCAGATAAAGAGCTGAGCCAGAGAAATAATATCTAATGCCACGTGGCTACTTAACAAAAGAGGCAGGGTTTGGACCTCGTTCCGTCTGACTCAGAAACTCCTTCAATCTATAGAGCCTGCTAAGGTCAGCCCAACACTGCCCTGGGAGGCCACACTCCCTGTCTGTAGGGGCCATCACAGGGCTGCACTAGAGGCTGCAACGAGGATGGCGACTGATTCTCCAGGGCGCCCGAGGCTTACAGCACCCTCCATGGGCCTGGGCCGTTCTCCTCCCAGTTCAGTTCAGTTCAGTCGCTCAGTCGTGTCCGACTCTTTGCGACCCCATGAATTGCAGCACGCCAGGCCTCCCTGTCCATCACCATCTCCCGGAGTTCACTCAGACTCACGTCCATCGAGTCCATGATGCCATCCAGCCATCTCATCCTCTGTCGTCCCCTTCTTCTCCTGCCCCCAATCCCTCCCAGCATCAGAGGCTTTTCCAATAAGTCAACTCTTCGCATGAGGTGGCCAAAGCACTGGAGTTTCAGCTTCAGCATCATTCCTTCCAAAGAAATCCCAGGACTGATCTCCTTCAGAATGGACTGGTTGGATCTCCTTGCAGTCCAAGGGATTCTCAAGAGTCTTCTCCAATATCACGGTTCAAAAGCATCAATTCTTCGGCGCTCAGCCTTCTTCACAGTCCAACTCTCACATCCATACATGACCACTGGAAAAACCATAGCCCTGACTAGACGGACCTTAGTCGGCAAAGTGATGTCTCTGCTTTTGAATATGCTATCTAGGTTGGTCATAACTTTTCTTCCAAGGAGTAAGCATCTTTTAATTTCATGGCTGCAGTCACCATCTGCAGTGATTTTGGAGCCCAAAAACATAAAGTCTGACACTGTTTCTGCTGTTTCCCCATCTATCTCCTCCCAAGACCCCCTCAAAGTAGCAGCACGAGGGCAGGGGTGAGCAGGCCCAGGCACGGTTAGGACTCCGGCTCTGGAGGCGAGGAGACACGAAGGGGCTCCAAGCAGTGACAGGCCTGGAGTTTTGTCAAAGGGGCAGGGAGGGGTTATGTGGGTTAGGCTGCCCCTGGGAGACTGCCTGCCCAGGCAGGGGGTAGGGTGGGGACGTGCCAAGAGAAGAAAGTGAGGTCTCGGTCCCTGTAGGTGAAGTGGGAGCAGGGAAGTGAGGGTCAGAGAAGGGTAGGATGTTGGGAACTGAACTACATTTCCCTGACAAGCAAGTTGCCGACTTTCCTGATGGATGGCTTTTATCCACAGTGTTATCCCACCAAGAGCCTGTACTCAGCTCATCCACCCACTCCTCAGATCAGTTGCTCTTGAGCAAACTCCCCGTGTTTGAGGCTCTGCTTTGGCGTGAGGGAAATGGCAGAAAAAAACAAACAAAATCTTCACCGTCTGGCGGATTCCATTCTAATGGAGAAGACTGACAGCAAGACTGATAAGGAAATGGCTACCCCATACCAGACGGTGAGAAATGCAAGGGGATAAAGAGGGGCTCAGATGGCTCCAGACACAGAGGCAACTTCTGAAGATGTGCTGGGAAGAGAGTGAGATACTGGTGAAGCCTGAAAAATGGTTTCCAAACTGCTGCCTGTAATCCTTGGGTGACCTGTGAGTGGTTCATAACCAACACTTATAAATTAACTGGACTAGAACAGGAAATACCAGTATGTATCACACAAGTGCACCTCATTTCCTAAACTTTTGCCTCACTTCTGTTACATGGACACATGTGTATAGGTTGAGTTATAAGGTTTGTCTTTTTTTTTTTAATCAGGGTCATGGCACAAAACATCTGAAAGCGATGACGAGCTCAGTAAGTTAGTACATTACTGGCTGCAGGCGAGACTTTAGATGAGAACTACCATACAGTGTATAATGGGTGGGTGGATGGGTGGGTGGTTGGGTGGGTGGATGGGTGGATGGATGGGTGGGTGGATGGGTGGGTGGATGGGTGGGTGGATGGGTGGGTGGATGGGTGGGTGGGGGGTGGGTGGATGGGTGGGTGGATGGGTGGGTGGATGGGTGGGTGGGTGGGTGGGTGGGTGGGTGGGTGGATGGGTGGGTCGATGGGTGGGTCGATGGGTGGGTGGGTGGATGGGTGGGTGGGTGGATGGGTGGGTGGATGGGTGGGTGGATGAGTGGATGGATGGGTGGGTGGGGGGTGGGCAGAGGCTGTTTACCCCATCTCAGTGTAGGTGCTGAGAACACAGGCTGTCTCCACATTTACAACAGTTCCCCACTGTCCCATAACTGCCTCTCCAGTGACCTGCCCACCCAAGGGGTTCTGATCTCCACGCCTACCTCCTCTGGGTAACTGCCAAATTCAGCCTGCAGAGCAAGGACCCCCAGCTGCAACAGCGTCTCATCGTTGCAATACAGCTTCTCCTCCAGGATGTCTTTCCGAAGTTGCAGGTAAAATTGGTGCCTTGTCCAGCTATGCCTGCCAAAGAGATGCAGGAATAAAGGTTGCTGGCATGCTGAGGGCAGAGGAGAGCACGAAGGCCAGAGGGTCTCCTCAGTCTGTGAAGCAGAAAAAGGAGAGAAGATGGGATGCAAGTGCGTAGAACCCACTGGCGTTAGGGCAACGCCAGTAACACAAGGGTGAGCTTGTTTATCCATACCATGCCTCCTGTCACTCGCTGAGGGCTATTCTGTGCCCAAGACACAGGGTTACTCACTTCCCACAATATCCATGGAGATGTTTGTTCTTGTGACTCAAGTAAGAAAACCAATACTTAGTCAGATGGTATGTCTAATAAGCAAAGGAACAGAGAGAGTGATCCAGTCCCAAAGCAGTGACCCTCTCCTCCCATCCTCATCACTGAGCTGCCGGGAGGTGGGGCATGTTGGGGTCAGGGGAGAGAGAACTTGACCTTGACTGGCACATGTTCGAAACAAAAGGGTAAAGTTTTCATTTTGACCAGGGCTTGTCCCCAAACACTGACTTTTCCCCCTCTTCTGTCATATTGGAATCCAGCAAAAAGAAGATCAGACACAGCAACTGTTGTAATGTTTGCGCACATTAATTTGCCAAGCACTTGCCTACCCATTATCTCTAATGTCAGCCTGGACAGACATAAACGGCCTAAGGAACAAACCAAGAAGTCTGCGGCACTCACTGGAGCAGCCCATAGTGACTCACGAAGAACTTTATCCTTAGAAAGAGCACAAAGGTATTTGGGGAGCTCTTCTTCTGGGGCTGCTCACTCCAGCCTTCAGGGGCTATTTTGCACAACCTGGTTTCAGCATCCAAGAAAAAGAACTCTTTACCTGAAATGGAAGTAGAGAGTGTTTAGAGGGGAAAGCAGCCGGGCAGGCGCCACGCATCAGACTCACAGCCCTGAGCTCTGCCCGAAGGGTGAGTCAAGAGCCGACTGAGTCTAGGAGAGACAGCAGGAAGCAAGTTGTCTGGATTTAGTGCCACGGGACCTTTGTTGGGTCCATGAGGGGCCAAGAAGAGGGAACAAAGAAGAGAGTGTCAGTGAAAAGAAACATAGCACCCAGAAGAGAAAATATGAATATTTATCTGAGGAGATATCACTTATCATCTGCCTCCCAGGGACCACCTTATAAAAATAAAATTAAAAAACACAGAACTGAGTATTTATTCCATTTCTGTCGTGGGCCAGGCGCTCTGTATCTACATGGGCAAGTGCAGCGTCCTAGTCTCAAGCAGTTTTGTTAGAAGGAATGGAACTCAGGGACCTAGACTTTGGGCTTCCCAGGTGGGCACAGGGGTAAAGAATCTACCTGCCAATACAGGAGACTGGGGTCCAATCCCTGGGGCAGGAAGACGTGCTGGAGTAGGAAATGGCAACCCGCTCCAGTACTCTTGCCTAGAAAATTCCATGGATAGAGAAGCCTGGTGGGCCACAGTCCATGAGGTCACAAAGAGTCGGACACAAGTGTGTGACTGAGCACGCTCACCACACACACACCGAGACACCAGGGCTACCTGAGGTGTCAGGCCAGCCTGGGAGCCACTCACCTTTCAGGTAAGCCAAGCCAAAGTAGGTGAGCTCCCCGAGACTGGCAAACGGTGCAATGGCACTAAAGACAGCTCCCACTGTCGATGTGACGTCACATTTCACCTCCAGGCACTGCCCGCTCAGCAACACCACACAGAGGCCCCTGAGAGCCAAGTACGACTTCGCTTTTTTGGTCTGAAAATAAGAACAGTATAAACCGTAACATTAACTAAAAGACATGGAGCCTTTACCACGGGCTAGCTACTGTGCTAACTACTTTATGCGTCTTTTTTCATTTAACTGACAAACAACCTAAGAGATGAGTATGTTTATGATTCCTGTTCAGCAGATGAGAAGCAAGGCTCAGAGACTGTAAGGGACCAGCCCAGAGCTGCACTTAGTAAACGGCGGAACTGGACTCAAATCCCTGCTCTTTGCCAGGCTCTGCAGGGGCCAGCAAGGCTGGGGCAGGGTGGGGGGGGGGGGGCGCTCATGTAGCAGATGTCTCTCCCCTGCAAAAATTCCTGGGGCTCCACTTCCCAAGAGGATTGCCCAGGGCCACAACGGTGAACCATACACCCCCAGAGTAGTGAACAATGCAATACTGACCCCAGGTCCTCACAGAGCACAACTTGGGTGGGCAGAGAGAACTTGGGTGGGCACCTGTCCAAGGAGAAGGCAGGGCTAGAGCTTAGCGGATCGCTGTGAACCAAGAAACTGATCGGCAGAGGTGCACCCAAGGAAGTGCAGCAGCATCTGTCTTCTGTCCCTCACCCTGCTCAGATTAATTCCAGATACAACTGCCTCTGTAGCCCCACCCCGACCACTGTCACCTCCGCCGAGCCGCCCGGAAGAGCCCATCGGTCCGCCCCACAAAGGCTGGTCCGCCGCATCTCTGCACACACTGCCCCCTGCCCCCTGTGCCCTTCCCCTCCATCCTCTCATGCAAGTTCCTACAGGTTTCCAGGTCGGCTCAGGACCTCTCGTCTGCAACCTGGAGGTTGAGCCACCCACACCCTTCTCTCCTCCCCCGGTTCCTAGTGTTCAGGGCCCCTGCTCCCTAAGGATGAGGGCTGAGCACCCCCTGTGCCCCAAGCCTAGCCTGAGGAAGGTCTTCATTAAAAGACAGTCATGATGGACACCACAGAGGCTTTAGTTCCACTGAGACCAAGCCTGCCCCCACACCATGACCTCCCACAGCCAGCAGCGGCTCCACTCCCCAGCACTGGACTGAACCCTGTGAGAGTGGGATTCCCCGTGACCCCAGGCAGGCACAGCCACGGGGCACACTCTAAGCCACTCCGGTTCCCGCTCATCCGCACCTGTGTCTCCTGTTGCTGTGTAACACACTTGCCCACGCTTGAGTTTAATGCTTTGCAGTTGCCCTCTTGAAATTTGTAATGATTGTATGTTTGAATGTGCGTTTTCTAAATGCCGTCCATTAGAGCATGCACAAAGAGCTTGGGTCCCCAGTGGTCCTGCCTGCCCACCTCTGGTCCATTAGAGCATGCACAAAGAGCTTGGATCCCCAGTGGTCCTGCCTGCCCACCTCTGGTAATGGGTTTTGGCTGCCAGCTTCTCTGTTCCCTAGTGCCCAGGCCCCTTCCAGTTTCCTTCTCCCCCTCCCTACCCTGCAACCTCTGCCAACCTTCACTCAGGATCTCTCCCCTCTTCCCCGGAGTGCTGGTTCAGGAAGGGTCCCAGTCAAACATCTCAGAGCAAGGCGGGCAGTGGCTGAACCCACAGTGGACTGACAACACCAAAGCTCTTTCCTTGAGCCTCAGGAGAGACAGCCTGTCACTCACCCCCGATCCAGGTCTGCCTGGGTTGAGCCAACAGACCAAGGGAAGGGAGACTGACTTCTCCTCTCCAGAAAATAAACGCATAATGCTGGAACACAAACTTCGCGTGAAGAGGAATATCTGTTTTTTTCATACCAAGAGATCTGGGCTGTGGAGCATTGCCTGGCACCTACTAGATGCTTCAACGGTATTTCCTGACTAAAGAGGAAGATGAAGACAGAGCTCGTCTGGAAGGACAAGCAGGACTTGGTGAGAAGTCACAGAGGTTTCTTCCAAAAGGGGAAGAGGATGCTAAAGGATGGATGTCAAGTAGCAGTGTGACTTGGCAAGGGCTGGCAGGCTCCTGGAGGAGAGGGTAAGCCCCTCAGAGCTTGATCAGGCTCGGGTACTGCTCAGCTGGCCGCTCACCACCCTTCAGCCCCACCCAGTCTAACCCAGCGGTTACCACAATTGATCCAGGCAAATACAAGGTCACCGGGGCCTCTCCAGCCATCAGGGCAAACTCCGGCCTGGAGAACTGAGGAAACAGGCAGTTACTCTCGGTAAAGAAGAGAAATAAAAGTCAAGCTCCACACGGCTGGAGCCCCAGCTTCAGAACTGAGCTTCTCCCATGGTTTCACCCCCTCCTGCCCACAATCAGCCTTCCCTTCCCCAAAACCAGCAGGAAGCAGGTTCCAATGAGATGGGGTCAACTGGGCTGAGGCCCTAGTGAGGCTGGGCATCTCAGAGCAGACGTCTTAAACAAGCAGGTGTGGCTTTGGTGATGTTCTAGCTCTTCATTTGAGCACCCACTTCATTTTAAGTGCCGTAATTCATGCATCATCATATAATCTTTTATATGTCTCAAAATTATACAACACGTTGCATGTATAAATATATGCGACAAGGTTTTGAAAACAAAAATACTTTGAGATTTAGATTCAAAGTAAACATTTTACCTTGTTCTGGATGTTGAATCGGCAGCGTGCCTGAGTATTTATTCTCAGTATCACAGTACTTCATGTTCATAGGACACTTGTGACCCAGGAAATGCCCTGATGCCATTTTTATTTATACCCAGCCATCATCCTGTGGGGTGCACATTCTCAGCCCCTTTTGCAAGAAGTGGAGGTTCCAAAAGGTTAAGAAATTCACCCAAACTAACACCAGTGAGTCACAGGATTGGGTGGGCCTTTTTCTTTAAGATTTTTTTTTAATGTGGATCATTTTTAAAGTCTTTATTGAATTTGTTACAATGTTGTTACTGTTCCGTGTTTTACTTTTTTGGCCACAAGGCATGTGGGATTTTAGCTCCCCAACCAGGAATCAAACCCACATCCTCTGCATTGGAAGGTGAAGTCTTAACCACTGGACCTCCAGGGAAGCCCCTAGGTGGGCCTTCTAATGTGTCTCCCAAGGGTACCCATGAGGACTTCTGTCTCAAGAGTCCAAAAGTGCAGCCGGGGGTAATGCACGTCCTGAGAGAGTTGCCAGTATTGTAGAAGCATTCGACCCCCATCCCTCCAAGCTCACGAGGGCCTGAGAGTGGTCTTGGAGGGCAGCAGGGGCTGAAGCGGAATATGGCGCTCATTGCCGCGCAGGAGAGGATGTCCTGAGGCTATGCCAGGCTCTGCTCACCCCTGGTTAGTTGAGCACATCAGGAAAATCTCTCCACAACAGACAGACAGGCAAACACAGCCTGTTGGGGGCTTCAGGGTCTGACATTCCCAAAGGGCTCCTGATGCGCCAACAGAAGGCCAGGCAGAGGCGGCCTCATCCGTGAACAGCCTGCTCTGGAGGGCTTGCCACAGGTCCAGGGGTGCCTATCCCTGTGGCCGCTGTGGCCTTGTGTGGTTATTTTTCCAGCTAATGCCAGTATCACCCATGGAGGAAGGGGCGCTTGTTATCTAAACACTGGAAGTGGCTCTGACTGCTGGCGCCAGGGCTGTTTCGGGCAGAAGGTACAACCTGGGACCACCCCAATCTCACCCTCCAGCACAGGTGTAGCAAGCTGGCCCCTCAGCAGAGACCAGACTGCCTGCCAGGAGTCTCGGGTCCCCAGAGCCGTGAGCAGGGGCCCCCCGACATGGCCTCTCCTGTCAGCCTGGACTTCCCAGCGGGGCAAGCCGGCCTGCCACTCTTGAGCCCCAGCTCCCCACACTCATCCCGACTCTCCTGCTCTTGTGCCAACCAGCCTGGAGAATCTCTCTCGCCAACTACCCCAGCCACTGCTTTGTTTCCACACGTCACCTGTTCAGAAGGCGCCTTCCAAGCACGTTCGGCCTTGTCAGCTCTCTCACCACCTCCCTTGTCCTGTCCCCACCTCACATCAACAGCCATGAACTTCCTGAACAGTGGGACCTGGCACCTTCAACCTGCTATCCTACAGAGTTTATAGCAAGGCCCCTCCATAACACCTGTCGCCCTGAATTGCCAGGCTGGAGGTCATTTCAGTCCAGCTCTGTAGGTCTCAGCCCGGGGAGGCTGGCCCACAGCAGGATCCTGCCCATTTTCATTTGCCGTGTCAGCCACACATGGCTTCTCTCTCACACCGCCTGTGGCAGTGCCCTTCAATCCTCTTTGCTCACCTTTCCCTTTCTTTGCAAAAAACTCCTTTGGGAAGGAGTTGCCGGCCGTGAGTTTTCTGGGAGAGCAGAACCGGAGCTGAGCCGTCGGCCTTCCTGAAGGTCTGGGGGATCTTGAGTTGGAAGGGCGCTGGCCAGCAGTCAGAGAAGAAGCAAGAGTTAACAGTGGAAACAGCTTCCCTCTAGGCTGAACGCAGCCTCAATTCCTAGCACAGAATCAAAAGCTAAATAAATCATTGTTTTTAACATTGTGTTTTGTGGTTGTTTGTCATGCAGCTCACGTAATGTAGACAGTCTCTACATAACAGCATGCTGTTTCCAAACTGAGCCTAACTTGGTTCCAAGAGGAGAGAGAACACCCTGACGGCCAAACTGCCATCAGGCCCCTCATCACCTTGAATCCATATCTGCTTAAATGTGGCTTCTTCACCTGCCAGTGGAATAGGGTCGGGTTTTCCTTGAAAAGCAAGAGACTTCTCATTAATTATCAAAAAGAGAAGAAGCAGGGTTCAGCCGCTCCCACGCCAATACCCCACCCCGAGCTCACAGCACTGTGCCCACCTGTTCACAGCGACGCTACAGCGACCGTGCGCGGAGGTGTTCAGTCCGGGCTCCAGGGAGCTCTGGGTCTCTGTGCTTCTCTCTGAAACTAACCAAACATCATAGTGAAAGGCACGGGCAGGAGCAAATAGTGCAGTTTTCTTGCATTAAGCAACTTAGGGTACGGACATCAGCGACACGACTTGACAGCCGTGTGATGTCGACAAAGCTGCTTGAAACTTCTGTTTCCTCATGCGAAAGACATAAACAGAAATAGCAGTCACAGCGGGCTGGGGGAGTTTGGGAGAGATAAAGCCTAACAAGACAGAGTACTTTGTTTTAGGGACAACAGACAGCAACATTATTTTCTTTTTCAAATCTCACATTCAGTTGAAAAGTAGAGAACAGTAGAAGATTTGAAGATTATTCTAAAAGCCATTCTTCCAACACACTTAGAGCAACAATAAAAACAATCTTTACAAATTGCTTCTCCTTTCATTCCGCCTAGAAATCAATTAAAGGAAAAATTTTTCTTTCATGATGTTTGCTTAAATTTGTTTTTATCAACTCGGACAGTAAAAACCCAATATAAAAAGAACCTATGTTGGCTATAAATAACTCATCTAAATTATATCTCCAAGTGAAGCTTTCCTCAGGACACAGGAGGGGTCCTAAGCTCAGTCCCTTCTCTTCAGGGGCAACCTGGAAGAATGGGGCTTGCCCGGGCTTTCTCTGAGCCCAAGCATGGACATCGGGCCATGAAACAACAAAGGGGGCAGGACCCGGTACAGTGGATGCCATCAGCCTGCCCGGGGAAGGCCAGGGCGCTGCACCCACCTCTGCAGTGACGCGGACACCCCAGAGCCCACGCCGCCTGGCTCTCACAGCTCGCTCGATGCAGCCTGTTCCTGAGCAGGTGGCTTCTGTCTCGCTGCCCAGAGGAGCTCTCCTCCACGGCCCTCCTCTCCACCTGACGGCCAAGAGCATCACACATCCACATCCCAAGGTCAAGAGGGAACGCTTACATAAAGACAGACAGCCTGGCCGTCAGTTTGAGTCAATGTGGAGGAGCCTGTCCTTCACTTTGGGAGTCCAGCACGGAGAACAGTAGCCACCAGGGCGAGCTCACCCACACGCTCACCCACCGACCACACACTCGCCCCCAGCCCCCAAAACCTGCCCACTCACGCACACCTGCGCCTTGGCTCACGCGCCCCCACCACAGGCCAGGGGCTCCCTGATGATCGCCCCTGTGCTTCCAAGACTCAGAGCTACATCGCCTCCACTTCCAGTCCTCTCCACCTCTGCCCTCTTCATAACTGCGGATACGAGTGTCTTCTCATCACCTCCCCTCAGCACCTGACTCGCATCTGCCTCTATTACACCACGTTGCAACAAAGTCACTTGCTCGTCTGCCGCCTGCGACCTCATGTGCTTTACACACCCTTGTAGCTCATCTAGCTCAGTGCCCCAGTTAGAGTTGAATACGTGATCAAAATCACTTTGCAGTTTTCTGACGACAGTGCTGAGCCTCATCGCAGTGTCCATCAGGGGACAATGGCACACTGATGGGTGACAGGCTCTAGTGTTTTTCAAATAAGAGCCCCTCCTTCCCCACTGAATCCTGTGGCTCAGTGCACAGGAGTAGCATGTTTACACGCCAAGAGAGAAGTTCAAAACAGGAGGATAGGTTGGCAGAGGCAGTTTCTGACTGACTGTGGGCAGCTTCTCCAGCTACTCCCTGCTCTCCACCCACAGGGCTCCCTGTTAGTCTCGGTCTCAATTCTCCAACACGCCCCCTGCTAAAGGGCAGCGCTGCACAGCTGGCACCCCACTTGCCCCACCTGAGTCCCAGCTCTGTCCTGGCCTCAAGGGGAACCAAGGCTGGTCCGATTCCTGCTCTGGAGCTGCCCATGACACCAGGCTGAGGCCGTCTCCACCTGAGACCACCGCCTTACTCAGCTCGACCCACCCACACATCCTTCCATCACTCTCTCTCTTGTACAAAATGCCCTGACTTTGCTTCACGGCATCCCAGCCTAAGCCAAATGCTTAGTGCGTGCCAGACCCCTTGTTAGGGGCTGGAGAGCACACGCGGGGTGCAGTCACACAACGCGGCAAGCAGCACAATGAGGCGACCACAGCAAGGGGGCCCTCTGCAGGCATACGACGCAGCGGAGAGGGAGGGACCGGGGGCCTCGCAGGCACAGTCAGGGAAGGTTCTCACATCAGGCCTAGATTTGAATTTTGATAAGAGAGCTAACTCATGGGTCATATATATAATCATTTTAATGCAAAGAGGCTCTTCTAAAGATCCCAAAGGTCTTGGCCACATTAGAAATCTAGGCTCCCCCAAAGGTCTTCACCAGCGCTGCCCAATAGAACTGCAATACCAGGAAAGTTCTAGGTCTTCCCTGTCTAACATGGCCCTCTCCAGCTGCAAGTGGCTAATGAGCACTTGAGTGTGGTAGATGCGGCTGGGGAATTAAATGTTATATTTCCTTCTAATGAACTATAACATAGCTCATTTGAATTTTAATAGTCGCACATGGCCGGGGAAAGGCCCCAAGGTTGAAAAGCACAGATCCACACTGACCTCAGAGATAGTGCCCAGGACCAAGCCGACCAGCTGTCTGACGTGGAGATTGGCAGAAGTTGGGTGGACAGCCGCTTCTTCCCAATGAATCTGACAAGCTTCCAGGACAGACTGCAGCGGCAGCCGCCTGCCAGGCTGGTCTTCGCACATGGTCAGCAGGATGGAGTGCAGGGGTTGGCAAAGCTGCAGGGGCTGGAGAGCGGGGCAGCCCTGTGAGAGGCTGGCCGAGCTGCAGCCCCTGAGGGCAGTGCCCTGTCAGGCGTGCCCGGGGAGCAGCAAGAACGGATGTCCTCATTGACTAGACAGATGCCCGCTCCTTCTGCATGGCTCAGGGAGGGACACGGGCTGCTTCACCGAGACCACAAAATGCAGAGCAATTATCTCTGCACCAGCTGTGTGCAGTGTGCCGCTCTCTAATCTGGAACGCCCTTTGGTGCCTGGGGAGCCCAAACACATGCCTGAAATCCCTACGAAAAACGGGTGCTTGACAAAGTGGATTTCTGCCTATGCCAAGGACCCAGATCAAACCAGGATCAGCCTTTAACTCACATTCACCTGGGCAGCCTATCATTTTCTCAGATTATTTAGGTGGTTCTCACTGGGTCTTTCCCCTAGAATGTGAGCTCCAAGACCATAAGCACTGTGGCTTTTTCACTTTGGAATCACCAGTGGTCAGCATAAGGTCAATAATCGTTGACTGAACTTCATGTCACATGAACTCATCAGGCAAAAGGAAAAATGGGTATTTTATTAAACACTTTCCTCATGCGTTTAAGAGGCCACCATTTATATAGAAAGGGTGTCAAATTCAGACTCACAATCAGATGTTTTCCTAACACTCATCCACACTGCAAGCCATTTTTCAGATGAAGGCTGTTCTACCATTTCCTGCCATGGAACACCAGCTCTGAATTTCTGTCTTCATATGTATGCAGACTGCCGAGTCCTACACTCATACAGCACATCCCAGGGCCTCCAATGCGCCTACACTGCACAGCTACTTGAGATATAAGGCGGGAGACAGTCCCTGTCTTCAAGAGGTTCAAAGTCTAATGAAGACGGTCATTCAAAGAGACAGGCACAGCACAGGGTGGCAAGGGCTTTGATCTTGGGAAGTACAAGACAAGGTCATAACCCAGAGGAAGGCGCTTAGCCCATGCTGGGGAGCGAGGAGGGAGATGGGGAAGGAGCTTGAACGAAACATCACAGAGCTCACTCTGGTTGATTGGGAGAAAGGTGGGAGGGGAGCCACAGATGGAGGAAGCAGTGGGGGCAAAGGCGGCACATGCCTGGAAGGAAGGGGACCACGGGCAGAGCCAGGGCCAGGGCGAAAGGACAATGCCCTTGTTCAAACGGCTCAGAACTTTAATGCAGAGCAGTAAGTCAAGTGTGGGGCCCTTGCAAGCGCAGTGTGCTATTACATAGGCCACACACTCTGTGCTGAGGAGTGAAATGTAACCCCCTGGGGAGTGGAGAGCTGTGAATAATTCCACAGGAGAGGAAGGTGGCCAGGTCTCTTTTTGGAAGGAGCACCGGAAGCCCTGGAATGTTGAATTGGAGAAGACAGGGGTGAGATGGAATAAAGGAAGGGAGACAGGAGGGCAGGGAGGAAAAGAGAGAAGCCAAACAGCCTGGATAGAGTTCTCCAACGTGTACTCTCATTACACCAGTTTCCACAAAACAGTCATAGTGTCAGACAAATATTTACACTTACAAGCAGACACGTGTGCATTCTGTAGTCAAAATTGTTATAAAATGCTATGATAAAGCTTAAAAGTTTCTGCACATTAAGCCTTTTCAGAGTCTTTAATAAACTACTCTGATAAATCTTCAAGAAGAAGACATTGTAGGGAACGTTTTCCCAGATGGATTAAGCACGGAACCCTCTTTCATGGAAGCATCTCACTTCAGTAAGGGCTGCTTTAAGACCTTTTCTATACATTGGTATCTTCAGCTTCTATGAATTTCTCTAGCTTCCTACTTCCTCTGGACTAGAGTGGCATATAAGCCTTATCTTGCTTGCCAGTCCCAAACTGTGGCTGCCTGGGGTGCCATGTTGAGTAGGATTCTGAGGTTCTTTCTGGACTCAGCAGAAGCCCTTCTTTAACATCAATTGGCAATTCTTCCTAGAACCCAGGAGGACAGCGTGGTGGTGCATAGCTCAACAGATGCGGTCCCTGCCCTGGGAAAATAGACTAAATAAATCCAAAGACATCACCTGGCAAGACTTTGAGAATCCTGTTCACAGACCTGATTTGGTGGAACGTGAAACCCCGCTGACCAGTAGAGAGTCAGTCCCAAAGAATAGACATGCATCTATCCAAGAGAAAAAGCATGCAGTTAGATCTCTCATTTCTGTCATTCCATGGTCCTGTAAATGAAACATATTTTCCTGTGTGGCAGACACTGTTGGCTGCCTAGCCCAACAACCATCTGCAACCCCTTTAAACATTGCTGCGTCTTACTCTAGAGGCTAAAAGTCTCATGACCACGACACTCATTTTTTGTGAGAGACATGAAGTAGGGGGATTCTGAAAAGGTTTGTTCTTTACTGTCAACAGGAGCACGTGCATTGGTCCCATTCTTTTCCCCCTTGTTTCTGTCTTGAACACTGATGTGATACGTGGAATCATGGCAGCCATCGTGTGACCATGAGGCAACAAGCATAAAGCCAAATAGTCAACAGCTGAGGAGGATAAAATGAAAATATCCAGCTTTAGTAAATGATGACATTTACTGAAGCTGATGACCAATCTCTTGACTTCTTGTTATATAAATAACTCATCTGTGGTTCCAGCCACTATATTTTAGGCTGTTTGTTTCTTGTAGCCAAAACTGTCTCTACATGACATACTATGACTCAGCCTGATTAAAACGCATCATAAGTTCTCAGAAAGCAGCATGGTATAACATCTCCATGGAAAAACAAAAATCATCACTGATTTGACATCCAGAAATAATCGATGCAGACATTTATTTTTGGAACCTTGGGGGGGTGTGTGTGTGTGTGTGTGTGTGTGTGTATACACAACTAACATCACATAAGTGTAAATATATACACATAATATGAATTATATTATATATATTTAATTACTTTTCAAGTTATTAAGTTTCTACAGTTTCATTGTAATGCTGTCTTGTTTCATCTCCACTCTCGCTGGACATTTAGCTGGTTTCCAATTTGTCACTAACGTCAACAATACAGATAAACATTGGTGCAGCTACCTCGGTCTTTCCTCAAGCCTTGGGATGCACTCCATTTGAGGATCTGTTGGGTCCTGTTAGGCTTTTGCCACCTGCTGTGAGACCGCTTACCTACAGCTCTTCCAGCACTTCTTTCTGAGTATAATAAGCTGATTGATTAGGTCATATTACCCCCACTTTACAGATATAGAACCTGGGGCTCAGAGAAGTTGACTTGTTCTCACCTAAGAGCTAATAAATTACTGGCAAGACAGCCTGGGAATTTAAAATTCATTAAAACATTTGTTAAATCCATTCTGCTTCAGTATTCCTTGGGGCTGAGCTGGGAGCTGGGGATGACCAGGCCTCTCCCAGAGGACAGGCCCACAGATGCCGCAAAGACACCACGCGTCTTACCTGAGATGCGTCATGCTGCTCATCACCGCTCTGTCCCTGTAGCAGCTCAGGGGCCTTGAAAGGAGCTGCCTCTATATGGGAAACATGGTCTTGGAAGGAAAGACTTCCGGTCGGAGAAAGCAAGACTGACCAGGGGCAGACCACATAGTTCGAGGAATCTGAAACCAAGGCAGGTATGGGGGTGTAGAGATGGGGCCACCATCTGGAGCACCATCTGTGGGAGTGTGCCCAGCAGGTGTCTTCCAAAACCCTCTCTGAGATGAACTGTAAGCAAGACCCAGGGAGTGGAAGGAATTCAACCCTGACACATGCAGGCATGGGAGCATGTGTCACAAAATGTGGCTGCAGCAATGGGTGGGAAACTAGCAAGCGCATCCAAGTTCACAGGCGGCCCGAGAGTCTCCAGGCAAAACGTAAAGAGCGATCAAATCGGCTTGGAAATTAGCACAAGTCTTATTTCTCTGGAGTCAATTTAGAAACCAAGGCAGCTGGTCTTCTGAACATACTCTAGCTGTTCATTAAAGCCTCCAGGGCAGGGAAGAGGAGTGAAGACCAGGAGGAAGATGGACCCTAAAGTACAGGCGCACAGCCTCCCTTCATACAGCACAGCCAGGGTCCTCGCCCTGACTGTGTATGTGTGATCTCCCACATGGGGAAACTCCACCGCGGGCTGGCAGGACATCTGAGTGTGAGCGCTCAGGTGTTTGTCCCAGTTATCAATTCAGTGCCTGGAAACTGCAAATCCATGTTTCAATACCTGCTCCCTCCTTTCCCTTCAAGAGCTCTCGCTTTCACTGCGAGAGAAATGTACAGCTTTCTCAGCAGAGGGCGCTGGAGAGACATTACGGGAGGCGGGCTCTCCTGCTGTTTCTTTGGGGTTAGCGGTGTGTGCGTGAAGAGGGACGCTCTGCTCCTGCACTGGACTCTGGGTCCCTAGGCCACCCCTCGGCCTGACCTTGTGAAGTGATCGCTTCGCAAGCCTATCTCCAGAGACACCGCAGGTTCCGGGCCTCCTGCAGGCATTCGCTCCTGGAGCTGTGGCTCATCTCTGCCTGCCCACATCCAGGGAGTCACCCTGCCCCTATAGGCGATGCCTGCAGACACCCATAGCCAGGTTGAGCAGAGAACTTCGCCATCACCGTGGCCTGCAAGCACAGCTCCTCCAGCAGATCTGAACCCCAACTTGGAGAGGGGACTTCCCTTCAAAGTTTGTCCCTCACTGGTATGCCCTCAGTCCTAGGAGACCATGTTAAGTTTCCTCATATCTGACGGTTACTCCTCTATCTTAGCTTAACAATTCTTCATATTAACCTCCCCTATTTAGACCACTGAATGTGTGGATTCTGTCTACTAACAGTTGCAGCATCTGGCAGGGGATGATGATTGCCCCCTGCCTCTTTCCTGTCTCTGGTTCCGCCCAGGCTGCCCAGGTATTGGGAGAGCCCCACAGAGCTCCCAGCCTCTCTCTCCCTAAACTCCATGCCTGGAAAGGCTGCCATTCCAAGGCACAAAGACTTTCTTCCAACTCTGTGGCATTCCATGGGTCCAAGAGACAGAGCTGCCCTCCCAGAGCAGCTCCATGGGGGAGGCTTGCGGGTGTCCCGTGCTCAGTCTAACACCTCGGATGACAGATCAGAAAGCTGTTTGGGAAGCTTCACATTCAACTCCCTGGGCCTCAACTGCCCCAGACACACTCTCTTACCATCGCAAAGGTCCTCCAGGAGCCGCTCAGCCGCCAGGGACAGGAGGGACCAGATTTCCTCCTCAGATAGAGCTTCACCCCGGACCTGGAGGGCACTGGCCAGGGTCACAGAGGCCGGGCTCATACCTGCAAAGACACACGTGCGGCCGAGCCCTTGTATAGTCCGGGAGCCTGTGTGGCCATGCCAGCCCATGCGCAGCCCAGCCCCTCTGCAGAACAGCCCCATGTTTTGCCACGTGTCCCCAGGTCTGGGCGCAGGGCCAGGCACACGGGAGAAGCTAAAGAAATGGTCACTGGGAGACTGGCTGGCTTTGGCTCGTTCTCAGTGAATGAGCACATCAGTAAATAAACTAACTCCCAGTTAAGGGTTAAGTCCATAAATGAATGAACGAACGAACCTTGAGAACGGCTCCCTCTGAGCTGGGCATGCGCTGTCGCAGAGAGCTGCCCGCGGCGGACTGTCTCTCGCCTGCGCCCCTCTCCGTCTGGAAAAGTGGGTTAACAACCTTTTTTGCCTCCAATACGTGATTCACGTCGTTCCTCACTGGCTGCCACATGCAGAGTCGGATTTGGCCCCAGTAGCAGCCCTGTCTCTAACGATCACTGGCACCTGCCCGAAGGGCGAGAATCACTAGGAAGATACTAAGCCCTGTGTTTTGAAAAGGCGCAGACTCACAGGGAGGCGCGGAACTGATTTGCGGGAGGAGGAGGCAAGGAAGGAGGGTCTCCTCTTCCCTCTCTCCTTGAATATACTCCGTTAGAGCTGACATTTAAATGTCTGTCCCCCTGGCAAAGCTGCCACCCACTAATCTCCAACGTGGAGAGCCCCAGGTGCGGGGGCAGTGGGAAGAGGCCAGGCAGGCTTTCCCTAATCCATTTACGCCACTGATCTCTTCCACAGCTGAGCTCGGAGGGCGGCTGTGCAGAGTTGGGGGTGGGGTGGGGAGCACATTACGGCCCGCCATCCCTCTATCCAACATGCTAATCCAAGCTCTCCACTTGCCAGCTGCTCAGCTCTCTACATGTGCCTCTAAGACCAGCCTCCTGCAGCCTCGGGAAGAGACATGGCTTCCCAGAAGAGAGTCTGGCTCGTCCATCTATCCATCCCCTGGGGCGAGAAGGGCACTGCAGCGGGACCTAGATGCTTTCTGTACGTGATAGCATTTATCACAAGGAATCTGTGACGAGGAACTGGTGATCCCATTTACAAGCAGGAAAACAATCCAAGGGAACCCAGGAAAAAAATGATGGAATCAAAGCTGAAATCCAGGCCCTCTCTTGTCTTTCTTTTCTTTTTCCTTCCTCCGACTTCTTTCACGCTTTTCTTAGGAAACTCATGGACTGGGCATTCTCACTGTGCCACATTTTTCTAAATCTTTATAACCACAATGAAAGGCTGCTTAGTAAAGGAAAACCAATGGGACAAGATATTGATTCTCAAATAGGAAATGAGACTTCTGGATATCAAAATCAAATATCTCACACAAATATCACATATGGTTTTTTCAAGTTATTTTATGACTAGAAGAAAATTGCATTAAATGTATAGAAAGGCTGGAGTAATTAGTTAATACCATCTTTCCAATATAGTAATTGAATGGATGAAGGGCAGACTTTTCAACAAATAGTACTGGATCCATCATGAAAAAAACTGACACATTATACAAAAATTAACTCTAAGTGGATTATAGATTAATGTAGAACATCAAACTGTATGTTTTTAGAAAAAATACAGATAATATTTGGATCTAGGACTAGGCAATGAGTTCTTAGACTTGATACCAAAAGCACAAGCCATAAAAGAAAAAATTGATAAATTGGACCTCATCAAAATTCAAAACGTTTGCTCTCAGAATGGTGCTGTTAAGAGAATGAAAACACAAGCTAAAGACTGGGTGGAAATATCTGAAATCTGTGTGAGGTGAATGTTGCCATGTCTGCTTCTTCAGTAGATATATCTTGTGGCAAAACTCTAATATCACCTTTTGAATAGCTGCAATTGAGCAGAAGAACAATATTTTGCCCATCACAGGTTTTTGTTCAGATTTTTAAAATAAGGAGACTGAAAGTGGGGACTTAGTGATTATTTCACATAATGTAGACAACACTTTCCAACACATGTGAATAGGAGGAGCTAAATATATAGCTGTGTGTATCCACATTTTCAATTTACTACAAACAAAGCAGAGACAAATGAGAAATGCACACACTGTGTAAAAGAGGGTAGAATGGGGACTTTCCTGGTTGTCCAATGGTTGAGAATCTGCCTTCCAGTGTAGGCGATTGTGGGTTCAATCCCTGGCCAGGGAACCATGATCCCATATGCCACAGAGCAACTAAGCTCACGCCGCAACTACAGAGGCCTGCGTGTCGTAACAAAGACCCCGTACAGCCAAAATAAAAATAAATACATTAAAAAAAAAATTTAACAGGGGTAGGATAGTGCCTAGCACAAATAGGCACTATATACATAAGTATTAACTTTTAGGATTATTACTGGGCAGCACCCACCGAATATTCATAGGGAATTAATACACTGTATGGAAATATTATAAAAGTTATTATAGTTATAGATGTTCTTAGATCCTAAAACTTCTATATTAAACAAACCAACACATTGAAGTTTTCTTGTCCCAGTAGTCAGCTAAGAGGGTTTAGGCATCGTTGAATGAGATTTCTGCTCCTATTTTAATTTTGGTGCTTCACTGATAGCTCAATTGGTAAAGAATCCACTTGCAATGCAGGAGACCCCAGTTCGATTCCTGGGTCAGGAAGATCCAGTGGAGACGGGATGGGCTACCCACTCTGGTATTTTTGGACTTCCCTGGTGGCTCAGCTGGTAAAGAATCTACCTGCAATGCGGGAGACCTGGGTTAGCTCCCTGGGTTGGGAAGATCCCCTGGAGAAGGGAAAGGGTACCCACTCCAGTATTCTGGCCTGGAGAATTTCATGGATGGAAACGTGCTTACCGTCCTACCCAAAAGTAAATTTGTTCACATGGTAGATTTGCCCTAAAAATGCGTATATTGTGTCTCCCACAGAAGGAACACAGCACCACTTATAGTCTTACGAAGGGATTAAACCTGAGTCAGATCAGGTCTCTGCATCTGACTGCCGTCTTATGAGCTTTAGAGGGTAAAGAATATATTGAGCTATGCAGAGGGTATGCCATCACAAAATCCATACTTGGGAAGCTCTGTCAGTCAAACTACCTGGGTTCTTCAGCAAATAAATTATGTAAAAAAGAAGGAAAAAAAGAAGGGAGAGAGGAAGGGAGGCAAAGAAAGGAGAAAATGAGGTAATGGAATGGCAAAGTTAAAACCCTCCACAATCCCTCTCCTCCATAAAAGCAGTGAAGAAACAAGCAGCCTCGTAGACACCGTGAAGGTCAAAGCATAGTTGTAAGCTCTCTCAAAGCCCCATAATCAGAGCATCATCATTATCTGGCCTGTCTGGCCGTTCTTTGGAAAACCCCTCTCCCGATGTTTGCTCTTACCTGACCCAGTTCAGAGTTTGCCCCCTGCATGCAGACTTACATTTCTCAAAAACAGTCGACAACAATGGTTTACCGTTGCACCTGCTGGAGGTAGCAATAACAGTTGGGCACACATAAGCTAATAAAAAAAAAATCTTGAAGAAACTGGGAGGACTTCTATTCAATGGCTAAGAATCCATGCTTTCACCGTACGGGGTGTGGGTTCCATCCCTGATCAGGGAACTAAGATCCTGCACGCCCTGCAGTGCCACCAAAAAAAAAAAAAAAAAAATTCTAAAACTGGGAAATGAGGTGAACTTATTTATCTTTGAAAAGCTGCAAAATATCCTTAGAGGCTAAAGGTCCCATGTGTAGATAGGGCTGTGTACATGGCCAAGGTTGTAAGACATGAAAAGGCCCTAAACACTCACCTCTGGCTGACCATGAGACCCTGAGCAAATCTAGTGACAGCTAAGGGGGAGTGTCCTCTGCCTGACTGAGTGTCGAAGGGGCGCTCTCACATCAAACAGAGCCCTCCAGGGAAGACCGGGAGAACTGCTGGTTACGAGCCCTCAGAGAAGCCCTTGTCCAGTCGCTAGGTACCCTCTAAATTAACTGAGTGGAGACTTCAGCGGCCACAGAACAGAGAGTAGAGACTTACAAAATTAATTCAGGAAAGTGACTAAACTAAACAGCAAATGGGCTATGAAACAGTCACCGTCAGCCTTTCGCCAGCTTGCTGCGATGCCTCTGGGCTTCTCTCCAAGCTTTTCTAAATGGTCTGGTGGGCGAGTCCATGCACGGCTGTATCATGGCCTAAAAAGCGGACTGTTCACTGTAAAAGGATGGAGGGATCCAGCCAGACAGAGAAGCCCAGTCCCCCTGTCAGTGAGGATGCTTGGAGAAAGTGTCTGGCCAGTGGGCATGCCCTTAGCGGGGAGCTCCGTGGCTGCACCCTCATCTCTCAAGCAGCTTGCTAAATCTCACCTCCACTGCCTGAGTCCTCTGTCTCGACTCTATTCTCTGAAGACTTCTGCGGTCATGTAATAACCTAAAAGTCTCTTTTTCCACCTGAAACCCCGTTGCTCGTTCAGAAGTTTCCTAGGGCTCCCTTCCATAAGTTCCCTCCTGCCACCTTCCAGCAGCCTCACACTGGGTCTAGCTTGGCACAGAAGCGCCATCCGTGACTTTGCTTTTCTGCCCTCTCACATGGGCCATGGGTGGCGGCAACCCTGAGCTTCATCTGTGATGTTGTTCCCACACCCTTGCCTCAGCCATCCCTTTACTTAACAAATATTTATGTATTGTAAGCCCTGGCGTCAAATAGACTAGTAGGTCCGATGGAACATCCTGCCTTCGTGAGGCTTATATCCTGGGGACGACGGGGTGGCAGCGGGAAGCAATGAATAGGTAAACAGATAAAATTATTCCACAGAGAGAAGGCTAGACAGAACAAATAGACAAGGGGATGCTCTACAACATGCCTTTGGTGTGGGATCATCTGTTGTTTGGTCACTAAGTCGCGTCCAGTTCTTTGTGACCCCGTAGACTGCAGCACTCCAGGCATCCCTGTCCTCACCATCTCTCTGAACTTGCTTAAACTCGTGTCCATCGACTCAGCGGTGCCATCCAACCATCTCATTCCCTGTTGTCCCCTTCTCCTCCTGCCCTCAATCTTTCCCAGCATCAGGGTCTTTTCCAATGAGTAGCTCTTTTCATCAGGTGGCCAAAGTATTGGAGCTTCAGCTTTAGCATCAGTCCTTCCAATGAATATTCAGGGCTGATTTCTTTTAGGATGGACTGGTCTGATCTCCTTGCTGTCCAAGGGACTTTCAAAAGTCTTTTCCAACACCACGGTTCAAAATTATCAATATTTATTTAATAGCCTGCAGCAGAGATGTGACCCAAGCTGTTGAGAATGGAGCAGATCGGAGGCGTGACAGTGCCTGGGGGCGAGAGTCTAACACCTTACTTCTTGAAGCCCTCACCAGTTCTGTACGCAGAGATGGCTTTTCTCAAGGGCAAGGATCACATCTGCCTCCCACCCCCTCGGGAAGAACCATGTCCGAGTCACCTAGACAGCTGCTGAGTGACAGTCACCGAGTGCCAGCTGTCGGATCAAGGCAGCTCCCTGAGGGTGTGCCTTGTTAATTTGTTGCCATGATATTTTACAGTGTTTATAAAGTGCTGGCTTCTAAAGAACTGAGGATCTCTCCTAATCTTAATCATCTATTGACTGACTGTGTAATGGCTTCTGAGCTATGGGATTTTAATCACATTCCAATATTCTGCCCTCATTTCCCTCCCCTCCCTTCCCCTCTGCCAAGGCACCAATGATGATCTCTGGCCTTGAACCATGTGTAGTTAGCATCATTCCTAACCCTCTGTGATGCCCTAGAAGACACCCCTCTATCGGGACAGAACTTGGACCAAGGTGCCTGGAGTTTCAAAAACTACAGCCTAGGAACAGAGGGCATAAATGTGGAAGTGCGGGCCGCAGAGGAGAGCTGTCCAGTGGGGACAACGCGCAGCCTCTGGTCTCACGGGGACAAGCCAGTGGGGGAATACGCCCTCCGGGAAACTCTCCTTGTTACTTCAGATCCCTGGTCCCCCCACCTTTCTCAGCATTCTGTCTCCTTCTCATTGTCCCTGAAATGCTGTCCATTATGGTTCTATCTCAGATCCTCTAAGAGTTTCCTGTGGCTGTAACGATAAGTTACTACAAACTTGATGGTCTGTAGAAATTATTGTCTCAGAGAAACCAGCTTCACGGGGCTAATACCAGTGTGGCAGGGCCACACTCCTCCTGGAGGCTCTAAGGGAGAATCTGCTGCTTGTCGCTTCCAGGGTCCGTGGCTGCCAGCATCCTTTGGCTTGTGGCCACATCACCCCAGTCTCTGTCTCTGTAGACACCTCACCATTTCCTCTTCTGTCTGATTTGAATTTCCCTTTGCTTGACTCTTAAAAGGACATATGGGATTAGGGTCCACCTGGATAATCCAGAAAAACCTCCCCATCTCAACACCCTCTAACTTCATCACATCTGCAGAGTCTTTGTGCCTTGTAAGGTAATTTTCACAGGTTCCACAGACCAGGATGCAGATATCTTTTGGGGACTGTGGGTGGAGGGAGGTATTATTCAGCCTACTATAGGTTTTTTCATGCAACGCTTTCTATCTGTTGGGTAAAAATAGACTTGTGTTTGGGGAGGTTGAACGCCCAGCCAGAATATTGTGCTACGTAAGCTTGGGCACAGAGCACATGTGTAGCTCCTCTGAGCCTCAGTTTTGTCATCTGGGTAACAGGGTTAATCATGGCAGCTCCCTTAGGCAACTGTTGGGGAGATTATACCAAAGTGCTCTGTATGCAAAAAGTGCTGAACCCATCTTATTTCCCTTCTCTTTTCATCTCGGCTCCAACCACCCAGAGAGGAATTTTAAGCATCAGGGCTGCTGAGCAGCTTCCAACTATGAGATTTTTAAGCTATGGTGTTAATTGTTTCCATCTGTCTGCCAGGATTGAGGCACTATAAACTTCCCATTTTCAACCTTCGCAAAAGCCTAAAATATCTCAGTGTCCCCAAAATGACACCCCAGGGAGGGACCAGAGAAGGATGTGGGACTCCCAAGAAATCAAAGCGTTCAGAATGATCCTTGTTTCTCTCCTCCTTTTGTTCCACGTGTCTCCCTTCATTCCTCTTCCTTTGAAGGCTTATTAAAAACTATCTACCTGCACTCAGGCCGAAATCTGAGCAAAACTTTGCAGAAGGCAAATGCCATCGTCCCCTCCAGGAGGAAAAGACAGATTCTGCTTCATCTGGGCTCTGTTTAAAGAGGTAAAGATCAGGGTTCTTATCTTCCAGAAGTCTCCCACAGTGAGCTAACTTGACCTCAAGCAACATTTTATACACAGACCCTGGCCTCCTCCCTGATCTAAATACTGGCTGCAGCTCCCATGCAGCATGACCATGAATAAGTTGATTCTCAAAATCTTGTTCCCCTTATCCATGAAAGGAAGATGATGCTTCCTGCCTTACAAGATGGCTGTGAGAATCAGAACAAACTAATGGAAAAAGCCAACTAGCAGACAGCCTACCTTTCTCAGTACTCCGAGGTAGAGTCTTGCATTTCTAGACAAGAGAATGGATATCCGTGTCCAGAAAAACTTTCAGAGCATTTTAAAGTAGTGTTCCACCCATCTTCCACTTCTACATACCATTTCCCCAGTATTTGCCACATTCCCACGTTATCCGTCCTAGTGAGACAAGTGTTTTGTCTTTGTTTTTGTTTTTAACTTCATAATGTTTGTTTCATACTCCCTTCCCTGGTGGCTCAGATGGTAAAGAATCTGCCTGCAACGCAGGAGACCCAGGTTCTATCCCTGGGTCAGGAAGATGGAGAAGGGCATGACAACTCACTCCAGTATTCCTGCCTGGAGAATTCCATGGACAGAGGAGCCTGGTGGGCTACAGCCCATTGGGTCACAAAGAGTCGGACATGACTAAACAAGTAACACTTTTTGTTCTCCAGGAAATCTTTCCAACCCAGGAATCGAATCCTATTTCCTGCATTGCAGGCAGATTCTTGTACCGTCTGAGCCATCATGGAAGCCCCATTTTAGAAAGAAAATGTATAATATACTTAGAAGAAGTGAAAAAATTAGTATTATTGGACATAGAAGGTAATTATAACTAATTTTTTGTATCATTGAATGCTTGCTAGATAATATTGCCTTCCAAATTCTCTGAGCCCAAGGCTTGATCTTTCACTGTAAAAGGAGCAGTTTGTTCAAGCAATGTGAAGGGGCTTTCATTCTGAGCAGACTCTCTTCTTGACAGAATCTGAAGAATCAAAGTGAAATGTCAAAAACATAGTTCAACACTATTAACGCAGCCTGCGTTGCCTCTGCCCTCTGGTCCTGGGTGTCTTTTGGACTCTCTGTTACCCTTTTATACAGCCTCAGGACCAGTTATTACGCAATCTGTACTCAGAGGAGGCCAGTTTTAAATACTCACTGTGAGAAGTATTAAATACTTAAATCTGAGATTTAAGTGCTGGCATTCGGCCAGTTTCTGTGTATACCTATTCCAATTACATATTTCAAACCTGGGAAAATGAGCACAGGGTGGATTAGCGTACCACATCTACAAAACACTTTTACAGCAACACCCGGATTAGCATTTGATTGAGTAACTGGGTAATATAGCCTAGCCAGGTTGCAACCATATGCAACCATCATAAAGCAACCATATGCCTGTGACTAACATATTGTGTGCTGTGCTCAGTCCTCCAGGCGTGTCCAGATCTTCGTGACCCCATGACTGTAGCCCGCCAGGCTCCTCTGTCCATGGGGACTCTCCAGGCAAGAACACTGGCGTGGGCTGCCATACCCTCCTCCAGGGGATCTTCCCTACCCAGGAATCGATCTGGGTCTCCTGCACTGCAGGCGGATCCTTAACCAACTGAGCTACCGGGGAAGGCAGATTAACATATTAAATACTCCTAAAAAATTAACTCTGTTCAAAATTAGCTAATTAAATTCCTTTGACCATTTGAACTGCATTTTAAACTTTAGTACTTTTAATTAGGCCAAAGTAAATTTATAAACCTATCAGTCCAAGTCTTATATATATATGTATATATATCCTATAAATGTAATGAATATAGGTAGAATATCAAATAAAACAAGTTTTCTTAAACATTTCAAAATTTTTTGCTGCTGATGCAATTGATATTATGTTTATAATTTTAAATTCTAATCATCAAAGAACAGTTGACTATTTTTGAATTGTGTCTCCCTTAAATTTCCACGCATAAACACCATATATAAATTTAACTAGTTACATTCATATAATTTCATATTAAACCAAGGTTGTTGAGTGTTCTCTTATACATCATATTTTCTTAGATATTTCAAATATCTTAAATATATAAATATATTTCTTCATGATTACCAGACTTATCCCTAACACAACATTACAAATATTAATGCTCTGTCTTTGTCTTTCCAAATGTTTTTTTACTTCCCCAGTGAAGGCTATTAGGTCTAAATATTTAATTTATGTATGAGTTCTGGACAGAACATGTGTCGAGGTTTCGCAGAATAACTGGCTGAACTACTAGCTTTGGGGCTTGTCTATTCTACAACACAACCTCTTAAAACTGGACGTGAACACTTTTTCGTGATGTTTAATTGCATCCGTTGGATTCCTCACTGGCTCATTCTGACTCTAATTAAGTGCTTTATCATCCAAGTTACACCATTAAAACACTATAGTATCTTTATAAAGCTTTCTTATCTATCTCCTGTATCTATTTTGTCAACCACTTCTCCACGGTTTTTTAGTTTCCTGCAGGTGGCTGAGAATACTCCAACAGACCAGCCTTGTCCTAACAGGCCTATGCTTCTCAGGGCACACTCACTGCCATGCAAAGTGAAAGCAAAGAGAATAAGAAGACCCCATGCGACCACAGTCAGGCCGTGTTTGAACTCAGCCCTTACGGCACTTTGGCACTTTTTTTGGAAAGTGCCTTCTTTTATCTGTTTGGAAATTCTTCACATTCTATGACAGTTTCACAGCATATGAAAGAAAATTTGTCTTCGGTGGACTCTCTCTCATAATCAGCTTCCTGAATAGAAGAAGAAAGCTCAGGACTAGAATTTCTGTCCACAGAAATGCAGTGCCTTCAATAGTCATGGTTACACGTTCCAGAGAAAGGAGGACAGATCATGCTATGATACGTAAATAGTTGTGTTAATACCGTTCCTCTGCCCTCAGCAGCTCCCTGTCAGCATGGCCCTCCTGGTTGAGAGCTCAATGTAGGTGAGCAGGAAAGAGGGTCAGTGACAATAAATTACTCTTGTCCTCCAGGCCACAGATTAACACTAACGATAATAATGGCTACACATATCAACCCTGTAGCAAGAATTATAAATAGACGTGCACACATAAACATTTATCAATAAGTAACTGCACACATGTATGTGGGGGTGTGGTCAGTTGTGTCTAACTCTTTGCAACCCCATGGACGGCAGCCTGCCAGGCTCTACTGTCTATGAGATTTTCCAGGCAAAAATTTGGTTGCCATTTCCTTCTCTGGGGGATCTTCCCAACCCAGGGATCAAATCCATGTCTCCTGTATCTCTTGCGTTGGCAGACAGATTCTTTACCACTGAACCACCTGGGAAGCCCTATACATGTATGTCCATGCATTTATAATTTCATTTAACCCACCTAACAACCCCCTATAAGGTAGTTATTAATATCAGCATTTTTTTCCTATTAGGAATCCAAAGCTCAGAGAACTGAAGTAACATGCTCAAATTCTCACAGTTGAGACATGAAAAAAAAAAATTACATTTAAATCAGGTCATTGAAGTCTAGTTAATGATATGCATGTTGAAGTGTTTAGATATAATGTCTGTAACTTTCTCCAAAATGCATCAAAAAATAAGAAGAACTGATGGATTATAGAAGGAAGATTAAAGGACTATCCGATACCAAACCAACCCCCCACCAAAATAACTGAAAATACTGGGTAACAGTTTTAAAATATATTTGAAGACATCAAAGAGCTAATGGTACAATAAGGACTTGAGAATGGCAAAAATTAAAAATAAGTCCCAGAATTGGTGAGCATGCTGATTTACTGGAAACTGGTACAATCACATTAGAATATTTATTTTAATGATCTACTAAATAAATACATGTGCTACGACCTTCTGATACTTATCTGAAATATATGTGTGTGTACCAAACCGTGTGTCCAAGCATGTCCATGGCAGCCCTATTTATAACAACCCCCAAATGGAAACAATACTGTTAGCCATCAACTATACAGTGGGTCAAATGTCACCTCTAACAATAAAATACTAGGCAGCAAAGAAAAGAAACTATTTCTATACCATACAACATGGAGAGGGAAATGGCAGCCCACTCCAGTGTTCCTGCTGGAGAATCCCATGGACAGAGGAGCCTGGTGGGCTACAGTCCGTGGGGTCGCAAAGAGTCGGACACGACTGAAGCAACTTAGCATCATAGCATACAACAACATGGATAAGTATCATAGACATATTTAAAGGAGATAATCTGAGTGGAAAACCAGACAAGATTCTATTCACATAAAGCTCACAAAGTAATCTAAGTGTTAGAAGTCAAAATTGTGGTTATTTTTAGGGAGAGGATCAAAGAAAAACAAAGGAAGGGGGAATCCTGAAGTGCCATAAATGTCCTCTGCTGATCAGGATGGTGGTTACATGGGTGTGCATACAGTAAGTTATGTTTGAATGAAAAGTTATTAAAATATCGGGAGAATTTTAAGTCTAGCATTGTTGTTTCATTCATGCGGTCCATGAGCATTGATTACACGCCAGTGGTAAGAGAGGCACTGGGAGTACGGCAGATTCCTTTCCTCATGAAGTTTATGTTCCAGTGAGGAAGAAAAATTAAATAGATGACCAAAGGAACAACAAACTATAAAAACAGAGGTTGGTAAGTGTTCTGCAAAGATGAAAACGTGAACCAGAGTAAACAGCTAGCTTTTTCAGAGAGACATTTCTCTAAGGAGGTAATAGTCAAACTGAGGTCTGAACAACAATAAAGAAGTTGGCCTTGAAAAGATGGCAGAGGAGAATTGCTGACGGAAAACCTTATGGCAGCAATGAATTGGATCTGTTGAGGAGGGGGTTATAGTATCTTAATGCAACCTTACTAAAAATTTCTGCTGAAATCATGATAATGTTAATGGCGCTTAATGAAAGACTTCAAATAAACAAATTGTTGACCCAGAGTTTGAAATCTCGAGGCTAGAAAGATAAGGGAGGAGATTAGTGATTTACCTATGAGGTACTGCAAAATTTAAGTTAAATTTATATTTATGCTATAGCTTATTAAAAGGGAAGTCCTGAATAAGTACTTGTTTATTTGATTTTATAGTTAGTCTATTATCTCTGTGACTTCTAACCTTGAAACTATGTATGCTTGGAAATTAAAGCACAGTTGCTTGAAGGTTTGCCATAGAGAAGCATGTTTGTTTCACCCAAAAATGACAACAGTGTTTGCAAGAGGAAGTTAGGTACATCCAGTCCTGTAATAACTGATTCACTATAGTGAATAACTAATTCACTAAGACTGCTTTACACTGTCTGTGTATCTATTAAAAATACATAGCCAAAGATGCTCTTAAAGGTAAAAATGTATATTAAAGCATTTGTCTTTGTGAAATTTAGGAATTTATTTGCTTTTATAGTTAGTCTATTATCTCTTTGACTTCTAACCTTGAAATTAAGTGTGCTTGGAAGTGTCTTTGTGAAATTTTGGAAATAATAGAAGAGATTTTTAAAATGGACTTTAAAATATTATGCAATATCTTATTCCTTCACAGATCTCTAAGATGTGTGTGGGTGGTATTTCCAAGACCACCCCTAGGTTCCATGATTCAGTAGGAGGATTCAAAGACTCTGTATATAGTCCTCACCATGTTATTGTTTAATGCAGAGAAAGAATACAAAGCAAAATCAGTGAAAACAAAAGGTACATAAGGCAAATCCTGGGGGAAAAAAAGGCACAAAATTTACAGAGTCCTTTTCCAGTTGTTAGAAAGGATGTGCTCGCCAACAATGAGTTGTAATGACATAAGTGAAATATTGTTGACCACGGAAGCTCATTACCCAAGGCTTTTCCCGGGGAATGATCCCATATGCACCTTCCGCATAGTATGTACCAAAATTCCAGAGTCCCTGAAGGAAAGTACTCAGCACAAATCATACTGTTTGCACCATCTAAGCACATCTAAGCACAGATAACCACTCTGATCAGTTAGGGTGGTGGAGACTTTCCTGAAAACTAAATACCCAGACATCAGTCAAGGGCTAAACTTATAAGCAGGCTTTTCAAAGAATAGCAATCAGCCGAGTATTGTCTTTTGTGTACATGAGGCTAATCTGGCTAGCGTGCAATAAAGCAGAGCTGGGGGAGCCTGGTGGGCTGCCGTCTATGGGGTCGCACAGGGCCGGACATGACTGAAGCGACGCAGCAGCAGCAGCAGAGTGACACAAGATGAGACTGAGGAGGTCAACAGAGGTCACATCATAGAGGAGTATTCAGGCCATGGGAAGGCATTTGGAGTTTTTCCAAATAAAATGGTAGATTAATGAGGAGTACATCTGTCAGAGATCATCCAGGATAACAAAAAATTAGGTTGTTCAAAAGGAAAAAAGTTAATACAAAAAAATTGACTGTGTAAGTAATTGAAGAGCTAGAAAGTCCAGAGGATGGTTAGGAAAACGCCCAGCACAGAGAGCTGCAAATATGATCAACATAATAGAATTCATACTTCTGAAAGATCGCAGTAGCTGCAGGGTATGTGGTGCAATTGGAAGCTCCAGCATTTTTCTAGTGTTCAGTTCCAGAAGAGAACGGAAGGAGAAGAGAGGAGGACTGTTTGAAGAAATAAATGAATTGCTGAAGGTTGTCCAGAGTTTAAGAAATATGAGTCCTAGACACAAATGGATAAATCAAAATAAAATCACACCTAGATACATTGCAGCAACACTCTAGAACATCAAAGACAAAGTCTCTATGTTATCAGATATAAAGATAGATCATTTATAAAGCAATTCTACTTGCCCTAGAAATTATCCTAGCAGTAGCATATAAAGCTAAAAAAAAAAAAACTTTAGGATACTCATCTCAAAAATAGAAATCCAATCAATAGTTTTCAAATAGCAGAGGATTATTTAAAAAATACAAAAAAGTTTACCAATCCAACAGAAAGCAGAAAAAGGAAAAAACAGGATAAATAATGATAAATAAATAAAACACAAAATAGGGGCAAATACATCAATAATATATCAGAAATCAATATAGGTAAAAAGATTAAATGCACCTACTAAAAGGCTGGTACATTTACTCTGTTTAGCAAAAAAAAAAAAACACCATTAAAGAGTAAAATGATAATTCAGAGGGGGAGATGATATCTAGAATACATATATTAAAAAAAGGAATTTTATCCAGAATGTATTTTCAAAACTATCACAAATCAGTTTTTAAAAAAACAGACCAAATAGAAAAAAATAATGGACAAAACTTGAGCAAGCAGATCACAAAAGAGGATACACAAAAATGGCCAATAAACATATTAAAAAATGCTCAACTTTATCAATCATCTGAGAATTACAATTAGAATCACAACGAGATACCGCTATACAAGTGTCAGAAAAATTAAGTGAAAGAGACATAAAGTAGCAAGGGTTGGTGAAGATATAGAAGAACTAGGACCCTCATACTTCACTGGCAGAGATAAATTAGTGCTGAGTGCTCAGCTGCTAAGTCGTGTCTGACTCTTTACAACCCCATGGACTGTAGCCCTCTGGTCAGGCTCCGCTGTCCATGGGGTTTCCCAGGCAAGAATACTGGAGTGGGTTGCTATTTCTTTCTCCAGGGGATCTTTCCAATTCAGGGACTTAACCCACATCTCCCGTATTGGCAGGCAGGTTTTTTTTACCACTGAGCCACCAGGGAAGCCCCATAAATTAGTACAACAATTTAAAAAAACTATTGGCAGTGTCCACAAAAGCTAAACATATCCATGAAGTCAAATTTCTACTCTTCATATATACGCGTCCGCAAGGCATGCGGTGAATCTCTACTCTTCATATATACATGTCCGAAAGGCATGCAGTGAATAGACATAGCAACAGTATTCATAGTACCAGCAACCTGGAAATTACTCAAATGCCTATAAGCAATAGGATAGATGAATCTTGGTGTATACACCACATAATAAAATACTCAACAGCAAAGAGACTAACAAACTACAACTAAATGTACCTATAAATAGAATGGTGAGCAAAATAAGCCATGCACAAGAGTACATTATCTGAGTCAATCTATAGCTATTTCACAAGAGGGGTAAGGGGAGGTCAGTTATCAGTCAGAGCGGTGGAGACTTTCCTGAAAACTAAATTCCCAGAAACCAGCCAAGGGCTAAACTTGTAAGCAGGCTTTTCAAAGAATAGCAATCAGTCACGCTTGTTGTCTTTTGTGTACAGAAGGCTAATTTGGCTAATGTACAATGAAGGAGAGGTAGAATGGGACAAGATGAGGTTGAGGAGATAAGCAGAGGTCATGTCCTAGAGGAATGCTCAGGCCACGGAAAGGCATTTGGAGTTTTTCCAAATAAAATGGTAAATTAATGAAGAATACATCTGTCAGAGTTCATTCAGGATAACAAAAAACCATGAGAGGTCAGGGTAGAGGTTACCTGGGATAGGGATAATGTTGGAAGAGGCACAAGAAAGGGTTCTGGTAACACTTCATTTACTGATCTGAGTGCTGGTTACTCAAGTATGCTCAGGTTGTGAAAATTCATCAAGATGAGCACTTATGATTTTTGTACTTTATATATCTTTAATATCAAAAAGAAGCTTTTCTAAAAACTGAGTTTATCAGATCAGAGGAGAAAGGAAACGCTGCTAAAATTGTTTAGAGGAGGCTATCTAACATAGAAAAGTGGAAAAGATAGAACTAAGTATAGTACTTCCATGGAACCACCAACCAGAATAAAGCTATTAATAGCATAGCAATATTAATAAAGGACAGAACTCAAATTTTTGTCAAACTTATGGCCAAGAAAATCCTTAAAAAAATACCAATCATGAACTTAAATGTACCAAAAATACAACCAGAAAATCTAAAAAGAAAAAATTGAGAGTTGTGAAGAGAAATTTAGATATTGACAGTCATAGGAAGAGATAATAGCATTTTTCTTAGAAGTTTGTTAAGAAAATATAATAAAAATATTGAACATGAACAATAACATGAACACATTTCTTCTAATAAACACCAATCAACAAACACGTCTCTATTATAAAAATAACATGATTGGTAAATTGGGGAAATAAAGTCAATATAATATGGAAATAAGATTGAAAAACGTTTCACCAGTCTTTTTCCTAGAGATATTTCACACAGCCAAGTAATAACAAACGACATTAAGTAAAAGAACTGAATTCAGCAAGCTGATAGGCTACGGAACTCCTATCCCCTCTCATTTCCTGTACCTCGTCTTCACTCATGCGCTCTTTTGCTCTGCTTCAGAAGTATTCCGTCTCAGAGATTTCTCTGATCTCTGTGCAACATTAGCCGAATGTTGAATGCCGAACATTAAGCATGCAAAGTAGTTTGAAAGTGTCACAGAACCATGCTGTGACATATTTATTCAGGCAAGTGTAAGAGAAGACAAGTTTTAACAATAAAAAAAAGCATGGAATTCTAAAGCATTTTTAAAAATTAAAGAACATAGGACATCCCTTGAGCTACTGAGTCAAGGGCATTAACATTGTTGCACACAATTAGAGACAGTGTAAAAATAAAAGAAAGTTATCTAGCTGGAACAATTGATTGTTTTTTGTTCAAAGAAAAATCTAAATGAAGATGAGAAGAATAATAAGGGCAATGGAGAGATCAAAGATCAAACGCAGATGTCATCAAGGGAAAACTCCACAATTAAAGAAAAATCCTTGGCAACACATAAAGACCTTTTCTTTAAAGCTAAAATATTGCAAGTATAGTATCCTGTAAGTTCACAGTGGCTGATTCAGCGGCTTCAAACCTGGTACGTTCTCCACAACGCTAGGCTCCGTGGTGAAGCTGAAAGTGCAAATAAAGGAGCTGCAGAGACTTTTTACTCAGTGTTAAAACAGAGAATAGTTGTATTATAAAACCCCTTTGAATAAAAGAGTGTGGTATTCACATATGAACAGACTAACAAAATATAAAATAAAGATAAACCAAGCTGAATAAGAAAATTTACTCATTTCAATCAATGAGGAGAGACGCACTGACTAATGAACTGACTCAGTTCAGTCGCTCAGTGGTGTCCGACTCTTTGTGACCCCATGAACCGCAGCCCGCCAGGCCTCCCTGTCCATCACCCACTCCCGGAGTTCACTCAGACTCATGTCCATTGAGTCGGTGATGCCATCCAACCATCTCATCCTCGGTCGTCCCCTTCTCCTCCTGCCCCCAATCCCTCCCAGCATCAGAGTCTTTTCCAACGAGTCAGCTCTTTGCATCAGGTGGCCAAAATATTGGAGTTTCAGCTTCAGCCTCAGTCCTTCCAATGAACACCCAGGATTGATCTCCTTTAGGATGGACTGGTTGGATCTCCTTGCAGTCCAAGGGACTCTCAAGAGTCTTCTCCAACACCACAGTTCAAAAGCATCAATTCTTCTGTGCTCAGCTTTCTTTATAGTCCAATGAACTGACTATTCAGTGGCTAATTAATAATATTAGGACAATAATTGTTCATTTGGTAAAAATAAATTCAGATTCCTACTTCATATCATATACAATATTTAAAATTAATTAAAGTACTACATATTATATATTTATATAGGAAAGAGCAAAGAGGGGAAGAAAGGGAGAGATTTAGGATATAATAATACTGAATTTATAAATGAAATGGTGAAAATCTTCTTTCTTACACAAGACAAAAAATTCAAAATCCATGAAAGACGAGTGATATATTGGACTACATTTTTTTAAAAATGAAGGTTTGGTATAGCGTTTACATGAATTAAGTCCTAAAATATGCAACAGGCAGCCTTCCAGTTTCTGCTCCAGCATGTGACGGGCTTGGAAGTCATCACTCCCTTTCTCACAATAAGGAAAAAAAGTGGCTGGAATAAGTACCAGGAAGGAAAACAGACTATAATTGACAAGCTGCATAGGCTTACGGTAGACTGCAGCTATCTTGACAGTTAAAAATTTTGCAGAGCCCCATCTTAGAGGAACCCCACATTTTGTGAGTTTTATCTCCAGGAGTCCACCAGATTCTCATGGATAATATGAGAAAATCCTCTTATGCTTTCCAGCAGGAGAAGGAAAAATATAACCATTTAAAAAGAAGCCAAAAGCATTCTGATCTCCTCCTTAAGGAAAACTGCTTTTTACCAGAGTCTAACCAAAATTAGGGAAGGGAAATACCCAAACCCAGTGCCTCCAGCCTGCCTGTCCCACCATCGAGGAGAAGGAAGCTAAGAAGAATGTGTGAAGGTCACAGCCCAATGAAGCAACAAAGTTACTAAGAGGCTGAGACCTAATCATGGGATTATACCACATGACTTGTCTTCTGCATTTCACCACCGGGGCTTCCCGGCCAGAACTAGTGGTAAAGAATCTGCCTGCCAATGTGGGAGGCACAGGAGATGTGGGTTCCATCCCTGGGTCAAGAAGATACCCTGGAGTAGGAAGTGGCAACCCACTCCGGTATACTTGCTTGGAAAATTCCATGGACAGAGGAGCCTGGCAGGCCACAGTCTATGAGGTCACAAAGAGTCAGATATGACTGAGCAACGACTACTACCACCCTTCACCACATCAACAGGACTCCTGTACAAAAACAGAAGGTGACGGCAAAAGGCTTGTATTTAGGAAGTCATTTTTAGAGAAACCCAAAAACAACCGGGGAAACAAAAGCAAAGATAATAGGTTGAAGCCTTAGACACCTATGGCTACACCAAATAGTGAAAACAATGTAAATCCTGGCCAGACTACTGTAAGTGCTCACACTAATGGCCTATGTATCTCAGTTCCTATTACTCGATACATCATGTCTGGGTTGCAACAAAAAATTGCAAGTCATATATAAAAGCAAGAAAAAAATCAGTCTAAAGAAATAAAGCAAATGATAGAACCAGGCTCAGGTAAGACAGAGCTCTTGAAATTACCATACCAGGAATTACATAGTATTATAATAAAGGAGTTAATATTCCGAGAAGACATGACCATCCTTAATATGTATGTACTTCACAAGGGAGAATTCAGAATGATATTAGAATGGCCAATATCCAGAAGACTAACAGCACCAAACACTGACAAAGATGTGGAGGAACAGAAACTCTCATTCATTGCTGATGGGAATGCGAAACGGCACAGCCACTTCGAGAGACAGTTTGGGGATTTCTTACAAAACGAAACCTACTCTTACTATTTGACCCAGCAAGTATTTATCCAAGGAGTTGAAAACTTACATCAACATAGAAACCAGCACATGAATATTTATAATAGCTCAATTTATTATTGCTAAAACCTGGAAGCAACCAAGAAGTCCTTCAGTAGGTGAGTAGATAAATAAACCGTGGTACTTCCAGACACTGGGGTATTATTCAGGGCTAAGGAGACATGAGCTATCAAACCATTAAAATACATGGAACAAACAAATGCACATTGCTTAACTAAGTGGGAAAAAAATCTGAAGAGGTTACACCCAGTGTCATTCCAATCATACGACATTCTGGAGAAGGCAGAACAATGGAGACAGTAAAACCATCAGTGGTTGCCAAGGATTGGGGAGGAGGGTGGGATGAATAGGCGGAACAAGGATGA
This sequence comes from Capra hircus, assembly GCF_001704415.2. NCBI lineage: Eukaryota > Metazoa > Chordata > Mammalia > Artiodactyla > Bovidae > Capra > Capra hircus. Next base: position 3,068,277 of record NC_030835.1, on the reverse strand, counting down.
TGTTTAGGGCAGTGAAACTATTCCATATGACATTGTAACGGCAGATACATGTCATTTCACATCTGTTCAAGTCTGTGGAACGTGTAACACCAAGTGACTCCTAAGGCATACTATGGACCTTGGGTGATGATAAGTCAAGGAATATTCATTGGTTGTTACAAATCTACCACTCTGGCGGGGAATGCTGATAATGGGGAAGCCTGTGCATGAGTGGGTTCCCTGGAGGCTCAGCTGGTAAAGAATCCACCTGCAATGCAGGAGACCTGGGTTCTATCCCTGGGTTGGGAAGATCCCCTGGAGAAGGGAAAGGCTAACCACTCCAGTATTCTGGCCTGGAGAATTCCATCGACTGTATAGTCCATGAGGTCTCAAAGAGTTGGGCACTACTGAGAAACTTTCACTTCTTGCATGAGTGAGGGCAGAACATGTATGGAAAATCTCTATCTTCTGCTCAGTTTTATGTGAACCTAAAATTTCTCTAGAAAATAAAGTCTTTTTTTTTTTTCAGTTTTATTTATTTATTTATTTTACTTTACAATACTGTATTGGTTTTGCCATACATTGACATGAATCCTCCAGTTTAATGGGCAACAGACAAGAAGAGACTCTTTAGGAAGTAGATATAGACACAGTGAATAAGCACGTGGAAAAATCACTAGTTCAACATCATTAGCCACAAGAGGAGGGAAAATTAAGACTATAATAAAGTTTCACTATCTACCTGTTAGAAGAGGAAAAAGTGATAATTCTAAATGCTACTGAAGATGCAAAGGAAAAATAAAAGCTATCAGCAACCAGAATGTCCTTCATCTGGTGAATGGTTAAACAAATTGTGGTATGGCCACACCACAGAAAAGTGTCCAGCAATGAAACGCAATCTGTTGATATCTGCAGCAACTCAGATGGACCTCAAGGACATTATGCCGAGTGCTCCAAAAGGAAAGTCTATTAAAATAAAATAGTAAAATAAAACTCAATTAAATTTAAAATATAAAATAAAATAAGTATTGCAACAAAGTTCTTGGAATGGGCATTAACCAGTCAGGTTTCTGGTCCTCGTTCTCCAGATGTTCACTTTGGTCCGTAAAAAGGAACGATGCTTTACATCTAAACTCAACCACTTCTGCCTGACAACCGAAGACAAAGAGTGATTCCTTCAGCTGACTGCATTCCTCTGTGGGAGAGGGAAAATGTGAAGCAGAGAGAGGTTAAGTGTGCTGGGGGCAAGGATCCGTGAATACCTGCTAGCTAGATGGAGTCTGCTGCCTCCAGAGGGGTCCAGGAGCCAGACAAGTCTAGAAAGGTCCCTCTTCACAGAGACCTTAGTCCCCTCTTGTCTCAAAATGACAACTAGATCAACCTCTGATGGACGGAACTCAGGCAGAACAGGGACTTTCGTGGGCTCCCAACTTAAGCTGGGAGAAGGCAATGGCAACCCACTCCAGTACTCTTGCCTGGCAAACCCCATGGACGGAGGTGCCTGGTAGGCTGCAGTCCATGGGGTCGCTAGGAGTCAGACACTACCGAGCAACTTCACTTTCACTTTTCACTTTCATGCATTGGAGAAGGAAATGGCAACCCAGTCCAGTGTTCTTGCCTGGAGAATCCCAGGGACAGGGGAGCCTGGTGGGCTGCCGTCTATGGGGTCGCACAGAGTCGGACACGACTGAAGTGACTTAGCAGTAGCAACTTAAGCTGAGAGGAGGCTGACCCTGTCACAATCTCTGCAAAATGAATACTTTGTTTTAAATATTCTTTTGGGGGTAAAGATACATCCTTCAGCTAAATTTATCCATCCAGAACATACCGTAACAGCCAGAGGGATTCCCGGATGGTCCAGTGGTTGAGACTTTGTGCTACCAGCGCAGGGGCATGGGTTCAGTCCCTGGTTTGGGAACTAAGATCCTACATGCCACGCAGCGTGGCCAAACGATTTCTAAAAAATAACAGTTGGAAAAGACACAGTCCTTAACTCTTGAGAGTCCCTTGGACTGCAAGGAGATCAAGCCAGCCAATCCTAAAGGAAATCAACCCTGAATATTCACTGGAAGGACTGATGCTGCAGCTGAAGCTCCAATGCTTGGCCACCCGATGCGAAGAGACAACTCACTGGAACAGATCTTGATGCTAAGAAAGATTGAGGACAGGAAGAGAAGAGGGCGACAGAGGATGCGAAGGTTGGATAGCATCATTGACTCAATGGACGTGAATTTGAGGAAACTCAGGGAAATGGCAAAGGACAGGAAAGCCTGGGGTGCTTCCATCTGTGGAGTCACAAAGAGTCGGACAAAACTTAGCAGCTGAACAACAACAGCTTATGGAAGAGTAAGTTCTGATGGCTCGGTCTCAAAACCTTCGCCTTGAATGACACCAACCCACCATGAACTGGTGCTTTTCCAACATTCCATAAATCTCCTTTCTGCTTCCTTTCACTACCTATTCACTTTTCTTCACTACCTACTCTATTTCCAATAACGTTGGGCTATTATAACCATTAAAACTCAAGGAAATATAAGCAGAAGTTCTACGACCAAGGCAAAAAAAAAATAAGGGCAATTAGCTATACAGCTGCCTGTGACCAAGAATAAAACGAAAACCAAGTCTGGGGAAGGAGAGTTAGCCAGTCTCAGGAAGAAGAGTTTTGGGAGGAGAGTAACTAAAGACACTAACTTCAGGGCCAAAAAACTCAGAAGGAAAACAGAATTAGCAAACCACAGTGGCTGAGAGGGCAGGTTCAAAAGTCAGAGTTGGACTGACCGTTGTCCACCTTGCGCAGTTATTTTTCTCTGTGTGTGCATGCATGCTAAGTCACTTCAGTCATGTCTGACTCTTTGTGACCCTATGGACTGTAACCTCCAGGCTCCTCTGTCCATGGGATTCTCTAGGCAATAATACTAGAGTAGGTTGCCATGCTCTCCTCCAGGGGATCTTCCTGACCCACATCTCTTTTGCTTCCTTCACTGGCAGGTGGGTTCTTCACCACTGATGCCACCTGGGAAGCTGTGTGATATTGGTTATTGTGTCTGTATCGCCTCAAGAAATGGTAGCTATTTATAGTATTAACGGTGAGTAAACACTGATGGCAAAGGATAAAGTACGGACAAACCCACAGAATTAACTCTTGAGAACAGACGTAGCTCTATCAATGGGGCTTACAGGTGCCATTGGCCTAAGCTGTACACCCCATTCCTTGCAGCTCAAAGCATGGTCTCTCAGATTAACAATATTAGCATCAGCAGGGAGCTTGTTATAAATAGACTCAGGCCCTCCTCTAGTCTCCTGAGCCAGAATCTGCATTTTAACAAAATCACCGAAGATCACTGGGTGGTTCACAGCACATTACAAGCTGTGGAGCCCTGCTTGTTCCATTAGCTTGTTTGGAAAAACCAGTGACAAGCAGGCAATGGCTGCAGTCACCTGCAATATGGAGGCATAATTGCTGTGTTAAGTAACCAAAGAGACCCCCCAACTAGGGCTTGTCAATGTTCTGGGTGACTTGGGTAACTACTCTCTCAAATCAAAGAGAAGAATTTGGTGAAGGACTTATCAGAGGATAAGCTGAGGCCATAAACCAGGACCAGGTGATCAATGTCAATGAGGCTTCTGTGAACACAAAAGGTAGGCTTCTGAACACAAAAGCTATGGGTAAAAGAGACTTGCAAGAAAGGATAATGGGGGGCAGGGTGAGTGACCACCAGGGCCAGAGACTAGGGGGGTTGAGAAGGGGAAAAGTGGTCAACAGGGCTGTTTTCATTCATGTTCCCATACAGGCTGTGTGCCCTGCCCAGACTTCCTGGCCCACCAGCAGCACTTTCTTGGGTCAGCAGGCCCTTCTAAGCCAGCCCTCTCCTTCCTCCATAACCTTAACTTCAATAAGCAAGACTGACAGAGAGGCAGCGTGAGTGATGGATGGTCCCAGAGTCTTTCCAGGGAGGTTTACATTGCTTTCCAGGCATTTTTAGGCTAAAAACAAGAGTAGCATTAATTCATTTTATAGCAGGGCAAAGTGAATATTCCATTAAAAAATAAAAGGATTAATGCACAACACTCGGCCAAATAAACTCCACTGAATGATGATGAGCCTGCTCTGGGGGTTTAGATGCAGGGAATTCAAAGAATAGGATCGCACCGGGAGAGTGAGCACCGTGTCTCTAGGCATCTGAAGTCCAGCGACATTTCTTGAAGGCTGCAAACATGCCCCATCCTTCTCTGTTCTATATTTAAACCATAGTCCTCTTTCCATATTGGTCTTTCCAAAGAGTTCAGCCTTGACTTGCACCCCTGAATCCATTCCTGTATTTCCTATTTTGATGAGTGATGTATCTGCCTGTAGAGAGAAGCAGGTATTCTTCTTAATTCCTGTCTTTGTCTCTCCTTCTATCCCTACTAATCATATTTCCCTCCCCATGGATTGTGCCTCTTTAAAACTACCTTTAAAAAAAAATTTAAATTCTCTTTTAAGATTTTTTTTTATGTAGATCCTTTTAAAAGTCTTTATTGAAATTGTTAAAATATTGCTTCTGTTTTATGTTTTGTTTTTTTGGCCGGGAAGCATGTGGGATCTTAGCTTCCAGTTCAGTTCAGTCATTCAGTCATGTCTGACTCTTTGCAATCCCATGGACTGCAGCACGTCAGGCCTCCCTGTCCATCACCAACTCCCGGAGTTCACTCAAACTGATGTCCATCGCATCAGTGATGCCATCCAACCATCTCATCCTCTGTCGTCCCCATCGCCTCCTGCCTTCAGTCTTTCCCAGTGTCAGGGTCTTTTCCAATGAGTCGGTTCTTCACATGAGGTGGCCAAAGTATTGGAGTTTCAGCTTTAGCATCAGTCCTTCCCATGAAGATTCAGGACTGATTTCCTTTAGCTTCCAGACCAGGAAGCAAACTTGCATCCCCTACATTGAAAGGCAAACTCTCAACCACTGGACCACCAGGCAAGTTCCTTTTTAAAACTTTCTTGGATCCTGTGATGTGCTGAAGAATGTTCCTACTGACTAGTGAAAGCCAGCTAGTAAATCTCCAGAAATTTTGCAAGCTGGTTGTTAAACATAGCTATTACAAAAAATTAAGTTATAGGAACTTCCAATTAAATAAATTATATTAATAATATGCTCAAACCCACCATTCCTAATTATTTTACTATATACTATACTGCAGTCTCTGCTCTTGAGCTTATTTAAATCACCTCCACGTAGATGATAGAAATTACACATGATGGTGTACTAGTACATATCTCTTCTGACTTTCTGTCCAGAGATAGAACATTGGAAACTTAGAACTGGCCACAGTGAGGGTATTTACACCAAAGAAATTAACAAAGGCTGCACATCAGAGCTTGGTTTGCTGTTTTGTTGATTGTCTACACTGTTGACAAAAATAAAACCCCAGTAAACGATGAATGTTGCCCACCGCTTCAGCCACCCCGACAATGGGCCGCACAGAGGGGAATTCAAGACAGAGAAACTAGCTGCTGACTTTAGATAGTTAAGACGCAAATCAAAGGAATAATTTCAAGGAGCCCAGAATCTTGCATCTTCACATACATAGAAAGGCACCAAAATCATTAACTTGAGATGTCTGACTTTTGTGTTTAGCAGTAATCTTTCGATGCTCAATTACGTGGGTGTTTCTCTTTTCCTTTTCAGCAAAAACTCCTCTGTGTCCTGGCTCCTCCCTTACCTCTTTGGAATAGTCCCCCAGAGCTATCCGAGAGGCTTCCTTCCCAGGCGACCGTCCTAAATAACGCCCTCAGATAAAACACAAGTCTCAACTTTTAGGTTGTGCTTTTTTTTTCAGTCAACAAGACTTAAGAAAGTGATAAAAAACATTAACAATGCATATTAAAGCTAAAAGTATGTCATATCTGTAGCTATTATATTAACAATAGAACAAAATTTGGGGAAATAGTCTTCCAGAATTCAAAATGGTTGTCCAATTCAGCACAAAAGTCCTTCACGTCATTGACAATGAATAGAAACAACACATTCACCTTTGTTGCTTAACTTTCTTTTTACTTGTCAATGTAAACAAAAATATCAGTTAATGTTGAAACTACACATGTTGGCCAATTGCAAACATAGGCTGACAAAGGATACAAGAGTTCAGCAAAAATCAATGAATACTTTCCTTGTGAATTCCTTGGCTATACTGAATTAGCAGTAAAGAGTATTGCACATTTTATCGTAAATTTTATTGTAAATTGTGCAATATACATCCTTCACATCAAGCTGTTTATAGTGAATTTCTATATATATGTACATATATGTGTGTGTATATATAGATGCATGATTGGTTTTTTCACAGTGTTAGCACCTGCTTGGAGGTTCTCGACATCCCCTTTCTTGTGTCCTTAGGTTGGGCTGAAAGTCACTCAGTCGTGTCTGACTCTTTACAACCCCATGGACTATACAGTCCATGGAATTCTCCAGGCTAGAATACTGGAGTGGGTAACCTTTCCTTTCTCCAGGGGATCTTACCAACCCAGGGATGGAACCCAGGTCTCCAGCATTGCAGGTGAATTCTTTAGCAGCTGAGCCACAAGAGAAGCCATCATTATTCCAGGGTCACTCTTGCCATACCCATATCACTACCAGAATAATCTTTCTAATATCTGTATGCAGACATGACATCCCCGTCACTAAAATCACTGACGACTCTGCAGGACCTTCTGAATGAATGACAAGCTACAGAAGGCCTTTCTTGACCTGCCCTGTTCACCTCTGCAGCCTTCTCTCTTATCAGATGCCCACACTCACACTTCACTCAAGTTATTCCAAACTGCTTGCTGTTCCCAGAATGTGCTTAACTTATTCCTGCCACTGGACTTTTACATCAGCTTCAGGCTTCCCAGGTGGCGTTAGTGATAAAGCACTTGCCTGCCAACGCAGGAGATGTAAGAGACGATGGTTTGATCCCTGGGTAGGGAGAATCCTGTGGAAGAGGGCATGGCAACACACTCCAGTATTCTTGCCTGGAGAATCCTGTGGACAGAGGAGCCTGGCGGATGTAGTCCGTGGGGTCACACAGAGTTGGATGCGACTGAAGCTACTTAGCATGCACGCACAGGCCTTTACGTGAGCTCTACTTTGCCTAAGACGCCTTTCCCCAGCTCCTGCCCTCCCATCTCTTGCTAGTTCTCACCTAGAATTCAAACAGTACTCAGTCAGCACCTCTTCCAGGAGCCCTCGCCTTTTCAGCACTTGCCACCACCACAAGCTATTGTGCAGGTAAACTTGCTGGTTCCTCCACTCACCTGGAAGATCTTCCGAGCAGAGAGAGGTATTCCCAATACCCTAGAACCTAGCATAGCACCCAGGAGACACGAGTAAGTGCTTCTTAAATTGAGAAGGTCATAGCTTAGTTTCAGCTAATAGCCTATAGCAAATTGTGGAATTTAGCCAGGAGATACTCATCTCTGATTTCAGTTGTTGCTTTAACAACAAAGTTTGTTTAAAGTGTCAAAAAAGTCAAAACTGAGTGTTTTTCTTTCCTTTAAGCGTGCATATTATATTAGATGAATTACTGACATTTTTTCCTTTTGTTCGTTGTTTCCTGGACGTTACACAGACATGACTTGAGACTCTACCTAAAACCACTGACCTTCTGTAAGGAATTACTGCAACACTCGTTCCTTGGAGATAGAGGCAGTTACCATATATTGGGTTACTCTTCTCCTCCAAGCACCTGCCTTCTATATATCACCCCAGGTATCTTCACCATTGCAACAAAGTGTGTACTATTATCACCAGTTAACAAGTTAGGAAACTGAGTCTCAGCAAAGTTAAAGCGTTTGTTTCAGTTTGAACAGATGTTGAATAGCAAAGTGGTGATTCAAACAAGGGTTGGTCTGACTCTAAACTAAATTCTCCATTGAGCCCACTCTTTATTTGTTAGAAACAAATGGACCTTCGCTTGTTTTGGAATGAGTCCATACCAGTAACCTGAAACAAATTATACTTCAAATAATACTGCAAAGAGCTTTTAACACAAGGCCTAGCCCTGCTGAGCTCCCCTTACTCCCCATGGGTTTACCCTTCCCTTGATGCAGACTGATAGGAGAAAAGTAAATGATGTCAAGAAGTACCTGTGTCCCGTGTCAAAGGCTGCATCCAAAAAGTCTCCGTGACCTGGTCTAGGCCTTCATCGTGGACACTCTCCAACAAGGAGCAGGGACGTTGTCTCTCCCCTAAGCTGCCTGTCGCCTGAGCTGCTCCCTTTGTCTGCTGTTTGTTACTGAGCATTCGGTGGCCCAGCAAGTGAGTCAACAAGGGCCCTTCCCTTTCCGGTGGCTCGGTCTCTGCCCTGAGCCCCGTGCAGCCTCTGGCCTGTTAGCAGGCAGAGCCACCCCAGCAGTCTCTGTCCTCAAAGCCAGTGATCCGAGAGAGCCTCTAAGAGCTCAACTGGATTAGATGCCACTGAAGGCGATGGGATTGCGGCTCAGCGGGAGCTTTGACCATGATGTCACCTTACCTCCTGGTCCAATCAAAAAATGGAGCCCTGCCAAGAACTAGGGGCCAGCCAAGAAGGGAGTCTTACTTTCACTGACTCCACCATTCTCCATGCCCTTTGGACCTGCACCAGAAGAACAGAGAAACATGCAAGAACAATGAGAAATAACCTGGAGCTGCCAGTTGGAAGGCAAGAGAAATGGGACTGTGCTCATCAGATACACACACATCGTGATAATAAAGCAGGACAGGAGGAGCTTTGGAGATGACGGATGTGGTTATGGCAGGGATTGTGGTGATGTTTTCATGGGTGTACAATGACCTCTATATGCTTCCAGTTGCATGTGTTAAATATAGACTGCTCTTTGTATGTCAATCAGCCCTCAATAAAATGTTTGTGTTTTTTAAAAGGAGGACTACATTTGGAGAAAAGGAATTCTCAGACTCTCTGGTTGCTGCTGCTGCTGCTAAGTCACTTCAGTCGTGTCCGACTCTGTGCAGCCCCACAGACGGCAGCCCACCAGGCTCCCCCATCCCTGGGATTTTCCAGGCAAGAACACTGGAGTGGGTTGCCATTTCCTTCTCCAATGCATGAAAGTGAAAAGTGGAAGTGATGTCACTCAGTCGTGTCCAACCCTCAGCGACCCCATGAACTGCAGCCTTCCAGGCTCCTCCGTCCATGGGATTTTCCAGGCAAGAGTACTGGAGTGGGGTGCCATTGCCTTCTCCACACTCTCTGGTACTTAACATTCAAAAAGGAGCCAGTAGACAGAGGGGAACAGCAAGAGTTAGTGTGACGTTAGCTCTGTAAAGGTAAAGGTGAAGGAGTAGATTGTCGGAGCCCTTCAAATGAAAGGCAGTTTCAAAATGGAGAGACTAAAAGAAAAGGAAACCATACATTTTACTTCATATAAAGACCAAAGCATCCAAAAGTGACATTAGATGGAACCCAGGGCTAGGTGAGGGCATGCCTGGTGAGCAGTCCCATATGCCAGGAGTGGGAATGTAGGTCAGTGCAACCTCTTAGCGGGGGCATTGAGTGATATTTATTAAAGCTGTAAATGCGCATGTCATTCATAAACACAGCTGCAAGGAACTAACCTCATGAATCATTCTGTAAAAGTTCACTCAAGCATATAAAAAAGGATGCTCATCACAACGTTTTTTGTAATAGTCAAAAACTAAAAGCCACCGAAGTGTCAGCCAATAGTGGAAGCTAAATAAACTGCAGTTCATACACCATGGAAAATCAACTACACAGCAACGTCAAGGAGGCAGGTCTGTCTACACGCTCTGGCACTCAAAACTTGCCAAGATCTCTGAAAAGCGAAAGGTGTGGAATAAGCCTGTATTATTCCTCTTATTGTAAATACGTACATAATATTTATACATAGTACTATTTATGTTATGAGATGAGATGACTGGGTGGCATCACCAATTCAATAGACATGAGTTTGAGCAAGCTTCAGGAGTTGGTGATGGACAGGGAAGCCTGGCATGCTGCAGTCCATGGGGTTGCAAAGAGTTGGACACAACTGAGCAACTGAGCTGAACTGATGTATGTTATATATATTATGCATTCATATATATATATATATACTCTAGAAGGAATCACTAGAAACTTAACAGTGGTTGCTTTGGGGTGTTTTGAGCTGTCATCATTTAGTCATTCAGTTCAGTTCAGTTCAGTTGCTCAGTCGTGTCCGACCCTTTGCGACCCCATGAATTGCAGCACGCCAGGCCTCCCTGTCCATCACCATCTCCCAGAGTTCACTCAGACTCGCGTCCATTGAGTCAGTGATGCCATCCAGCCATCTCATCCTCGGTCGTCCCCTTCTTCTCCTGCCCCCAATCCCTCCCAGCATCAAAGTCTTTTCCAATGAGTTAACTCTTTGCATGAGGCGGCCAAAGTACTGGAGTTTCAGCTTTAGCATCATTCCTTCCAAAGAACACCCAGGGCTGATCTCCTTCAGAATGGACTGGTTGGATCTCCTTGCAGTCCAAGGGACTCTCAAGAGTCTTCTCCAACACCGCAGTTCAAAAGCATCAATTCTTCGGCACTCAGCCTTCTTCACAGTCCAACTCTCACATCCATACATGACCACAGGAAAAACCATAGCCCTGACTAGACGGACCTTAGTCGACAAAGTAATGTCTCTGCTTTTGAATATGCTATCTAGGTTTGCCATAACTTTTCTTCCAAGGAGTAAGCATCTTTTAATTTCATGGCTGCAGTCACCATCTGCAGTGATTTTGGAGCCCCCAAAAATAAAGTCAGACACCGTTTCCACTGTTTCCCCATCTATTTCCCATGAAGTGATGGGACCGGATGCCATGATCTTCATTTTCTGAATGTTGAGCTTTAAGCCAACTTTTTCACTCTCCTCTTTCACTTTCATTTAGTCATTAGTTATTACTTATTCAGAGAAATTATTGTCTATTTCTGGGATTTTTTTTCCCCTTGTACCCCTTTGCGTTCTATTGCTCTAAAAGAAACTAATAAGTATTATACAATGTTTCGCAAAATTAATCTTTTCCCTGCTCAAGGCTACTCGTTTTGCGCACTAGCTAGTAAAGCATAGCACAACCACCTCGTGCTGTTTCTCCCAAATTTGTCAACTCATCAGATTTAAATTAGAACTTGATGAAATGTAGCTCTCCCAACACCTCCCCAGAGCTGCTGAACCCTCATCTCTAGGGGAGAGCCAGGGGCATCTGTATTTTAGCTAGCCCTAGGTAATTTTTATTTAGTAATTTATTCGGGTCAACCATGTACAGTTGAAGAAACTGAGGCTCAGAAAGAGAACCTGAACTGCTCCAGTCCTGTGGCTGGTTGGCAGCAGAGCAGACAGCAGCAGGGAATCGCGGGTGCCCAGCTATGGGCTGGTCTGCTTCAAGTCACCGCCGCATCCACCTCTTTTGATGCCAATGTTAGCACTCAGCAGTAATCCCCTTCTACAATTATCTTTAAGATTTCACTCATTCACATTAGAGCAAGGAAAAATCCTTGAAAAATGCCTATGAATCTCAAAGGCATTATGCTGAGTAGGAAAAGCCAATTTCACATAGTCACATATAGTATGATTCTACATATATGACATTCTTGAAGTGACAAAATTATAGAGATGGAAGTCAAGTTAGCGGTGGCTAAAGGTTAGGGATAAGGCGAGTGGTTATAAAGGGGTGGCATGAGGGAGATCTCTGTAGTGATGGAATAGTTCTGCGTCTTGCTTATGGTGGTGGTTCTGCAAAGGAGCTGCAGCTCTGCCCATCCCTGAAGCCCTAGCTGGAATCCATCTCTGTAGCCTTGACTCGCCTGACTGCCTCCAAAGGGTCCAGGAGGCACCTTGCTTGCTTCTCCAGCCACTTGTCTTAGCTCCTCCTTCCAAAGCCTGAGTGTCTTTGAGATACATGACAGGGTGCCGCGCCGCCCTTCCTGCCGCCATCTAGCCACTCCTAAGAAGTCCCCCACTCAGACTTGGACAAGAAGACCCACTCCACCCTTCTCTGAAGGCACCTCTCCCCAGTAAGTGAGAAGTCCATGGGCCAAGGGCTCATAGGGATCAGCCCCTGAGATGAGGAAAAAAGGAGTGTGTGTCTCTTGGGTGAAAACCCAGGAGTTTCTGCCACAGTGCTGCACCTCTAGCACCCAGATCAAGACTGGGTCTCATAACAGATGCTCACGAAATGCATTCTGATTGGATGGATATTTGGAGTACTTGTGCCCTTAAAGACTAAAGCAACAGACACAGGACCCAGACGGCCCTCACGGTGACACTGTAGAGAGACACCCTCCTTCGTTTACTTTCACGAGTCTCTCTTAGTTTCACTAGCCCTGTGACGTCAATGCCTTTTTGCTGTTTTTCCAAAAGATGATTAAATCTCAGAGAGGCTGAATGAACTGGGTAAGGTCACCTAGCTGGGAAATGGATAAAGTGATCAAATGCATGGAGAACTCCTAAAGTGGCAGAAACTGCATTCAAGAGCATGGGAATGACTGATGACGAGAGGTCCTACAGAGGCGCAGGACCAGAAACCACTTGCTTTAACGAAAGTCAACTGTGTGTCGAGGCTTTTTATCACGTACACACCATATATGATTCCATATGCACACACCTTAGGACAGGAGGAGTGTTATCTCCATTTCACAGATTAGGAAACTACGGCTCTGAGAATTAAAATAGTTTGCCCAAGGACACATAACTATAAACAATGAATTAGAATTTGAACCCCAAATAGACTTCAAAACCTGTGTACCTCCCGCTGGAAGAACCAACAGAAGGGAAAGCCTTGGAGAGGGGGAGAGGTCGTTCTTTCTTCAAGGAAGAAGAGATGAGTTGATGAGATGAGTGGAGACATGAGAGGAAGAGAGATGAGATGAGAAAGGATGAGTGAAAGAGCATAGACATGTTGAGGCCAATGGGGAGAATTTGAAAAACCTCATGTTACGTGGCCTCAGTCCTTCCAGGAAAGCAGCTTCCACTTTCTTTCTTCTCATGACAACATATTCCAGATGTTGACAAAATGCCAGGAAGAGACAAAGAACCCCTTGAGAGCCCAAGTGAAAAAGGAAACACCAAATCGGAAAAGGGGCCGGTCCTTTGGTAGTTTCTCTGCACTCAGTGGGTGAGGAGCAGAAGCTCCTCTAGGTTTGCTCATTAGGAAAGGGGCCAGGCTCACTCTTCCCACCATTTCCTGCTTGAATATTTTCCTTGATAGATGAGACAGCTGTAATCCATAAATGGCCCACCCACACATGAGGAGGAGGCCATAAAGAAAAAAAGAGTAGGGGACGTTGTCTGCAGTGTTTTTCTTTGCCCCGTCGAGTTGCTAAAAAGAAAGGCTTTCCAAGAGTAGTGACAAGGCAGTCCCACGTTCAACAAGACAGACCCAGCAGGCAGTATCCCACCTGTGACCATGACACCTACTGGTCATCACTGGAACTACAACTGCCTCAGTCATGAAATGCCATTTCTTGTCAGCTGACCTTAATGGCTGCTTGGCAGGTAACACAGCCTAATTAATGCAATTATATTTTAGAATTAAAGAACCTCCCTCCATCTGTCCAAGGACTGATAATGAATTTGGAAGGGCCAGGGACTGGAAAGGTCACAGTGGCCAGGGAGATGGCAATGAGGTTGCAGATGTGAGGGGTGCTGGAGAGGACAGGACTCTCGTTTGTGAAAAGGAGCTGGTACTTGAAACGTAAAGCAGAGACATCACTTTGCCAACAAAGGTCCGGCTAGTCAAGGCTATGGTTTTTCCAGTGGTCAGGTATGGATGTGAGAGTTGGACTATAAAGAAAAGTGTGTGTCGAAGAACTGATGCTTTTGAGCTGTGGTTTTGGAGAAGACTCTTGAGAGTCCCTTGGACTGCAAGGAGATCCAACCAGTCCATCCTAAAGGAGATCAGTCCTGGGTGCTCATTGGAAGGACTTATGTTGAAGCTGAAACTCCAATACCTTGGCCACCTGATGCAAAGACCTGACTCTTTTGAAAAGACCCTGAAACTGGGAAAGATTGAGAGCAGGAGGAGAAGGGAACGATAGAGGACGAGATGGCTGGATGGCATCACCGACTCGATGGACATGAGTTTGAGTGAACTCCAGGAGCTGGTGATAGGGAGGCCTGGCGTGTTGTGGTTCATGGGGTCGCACAGAGTCGGACACGGCTGAGCGACTGCACTGAACTGAACTGAAGATGCTTTGTTTGAAAAGAGTGTTGGAGAAAGAGTAAGAGAAGAATGGAAGGATTCTTTCCAAAGCCAAGGCAAAATATGGGGCTCTAGTCCTATTCAAGAGTTTGATAATGACTGCATTAAATCTTGAGATATATCTAGGGAGAACTGGCAACTTTGCAACAGAGTCTTCCAATTCACAAGCACAGTATATCTCTCCACATATTTATAGATCTTTTTTAATGCCTTTAGTTAAGTTTTATAATTTTTTTCATAGAGGTCTTGCATAATTTGTTTGATTTATATCTGTGTACTCCATATTTTTATACTCATTTAAAATATCTTTTAACTCTTTTAGTATTTGTTATGACTGTTGTTGGCATGTAGAGAAATATAATTAATTTTTAAATGTTGATTACTTTGCCAAACTTGTCTATTAATTATAAGAATTAATCTGTAGAGTCTCTTGAATTATCTATATATATATATGTTATAGTTCCTTAACAATAACAGTTTGAATTATTCATTTCCAGTTCTTTTACCTTTTACTTCCTATCTTGCTTTGTTATATTAGAACATACTTTCCAAATAGGAAAAGGAGTACGTCAAGGCTGCATATTGTCACCCTGCTTATTTAACTTATATGCAGAGTACATCATGAGAAACTCTGGGCTGGAAGAAGCACAAACTGGAATCAAGATTTCTGGGAGAAATATCAATAACCTCAGATATGCAGATGACACCACCCTTATGGCAGAAAGTGAAGAAGAACTAAAGAGCCTCTTGATGAAAGTGAAAGAGGAGAGTGAAAAAGCTGGCTTAAAGCTCAACATTCAGAAAACTAAGATCATGGCATCCAGTCCCATCACTTCATGTCAAATAGATGGGGAAACAGTGGAAACACTGGCTGACTTTACTTTTCTGGGCTCCAAAATCACTGAAGATGATGATTACAGCCATGAAATTAAAAGACTCTTACTCCTTGGAAGAAAAGCTATGACCAACCTAGATGGCATATTCGAAAGCAGAGACATTACTTTGTCAACAAAGGTCCATCTAGTCAAGGCTATGGTTTTTCCAGTGGTCATGTATGGATGTGAGAGTTGGACTATAAAGAAAGCTGAGTGCCGAAGAATTGATGTTTTTGAGCTGTGGTGTTGGAGAAGACTCTTGAGAGTCCCTTGGACTGCAAGAAGATCCAATCAGTCTATCCTAAAGGAGATCAGTCCTGGGTGTTTACTGGAAGGACTTACGTTGAAGCTGAAACTCCAATACTTTGGCCACCTCATGTGAAGAGCTGACTCATCTGAAAAGACCCTGATGCTGGAAAAGATTGAGGGCAGGAGGAGAAGGAGACAACAGAGGATGAGATGGTTGGATGGCATCACCAACTCAATGGACATGAGTTTGGGTGGACTCCGGGAGTTGGTGATGGACAGGGAGGCCTGGCGTGCTGCGGTTCATGGGGTCGCAAAGAGTCGGACACGACTGAGCTGATCTGAACAGTACAATATTTATTAAAAATGGAACAGGGCTTCATCATTTGATTTCTGAATTCAGAGGGAAAGTTTTCAGCATTTTGCCATTAAGGATGATGTTTGTTGTTTTGAGTAAACACACAATAATGACTAAGGAAATTATTTTCTATTTAGTTTGCATAAAATGTTCACTATGAATAGGTTCTGAAAAATCCAGCACTTTTTTAGAATCCATTAGGATGATCATATGATATTTTCCCTTTCCTCTGCTACTGTAGTCAATTATTTTAATCGATTTTCTAAGGTTAAACCAGTATTCCTGAAATAAGCTGAACTTGGTCATGATAGTTACCCGTTTTATGGATTGCTGGATTCAGATTGTTAATATTTTACCTAGAAACTTTACATTTACATTTGTATGATTTTAGCTTATAGTTTTCTTTTCTTTATTGACCTTCTAAATTATAAAGGTTATGCTAGCTTCATAAAATGAGTAATATAATAAGAGGATTATCTGTTCCTTGAATTTTAGATAGGACTTGCTGATAAAGCTTGTAGGGTCAAACAGAGTGGGGTGGGTAGCCCACTACACAAGCCTCCACTTCTTCTTGGAGCTATGAAAACTAGAAAACAACTTGACTTTGTATTATCTCCTTTTAACCTGTCTCAGTCATCCAGTGCAACCATCAACGGGAAATTCTTTCAGTGTGCCGTGAATTCCGGTTTTACTTGTCCTGGTTTTGGAAGATCACCCCTCCAATCTTCCCTCTACTGTTCCACTCAGTGTTCTTTAAGGCCCTATGTTTGCAATTCTAAGTAGCCCACATTCTCTGGAAGATAGGCAACAAATGCTCATTACAATGAAGTTTTCACTACCAATGGAAAATTCCTAAAATGCAAGGATACTTGCACACAAGCACACTCATTTTGGAGGTCTTCAAAATTTGTGTTTAATTGGGAGCTAGTTGTTCTCCGTGACCCATCGGGGTGGAGAAGAGACTGCAGCATGGCTGCCTGGAGGCGTTCCCAGTGGATCTGGCCCATCTCTATACTTGGATACATATCGCATTTGGGGCAGACACTGACAAAAACCCTTTGCAGAGCAATCCTGTGTCTCTTGGACTCTAGTGAGCATTAATTTGGATTGGCTGGTTCCATTTTCTCACCCTTCTAACTGTAACGTAGAAGAACTAGTAAGTTCAACGAGGGTAAGTTCTCTGTGATCTCCAGGGCCCTCCATCTTTGGCAGGCGTTGGGGAAATGATGGAGTACAGAGGTCAGCAACTCATAAGCAGGCCAAAGAGATATTCTGGGATCCCTGGAGACTGGAGGAATTTGACCAAATACTAAGGTCTTGGGCCTCAGTATTTTCTTGATGTGAACTTTTGCCTGGTATATCCAGTGAGCTCTAACAGAGGAACTCTGTTTAGAAATATTGGAAATTTTCCTTTTAAAGATTCATCTCTTAAAACCAGAGTGTCTTGGAGCAGGACCCAGGAATGACAAGATGTGTCTGTTACTGACATCAGAGCCCCCTTAGGAGTCTTCAGTTGGTTGGGGGAGCAAAGAAAGGAAAGACGAGGTAGGAGACTTGAAGGGCACAGGGTGTGGAGGGAAGGTGAGATTCCTGGCATTTTGCATGCGGCGGATTTGGAGAGAATGACTAGGAGCTGGAGAATGAATGGGTTTCCTGACAAACCCAACCAAAGGCATCAAGTCCCTGGGACAACGGAAGTGTCCTATTTCCGCCTCAGGCTACGCAGTTTCTAGCTGTTTTCTCTGCTGCTATCTGCACTGCACCACCTCCCTACCTTAGGACTTGCAGGGGGCAGGCGGACTAGTCCACACCTTTCACACCTGGCTCTAGGCCAGTGAGGATCAGGTTCAAACATGGATACATTTAAACAGAGCAAGCAGGAAATTACGCTATCATCCTCCACCCTAAAATCCTGGTATCTGACCCAGGTCTCTGCCCTGTACCTCCACCTTAAATACACACACACACACACACACACACGCACACACACACCCAGAAGCTGCCTCCTCTCCTCCATGGGAACTCAGGTCCTTGGTTGCTCCTGCCTGCCCCAGGGGAAGTGTAGCCAAGAAAATTAGAAAGTACCCTTCTTTCTGGCTAGCTTTATATTCATAGAGTTTTGAAAGAATCAGAAATATGTGAGCAATTATTAGCAAGTGATAAATTTTTGTTATAATTTTTCTATACTTCCCAAATTCTAATTTGGCCGTGTTTCTTCTAGAATATGTATGTATTGACATGCAATTAATTATATTTATATATAACATATATTGGAGAAGGGCATGGCAACCCATTCCAGTATTCTTGCCTGGAGAATTCCATGGACAGAGGAGCCTGGCAGGCTACAGTCCATGGGGTTGCAAAGAGTCAGACACGACTGAGTGACTAACACATATTGTGTGTGCGTGTGTGTGTGTGTATGTGTATGTGTGTATGTGTGTGTGTATATAAATGTGCGTGTGTATATATGTGTGTATATGTGTGTATGTGTGTATGTGTGTGTATATGTGTGTGTGTGTGCGTGTGTATGTATATGTGTGTATAAATGTGTGTATGTGTGTATATGTGTGTATATATGTGTGTGTATATAAATGTGTGTATATGTGTGTGTATGTGTGTGTGCGTGTGTATGTATATATGTGTGTGTATAAATGTGTGTATGTGTATGTATGTGTGTATATGGGTGTGTGTATATAAATGTGTGTGTATATGTGTGTGTATGTGTGTATGTGTGTGTGTATATAAATGTGTGTGTGTATAAATGTGTGTATGTGTGTATGTGTGTATATATGTGTGTGTGTATATAAGTGTGTGTGTGTATATGTGTGTGTATATGTGTGTATGTGTGTATGTGCATGTGTATGTGTGTGTGTATATAAATGTGTGTGTGTGTATATATGTGTGTGTGTGTGTGTGTGTTGATCTCTAGTTCCCTCTAGCCTTGGTCAAGATTACACTATATAAAATATGATGTGACATTATACAGATGACAGGTGTCACATGCAGTACCTATAGAATATATATGACGGATGGGCTTCCCTGGTGGCTCAGTGGTAAAGAGTCCACCTGCCAATGCAGGAGACGTGAGTTCAATCCCTGGGTTGGGAAGATCCCCTGGAGAAGGAAATGGCAACCCACTCCAGTATTCTTCCCTGGGAGATCCCATGGACAGAGGAGCCTGGCAGTCTCCACGGGGTTGCAAAAGAGTTGGACCTGACTTAGCAACTAAACAGCAATGTGGCTCTGTTTGGCCGACGGGAGGCAACGCGCAATGGCAGGAGGCAGACGGTGAGAAGTCAGGGTGCTCATTCCCTCTCTGCTTACATGTTGCGGGTTGTCTGTATCCTTCTACCGCAGACCACAGCTCCTCTCACCACAGACCACAGCTCCTGACAAGTGGCTCTTTCCTCTCACTGCCCTGGCTTGGTACTGAAACCACTGCTTCTTCTCGCCCCTCGAGACCAGCTGTGTTTCAGGCTCCGGGGTTGTTGGTAGCCCCAAGACACTGCGTCGCCTCCTGGTGGCTCCCTTTAACCCTTCCCACTCCTCTGGAGATCGCCCTTATTAAACTCTCCTTAATTACCCCATTTGAGTGGGGCTATTTCCTGTGGGGATATTGCCTGGCACAAACAAATAATGCAAATGCTTTGTGCGAATCTTAACAGAATTAAAAGTTAACCTCCTTGAAGGGTAAAGCAGCCCCCGCTTACAACCTCATCCTTGAGAATTCCTTGCCCCTGACTCTACCTTCTCATCAGCCTTGTTGAGGGGACTCAGACCAATCAACAACTGCCCCCACCCCCAGCCCCTGCCAAGGGATTCCATAGAGACACTTCTTTAACCTCCTTACCTTGACTGCCCCTGACCTCCCTGAAGACACAGCTGCCTTTTCAGTCCTCATGGCCAGTGCAAGCTCTTATTCCTCATGGCCCAAGCCCTCCTATTTTGAGAGGTCCACTATTTCTTTACCAAGCCTTCCTTCTGCCCTTTCCATATTTCCTGACATTCACGAGGCATTTGGAAATGTTTCTATGCCATATAATACAATCAGTCTGGGTAAATTCAATGCCCAAGGCAGCGTCAACTATATAATTGCCAGTACAAAATGAGAACAGGAGGCCCCTTTAACAAAGAGCAGGAAAAAATGCATCATTAAAGGTGGTGGCGATAGTGTAGTTGCTAAGTCGTGTCCAACTCTTGCGACCCCACGGACTGTAGCCCACCAGGCCTACTGCATTGCAGGCAGAATCTCTATCGGCTGAGCCACCAGGGAAGCCCATCATTAAAGGTACTAAAATACAGAGCTTTTCCCTTTAAAGCATTTTACTACTTACCGAATTGTGATGCTGGAGAAGACTTCAAAGTCCCCTGGACTTCAAGGACATTAAGCCAGTCGATCCTAAAGGAAATCAATCCTGAATATTCACTGGGAGGACTGTTGTTGAAGTTCCAATACTTTGGCCACCTGTTGGGAAGAGCTGACTCCTTGGTAAAGACCCTGATGATGGGAAAGACTGAAGGTGAGAGGAGAAGGGTGTGGCAGAGGATGAGATGATTACATAGCGTCACCAACTCAATGGACATGAATTTGAGCAAACTCCAAGGGTTAATGGAGGATAGAGGAGGCTTGTGTGCTGCAGTCCATGGAGTCTCAAAGAGTTGGACACCACTTAGCGACTGTACCACGACAACAATAGTGATTCCTGAGTAGCAGCATAAACCTACAAATTACAAAAATGATTGCATTTTTGCTGTTGTAATTTGATATTATTTCATATTAATTACCTTTGGTGTCATAATTTTTATAATGAATATAATACTTTGCTATTATGGTTCTTGATTGATCATAATAATTTTCTGACACACTTTTTCCCAAATTCACTTGTCAGGTAATCAAAATGTATAGTTTTAACAACTTTTTAAAAACCAACTTTCAATTGAGATAATTGAAAATGACATCGGTCACCCTTGGCAAGTGAAGATAACAAATAATTTTTTATAATTTTAAATTTGAGGAAAGTTCCCTGGTGCCTAGTGGTTAGGATTCTGGACTTTCACCTCTACAGTCCATGGTTCAATCCCTGGTCAGGGAACTAAGATCCTGCAAACCACATGACATAGCTAAAAATAAACTGAATTTTTTGAGAAGGATTTTCTACGGATGCAACCGCCATCGGTGCTGTGGTGAGTATTTTATAGGCTGTGACAACATCAGGATAAATTTCTGACAAATTATTTTAAAATAGAAATTTTAGTACATTTGGAAATGATGATTATTAAAGAACATTTTTTCTAAAAGAAATTTTAACTCCGTTTTATGTCTTACAGTTTTAAATGTAAATTTATGCAATGCCATTTTTTAATATTTCCTCTGATACCTTCTGGAGAAGGCAATGGCAACCCACTCCAGTACTTTTGCCTGGAAAACCCCATGGATGGAGGAGCCTGGTGGGCTGCAGTCCATGGGGTCATGACACGACTGAGCAACTTCATTTTCACTTTGATGCATTGGAGAAGGAAATGGCAACCCACTCCAGTGTTCTTGCCTGCCTGGAGAATCCCAGGGACAGGGGAGCCCAGTGGGCTGCCGTCTATGGGGTCGCACAGAGTCGGCCACGACTGAAGTGACTTAGCAGCAGCAGCAGCAGCAGCTGATATCTTCTGTAACTTGTGCAAAGTTGAACAAGAAATGAAAAGCTGCTTCACGATTTGTGTGTAATTTAAAACAGCTATTTGTGTATTATTGCTTTATTGCTGTATCATCAATTAGAAGGAAAAATCAATTTTAAAATTGTCTTCCTCATTAATAATTGGTTCCTCTGTAGCTTCATATGAAAATGGTATTCATTTTCATTGAATAAAACAATCCTTAACTTTAATTTCTGAGACTGTAGATGTTTGCTTTGCCATGTCACAGCGGTTTTCAAAACCAGGTATCCTAAACTTTTTGAAGAACGCTAATAATACCCTGAAACGACTTACTGCAATGTCTATGCTGCATCTGTAGTTTCTAAAAAAGTACAGTTTATAGCTAACAAAGTCATTTGAGGAGGAGCAGAGCCTGTCACTGTGCATGCGCACGCACACTCAGCTGTGTCCAACTGCCTGTGACCCTATGGAGTGTGGCCAGCAGGGATCCTCTGTTCATGGGGATTCTCCAGGCAAGAACGCTGGAGTGGGTCGCCATTTCCTTCTCACTTCACGGTGTTTTCCTGACCCAGGGATCGAACCCGAGTCTCTTGTGTCTCCTGCGCCGGCAGGCGGATTTTTTTTTTACTACTGAGCCACCTGGGAAGCCTCTGTCCTTGAGTTCAAGTCAAAGAATTCATATGTGTGCAGATCCCCCAGGGAGGTGCTCTGGAGACTGATGGGAAGGGGCCCCTCGCTGAGGTCCCAGCCCTGCCCCCGTGCAGATCCCCTCCTCCCTCCTGGGCCATGTTTCTTGCTGCCTCCACTGCCGCTGCCATTGAAATTAATCATCACTCAAACTTAAAAGGACATATTTGAAAGTATGGGAAGTGCTGTTAATAAATACAGGAAACAGGTGTAAACTGGGCCCATCCTGGACAATCTGGGACATCTAGTTCGACCTGTCCAACACAAAGACTAGCAGTTCCTTGACACTCACTTTATGAGTGATTTTTAGTTCTGCTTCAGATCAACCATTCACAGTGGTGAACATGCCTAGGGGCTGCTCCACGTCAGAAACTTAAACTACATTGTCTCATCTAACTCCTTTCTGGCCAGCTCCCTCAGGCATGCCCTTATATACACTGACAAACATTCTCAGTCCTAAAGTACTGAAAACCCTTGCTCCTTGTGTGAATTTTGCCCCAATCCATCTGTCTTCTACCAGCCTCACCATACTCCTTGCCTCACTGTAGCTCTTGCCCAGCCTGGACCCCACAGTCCTTATCCTGATCTTCTCAGGAATACTTTCAATTTCCTTGCCCTCCACCCTTTCATTCAACATGCTCAGGAAAACCCCAGCTCCTGGATACTCCCTCCAAGTGTTGTCTTTATTTCTCTGAGTTGAGAAAGAGTCTGTAGAAATATCCACCATTATGCCATTTTGAGGGATTTCCCAGGTGACTCAGTGGTTAAAAAAAAAAAAAAAAAATCACCTGCCCATGCAGGAGACGCAAGAGATGCAGGTTCAATCCATGGGTCAGGAAGCTCCCCTGGAGTAGGAAATGGCAACCCACCCCAGTATTCTTCCCTGGAAAATTCCATGGACACAGGAGCCTGGTGGGCTCCAACCCACGGGATTGCAAAGAGTTGGACGCAACTGAGCACGTGCAAACACTCTCTCTCTCTCTCTCTCTCTCTCTCTCTCTCTCTCACACACACACACACACACACACACACACACACACACACACACCCCATTTTGAAACCTGACTTTCGATTGCAACTGAATACCACTCAAAAATCCTTGAACCTGCTCTTTACTTGGCACTCTTGTACTTACTTCTTTGCTCAGATCTATAAGCTTTATAGGACTGCTTGGGGTGAAGGGAAGTCTAGTGCCTTGCTAGTCTCTTCAGGGGAATTTCATTTCTGTGTAGTTTTTTTTTTTCTTTTGTGGTTAAAATCTTTGCCCCACAAGCTAGCTCCTAATGTTTGGTTTGCTCTTTGGCTGCTTCTTCCAGCCCCATCCATCCTCCCTCTCAGGGCTGCTGACCTCTGACACAGTGGGGAATTCTACCTCCAAGATCCTGATGCCCACCCTTCTGTGAGGGTAGAATGAGCCATGTATTTAAATCTATCAGTTTGGTCCCATCTTCCCTAAGAACGTGCACAAGAGGATCCAGACAGGATGAGCCTCATCTCTTTGTGGGCACAGCAGCCTTGCTTGATTTCTTGGAGATAGAACCTCATGCCATGGTTCTGACTTTGAGAAGTTTGTCTGTGATATCCCTATTGTTCCTGCTGATTCCAAGGGGAGGGGAGTCCTGCTCTCTGCTCTGCATAGGCTGACATTTACCAACCACACTTTGCTTTACAAGGAAACAGAACACTGTGAGTGAGGGGTAGGGAAAGTGGGCTGGGTTTGAGACCGTATCCAGTCTTTGTGTGGTTTAGCACCTCCAGAAATCGTTTTCTCCCCCATTTATGCTGCATTGCTTATCTGTCAAGCATCAGGTGGAGCGTAAACTGTCTGAGATTCAGGAAGGAATGCTCACTTTCTTCCCCGTGTAGTTGTCTTTCATTTAAATGGTCCATACCTTGAAGGGCTATGGCATTTCCTCTGCCTTTCCCCACACAGAAACTCTACTCTCTTCTGCCCTCTTCTTAGATCCACAGTAAGCCTCAAGCTGGAAGGCTGATGCAGCTGAGAATTAATCTTGCTGGTCTGGGCATGAGGGGCAATGAAACCTACCCCAGAGAAGCAGAAATGTTTTTGTATGGGAATCTGCTTAGGAACAGGATAAAGGAGCTGTCGACATTCCTTTACCAGATGGTCTCTTACCCTCTGCTTTCTAGAAACAAGAACATCATTTCAGGACCACTGGAGGACTCCAGATCACCCCTGGAGTCAGGGACTGGAGACGGATCCTGGCCAGAGGCCTCTGCCAAGGAGGTCACAGTAAACACCTCTCTTAGCAACTTTTCTGCTTTGCAGGGGGCTCAAAATCCTGCCACCTGAAGACAATGACTCTTAACTCTACAGGGATACCAGAATCTCCTTCTTGCTAGCCAATAACACTACAAAAAGCCTTTTTAAATTTAGCTGGAAATGTGTAGAACTTTTGGCAGAATTTGGGAATTCATAGGGGACTCCCTTCTAAAAGGTCATTTTCTGAATGCAAGCCAATCTAACATGAATTCCAGGTTTACATCTGAGGGCAAGGGAGGGAGCCATGAAGGTGGCGATGGAGATGAAGGCAGAAATGGATGTAGAGATGGAGATGGGCACGGAGATGGGGATGAAGACAGAAACAGAGATGGCGATGAAGATGCAAGGGCGATGTGTCCTCCCTAAAACTGTCGAGGGAGAGGGGCCAGCAGTGAATGGCTCTCTTCTCTCTACCACGGGAGCTAGATGAATTTTCTGCAGTACAAATGACACATTTTACGCAGAGGAGCCTGGTAGGCTGTAGTCCATGGGGTCTCGAAGAGTCGGACGCGACTGAGCGACTTCACTTTCACTTTTCCCTTTCATGCATTGGAGAAGGAAATGGCAACCACTCCAGTGTTCTTGCCTGGAGAATCCCAGGGACAGCGGAGCCTGGTGGGCTGCCGTCTATGGGGTCGCACAGAGTCGGACACGACTGAAGCGACTCAGCAGCAGCAGCACAGGAAATGTAGGTGAAGAATTTGTAAATGAGGCACAGAATCCTTGTTGAGACACCTGATGAAAAGTCTTCTTCCTAAATATATATTTATTTAAAACAACAGCAAGGATTTTATTTATTGTTACAGGACTTCAATGACATATTCTTTCCCTCCCACTCAATTCCCTTTTTTTTTCTCCAGGGCATAAATATTGAATACCTTCAAAGCTGGATGTGGATGGCAAGAGGGCAGTTTAGTACAGGCATACCTAAGCTGTGGCAGGCAAGGGTAGAACTTTACTAAAGAGCCAATAATGAAACAATTCCTTAGCTCTTCTTTTACTGAGTGAGCCCTCAATAGATTCACAAGGAACTACAACCAGTTAACAAGGAAGAATGCCATGAGAAGGAAGAAGGAGGCCCAGAGCCATGTCTGGGTTACGGAAAGGATTTTGAATTTGCAGGCTATCAAAGATGATAACATTCGATCACAAATAGTGAAACGCCTTCCGAAATCACACACATGCACATATACGTATATAACCATGCAGGATGTCTTTTTCTAGATGTAGATAAGTGGAAGCTGGCAGTGGAAGGCTGAGGCTCAACCAGAAGCTCTTCCTGTGGAAAGAGAGGCTGTTACTAGCATTATAGAGCTAGGTATGAAGACTGGGAGCTCTGTTCTGCAGCACTCACTTCACAACCGCGCTGATTATTTTGTCTTTTGCTACTTCCACGTGTTCCGTATTATCTGCTGGGGAGCAGGAGGTACCGGTCAATACTTCCACCTGCCTGTCCAGTCTTATATCCTCCACCCTTTCCTTCACCTCGCTCTCCCAGGAAACTTACACTCATGCTTTTTCCCTCTGTTCCACCTTTCCCTCCTAATAGTCTCCCTACCAGATGTAAATATGTGTGTGTCTTCCTTCACTTCCTGACTCATCATTACCCACCATCTCCATTTTCAATCTCCCATTCATTCCTTAGCCCACTTCAAACTACTTCTGGATCTAAGTACTCCAGGATTTTAAGCTTCCTCTTACACTTGATATTACTGATCACTCTTTCCTGAATCCTTCTCCCCTGGTTTTCCTTCTTCCTCTTGGGAGCTCTTTCTCAGGCTCCTCTTTTTTGTATTAATTCAGTGCTGAAGTTCCTTAAGCCTGGCTCCAAGCCATGTTTACTTCGTGTTCAGTTCCTTTTCTCACTCAGGCCGAGGCTAACTGATCCACCCCCAAGGCTTTAAGTCATCACTATCTGCCAATGATTCTTCTCTTATCCACCTGATCCCAGCTCTGAATACCATCTTCCAACCTGGCATTTCTTTGGGGCAGATCAAAACCTTCAAACTATTTGCTCTCACAATCTTTCCATGCAACCGCTGTTCTCTTCCAAGATTCCCATCTCAGTGAACCAGCACACACATCCCATCTTTGGCTACATGCAAAAAACTTACAACTCTTCCATAATAACTCCGTTTCTTTCACTGCCCACCTAAATCCATCACCAAGTTCTCCCAGAGGGTCCTTTTACTGTTTCCATGACCGCCACCCTAGAGCAAGCCTCTGCCACCTGCCATCTAGACTGTGCCTGTGTCTACCTGGCCTCTTTTCAACAAGTAATCTTCTCAAGATGCCATTCTGACCATGCCACACACTTTGCTACAGCATGCCAGGTGCTTCCCATTGCACTTAGGATTAAGACAAGATTTTCAGCATGAGTAGTATGACTGTACTAGGTTTGGTTCTTTTATAATCTTTCAAACATCATCTCATAGCTTCTTCTTCCTTGCTTTTCCAGCAGCACTGGTCTTTTCCTCAATTTATCAAACTCACCCTGCTCCCTGTCATCACATGACTCTTGCACACTAAATTACCTCTGTCTGAAACAAATGTTTTTTGCCTGGTTGAATCTGTTCTCAGTTCAAGAGGCATTTCCTCAAGGAAGACGTTCCTGGCTTTATTAATTTCATCAACTGGTTCAATATCATTTTGTATTATAATGCAGTGATCATTTTGGATTTGTTTACTGTTATTATTTCTATATTATAATGATTAGGTCTGTAAGCCCCATCCTATTTCCAGTATTAGCAAAGTACTTGGCACAGAATGGGCATGTAATAAATATTTATTTGAGAAATAAAGGAAGGAAGGAAATAAAGAAGCCTGAGAGAGAGGGGGGAATTAGGGAGAGACTGAACAAATGAATTTATGTTTCATTTCAGAATCACTGGAAACAGGTCAGCCCAACATGACATGGAAGACAGTCTACCTGAATTCACTCCTTTATTCAATAAATATGTATTATTCATTACTAAAGTAGTATACTTTTTTTCTGATTATGGACACAATGTGGAAACCACAGGGAAATACTTAAAATATAAAAGAAAACCAATTCACAGTCCAATGATGAACTACTGTTAAAATCAGTTCAGTTCAGTTACTCAGTCAAGTCTGACTGCGATCCCATGGACTGCAGCATGACAGGGTTCCCTGTCCATCACCAACTCCTGGAGCTTGCTCAACTCATGTCCATCGGGTCGGTGATACCATCCAACCATCTCATCCTCTGTCATCCTCTCCTCCTCCTGCCTTCAATCTTTCCCAGCATTAGGGTCTTTTCAAATGAGTCAGCTCTTCGCATCAGGTGGCCAAAGTATTGGAGTTTCAGCTTCAGCATCAGTCCTTCCAGTGAATATTCAGGACTGATTTCTTTTAGGATTGACTGGTTGGATCTCCTTGCAGTCCAACGAACTCTCAAGAGTCTTCTCCAACACCACAGTTCAAAAGCATCAATGCTTTGGCGCTCTGCTTTCTTTATGGTCCAACTCTCACATCCATACACGACTACTGGAAAACCCATAGCTTTGACTAGACAGACTTTTGTCGGCAAAGTAATGTCTCTGCTTTTCAATATGCTGTGTAGGTTGTTAAAATAATTTGCCACGTTTCTTTTCAGTTTTTTTCTATGTATGTGTAGTATATAAGTAGGATCATTCTCTCCATGTATAATAGATTTGCTTCTTTCTCTTAATGAAGTATGATGAACGTTTTCCTGTGTCGTTAAGAATCCCTCGAACACATGGTATTTAAACTTCTAAAATGTATTCTATTGCAAACATGTATGTAATTTAGACATCTTTCCACTCGCCGGATATTTAAGGGCTTGCCAATTTGTCACTTCTCTAGCTGACATATACATGCCTTGTGGGGCCGAGACAAACAGGATAATGCAGTGACTTCTGTAGGAAGTGGACTTAGGGAAAACAGGAGGCAGGTTTTGCCAAGTGGCTTAAGAGAATATTTGCTTGAGGGTTGCTGAGCCCGAAGCAGGTGTCCTCCGAGTGGAACGTACTGTCAGTCATGGTAAAGAGCTTTTTGTCCCTCAGGTGTGAGCCCTAGCCATAGCGCCAGATTCCCGGGCGGGTCCGGCTTAAGCGCACCTGACCTTCAAACTCTGGGGCAAGGAGCCCCAGAGGCCTTGGCTGGGACTAGCGGACCGCCCCCATACAGCTGCGGGGCACTCGGGCCACACGCCGCCACGCGCCAGGAGCAAATCCCCGCCCCGTTCAGCACTCCGCCACACCCCGCACTGGAGACTCTCACGCGCTCTTCTCGTAGCTCCGCCTCCAGGCGACCGCCGCAAGCCCGCCCATCCCCCTGCAGTAGCCCCGCCCCCGGATTGCGGGCTCCGCCCCCGCAATCCGGGCCCCCGGGCTGCCCCGCCCCATGGGCCGCTCGCGAAGCGCGGAGGCGGGGTCCTGCGCGATGACGTGAGCGGGCGTGCGCGGTGACGGCCCGCGTCCCTGTTACTCAGCGGAGCGGCGGAGGCCGGACGACGCGGCCCGGATCGCGGAGCCGCGAGCAGCGCTGGGTAACGGCTGCGGAGACCGCCGAGACGGCGCCGGTTCCCGCCGCCGGGCTTTCCTGTCGCCATTCGCTGCGCTGCCGGGTGAGTGCGGCAAGTGCCTCAGGGCCAGGGCGGCCGGCGGCCCCGCCGTGTTTATGTTATTGTGCCGCCGCCACCGCCTTTGCTCAGCCGTGACCCCCTCCCGGGAATGAGGACGGGAGCGCGCGGCGGGCGGGGGGCGCGCGGCCGGCGGGGGCGGCGCGGGAACAATAGCGGCGGAGGCGGCGGGGGCCAGGGGGCGTGGGGCTGCGGGACGCGGGCGCGTCCCGGCCGCCCCCTCGGCCCCAGCTCCGCCCGTCGGTCCTCGCGCGCCCTCCTCGCGCGGGTCCAGCGCCCACGTCGGGAGAGGAAAATGGAGCGGGAGGCGGGTGGCAAGTTCTGAAACACTTGGGCGAAGGTCTGGACGAAGGCGCCTAGTCGGCCCGCTGCTCCCCGGCTGCCTCTCCCGGCGGCAGGGACCCGCAAAGAGCGCTCCGGTGGCCGGGTCGCGACGCGTGCCCGGCGCCCACGGGGACAGCGTTTTGTTTCTCGGTGGTTTCTTTGTGCTAATGTTCTGAGCGAACGCAGGCGGTGGTGCCGAAAGAGGCTGGAGTGGCCTTCAGCTCCCGGCTTGGAGGAAGAGCTGGGGCTCGAGGCTTGGGCAGGAGGTGGAGGTGTCCGTCAGGCTCAGCGCGAGCTTCAGTGGTCAGCGCGCATTTCTGTGGAGGCTCACTCGGTGGCGACCTTTTGACTTTTTCACCCCACCCTCCCTTCTCTTTGTCTTGCGCTTATGTTCCCTGTCCTTCGATGGGAGCCAAGTCTCCTCTAAAGTCCTGTGGTGAGCACTTTTCATTTTAATTTCTGAAAGTTTCCCATCATATGTTTTCTGTGAACTAACTTAATAACATGTTGACTGCACGGTATCAGACAGTGTCCAATGGTTACTATTTTTGCCCCTAAACTCACTGATCTTTCTAGTAGAATTCTGGCCTGTCAGTCCATTGTGTTTTAAGAAAAGCACCTAGCAAGTACCTCCTTGGTAATTAGAACATCTGTTTATTTCATTCATTCATTCAGGAACTGTTCAGTATTGTACCCAGATGGAGTTTGAGGGCAAAGAGAAATACTCTGTAATGGAAGAAAATACTTTGAACTATAACAGATGTACCTTTAAATTAGACGATTGTATAAGTGATGTGAGTTAAAGAAGGTATAGTTATGCTTTGGGTCATTTTACTGTTTTTTAGTAGTGTATCTGGAATTTCTAGTGTAACATTATACTTATGAAGAAGTAGGCTTACATTTGGTCTAAACGTACAACAGCTTTTATGTATTTCGTTACAGTCATTTGTAATATTTACTTCAGAATCCCTTACTGTGGGTTAAGCCTAGGAGGTCAGATGCTGTGAGTGAACATGTTTAGTGTGTACCTGATGTAACAAGCAATCAAAATGTGACTTCCTTGAGGACAGGCCTGTCTTGCATTTGTGTTTCTAACACCTAGCCTGGAATATAGTAAGTGTTCAATGAAAATCAGATTGATGGAAAGCTCTTTAGAGCTGATAACATCTAAATTCAAGCCTTAACAAAAAACATTTTAATGTTCTCTGTATAGTTTTGGAAGCCTCAAGCAAACTCACTTCCAGATGACTAAATGATCAGTTCATATATATTATCTGTCATGAAAATAGGGGCTTTTGAATCACTTCAGTATTAATTTTTTTCCTATCACTTCTAACCCATTGACTATCTTAAAATTAAACCTTGTCTAAAATACTTTTTAAAATATGTGTGTGTCTCTGTGTGTAAGTACACACAGACACAGTGATATTTCAACAGGGTCTATAATGATTGTGAATATTACCTTTTGTGAATATTACTTGAAAAGTTTCTGAATGCTCTTTTAAGCAGAAAAGTTAAAGGAAACAAATTGCATTAAAGTTTTTGTTAGAAATGTTTAATTCTAAATTCTTCATTGTACTAATACTATTGGTGAGGCATATGGGCCTAAGACTGAAAATAATATTAATTTATCCACATTACATCTCTTTTCCACTTAGTATATCTTAGCATTTGCTTTGGATATGAAAGAATCTGAGGTGAACTTATTCTCTGATTTAGAGAACAAATAAAGAAATAAAATGATACTTTATTAACATAAAGGATGAAAATCATGAGATGCTAAGCCTTATTGCTTTACCTAGTTAGTATGTCAGATTTCAGTAAGGGTAACTGATACAGATCCTCACAGTCATGCTATACTTGTGTCAAGTCAGAGTTTTTTAACTTGGTTTTCTAAATTCTGTTGGCTTTAAAAAACTTTTTCAAGACACCCCATACTCAATAGCAGTTCCTCCTTATTACGCTCTACATTATCTTTAAAGGAAGAGATAGCACTGATTCTGGTAATAAGTATATTCCATTAATGAATTTGAAAAGGGCTCTTTTTAAAAAAAATTTTTTTTCTTTTCTTTTTTTTTTTTTAAGTTTTTTAAATTTTAAAATCTTTAATTCTTACATGCGTTCCCAAACATGAACGCCCCTCCCACCTCCCTCCCCATAACATCTCTCTGGGTCATCCCCATGCACCAGCCCCAAGCATGCTGTATCCTATGTCAGACATAGACTGGCGATTCTGCTCCCTTTAATTCTCCTGGAAGAGCAAAAAACTATATCCTTTATATCCTAGGAGAAAGGTCACTTGGGAGGAAATTAGTTTAAGAGTAAATTCTACCAAAATTAATGAAATTAGAATCTCAGCTGTTTGCCCAGTGCCTAATATTATGGAAATAACCTTGTGATGATACTCAATGCTTAGTGAAACAACTTGAAGTAATTTATTAAGTGACTAGTCACAAATTATCCTAGCTGCAATTAAAAGCTTGTTGAATAGAAGCCTGATTCTTAATGTCTTGGCTTTGTCAGTGAGTTGAGTTTTGACATATTTGAGTCATCCAGATAATTGAGATGCGTTGTTGCACGTGTATAAAGTAATGTCTGATATTAAGATGCCAGCTCTCTAGAGATCTCTGCTCGAGTCAGTAGTATGGATAGTAGTCGCACTGATTCATGCAGTTCAAGGAAGTCATTATAGGCACATAGCTTTAGATGGAAGTCATTTGCCTATTTCTGTGAGCTGTGATGCTTATTGTCTTAGTCATGGGTTCTTTACATCAATATTTAGTAGCTTTGTCTTCTTGCTCTAATGCAGATTAACTTGAACTTTGATTTCACAAATGAGTTCTGAGTCAACAAACTTTGCTGCTGAAAAGGTGACAGGGGCTTATTAAAGTAAGCTGCCCTTACTTCTGTCAATCAGGGCAACAGGTAGAAATAGACGTTTCCAGGAATCAGATCTAGGTTCACTTCTCAGTTCTGTCATCTGAAGTTTGTCGTCAACAAGCCCTAGAGCTGTAGACAAGTGGCTTATCTTTTTGGTTAGAACTGTAAACTGAGGCTGTTGGAGCTTTTTTTTTTCTTTTTTTTTAATAGAAAGGTTACTTCCCCAGATAGTTGGTTCTTTAGAAAACCTACTGGGACAGAAGAGTCCTTCTTGGGTGATACCAAAATCCTGTGTCAAGAACAACAATGAAACTTAGACTTTGTAATGTACAGAAGCAGAGAAAATTATTGAAACAATATTTTCTATAATATCGATACTTATATATCAACTATAAAGCCTCACTGGAAGCCAGGAGTTCTTTCGTCCTCGTACTCAGTCATGTCCGACTCTTTGCGACCCCATGAAGTGTAGCCCGCCAGGCTTCTCTCTCCATGGAATTTTCCAGGCAAGAATACTGGCGTGGGTTGCCATTTCCTACTCCTGGGGATCTTCCCTACGCCAGGGGATCTTCCCTACGCAGGATCGAACCGGTGTCTGCTTTGGCAGGCAGATTCTTTACCACTGCACACCTGGAAAGCCCCAGGAATTCTTTGGATGGTATATTTTATTCATTCCATAGCACCGAGCTTACTAATGAGACTAGTGCATTCAGATACTTAGTGGAAAATGTGAAAAAGAAGAGTTTATTAGCCTCAAGAAGCTTATGATCATGAATAGAATTTAAGGCCTATCTAAACAGTGAATTTATGTTCTTTTAAAAGATTATGAGGCGTCTCCCAAACGAACAATCCTGGCAAGGCCAAATTATATTGAAATCTAGTTTTTAAAATTATATGTGAGTGTGTATATGTATGGAGAAGGCAATGGCACCCCACTCCAGTACTCTCGCCTGGAAAATTCCATGGACGGAGGAGCCTGGAAGGCTGCAGTTCACGGGTTCGCTGAGGGTGAGGGTCTGACACGACTTAGCGACTTCACTTTCACTTTTCACTTTGATGCATTGGAGAAGGAGATGGCAACCTACTCCAGTGTTCTTGCCTGGAGAATCCCAGGGATGGGGGAGCCTGGTGGGCTGCCGTCTATGGAGTTGCACAGAGTTGGACACGACAAGTGACTTAGCAGCAGCAGTGTATATGTATAAGGCCTTTTAGAGTATTTATTAACTGCCGTTCTTTTTCAGGGTGGTGGGTTGTGTAACAAATATAGCACAAATATTGATATATGTCTCCATCCATATACCTTTGTAGTGCATCAGATTTGGTTAAAATCTAATCAATATTTTAGAATGTTAAGGTGTTCAAACTTAGTTGTGGTTGCTAGCATGAACTTTAGAGTCAGCACTGAGTTCCAATCCATACTCCAGATCTAACTAGCTATATGGCATAGGCTAGTTCAATTTATGGAACATTTCTGGATATGTAGCATTCAGTTCAGTTCAGTTCAGATGCTCAGTCGTGTCTGACTCTTTGCGACCCCATGAACCGCATCACACCAGGCCTCCCTGTCCATCACCAACTCCCAGAGTTCACCCAAACCCATGTCCATCAAGTTGGTGATGCCATCCAGCCATCTCATCCTCTGTTGTTCCCTTCTCCTCCTGCCCCCAGTCCCTCCCAACATCAGGGTCTTTTCCAGTGAGTCAACTCTTCGCATGAGGTGGCCAAAGTATTGGAGTTTCAGCTTTAGCATCAGTCCTTCCAAAGAACACCCAGGGCTGATCTCCTTCAGAATGGACTGGTTGGATCTCCTTGCAGTCCAAGGGACTCTCGAGAGTGTTCTCCAACACCGCAGTTCAAAAGCATCAATTCTTCGGCGCTCAGCTTTCTTCACAGTCCCAATTCTCACATCCATACATGACCACTGGAAAAACCATAGCCTTGACTAGACAGACCTTTGTTGGCAAAGTAATGTCTCTGCATTTGAATATACTAACTAGGTTGGTCATAACTTTCCTTCCAAGGAGTAAGCGTCTTTTAATTTCACGGCTGCAGTCACCATCTGCAGTGATTTTGGAGCCCAGAAAAATAAAGTCTGACACTGTTTCCACTGTTTCCCCATCTATTTCCCATGAAGTGATGGGACTGGATGCCATGATCTTCGTTTTCTGAATGTTGAGCTTTAAGCCAACTTTTTCACTCTCCTCTTTCATTTTCATCAAAAGGCTTTTTAGTTCCTCTTCACTTTCTGCCATAAGGGTGGTGTCATCTGCATATCTGAGGTTCTTGATATTTCTCCCGGCAATCTTGATTCCAGCTTGTGTTTCTTCCAGTCCAGCATTTCTCATGATGTACTCTGCATAGAAGTTAAATAAGCAGGGTGACAATATACAGCCTTGACATACTCCTTTTCCTATTTGGAACCAGTCTGTTGTTCCATGTCCAGTTCTAAGTGTTGCTTCCTGACCTGCATATATTATCTGTCAAATGAAAATAGCAATAGCACATAGTCTCATAGGTCTGTGAGATTTAAATAAGGTACTGCATGTACAGTATCTGGAAGACTAGATGTAAATATTAAGGACATTTTAGCTATTGTTCTCACTAATTATTAACTTGGAGCAAATTTAAAATGCCAAGTAAATTTAAAACCAATTTGATATACAGTATCCAGTCAGATTCTCCAGAATACACCAGTTTTTTCCCCCTCTGATGCGTCTCTAGGATTTTATTTAAAATTTTATCATGTCCTTTTTTTTTTTAAGTTTTGCTTTTTAATTGGAGGTTAATTGCTTTACAGTATTGTGTTGCTTTCTGTCATGCGTCAGCATGAATCAGCCATAGGTGTACATACGTCCCCTTCCTCTTGAACCTCTGCCCCGCCCCTCTCGGTTGTCTGTAGGGGAGCAGAGTTTGGGCCCCCTGCCTCTCCCAGCAGGCCCCCGCTGGCGGCCTCTTCCCACATGGTAATGCGTGTGTTTGCTGGTTGCTCTCTGAATCCGCCCCTCCTCTCTTTCCCCTGCCGTGCCCACAGGTCTGTTCCATGTGTGTCCATCACTGCCCTGCCAGGAGGCTCATCAGTACCAAGTTTATCCTAATCTGAATTCTGAAATGATTTCACATTTGGATCAGTAATCCTCTCTGCCTTAAAATCTGGAAATGTTCCCAAAGCAAATAATAAAGGAAAAGTTTGCCACATTTACCTTTCCCGTGTAGAGAATTGCCAAAGCTTTCCTGGGTTTATTTTGACAGATATCTGAAGGAATGGGAATCCAGGAGCTATGAATAACTTTATCATGTACCCACATTTGAAGAAAATGGAATACTGTCACGTCTTTTAATCTTATTGAGATCTCTGATTCTGTGTGAAAAGTGCGAATTTGTTAGAGACTGGTTAACCACAATAGTTCATAAACCATTTTCTAGAGGTTGTTAGGTAGCATCTGGAAATACTGTTTTTCTTTTTTCTGTTTTCCGTGTAATGTTTGTGTGGTTATTTTGGTAGACCAAATTTCTTGTTCCTTCTTGCGGACAGCAACGATGAGGTGATGCGTTTTGCACATGCAGTTATTTATTGAGAAGGCACTCTATACCAAATCAGGTATTAAGTGATTGTGGGGGCCACATGAAGTAGAAGTTAGTCTCTGCTTTCAATGAGTGTAACTTTATGGGAGATAAGAACAAACATAAGTGCGTTTAGGTCCTAATACCAAGGACCAAAACCAAGTATTGTTAGGCATTTCATTGGGAATTTCTTTAGGCATCAGGCTTCAGAGCTGGCTGGATGTTGGGGCATTTGGGGGCTTCTGAACCAAACATCTTTAGCCCTGCCTTTTAAAATATACTGACTAGATACACCACAAAAAGCAAAACTTCTTCTCTCCTAATTTCTGGTTAAAGTTGAGAGTGTGGTACAGATCAGTTAAAATCTAAATCAGAAGAAAAGGCATACCTTGTAGTCACCTCGCATCCACTTTGGAACAAAACAGGACATCGAAATAAGCATATGGAAAGGTGCAAGTCACATGTTACCTGGAGCCCTCCAACTACTGTATTTAGCTCTGAATACGGAGTGTTAGATGTATGCTGGCAGCTCTTTCTTGAGCCTTTTTCTGTTATTGATAAGTGTGGCTTTACTACTTCTTGTTGCTCAGTGGCCTAAGCTGCATCATATTGATGGAACATTAGAAAAGAAAAACAGTCAGACACACCTGCTTTGCTTGGCATGAAGCGTGAAAGACAGCAGGAGATCGCTGTTTCCTCAAAGCTGTTGGTGAGGGTGGAAACCCGCCATTCCCTGCCTTGCTTCTGAGAGGGTGATTCTCTGTAAAGTGCCATTTGGGTCAACCAAAAGTGAGGTAAAGGAAAGCTACCACTGTAAGATTTCCCTGTGACTAGGAGTCACTTTTCAGGCAAAAAACCAAAGTGTCTCGCTTTGTTACTGTTGAGAGTTTAAGTCTTAGTGATTTTATCTTATTTACATTTTATTTATCTTTTGCTGAAGCAGTATAATCATTTGATTCAGAATTTCAGCGATTTAGATAGATATACAACAGAAAGTCTCCTTTCCACGCCTTGCAGCCCAGCCGCTCCACTCCTTCCTGTGGAGACTGTTGCTTCCCATGAATCCTTCCGAAGGCTGTTAATGTGTGTGCAGATGATGTAGGCATATAATTCCTTTCCAAAACCTTTCGTCTGGATGTATTTCAGAATTAAGGTTTGGTTCTTTAGGGGTGGGGAGGAAGGAAGGACTTGTGCGAAAGATATATAGTGCTTCTGGTATATTTTCTAGACTCACTCGCAGGAGGTAGTGTGCCATTCCATAATTAAGCACGTTAATATTTCTGTATTGAAAGCGTAAATAGATAGTAAGGATAAATAAGAATTATAAGTAGTCGTGTGGAATTTTTGGTCAAATAGGTTTGATACCAAATAGATTTGTGTTGAACTTAAGGAACTTGTATTTCTTGGAGCTTTAGGAATTTCACAATTGCCAGTGGGAGATTATGTATCTTACATATGTATGTACTTTGCCTCCCCTATTTTTTTAAGTTGCAGACCATGCACATACCCTTTACCTTTTGTTTTTAGTTTAATGGTCTATCTTAGAGATGATTTCATATTAGTCTTATCAGTCCATAAACAGCAAGCTTATTCCTTTTCTTTTTTTTTTAGCACCTTCATTGTATAGCACTTGTTTTAGCTTTGGCTGCTGTAACAAAATACCATAAACTAGGTGGTTTAAAAAACTAATGTTTATTTCTCACAGTTCTAGAGGCTGGGAAGTTTAGGGTCAAGGTGCCAAGAGATTTGGTTCCTAGTGAGAGCTCTCCCTGGCTTTCAGATGTCACCTTCTAGCTGTGTCTTCATCTGGAGAAAGAGTGCTCTGCTCGCTCTTCCTTTTTGTGGCACTAACGCCATCATGGGGCCCCATTCTCATGACCTCTTTCTTGTAAACCTGACTGCCCTAGGGTATCATGCAGGGGTTGGCGAGGGCTTCAGCACAAGACTTTGGGGAAGATGAAACATTCCAGTGACGCTGTTACATACGCATGGCATATATTTAAGTAGCCCCTTTCTGAGGCACATTTACGTTGTTTCCAACGCTTTGCTATCAGAAGCCATGGTGCAGTGGGTTACTTTATGCATACATAATTTCACACTTGTATAGAAATCTGTAGGATACACTCCCAGAAATGGAATTGCTAGGTTAGAGTGTGTATGTGCCTTTATAATTTGGATAGATACTGCTAAAGGACAGGGAATCCTGGCATGCTGCAGTCCATGGGCTTGCAAAGAGTCGGACACAACTTAGCGATTGAACAGTAATTGGTATTTTTATTGTGAAGTATCCATAACCTTGCCTAAGTTTCTATTGCTTTGTTACTCGTTTTCTTAGATTTGTAGAATTTATTTTTATAAGGAAATAGCTATATGAAATTTCTTGGAAATATTTTCCCCGTTTACTGTTTGTCTTTTGAATTTGCTTATGATGGTTTTGCCATGCTGACTTTTTTCTCTTTAAGCTTGCTAGTCTTTACTGACTTCTAAATTATATGCCGTGGTTAGCAAGTCTTTCCCTAATTCCAGATTATATGAAAATTTGCACATGCTATTTCTCTAGTATGTCTGTGAAATGGAACAGAGAAGTGAGCTGGTAGGTAAGAAAAATGTGGGGTTCAGTGGGTAAAGAGGAGAATATACAGGGAAGGAGATGGCACAAATAGAGAGACTGGCCTTTGTTAGACATTTCCTCCATCAGATAGGGAATGTAGAAAAGCTGTGTGTTCTTCTAAGGGAGTTTGGAGGCTGCAAGATGAAGGCATATCCTTTTGGTTTTTATCTTCTCTCATGGTTTCTGTTTTATCAGTGAGATTGGTATGGCCAGAGGGGGATGGGAGTGTTTAAAGCAGTTTGGTAAGAAGTATTGATGGTTCATTTAAGAGTTAGAAGTCATGAATTTAAAGTGGTATCAGTCAGCCTGGTTTTGTGATTACTGCTGGCTACCCCAGCATTATTTTCCTGGTTAGATACAAGCACAGATAAAGCAGATGGTTCAGTTCCTCTGGAGTGAGGTTTTGCCAGGTGTATCAGTCAGAGTTCTCCTGAGAAACGAATCAGTGAGAAATACATT
Source organism: Capra hircus (assembly GCF_001704415.2). Lineage (NCBI taxonomy): Eukaryota > Metazoa > Chordata > Mammalia > Artiodactyla > Bovidae > Capra > Capra hircus. The sequence continues at coordinate 3,029,557 of NC_030835.1, read as the reverse complement.
TGTATGTCTGTGTATATAAAGAAATTTCAAGGCACTTGGTTACACAGCTATGGGGACTGACAAGTCAGAAATCTGTAGGGCAGGCTGGCAAGAATCTCTTGGACAGAAGCTGATGTTGCAGTCTTGAAGCAGAAGTTTGTCTTTCTTAGGAAAATTTAAGTTGTGTTCTTAAGGCCTTTCAACTGGTTGAATGAGGCCCACCAGCTTTAATGAGGATAATCTTTACTCAATTGTGGATGTTAAACACATCTACAAACCTTCACAACAACACTTAGATTACTGTTTGATTAAATAACAGAACTGTAGCCCAGCCAAGTTGACACACAAAACTAGGTCAGTATAAAAGAATGAAATTCTGCCGTTTGCACTTATATGTGGAACCTAAAACATAAAGAAATGTCTATAGCAAAGCAGAAGCAGGCTTGTAGATAAAGAAAACAAACTAGTGGTTACCAGTAGGGGGAGGAAACGGAGGAAGGGCGTGGCAGGGTATGGAGTTTAAGAGGCTGGCTGCTATGCATGAAGTAGATAAGCAACAAGGATGTATTATGTGTTACAGGGGATTATAACCACTGCCTTAGAATAACCTTTAATGAAATGCAATATGTAAAAATACTGAATCACTATGCGGTACACCTGAAAGCAACACGGTTATAAAAAATGTTTAATTAAAAACTTGTTTTTAATGAAAGGAAGAGAGAAATCAGGGCATTTTAGAAGGAGTGTGTAGAGGAATGGTGATGAACCATGCAGTCTAGTGTGGACAAGAAAGGAGCTCACGTCAGGATGAATGGTGAGGAAGTGCTGGTGTCTAGGTATTGGAAATTTTGGCTAGAATTGTTGCTGGTATGGTCACATGAAGGAAGAGAACTGGAAGAGTTGAATGTGATGGTCAGAGTGAGGTGCTTGAAATAGGGCTTTGACAGATGAAATAGTTTCTGGCAATGATAATTCTGGCAATAGCGTGGCCCTGGGGTGGGTTGCTGAGGTGGAGCAGATGGGAAGGAGGGGGCCAAAGAGTTAAAGGGGCTGAAGTATTAAAGGGGTCAGTCCGTCTGCGTGAATGGTGAGAGGAGTGAGGGCACATACCGGAAATCAGTTGCTGACATCTTTAATCAGTGAGCGAGAATTGGAGGGAAGGTAGTTAATGATCAGGAATAGTAAAGGTAGTTAAAATTTCAGAAGGTTTAGTAAAGGATTTGGGGGGTAGGGGATGAGAAATTGGGTGAAACGGAGGATATACAAGCAGTGTGGCAGTGACAGTTTGGGAAACGATCGTGGATCAGGAAGAGTGGGACTCAGGGATGTAAGTAAGGTGTGGTGAGATTGATCTTGCTAGTAGCTAGGAGAAGGTGGCCATCAGTTCAGCTGTTAGAGGACATAGAATGGCAGTGTTTTTGGCAAGACATAGGATTGCTAGCCTTGACCTGTTTGCGGATTGTAGAAGGAATTTGAGATATCATGACTATTGTTGTATTTTTAAGTGAAATAGAATAGAAGATGTCAGGGTGTATCACAAGTAATAAGGGGATAACATAAGGATTTTTTAGTAGCTTTATTGAGATTTCATGCATGTATCATTACAGTTAACCTGTTTGAAGTATACAGTACAAAGTCTTTCTCGTATATTTATGAAGTAATGCAATCATCACAACAAATTTTAGAACATATTTGTTACTCCTGAAAGAAACTCCATGCTTATTAGCTAGAAGTCGTTTCCTGTTCCTGCCTGTGCACACACACACAACCACACCTCCTGCCCCAGCCCTAGCCCCAGGTAACTACTTACCTTCTACTTCTGTCTGATGGCTCAGAGGCTAAAGGGTCTGTCTGCAATGTAGGAGACCCGGGTTCGATCCCTGGGTCGGGAAGATCCCCTGGAGAAGGAAATGGCACCCCACTCCAGTACTCTTGCCTGGAAAACCCCACGGGCGGAGGAGCCTGGTAGGTTGCAGTCCATGGGGTGGCTGAGATTAGGACACGACTGAGCGATTTCACTTTCACTTTTCACTTTCATTCACTGGAGAAGGAAATGGCAACCCACTCCAGTGTTCTTGCCTGGAGAATCCCAGGGATGGTGGAGCCTGGTGGGCTGCCGCCTGTGGGGTCGCACAGAGTCGGACACGACTGAAGCGACTCAGCAGCAGCAGCAGCAGCAGCAGTCTTTTGTGGCTTAGCACAGTGTTTCCAGGTCTGTTCATCGTGTGGTGTGTGTCAGTATGCATTGTTCCCTGTGATCTGATAGTGTCCGTTTGCACGAATACGCCGAGCCCCCTTTGCCCGCTCTCGCGTTGGCAGGCGTGTGGTGTGTGTTAGTATGCCATTATTCTCGTGATAGTGTACGTTTGCACGAATACCCCGCGCTCGCTTCGCCTGCTCTCGCACTGGCGGCCGTTTGGCTGCAGTGAGCAACACTGTCCTGAGCATTCATGCTCAAGTTCCTGTTTTCCTTTGTTGCTTGTGCTTTTGGTGTTCATCTTAGAAATCATTGCCTGATTCAAGGTCATGAAGATCACTCCTGCGTCTCTTTCAAAGAGTTCTATAGTTTCAGCTCTTACATTTAGCATTGCGATTCTTTTTGACTCAATTTGTGTGTGTTGTGAGGAAGGGATCTGATTTCATTCTTTCGCATATGGATATGTAGTTATCCCAGCACTGTTTGTTGAAAAACAGTTGAGCCTTGAACGACATGGGTTTGAACTGCACTGGTCCACTTCTATGCATATTTTTTTCAATAGATACATAACTATAATGCTGCATACAAGACGCAGGGTTGAATGAGTCCAGGCCTGTGGACGTGGGTAAGAAGGGCCACCTGTAAAGTTATATGTAGATTTTCAACTGCATGGTGGGTGTTCAAGGTCAACTACATTGTGCTTTCTTGTTCAAATGTCTTACTGTTCTTGTTTTTAAAATCTTTTTTCTCAACTCACTTTTATTCCATTTATCTATATATGTCTGTCCTTAGGTCAGTCACCATGTCTTGCTTATTTTCTGTAGCTAAGAACTGTTTCATGAAATTTTTTTTTCAATTAAGTTGAGTGTTCTTACATATAGATTTACACAGAGGTATATATGTAACTGGTTGTGATGTAAAATGCTTGAAAACATCTGATTTGAGCTATGGTGGCTCCCTCTCTCTGGTGGCAACTTAGCGGGGTGTGCCCCCACTTGGGGAATTGTACCAAGAGGGTGTGTTAGAGGGCCTAACTGTGGGTACATGAATATATTTTAGATTGGAAGGCTGATTTTATTTTTTTTAATTTTAGTAGGTATCATGTTCTTTTTGGATGTATGTGGACCAAAGTTTTAGAACAACTGAATTTCTAAAGAATCAGTTAGATGACTTTAAGGATTAGGAAATGCATTATTTGAAATTTTGATTGAGGTTAGTCGGCTTTTGTACAGGGCCAGCTCACAGGTAAAAAAAAATTTTTTTGCTATATTAAGCATTTCTGTATTGGATAACTTTATTATCTTGATCCTCTGTGTTTTCCTATAGGCCACTGTCAGTTTCTGTTTTTTTTTTAATCATGTTGTCTTACTCTCTTCCTTTTTATTAAGATATTATATGTGAAAAATTACCGGCATAATTTAACAAGGATCATCTTAATCCATTTAGAGACAAAAATTTTTCCAAGCTGGGCAGTGCCATGGCTGGTCTATTTTATTTTTTCTTTAATCCTAGGATATTACCCTAGGGAGTCCCAAAATAAAACCAAGTGTTTTATTACCCCCTATTTCTCTAACCCCATACTTTGTTGGTTCCTTACCTCTAATATTTAACACCCATTCTCCGCCAGCCTTGTAAATCTGAAAAGTTCAGCTCGGCTTTCCAGCCACCTTTATGGAATTGGCAGGTGCCCGCTGAGAAAATGGCCCTTGCATGCCTGGCTCACCTCTGAAGATTTTCTTCCTGTCCCAGATCTCTGCCTCCATACCTTTTTATTGCCTTTTTAGGAGTCTGATGCCTTTGAAGAAGTATTTATAATTGTTTTTCTTTTCGCCTGTGAGATATCCAGTTTTTCTCTTTGCTCTCAGTAAGAGTGAGTGAAGTTGCTCAGTCGTGTCCGACTCTTTGCGACCCCATGGACTGTAGCCTACCAGGCTCCTCTGTCTGTGGGATTCTCCAGGCAAGAATACTGGAGTGGATTGCCATTTCCTTCTCCAGGAGATCTTCCCAACCCAGGGATCGAACCCAGATCTCCTGCACTGCAGGCAGACGCTTTACCGTCTGAGCCACCAGGGAAGTTGAGTTAATCTAAATTACCCACTTTTCTATTACAGTTGTTGTTGTTCAGTTGCTAAGTTGTGTCTGACTCTTTGTAATCCCATGGACCGCAGCACAACAGATTTCTCTGACCTACCTCATTTGTTGGAGTTTGCTCAAATTCATGTCCATTGAGTCAGTGATGCCGTCTAACCATGTCATCCTCTGTTGCTCCCTTCTCCTTTTGCCTTCACTCTTTCCCAGCATCAGGGTTGTTTCCAGTGAATTGGCTTTTCACACCAGACGATGGTGATAGACTACTGGAAGGGTTTTTTTTTTTTAATTTAGGGTGAATGTATGGCAGAAAAAGATAAAGTCCCATTTACTAATGAAATCACAGCGTGACGAATTCAGGGACTGGCTAGTGATGCAGTTCAGTTCAGTTGCCCAGTCGTGTCTGACTCTTCGTGACCCCATGGACTGCAGCACGCCAGGCCTCCCTGTCCTTCACCAACTCCCGGAGCTTACTCAAACTCATGCCATTGAGTCGGGGATGCCATCCAGCCATCTCATCTTCTGTTGTCCCCTTCTCCTCCTCCCTTCCATCTTTCGCATCATCAGGGTCTTTTTCCAGTGAGTCAGTTCTTCACATCAGGGTGGCCAAACTATTGGAGCTTCATCTTCAGCATCAGTCCTTCCAATGAATATCAGGGTTGATTTCCTTTAGGATTGACTGGTTTGATCTCCTTGCTGTCCAAGGGACTCTCCAGAGTCTTCAGCACCACAGCTCCAAAGCATCAGTTCTTTGGTGCTCAGCCTTATTTATGGTCCAACTCTCATCTATTACTTGGCAGGTCACTGTTATAAGGGAAAGCAATTTGTTAGCTTAATGAAGGCTTGTGTCATGAAATCCCCTGTTTGAAATCCTATTGTATGTAATTTTAGTTTTGTCTCAGGGTGAGAGTTTGAGTCCCAGTATTCTTATATATATGGTATATATTCATCATATATACATTATAGCAATTATTAGAGAAAGGAAAATAGGATTAAGATTAGAAAACGGAAGAAATACTTGACAGAAAATGATGTTTTTGCAAGGTTTGGGAGAGATGAAGATAAGGTAACATTTTCATGTCTGTCAGGAATTACAAAGGTCAGTCACATACAGAAGCAGCTGACATACTTTTGGCATGATACTGTCTTAGTTATAAGGCTGTAGAGTCCTAGGGAGTGTGGAGGAGGCAACGAGAAGTCTCTGCATAGTTATGTTGAAGAAAATTTTAAAATCTGTTCTACAGAGAAACCCCAGGATAGCCATCTAAGTCATTAAATGGAGGGACTGACCTTTGGGCTGGACTTAATGACTGTGCTTTATAGCATTATATACTAGCACAGCCGCTAAGCCACCAGTAAGGGATTGCAGGGAGAACTTAATTCTGTGAAACTGGTTAATGCAAGCTCTATGAAATGTTGCTGGCTTTGATTTGGTGTGCCGTCTTCATATGCATTTATGTGTGTAAATTAACTTAGAGTCTTCATGAATCCATTTATGCTGCTTATCCTTCAGCGCAGTCATATATTTCTGAAATTTCAGAATTGCAGCAGTTTCTATCACTCATCAACCATTGCAGTTGAAAGGGAAATAACTGCTTTTGTAGTCTCTCTCTCTTGTTTTTTTCTTCTGAAAAAATGAGAGATATTGGAGGTGTTCAGTCTTAGGTCACTTTATCAGTGGAGTTTTGGTTGATACTTGGATAGGAACCCTTTCTTAAACTGATCCGTCTCTTTCATGTTTTCACTTTCCTAGTATCCATGCAGTGTCTGTGTCAGCAAACTGACTTAAAATCTTCTTTTTCACACCTGCCCGTAGAGCCTACTATTACTGTCCTCTGTGGTTTACAAATGGTCATTTAATCAGCTTTTCTTTTCTTTTTTTTTTTTTGAATGACTCTTTTCTTCCACCCCTACCCTTGCCCCAGCTTCCATTAAGAATGTTCAAGCATACAGAGAAATTGGAAGAATAGGACAGTGGACACCTGTATACTGCCACTTGGATACAGTTGTTAACATTTTGTTATATTTGTTTATTTCTCTCCTAATAGAGACCTTTTTTTTGGCTGCGTTTGACCCCTAAAGCATCTCCTAAAATTAAACACATTGTTTTATAAATGTCATATTTGGAAGAGGGCAACCGTAATATTTAGTCTGTATTCAAGTTGTCCATTTGTAGTGGGCTTTCTTGAGCCAGAATTTTAAGTTCATGCATTACATTTGATTTAGTCACTTATAACTTGTTCCCACCTCCATTTTTCTCTCCATGATACTGACTTCTTGAAGAGATCAGACCAATCATTTTATAGAATATTCTTGGCATTCTAGATTTGTCTGATGGTTTTCTTATGGTATTTGACTTTTATCTCTAACCTTTGTGTCTAAAGGCTGCATTATATTTAGATTTTTTTGACTTAGATGTTCCTGTGTACATTATACTGATTCATAACATAAGACAGGTCTTACGTTTGTCTACCTGAAATGTGATCACTTGGTTAAGATGATATTCACTAAATCAGTTCATTATACGGTTGACTTTCCTCCTTCCCCTTTGCAATTAGCAATTGACCAGTGAGGTGATATTTTGATACCCTACAAATATTATTTTCCAGAAGCATTTTACCTGATGTTTCTAGCATGTATCGATGAACCGTATCTAAACCAGTTATTTCATTTGGGCTTGCAGAGTGATGCAAGATCCTTCTGGATCTATTAGCCAGCTGTCCTCTGGTAAAAAGACCCTTCCTAGGTCAACTGAGATTGAACTACAATTCTACCCAAAAAGATGATGAATATGCTTAATTTCCTTTGATGTATCAACTCTAACTCTGAGAATTCTTTCAACTCTGAAACACTGAACTAGCTTTCAACTCTGAAAATTGGTGACTAGTCATCTCCAAAGGTGTCAACTAATTTTGTTTCTCTCTCTTTTGGTTCACAGAAATTTTTGGTTTGGAGGGATGGGGTTTGTAGTCATTTAGTCACTGTTCCTTTTTTTACTAGGCTTTAGTTTTTAGGAATGTTAGATTTATAGGAAAAAGACAAGAGCGTAACCCTGCACCCAGTTTCTCCTATTACCTATATCCTCCATTATGATGGTACATTTCTTATAATTAGTGAATAATATTGATAGATTAGTATTAGCTAAAGCCCATTGTTTATTCAGTTTTCCTCTGATCTAATGTCCTTTTCTGTTCCAGGTATGCCATCCAGGATACCATGTTAGGTTTAGTTTTCATGTCGTCTTAGGGTCGTCTTGGCTTTGAGTTTCTCAGACATTTCTTGAATTTTTTGATGACCTTGATAGTTTTGAGATATTTTGTAGGATATCCCTTTATTGGAATTTGGTGTTTTTCTTATTTTTAGACTAGAGTTATAGGTTTTAGCTTCCCTGGTGGCTCAGAAGGTAAAGAATCCGCCTGCAGTGCGGGAAACCTGGATTTGATTCCTGGGTTGGAAAGATCCCCTGGAGAAGGCAATGGCAGCCCACTCCAGTATTCTTGCCTGGAGAATCCCCATGGACAGAGGAGCCTGGCAGGCTACAGTCCGTGTTGCAAAGAGTCAGACACGACTGAGCGACTAAGCCCAGCACACATGGGTTTTAGAGAGGAAGATCACAGAGGTTAAGTGCCATTTTCATCCATAGTATCAAGGGAATATTCCATGAGCATAATTTACGACTGTGGCTGTTGCCTTGATTGTCTGGCTGAGGTGATGGTTGTCAGGTCTCCCACTCGCCCCTTGCCTGGTTGCGAGTACTGTTGGGAAGAAGTCACTATGGGCAACCTTGAAGAATGAGGAGTTACACCCTTTCTGCTTGAGAGTAGAGTCCATTAGTTATTTAGAAGCCTTCTGCACAAGAGATTTGTCTCTTCTCCCATTTGTTAATTTATTCAGTCATTAATATCAGTATAGATTTATAGGTATTTAAACTAATTTGTTTAGATTTTTCTAACTTTGGTTATTAAGAGATCTTTCAGTTGGCTGCTGTGCCCCTCTCACTTACCTCTGTCAAAGTGGGTGATTTTGTTTTTGAGGCTATCTTTATTTTTGGCACTACAAGATGCTCCCAGCTCATCTTGTATATTTTCTGTCCCAGACGTAGAATCAGCCATTTTTTCAGGGAGTCCTCTTTCAGTTTATTGGAGAATGGTGCTAATTCTTCTGTAAAGATTATAGGATCTGGGTGCTAAATGTGCTCCAATAAAGATAATAAAATCTTGGTGCTAAATGTGCTTGTTGCTTCTGGGATTTGGTTTCTTGTAGGCACTCTCAGCAGACAGAGTAAAAACAATGAATGTGTATATATTAACACACGTGTTATAAATGTGTCTGTATACATGTCTACAAACATTTCTTTGTGTAACCATCTATGTCAGTAGTAAAGTTAATATGAGTTCTTACTGTCTTCCATTTTAATCCATTACCACATGAATCATTCTGGCATCCTGCCTTTATTGGTCATAAATTTCCTCCCAACAGTGAGAAACCTGCCTCCTGCCATATACCATCCATTTACTTGGCTGTTCAATTCCAGTATGTATATGTGTATAGCAGTATCAAAATTATTGATTTATACCCAAATAGAAACAACTGTATCACCTAGGAGGGGTTTTTTTTTTTTTTTTTGGTCCATTTGGTGGGAGTTTATAAATCATCTCATTTGCAAACAAAGCATTTTTCTTCTTTTAACAATCTCTGTACTCTATAATTTCTTTTGTTGTCTTACCGCAATAGCTAGAACTTCCGGTATGATATTGAATAGGAGTGGTAAGAAGACATGTTTATTACCTTGTCTCTGAACTTGGAAAGTATCCAGTTTCTTGGGCTTCCCTTGTAGCTTAGCTGGTAAAGAATCTGCCTTCAATACAGGAGACCCCAGTTTGATTCCTGTGTTGGGGGGACCCCCTGGAGAATGGAGGGCTCCAGTGTTTATGGGCTTCCTTGGTGGCTCAGACAGTAAAGAATCCGCCATGGGGGAGACCTGGGTGTGATCTCAGGGTTGGGAAGATCCCCTGGAGGAGGGCATGGCAACCCAGTCCAGTATTCATGCCTGGAGAATCCCGTGGACAGAGGAGCCTGGCAGGGTCCATGGGGTCACAAAGAGTCCGACATGAATGAGCGATTAAATTTAAAGAATATCTAGTTTTTTACCTTTAAGTATCATGTTAACTGTAGACTCTTTCTTTTAAGGTGTTCTTTATCAGATTGAGGAATTCCTATTCTCAAATTCTATTTCTAGTTTTCTGAGTTTTTAAAATTTTTTAATCATGAATAGGCATTAGTGAAGTCGCTCAGTTGTGTCTGACTCTTTTGTGACCCCATGGACTGTAGCCTGCCAGGCTCCTCCATTCATGGGATTTTCCAGGAAAGAATACTGGAATGGATTGCCATTTCCTTCTCCAGGGGATCTTCCTGACCCAGGGATCGAACCCGGGTCTCCCGCACTGCAGGCAGACACTTTGCCGTCTGAGCCAGCAGGGAAGCCCATGAATAGGTCTTCAGTTCAGTTCAGTTCAGTTGCTCAGTCGTGTCCAACTCTGCGCCCCCATGAATCGCAGCACACCAGGCTTCCCTGTCCATCACCAACTCCCGGAGTTCACTCAGACTCCCGTCCATCGAGTCTGTGATGCCATCCAGCCATCTCATCCTCAGTTGTCCCCTTCTCCTGCCCCCTATCCCTCCCAGCATCAGAGTCTTTTATAATGAGTCAACTCTTCACACGAGGTGGCCAAAGTATTGGAGTTTCAGCTTTAGCATCATTCCTTCCAAAGAACACCCAGGGCTAATCTCCTTCAGAATGGACTGGTTGGATCTCCTTGCAGTCCAAGGGACTGTCAAGAGTCTTCTCCAACACCACAGTTCAAAAGCATCAATTCTTCAGCGCTCAGCCTTCTTCACAGTCCAACTCTCACATCCATACATGACCACTGGAAAAACCATAGCCTTGACTAGACGGACCTTAGTTGGCAAAGCAATTCTCTGCTTTTGAATATACTATGTAGGTTGGTCATAACTTTTCTTCCAAGGAGTAAGCGTCTTTTAATTTCATGGCTGCAGTCACCATCTGCAGTGATTTTGGAGCCCAGAAAAATAAAGTCTGACACTGTTTCCACTGTTTCCCCATCTATTTCCCATGAAGTGATGGGACTGGATGCCATGATCTTCGTTTTCTGAATGTTGAGCTTTAAGCCAGCTTTTTCCCTCTCCTCTTTTACTTTCATCAAGAGGCTTTTTAGCTCCTCTTCACTTTCAGCTATAAGGGTGGTGTCATCTGCATATCTGAGGTTCTTGATATTTCTCCCGGCAATCTTGATTCCAGCTTGTGTTTCTTCCAGTCCAGCATTTCTCATGATGTACTCTGCATGTAAGTTAAATAAGCAGGGTGACAATATACAGCCTTGACGTACTCCTTTTCCTATTTGGAACCAGTCTGTTGTTCCATGTCCAGTTCTAACTGTTGCTTCCTGACCTGCATGTAGGTTTCTCAAGAGGCAGGTCAGGTGGTCTGGTATTCCCATCTCTTTCAGAATTTTCCACAGTTGATTGTGATCCACACAGTCAAAGGCTTTGGCTTAGTCACTAAAGCAGAAATAGATGTTTTTCTGGAACTCTCTTGCTTTTTCCATGATCCAGCGGATGCTGGCAATTTGATCTCTGATTCCTCTGCCTTTTCTAAAACCAGCTTGAACATCAGGAAGTTCACGGTTCACGTATTGCTGAAGCCTGGCTTGGAGAATTTTGAGCATGACTTTACTAGCATGTGAGATGAGTGCAATTGTGCGGTAGTTTGAGCATTCTTTTGCATTGCCTTTCTTTGGGATTGGAATGAAAACTGACCTTTTCCAGTCCTGTGGCCACTGCTGAGTTTTCCAAATTTGCTGGCATATTGAGTGTAATTTTGTGAAATGCTTTTTCTTCTGTTGGTATGATTATATGATTTTTCTTCTTTCTTCTTTTGATGTCGTGGGTTACATTTATAAATTTTAGAACCAGCCTTGATTTCCTGGAATATACCCCTTCATTGTGGTATAGAATTCTTTTTATACATTGTTGAATTTAACCGCAGATATTTTGTTTTGAATTTTTGCATCTGTGTTCAAAGGAGATACTGTTCTGTAGTTTTCTTGTAATATGTTTGATTTTGGTATTAGGATAATGCAGCACTCATAAAATGAGTTTGGTACTATTTCCTCTTCTTTTGTTTTCTGGTAGAGAGTATAGAGAGTTTATCTTTATTTTTTTGTTCCTCGTATGTTTGGTGAAATTCGCCAGTGAAACCATTTGGACTTGGCACTTTAAGCTGAAGGTTAATAACTATTGATTCAGTTTCTTCAGTAGATATAGGCCTATTCAGATGGTCTGTCTCTCTCTGTGTGAATTTTGGTAGATTATGTCTTTTCATAGATTTGATCTGTTTCATCTCCTTTATCATCTGTCCTTTTGACATACTTGCAGTTAGTAGTGATGATCCCTCTTTTTGTTGGTAATTTGTGTCTCTCTGTTTTTTTTCTTAACCTAGCTGTACATTTATTAATTTTATTCATATTTTCAAAAACACCTTTGGTGGTTTTTTCCCTCTATTTCGCTGTCTTAGTTTTATTGATGTTTGCTTTATTCTTATTTTTTTTTCCTGCTTGCTTTAGGTGTCATTGTTACTGTTATTATTATTGATGTTCACATTGTCTCAGATTTGGTCAGTGGGAATTTCTTACAGTGACTGTTCTGTCATTTTGACCTAACCTGGTTGGTCACTGAGTGCTTCCTGCCAGTGGAAGATGTCTGTGTTTCAGTGTGTACACACACTGCCTCAATCTGGAGCACTTCATTCCTGTAGAAAATTAGTTTTAGTCTGAATTTTATGTAATTGTTCATTTCTTGCATTCACACTTTGAACAGATTGGCCACGCAGGATCTTCCTTTCTGCTTTCTTTGGTAGTCTGCAGAACAATTGAGGTCTCTCCTGTCCATGTTGGTATTCAGTATAACCTTACTTCTTTCAAATACAGAACATTTTTCTGTTCAGTTTATGTGGACATAAAGATATTTTTTTACATAAAGCCACATTTTTGTGAAGTCCCTCAAAGTAATTTGTACTTCAGCAGTTTGAACTCCTGCTATATTGAGAGATAATTGAACACCACATGACTATACCGTTTTAAGAAGCTACAAAGTTGAGTATGCAGTATTCTGAATGATCTGATTTGGCTTTTCTGCATTTCTACAATTATTTCATCATTTATTTTTTAAAGTGTTTGAACTTTAACTTCTGGGCTTTGTTACTTTTTCTTTTAAAAATATTTACTGTGCCAGCATCTTACAAATATTAACACTCATTTAATCCTTTTAACAACCTTGTAGGTAGAGATTATTTATTATTCTGTGAAAATCACATGGACAGAGGAGCCTGGCAGGCTACAGTCCATGGATTGCAAAGAGTCAGACATAATTGAGTGACTCAGCACTCCATCGTTTTACAGACGGGGAAACGGAGGCAGATAAAATTAATTCCCCAGGATGGTGGGGCCGGAATCTGAATCCAGACAGTCTGCCTTAGAGTCTGAGTTTTAATCACGGCTTCATGCTGCTTCTCCTCTGCTGGTTAAGTGAAAGAGTTGTTTGTGATGCACCATCATGTTCTCCCTTCTCTTCATGTTAATTATAGCATAGTGGGTGCGGCACTGCAGACCAGTTGTAAAAGTAATATAGTTTTGAGATTTCTAACCAGAAGAAGTTAGAGCCTTGTATTTCATTGCTCTGAGTTAATTGGCCCTTTACTGAAATTACTTTTGGCCAAGACACAAACACTGAACAGAAAGACTGAGGTCTCTTTTTTAAAAAGTTGATTAAATGTGTTTAGAGTATGACTTTAAAGTGCTGTATTCTATGATGATATAAGATGAAAGGAGAGTAGAGAGTAAGTGAGAATACGTAATAAACTGCAGAGCTAAATATTTATAATAAGTTTATTGGTGTACATAGCTCTTGCTGACACTATATAAGATGTATTATTTTATGAGAAGAGCATATTTTACTGGAAATCCTAGGTTTTTGAATCAGAATTCTAGATTCTAGTCCTTTGCTATGTTGATGTAGGGTATACTGCATCTTATTTCCTGGTGAAATTTTCTTCTTATTCTTTCCCTCCTTATAGTTATTAAGGCCTGCTGATTTCCTAAGGTCAGGGCACACTCTTTGAAAGAAGATTATCCAGTGCCAAAGAGAGGAAGAGAGTAGTGAGAAGCATTTTCCCATTTTTTAAAAAGTCAAATACAAATACATACAGAAAATTGAGGGGAAAAGAAAGATAAAAAGATATCCATAATCTTGCTAATAATGTTTTGGTGTATTTCATATATTCCATGCATGTGTGAGAAATTACATATATTTATGTACATGGACTCACATGTATCTGTTTATTATGAGAGATCTTAAAGTCACATTAGTTTATATTAATTGGGGACTAGAGTAGTGATAATTGCTTTGATTTGATTAGGGATTAAAGTCTAAAATATATATTTTGCTTTAAAGAAATGTGTCCTTAATAAAATTGAGATTTTTAGAAAAGAAGAGATTTACAACATTGGTTTCTGTACCTTAGTTTGCTAGTTTGCTAAGGTTTATTATCATCTCTTTAACAGTGCAAAACATGGGAAGGAATTGCCAGAACTCCTTGAAGTTCAGCAGTTTTCACCAGTAATACTAAGATACTCTTTGCCTTTTTCATGCTTGTTCTCAAGAGCTTTTCAGTGGCCATATGGCCTGACCTGCGATGCGGCAGCAGAGTGAGCGCAGAACCACATAAGAGACCCCAGCTGTCTGAAGTTAAACCGCAGGAAGAGGACTTGGAAACCTGTGGCACAGTGGGATGCTTCTCACTAGCTTTCAGGAAACGGTCACTTTCCATCCAAGCGGCAGTTTCTTAGCATGCATTACGTTTATTTTTATTTTTAAGTAAGTTTTAAAAATTTAAATGTTCAACTTTAATGTCTAATATAGTAAGTATTGATAGGTATAATCGACATAAATAGAAATTCTTTGGTATTTTCAATAATTTTAGAGGGCTTAAGGGATCCTGAAAGCAAAAAGCTTGAGCTGCCACATTCTATAAAATTAAAAAATCATTTGTTACTCTCACTACCTGTCTTACCAAAAGAATCTTGGGAAGCTGCCAAGACTCCCAGGGACAGATACAAATTTTCCAAAATGTTAATTTTAAGTTGAAAGTTAGAATTTTATCACTGGTAGTAAATACTGTCATTTGTTTTCCTTGAAGTACTGAGCTGACTGTCATTTTTGAGAAAATGTCTTCTCAAAAATTTGGATACTCTAGTCCAAGTGAGAGTTTGTCCATTCTTTCAAGTGTTTTATGAAGAAATGGCTCACAACTCAAAAAGCTGCATTGCTTTTTTTTTTTTTCAGACAACAGTTATTTCTCATTATACAAAAGAAGTGCTTTTGTGTACTTCTCGTTTCATCATACAGATAATTTAGATCTTCCTCTTTTCTGTTGTGCCAAAATTTAACAATTTAATTGCAAGGTGAAATATGGAACCATATAAATAAAATTTTCTTGCTCTATTAAAACCCATTGGTCTGTCTTGAATTTAAATCGTTTGCCTGTGCATGGGTAATTTGGAAAAAACTGGTTGAGTTAGATCTGCAAATCTTTTAAACGTTTATGTATTTGATCACACCGCCATCGCCATCACCAAAACCCAGATGTTTCAAGTATTGGGAGAGCTGAAATTGATACAGTTAATATTTTGGGGGGGAAATGAGTAAAACTGTTACCTTTAACAAACTGATGATTGTGAAAGGAGAGAAGCCACACATCATCAATATCTAGAGTGAAAGAAGGGTGCCATACTATATCCTAGATTAGGGGAGTACTGTAAACAATTTCCTACTAATAATTAAAGTAGGTGAGATGGACGGATTCTTTTCAAAGATAATGCATCACCTAGACTGACAAAACGAAACTGTGTATTTATTAGAGAAATTGAATTTGTAGTGAAGATCTCTCCCAGGAGCTCAGTGGCGTCACAGCAGAGCACCAGTTAGATGAAGCCATGCACCTGAAGCATGCATTTGTACTAAATCTCTTCAGCCACGTCCGACCCTCTGTGAGCCAGTGGGCCATACGCCTCCAGGAGCCTGTGTTCATGAAACTGTCCCAGCAGGAACACTGGAGTGGGCTGCCATGCCCTCTTCCAGGGGGTCTTCCCGATCCAGGGATCAAACCCGTGTCTCTTATGTCTCCGCATTGACAGGTTGGTTCAGTTCAGTCGCTCAGTCGTCTCCAACTCTTTGCGACCCCATGAACCACAGCATGCCAGGCCTCCCTGTCCATCACCAGCTCCCGGAGTCCACCCAAACCCATGTCCATCGAGTTGGTGATGCCATCCAACCATCTCATTCCCTGTTGTCCCTTTCTCCTCCTGCCCTCAATCTTTCCCAGCATCAGGGTCTTTTCAAATGAGTCAGCTGTTTGCATCAAGTGGCCAAAGTATTGGTATTTCAGCTTCAACATCAGTCCTTCCAGTGAACACCCAGGACTGATCTCCTTTAGGATGGACTGGTTGGATCTCCTTGCAGTCCAAGGGACTCTCAAGAGTCTTCTCCAACACCACAGTTCAAAAGCATCAATTCTTCAGCACTCAGCTTTCTTTATCGTCCAACTCTCACATCCATACATGACCACTGGAAAAACCATAGCCTTCACTAGACGGATCTTACTTGACAAGGTAATGTCTTTGTTTTTTTAATACGCTGTCTAGATTGGTCATAACTTTCCTTCCAAGGAGTAAGCGTCTTTTAATTTCATGGCTCCAGTCACCATCTGCAGTGATTTTGGAGCCCAAAAAATAAAGTCAGCCACTGTTGCCACTGTTTCCCCATCTATTTGCTATGAAGTGATGGGACTGGATGCCATGATCTTCGTTTTCTGAATGTTGAGCTTTAAGCCAACTTTTTCACTCTCCTCTTTTACTTTCATCAAGAACCTCTTTAGTTCTTCTTCACTTTCTGCCAGAAGGATGGTGACATCTGCATATCTGAGGTTATTGATATTTCCCCCAGCAATCTTGATTCCAGCTCGTGCTTCCTCCAGCCCAGAGTTTCTCATGATGTACTCTGCATATAAGTTAACTACGCAGGGTGACAATATACAGCCTTGACGTACTCCTTTTCCTATTTGGAACCAGTCTGTTGTTCCATGTCGAGTTCTAACTGTTGCTTCCTGACCTGCATATACGTTTCTCAAGAGGCAGGTTAGGTGGTCTGGTATTCCCATCTCTTTCAGAATTTTCCACAGTTTATTGTGATCCACACAGTCAAAAGACTTTGGCATAGTCAATAAAGCAGAAATAGATGTTTTTCTGGAACTCTCTTGCTTTTTCCATGATCCAGCGGATGCTGGCAATTTGATCTCTGGTTCCACATTGACTAGCAGGTTCTTTATCACTGGGAAGCCCATGTCTAAAGCAGTCACTTGCAAACTTTTTAGTCTCGGAATATCTTTACATGAAAATTATTGAGGCTGTCAAACAGGTTTTCTTTTTGCGTGCTATAGCAATCAAAATTTACCTATTAGTAATTTAAAAATTAAGAACTTTAAAACTTTGAAGAACTTAAAGAACTTTATCAGTTCACTTACAAAGTAATAAACCAGTTGCAGGTTAATGTAAGCTAACTTTTTAACGAAAAATAAACTATTATACAAAAGCAAAAACAGTATAATCTGCTGTGGATTCACAGATTTCTTAGACTCTGGAAAACTCTTGTACATCTATGAGAGAATGTGGATGAAAAAGACGAATGATAACGCATTTCTGGGTTTAACATTTTTATCTTTCAGCAGTTTAAAGTTATAGTCTCCTGTAGTTTCTGGCTTGCATAGTTTCAGAGGAAAAGTTGGTGGTAATTTTTGTCCTTGTTTCTGAAAAAGTTTTGGAAACGGTACATCTGTAGCTTCCTGGCAGTTGTCCTTTGCCAGCTTACGGAGTTTTGCCTTGTGCGTGTGTAAATTAGTATTTGGCTAAAGACAGAAGAGAGGGCTCCTGTGCTGATTTCTGGAGCTCCTTTTCCTCTGAGTGGCTCTCTCCTCTCTACTCTGGCCTCAAGATTTCAGTCACTTTCGCTTTCCTTATCTGGCTTATCAAGTCGGCGAGGCTGCTCTGCTCCGTCCATTGTGCCTGTTTCTGCACAGTGGTCTGGAAAGGGCCCCCAGGCAGAAGAGGGGGAAAATTACAAGACAGCTTATTAGTTTCCCTTTTCTTCCCCCCGGGGGTTAAGGCCTGATTTCTCTGTTACCTCATGTCTGATAGTGAGGTGAAAGTGAAGTCGCTCAGTTGTGTCCGACTCTTTTCGACCCCATAGACTGTCCATGGACTTCTCCAGGCAAGAATACTGGAGTGGGTTGCCATTTCCTTCTCCAGGGGATCTTCCTGACCCAGGGATCGAACCCGGGTCTCCCGCATTGCGGGCAGATACTTTAACCTCTGCGCCATCAGGGAAGCTGATAACAGTATCACATTTTCTCCTCTTCCTCCTTACTGAAAGAGGGTAATCTGATCCTAGTACTCCATGCCAGAAGCAGAAGTCAGCTTTGTTAATTTTTAATTTTAAGAGTTGCTTCAAGAACTATTGTTTTAAAGGAATTGAACTCTATTTAATATATCCATATAAGGGGTAATATTGAACAATTGACATATTTTTTCTCTAGGTAATCTAACTGTGGATCTGAGTTAAAACGTAATAACAGCATTGGTAACAAAATATAAAAATAGATCCAGGTCTCTCTCTGGATACCAACATCTGTGGATGCTCAAGTCCCTTATATAAAAAGACATAGAACAGTCAGCCCTCTGTATCCAGGAGTTCTGTATTTGCAGATATGAAGGGCCGACACTAAGGGTAGAAAGCTTAGGTGGCAGTGGGGAGTAAGAAAGATACCTGTACCACCATCTGAGAGAACAGCGTAAGAAGTGGTGCTTTGAAAGACAGGATTTCATTTAAAGCAAGTGTGTTAGTCGCCCAATCGTGTCCGACCCTTTGCGATTCCATGGACGGTAGCCCACCAGGCTCTTCTGTCCATGGACTTCTCCAGGCAGGCATACTGGAGTGGGTTGCCATGCCCTTCTCCTATTTAAAGCAAAAAATCAAATAAATAAATAACTAAGGTTACAGGAGAATTTGGAGCTGCAGTTACAGTGGCTGCATACAGTGGTGTGGGGACACTGAGGGGAAGTAGAGGTCTTGGTCAAGGTCAGAGAGGGATAGAATGCCTTTGGGGATGGTGATGAACATTTGGTTGGGCATTATTTTTTTTTAATGAGGAATGAAAACCATGATGAATTTTGTCTTACCCTTTTCTGTGAGATGGTGGGCACTTGGCCCAGTTCCCAAAATAATTAACCAACTTGACCTGAAGGGAAAGGTTCAGTTGACAGTAGCCTTAACTTGCCTGAAAGTTAAGGCAAATTCTGAAACTTGGGTGGTTTTTTGTTCTACTATCTTCAAGCGAAGGCGTTTGAGGATAGAAAGCCAGAGTGAAGGAGGCAGAGAAAAGAGGGTACTACCATACAGAAAAATACATGGAAAATTTGTGCTACAAGTTTTACATTTTAATTAAATGTATTAATTAAAAACCCGAGTTATTTGATATGTGGATTTGTAGTAGTTAAGTTCTATCTCTATGGATTACCCTTTGAACATAGCACATTTCTGGTATATCCCCAGTCCTTCCCCCATTTAGGATGCATTTAAGAAATGCAAATTCAATATTTGGTAAAATAGAGCAATAAGTAAATAAAGATCACATGCTATCTTGACCCTATTAAATGGATTTCCTCAGTTTCCATAGATAATTGGAAACAGCTGTAGTTGGTCATCTCTTAAAATTATTGTAAGTAAATATGGTCCAGGTGAAGCCTCGTAAGTTTAGGGTAACAGATTTGCTTCTCTGTATACATTTTTAAAGCTGCACAGATTTTGTGAGCTCCTTTTGAGTTTACAGATTTTGGAACTATTTATAACTAACTCCCTGTTGTCTGTATCCCTAAAGAGCTCCCCCTGTTTAAGACGTTGCCAGATTGGCCATCTGCTGCTGCTTCCCACCAGTCATTAGCTTTTCATCATGACTTAACCAAAGCAATTCTGCTCATTCCTGCTTTGGGAGCTTTCACATCAGGCCTCTCTACCGAAACTGATTGAATACCTTGTTGGTAGTCATTCTGAACATACATTTCTAAACTGGCAGACTGCTTACTAGGATTTAATTGTTGATGTATTCTCTAGCCACACAGTGCTTAGTGCAGAGATTCATCTTCCTGATTAATTTAATTCAAAATAAATTTGTTGGATATCTTTTATAAGTACGGCAATGTATAAGTACTTTGGGAAGCTTTTCAAAAAGTAATAAAGATTTTTTCTATCCTCTAAGTGCCTATAGTTTATGGACAGATAATATATATATATAAGTTTGCCAAAATCCTGCAGTTATAATTGCTAAGACAAAGTTAAAATGCTGTAGGAGTTCAGGAATTCTAGGTAAGATTGTGATATGATCATGATATGTGATATGATGTCTCTCATTCTTTTCCTGCTGAAATCCAGATAGAAGCAGAAAACGGAATCTAAGTCGATACTTTCTAAAAGAAAATCATCTAAAACAAAGTGATGCAGAAAGATTAAAAGTTAAAAAACAAATTCATGAACTTAAAAAAAAAATTAGGAAAGTGTGAAAGAAACCAGGTATAATGGTAATATATGATATGGTAGAATTCTAGGCATGAACCATTTAACAGAATAGAAACGGATCCTGTTGGGAGACTAACATACTTACCTCTGAGAGTGAAGTATGCAGAGAATAAATAAGACCATAGGAAATGTTACAGATTTCCGCAAGCTTGTCAGGAACTCCTGGTTTCATGGCTTAATGCAGTATTTTTGTGATTTCCCCACTTTATTTCTCTATGATCAGTTCTCTCCTAACTGCTGTGAGTCAGCCAGTGTACAAGCGTTGGGTTCTTTGTCAGTTTCTGTTAGAAAGCCAATCCTAAATATTTTGTGAATTTAGTAAAGTTAACTATTATTTGTCGAGAATAAAATGAAATAGGAACACTTATTTTGAGTCTAAGATATGATTTTTCACATATACACACCTATCTCCCTATCCAACCCTAACCCTGAAGAAAATATAAAAGTAAACTTAAAAGCGATGCAGACTTCTTCCAGAAAGGTAGAATACACATTTGTCTATTCCTCTTGCTAAGTGCAGGTAAAGACCGTGGACATTATGAAAAAAACAAACGTAAGACTCTGAAAAATGAGGAGGAAAAGGTAGGTGGGCTTAGGACCTCAGAACCCAGATAATAATATGACTGTGAAAGTACTGGAATGCCTCATATGTTCTGGTGTGGGTATGGAGAAGCTGGCAACCAGAAGGGTTTGGCACAAAGGCCTCAAGAAGTCTGTCCTCTTCAGCCAGGAATTAGGAATGGGATAGCCTAGTGAGACAGAAAACTTTTAGACAGTAACCATTACACTCCAGCCAGATATACAGAAAAAAATCACCCTGATTAGCAGAAGCCAAGTGAGGACCTAGACTTTCATTTTTCTCAGTCGTAACAAGCAACCCCTCCCTCCTGTGGTGTCAGTAGAGATGATAGATGGCTTGGGGGGACAGTGGGGATGGAGTGATAATGTGCTCTTCCCAGCCACGGCAGCATTACTGATGATCCAGAGTTCCCACCTTCACCCAATGTAACGAGTTTCCTTTTCTCTTCCCCTCCCGTCATCGGTCAGCAAACTCTAGTGAGGAACCTGCACTTCCACCCTTGCCAGGCAGTAAAGAGACTGCATTCTGCTTCCCCCACCAGAGCAGAGGCAGGAGGAGCCTACTATAGCAAGATTTTAAGCAAGATCCATAGTGTTGTGACAGTACCCCAGATATGCAGATTTCAGTTGGAAGTGTCGTATCAAGAACCAGGAATGTGTCTACTCAGGTTAGAAAAGAGAGTTAATACACACCAATGGCGAGGTAACACAGATGTTATTCTAACAGATGTCAGAATATCTGACAAGGATTTTAAAGCAGCCACCGAGAAAATTTTTCAACATACAATTATAAACACACTTGTAACAAATGAAAAAAATATAAATTCTCAACAGCTTTGATAAAATGAACCAGTTACTTGGAAAGTACAAGCTATCACAACTCATACATCATGGTATAGGTAGTTTTAAATAGTGCTAAACTATTAAGGAAGTTAAAATTGTAATTTCAAAATGAAAACCAGACTTGAATGTTTTCATTAGAGCATTCTACCAAATTCTTGAAGAATTCACACAATTTCTACACAGTATATATAAAATTAAGAAACCTGTACTAATTTCATTTTATGAAGTTAGTAATAACCTTGCTACCAAAGTCAGACAAAGACAATACTAAAAAAATAACAAAACTGCAGACCAATATCCCTCGTAAGTATAGATGCAAAAATTTCTTAAATTATAACTAGAATATAATTCAGAAATAAATTTTAAAAAATACACTATGACCAAGTGGACTTAATTCCAGGAATGCAAAGTTGACTCTGTATTTGAAAATTAGTCAATATAATCAACCATAGTAATAGGATAGTGAAGAAAAAAATCACATGATTGTATCAGTTATTGCAGAAAAGGTTTTGACAAAGTTGAACACCATTCGTGACTAAAGTTCTCAGAAAACTAGAAAAAGAGGGGAATTTCCTCAATTTGATAAAGAACATATGTGGAAAAGATACAATTAAATTTATACTTGATGAAAAGATAAATACTTTCCCCCCATGATTAGAAATAAGGTGGCAAGGATGTCCATTCTCACAGCTCATTCAAGATTGAAGTTCTGGTCAGCGCAGTAAGATGGGGAGACAAAGTGTACAGAATGGAAAGAGAAGTTAAACTGTTGCAGCTTGCCCATGCAATGGTCATATGTGTAGAAAATCCCAAGGAAGCTGTGAAAAGTGAGTTAAGGAGTATCACAGATACAAGACTGGCAAACAGAAATCTGTTTCTGAACTAAAGCAATGAACATGTAGAAACCAAAATAAAAATTCAGTACCATTTACAATTGCTCAAAAGAAGAAATACTTAGATATGAATTTAATAAAACATTTATAGAACTTGTATACTAAAAATTATAAAATGCTGCTGGAAGAAATGTAAGAGCTAAATAAATGCAGAGGTATACTTTGTTTATAGGTTGGAAGATTCAGCATAGTATAGAAATCTGTTTCCCTAAAATGGGTACACAAGTTTAAAAAACTATCAAAATCTCAGGAAGATTTTTTTTCCTTTGGGAAGTTTATATGTTTGATTTTTAAAATTTTTATTGTAAGTATTTGATTTACAGTGTTTCACAGCATAACGTCTAGGTCCATCCAGCTTGCTGCAAATGGAATCATTGTATTCTTTTTTATGGCTGAGTAATATCCTGTTTGCATGTGGGGGTGTGTGTGTGGGTGTGGGGGTGTGTGTGTGGGGGTGGGTGTGTGTGTGTAGGGGTGTGTGTGTGTGTGTGTGTGGGGGTGTGTGTGTGGGGGTGTGTGTGGGTGTGTGTGTGGGGGGGTGTGGGTGTGTGTGGGTGTGGGTGTGGGTGTGTGTGTGGCATCTTCTTTATCCATTCCTTTGTTGATGGACACTTAGACTGCTGCCATGTCTTGACTGTTGTACACAGTGCTGCTGTGAACGTTGGAGTACCTGTGTCTTTTTGAGTTAGAGTATTCTCTGAATATACATCCAGGAATGGAATTGCTGATCATATGGTGATTGTATTTTTAGTTTTTTAAGGAATCTCCATACTTTTCTTTGTAATAGCCGCACCAACTTACATTCCCATCAACTGTGTAGGATGGGGAGGAAGATTTTTTAGGTTTAGCAAAATTATTCTAAAATTTATATGGAAAGGCAAAAGAACTAGAGTGGCTACAGCAATTTTGAGAAAAAAAAGAATAAAGTGGGCCAGTTCACTCCACTCAATGTCAAGACTTATTAAACAGCTAGAATAATCAAGACAGTGTGGATTGGCACATAGATAGATCTGTAGGTTAACGGAACAGACTGGATGGAAAACTAGAAATAGCTCCACACAAATAAGGCCAGTTGATTTGATGGAGATGCAAAAGACAGTGGAGGCAGGATAGTCTGTACAGCAAATAATGGACGCCCGCAATCGGATATCCATAGACAGCCATGTGAGCCTCAATCTGAACCTCACACCTTATACAAAAATTAACTCAAAATGGGTTCAGGGATTGAAACGTAAATGCTGCAACCTTAGAACTTTTAAAAGAAGATACAGAGGAAAGGCTCTGGTACCTAGAGCTTGATGTAGAGTTCTTGGACATGATCCCCAAAGCACAATATAAGAAAAAAAAATGTTCTTTACCAAAATAAAACACATGTGCTCTGTGAAGGACCCTATCAAAGGGATGAAAAGACAAGCTACATACAAGGAGAAAATATTACCAAACCACCTATCTGACAAAGGACTCATAACTAAAATATGTCAAGAACTCTTTAACACTCATCATGAAAAAAGCAGTCCAGTTAGAAAATGGGCTAGAGACCTAGAGACCCATCTTATTAAAGAGGGTGGGCTTCCCTGGTGGCTCAGACAGTTAAGAAGCTTCCTGCATTGCAGGAGACCTGAGTTCGATCCCTGGGTTGGGAACATCCACTGGAGAAGGGAATGTCAACCCACTCCAGTATTCTTGCCTGGAAAATTCCATAGACAGAGGAGCCAGCTAAGCTACAGTCGGTGGGGTCCCAAATCGTCCGGCATGACTGAGCAATTAACACACACAACAGAATATATGGATGGCAATAAGTGCATAAAAAGATGTCAGCATCACTGACACTAGGAAATGCAAATTAAGATTATAATGAGATATCTGCACACCTTTCGAGACCATTACACTTGAACAATGACAGTGCCGAGCTTCCCTAGTAGCTCAGTGGTTAAGACTCCACTGGCTAGTGCAGGAGATGTGGGCTCAGTCCCTGGCTTGGGAAGATCCCATATGCTGCGGAGCAAGTGAGTCCATGCACCACAGCTACTGAGCCTGTGCTCTGGAGACCTTGGGCCACAACTGCTGAGTCCCGGACACCCTTGAGCTCATGCTCAGAGACAAGATGAGCCCTGCGAGGAGGAGCTGGGGCACCGCAACTGGAGCAGCCCCACTTGCTGCACCTAGTGAAGCCCCACGCAGCAGGGACGGTCCAGCACAGCCAATAGATAGATGAGTAGGGAAGTGCTTTAGAATGACGGAACCACGCGCTAGCATGGATGAAGATGTCCCGAATCTCTTAAACATTGCTAGTAGAAATGTAAAGTGGTACAGCCACTCTGGAAAACAATTTGACAGTCACTTATAAACTAAACGTACTCTTATCATATGACCCACTAGTGACACTCCTGGGCATCTATCCCAGAAAAAGGAAAAACTATCTATGTGAAAACATGTACATGATTTTTCATAGTAACTTTATTTGTTACAACCAAAAACTGTTAACTAAAATGTCCTACAATAGTTGAATGATTAAACTTATCTGTGGTGTGTCCATACTGGGGAACCCTAATCTATAAAAAAGGAATGTAATATATGCAACGACTTGGATAGATCTTAAAGTCTACTCTGCTGAGTTAAAAAAACAGTGTCAAAAAATAGCTGTATGGTTCCATTTATATAGATATTCTTGAAATGACAGAGAAATGGGGAACAGATAACTAACTGGTTAGTTGTTGCCTGAGATGAGGGGCAGAGGGTGGAGAGGGAGGTATAGCAACTGAAGGGTAGTCAGTGGTATACTTCTGTATGCTGGTCATGGTGGTGATAGTTACACAGATCTACACGTGATGACGTGGTATAGAAATACACATATTGTGCCAAAGTCAGTTTCCTAGTTTTGATTTTGTATTTGTAGTTCAGTAAGATGTAATCTTTGGAAGAACTGGGTGTAGAGTATATGGGACCTCTTTGTACTACCTTTGCAACTTCCTGTGAATTCAAAATTATTTCAAAATAAAAAGTTAAAAAGAAATCCTAGCTAAAACATCAGGTGAAAAATTCTCAGAGAAAATAAAAAACCTAAAGGCACAGAATCTCTGAGAAGTTAATTGTGTGACACAAATTGGCTTTCATGCAGAGGGTGATTTTGAAACCTGGTAAACTTAAGTTTCCTTTCCTCAGCCTCAGGAAGCATTGAGAAACTTTGAGGAATAATAAGGTCTTTCTGAGATGATAAATCTAATAAGTCGTCCTCTTATCCTAAAAGCTCAGCCTCAGAGGATTGAACTGGAAACCAACCCCACCAATCCCACCATTCTTCAATACTGCAAAGAAAATTGATCTTTCTCTGTGCTTCTCAGTTTTAATATGCATTAGAATCACCCAAAGGGTTGCTCAAATACAACAGACATCCACAGGGCTTATAAGTCATGGGTATGGGATAGAGCCTGCGAATTTACAGTTCTAACAAGTTCCCAGGTCACAATGATTTTGCTGTTTGGAAACCACACTGTGAAAATTATTAGTGTAGATATGTGGGGGCAAGATCATTGTTGAGAATTTTGAACAAACAGTGGTTGCTCATGTGGTTTGCAGTTTGATTTCAATACCCCCTTGGTGGTCTAATAAGATTTCCCTGAAATAATTTAATTTGGTACCCCCCTAATGGTAGTGATTATATATTTGCACTGAGTCTCAGTAGCTCTCGGTAGAAGCAAATTTGGATTCTCATAAGAGAAACTCATCTCTATCCCAGGGCTGAAAGCTTTCCCAGATATAAAATTCCAAGTTAGTAGAGCAACTGACAGATGAAGGTTCAAGCACAAGAAAACTAAGTGCCATGAGCAGGAGTCAGCAGGAGACCAGCTAGGAAGTGAGAAGAATCAGACATAGAGTGGAAAAGGACTGCTTAGTAAGTTTATAGTCATGTTAAAATATATTCCAAGTTTAAGAAACTATAAAACTATCACAAAAGATTTTTTAAAGCAGCTAGAATTTAACAGAATTTAAAATTCTAATTGAATCTAACTAATTGAAACTTTTAGAAAATCCTCAGTAGTTGGATAAAACCATACATATAAACTTGAAGAAGAGACTAATGGACTGAAAGAAACATAAGGAATTATCCTGCATGTTTCAGGAGAAACATATGAAAACTATGAAAGAGAAGTTGAGAGCCATCCAAGAATATCTAGATAATTACTTGAACGGCCTTCTGTAAGAGAGACGAGAGACAGACAACAGTTGAAAAGATAATGGTTTTGTACAACTTTTGGGCAGTGCTAATCTGTGCATTCAAGAACCACAGGAACCCAAACTGGGTAAATAAAAGGAAGTTCTCAGCTTTGTTTCAGTGAAACAGCAGAAGATCAAGGACAAAGAAAAGGCCTTAAAATTGCCTGGAGAGAGAGGAGAGGCTTCCCTTCAAAGGCATCACACTCAGAAGTCATCGAAACATAAACAAAAAGAAAAAAATCTAGAGTTCTACACCAAGGGAAAAGGGGAAGTTCAGACACTTCCAATAGATGGGAATTCTTCACTAAAGGAAATTGTGAAGCATGTACTCTAGGCAGGGGGAAAGTGATTCTCAGATGAAAGTCCTGAAATGTAAGAAGGCATGAAAAGCACATCAAGTAGGAAGTGGTTAATAAGTCTAAACAGATAATGATTTTATAAAACAGTAGTCATGTCTCATGGGCTTTTAAAAATGGAATTAATATATACGCTAATAATATATAAGTCAGAGAAGGGTGAATAACATTGCGTATTCTAAGGAACTTGTTGGTAAGAGGAGTAAAGATACACAACTTTTCAGTCTAAATTAATCAGCATGCGTGTTATATGAAGGTTAGCAACTGAAAAACACTGAAGGAATGACTTCTGATAGTATAGAAAATGGGATAAGGGACAACTGTGAAATCCATAGGAAGAAAAGCAACAAGCGAAAACATAAATAGTTCACAGAGTAAGTAGAGAATAGAAAGTGGTGGCCATACATCCAAACATGTCAGTAACTACGCTAGGTATAAAATGGAGTAAGCCATTCATTGCGAGTGTCGGGCTAAATTTTGAGGTTTATCACACTTACTTGTCTTATTTGGGTCATTTTTCAGTAATTTAAAGTGCATATAACACGAAATTTACTGTCCGCCACATTCAGTACATTCGCAGTGCTGTGGAGCCACCATCAGTATATTGTTCAGAACATCTGGTCTCTCCGAAAGGAAGCCCTGTGCCCGTTACACAGTCACCCCTCAGTCTCCCAACCCCAGCTCCTGGCACCCATTAATCTACTTTTTCTCTGTGTGGATTTGCCTGTTTTGGATATTTCACAGAAATGCAGCCATTCAGTAACTTACTTTACTTTGCATAAAAACGCCCTTTTATGACTGGCTTTGTTCACTTACCTGTCTGTTTCCAGTTCAGGTCATTCGTGTCGTGATATCAGTAATATCAGTACATTGTTCTCTTTATGTCAGAACAGTACTTCATTTTATATATATATATATGTGTGTGTGTGTGTGTGTGTAATATAAACATTCTTGTTTATTCGTTAAGCGGTTGATGGACATTTGGATTGTTCCCAGCTTTTGGCTGCTGTGAGTTAGTGCTGCTATGAATGTGGGTGCACAAGATTCTGAGTGCCTATTTTCAGGCCTTTTGGATATATGCCCAGGACTGGACTTGCTAGGTCGTATGAAAATTCGGTGTTTAATTTATTGAGGCAGGAGCCAGACTTTTTCACAGTAGTCGCACCATTTTATATTCCTACCAGCAATACACAGGTGCTCTACTCTCCACATCCTTGCGGTGAACCCTGTTACTGTCTGTCTGGTTGACAAAGCTAGCCGTCCTGGTGGATCTCATCACTTTGGTTTGCATTTCCCTGATTGATAATGATGTTTATGAATGTTAATGATGCTGAATATCTTTTCAAGGGCTTACTGGCCATTTGAGTGTCTTATCTGGAGAATGTTTTTGCCCATTTTTTGATTAGGTTGTTTATTTTTATGTTTTTGAATTGTATGAGTTCTTTATATATTCTGAATCCTGGACCTTTGTCAGACATGAGTTGCAGATATTTTCTCCTGTTTTAGAAATTGTCTTTTTAACTGTCTTGATAATGCCCTCTGATGGTTTTAATTTTGGTGAAGGTCAGCTCACTCTTCTTTGCCCTTTTGTTCCTTGTGCTTTTGGTGTCATATCTAAAACCTCATTGCTAAGTCCAGAGTCAAAAAGACAAAATTTAAAATATCTGCATGCAACAGTAATAATTATAAACAAAAACTACTAAAAGTGATATGTGTAATTAATTTAAAAAGGTAATAAAACTTGTGGGGTAAACTTATACAGTATATTGATGGAAAGCTATATCCTTAAAATGCACTGTAACAGAATTAACATTATTTTTTCTTTTATCCACTAGATGGCTCAAGTGCACTACTTTGGCAACTCATATAGACATCTGTGTGTTTTGCCTGTGATTTCTGCATTCTGGTTCAGTTCAGTTCAGTTGCTCAGTTGTGTCCGACTCTTTGCGCCCCATGGAGTGCAGCATGCCAGGCTTCCCTGTCCATTGCCAGCTCCCGGAGCTTGCTCAAACTCCTGTCCATCAATCAGTGTTGCCATCCAACCATCTCGTCCTCTGTGCCCTGTCGTCCCCTTCTCCTGCTTTCAGTCTTTCCCAGCATCAGGGTCTTTTTCAGTGAGTCAGTTCTTCACATCAGGTGGCTGAAGTATTGAAGCTTCAGCATCAGTCCTTCCAATGAATATTCAGGACTGATTTCCTTTAGGACTGACTGGTTTGATCTTGCAATCCAAGGGACTTTCAAGAGTCTTGCAGTCCAAGGGACTCTGAAGAGTCTTTTCCAGCACCACAGTTCAAAAGCATCAATTCTTTGACACTCAACTTTCTTTATGGTCCAACTGTCACATCCATACATGACCACTGGAAAAACCATGGGTTTGACTAGACGGACCTTTCTTGGCAAAATAATGTCTCTGCCTTTTAATATGCTGTCTAGGTTTGTCATAGCTTTTCTTCCAAGGAGCAAGTGTCTTTTAATTTCATGGCTGCAGTCACCATCTGTGGTAATTTTGTGAAAGTCACTCAGTTGTGTCCGGCTCCTTGAGACCCCATGGACTATATAGTCCATGGAATTCTCCAGGCCATAATACTTGAGTGGGTGGCCGTTCCTTTCTCCAGGCGATCTTCCTAACCCAGGGATCGAACCCAGGTCTCCTGCATTGCAGGCAGATTCTTTACCAGTTGAGCTATCAAGGAAGCCCCTACAGTAATTTTGGAGCCCAAGAAAATAAAGTCTGTCACTGTTTCCATTGTTTCCCCATCTATTTGCCATGGAGTAATGGGACTAGATGCTGTGGTCTTTGTGTTTTGAATGTTGAGTTTTGAGCCAGCTTTTTCACTCTCCTCTTTCACTTTCATCAAGAGGCTCTTCAGTTCCTCTTTGCTTTCTGCCATAAGGGTGGTGTCATCTGCATATCTGAGTTATTGATAGCTCTTCCTGCAATCTTAATTCCAGCTTGTCCTTCATCCAGCCTGGCATTTCACATTATGCACTCTGCATATAAGTTAAATAAGCACGGTGACAATATACAACTTTGACGCACTCCTAGAGTTTGAATACTCATTGAATATCCATACTGATATGATTAAGAGGCAGTTGAGAATACAGGAGGGAGGTCAGGGCTAAAAACAGAATTGAGAATTCATAGCTGAAGCTATGAATTTACCAAGGAAGGGTAATATATAGGATGATATGGTCGTCTTTGGTACTGTGTATGTTTAAGGAGTGGGAATTAGGAGCAGAGAAAAGGTGCTTTTGCAACATTTGAGCAATTTGCAGAGAAACTTAGGTTAAGAAGGAGTTGATGAATGGGCCAGTGGATTTGGGAACTCTTGAGTGGCTCTCCAGAGGGGTCCAAGAAATAGTGGAACATGAAAGGAGGTTGTAAAGATGTGAGGGTTAACTGTGACTTTTTGGCAGCCTTGGCAACTGTGACTTATTGCCAATGAATGATGCATATTATATGCGATTTTTAAAATCGCTCCAGTAAATGACATTTAAAAAACATAACTTTGCTTTAACGTTTTTTATTAGGCGGCCTCTGGCTTTCTGAAATGGAGTACACTGATCATTTACTTTTTTAAGGCCTCAGGAGTGTCATAATTAGTGATTGTTACACTTCACTACTGTACCTGGGCCTTTTGAGCACTGTTAGGACTTGTTCTTAATGCTGAGTGCTTGCAATGTGCCTTGTATTTTGAGGCCTTCTTCTCTAGGTCATTTGACATAATTACTCAAGGATATTTTTCCTTCAAAGTACTTCACTGTGTTATAGTTTAACACTGTTAAGAGAGAGAGCTGTTTAGGAACAAATAAATATACTTAAAGTAGTTAACACTGTTAACATTTATGAATCAGAAAATTCCAAACCCCAAAAAGCAAATTATTTTATCACTTCTGCCATTTGGTGTGTTGGACAAAACATGTTATGTTTAAATTGTCTTCTAAGTGACTTAATGAGATTTTTCTGTATGTAGATTATTGGTCTACTCCAGAAAGTCAGGGAGTCTGAGAGGGAAGATGAGAGGAGAAACATTTAATACCTACTCTAGATTTATGTGGGGAAAATTTTTGTTTTTAGTCTCTGGCTTTTGCTGCTGTTAACTGTGTTAGTGAAAAAAGGAGATTTTATGGCCTAAGCTGTAGGTCTTATCCAGTGAAGGGCAACTTGAAAATAAGATAGAACTTAAACCTTGAATATTTCTGAGTGATTGATTATAGTTTTGTAGCTGAACAATTAAACCTTTTTACTAAGGTTGCAGGTCTTCAACTTAGATTTGTCATACCTGGTTAATACAATCAAATGGAAGTGTTGTTTTCCTCCCAATCTGAAACATGCTGTAATTCACTCTGAAATTCAGGGTTTTGTGGTTTTGTTCTGCTGGGAGCATGCATATTTAATTATCGAAAGCTGTTTGTCATAGGATCATTTTCTTCTAACACCTACCTAGCACTTAAAAAAAAATCTGATTATAATTTCATTGCTGGCAAGATAAACCTTGTGGTAATTATATGTGGAATTACCCAACATGAATAAAATTCCCCGTAAGATACTTCTGGGATACTTCTCATTTGCTGTTCCCAATTTGTGGTTTTAGTAAGTATCACTGGTGGTGGTTGAATGTGATCAACATTTTCTTCTCTTGTGAACCTGAAAATCTTATTACTAAAAGAGTTGGCAAAAGTTATGAGAAAATGTCAGGCATTTGACTCTTTTTCAAGGAGTATTTTGTATGCCCGATTTTTTGAATAGTGGAAGAATTTGCCCAGGTACTGGATTGTACATAGGTGCCCTTAAAACTGAGTATTCTTTCTTGTATAAGAACTCATAAAAATGTTACAGGAATTTACATGTATGAATTTTTTAACAGTAAATGAAAATACCTTTTGAAAACCTTGGGAAATAGTATATTCTTACAAGTTAGGTTACCTATTTTTATTTAATTGAATGTCATTGAGAATATTGGTGTTGCATTTTAGCCACTAACATTAATAATCTAGATACAGTTGAGACAGTTGAGAACTCCAGAACCAGTTTCCTAATATTCTGAGGTTTTTGCCATTTTGCAAACTAAGTGATTTTAAAATTTTGGATATCATCTAACTGAAATGTTGATAACCATTTCATAACCATATTGGATTGCATTATATAAAGTTACCATCATTTGTTTAAAAAGTAACCAGACACGTATTACTTTACTGATGAGGACAGTGCTATAAAGTCTTTCTTAAAAAACTATTCATTTTTAATTGGAGGATAATTGCTTTACAATATTGTGTTGGTTTCTGTCCTTTATCAACATGCTATAAAGTCTAGAGGTCCTTAATAAGTTACTTGAAGGTGTAAAATCTTGGAAACGAGTTAGGAGGTTTCCATATAGCTGCCTCTGTTTTAGCTAGTCATCCTCAAAATACAACACTGTGAAGGGACACCTGTCTTAGCATTATTTGGAACGAAATGAACCTGCTCGAGCAGATGCATCCAGGATGAGTGTATACAGTGAAACGTTGCTCAGCCATCAAGAAGAAGGAGATAGTGCCATTTGCGGCAACACGGTGGACCTAGAGATGCTCATAGTAAGTGAAGAGAGCCAGAGAAAGACAAGTATCACACGATATCATTTACATATGCAATCTAAAAAAACAAAAAATACTAATTAAACTAATTTACAAAACAGAAATAGACTGAATATATCTGAATCACTTTGCTGTACACCTGAAACTTACACAACATTGTAAATCAACTATACTTCAATTTTTAAAAATTAAACATACAAAAAATAATTAAATCTATTTTATGGATAAGCCTTAGAAAATCCAATTGCAGAAGTACAAACCATGGAGGGTGTAAGGGAGGTTCAAGAGGGAGGGGATATACGTATTCTTATGACTGATTCACACTGCTCCACAGCAAAAACCAACACAGCATTGTAAAACAATGATCTTCAATTTAAAAATAAATTTAAAAAAATGTACAAACCAGGCTTCTTTGTGGATAGGAGTCAGATTCTCCTAACGGAAGGGATTGGTAGTGGCCTGGCCACAGAAGCTCTCTTCTCTGGAATAATTTCTTTCTGCAGTCCAGGGTAGCTGAAAGAATGATAACTACACTGATGATTAAACAATTTACTCTCTACTTTTTTACAAAGGCTCTCTGAGAGTAGATCCTAACCTCTTCTTTGTAAGAAAGTAGTGCCTACGGAGAACAAAGGAAAAGTAAGAGACTCAAATTTAGAGGGGCATTATTTCAGCCCTCACTTAGTTTCTTACTTTAATAAAGTCTGAGTCAGATGAATTAGTTTTATGGTCCTAACTTCTTCGTGGAAGCTTCATTATTTTAATGCTTATGGTAGTGACATTTCATCATACATGAATTTAGTTTTAACTTTGGAATATCCAGCTATGCATATCTTGCAGTTAGACGACAATTTAAATTGTACAAACAATTTAAATTTTGTCCATCTCTGTGAACTTACTAGGCTCTTGGAGGCAGGTATCTACTGTTCTATTTTACTAGTTCCTTTATGTCTCCCATAGGGACGGTGAGCATCTTGTGTTTATTGTGGCCTTAAATGTCATTGTTCTTAAAGTTATCATTATGTTAAGATTAAAGGAATTTTCTGAAAGCGATATCTTATCTTTCCCATTGTATTGTTTTTCTTTATTTCTTTGTATTGTTCACTTAGGAAGGCATTCTAACCTCTTCTTGCTGTTCCTTGAAACTCTGCATTCAGGTGGGTATATCTTTCCTTTACTCCTTTGCCTTTCACTTCTTTTCACAGCTATTTGTAAGTCCTCCTCAGATAACCATTTGACCTTTTTGCATTTTTTTCTCTTGGGTATGGTTTTGATCACCGCCTCCTGTACAGTGTTAACCTCTGTGGATAGTTCTTCAGGCACTCTGTCTATCAGATCTTATCCCTTGAATCTATTTGTCACTTCCACTGTGTAATCATAAGGGATTTGATTTAGGTCATACCCGAATGGCCTAGTGGTTTTCCCTACTTTCTTCAATTTAAGTCTGAATTTTACAGTAAGGAGTTCATGATCTGAGCCACAATCAGCTCCCAGTTTTGTTTTTGCTGACTGTATAGAGCTTCTCCATCTTTGGCTGCAAAGAATATAATCAGTCTGATTTCAGTATTGATCATTTGGTGATGTCTATGTGTATCGTCGTCTCTTCTGTTGTTGGAAGAGGGTGTTTGCTATGACCAGTGCGTTCTCTGGCAAACTCTGTTAGCCTTTGCCCTGCTTCATTTTGTACTCCAAGGCCAAACTTGCCTGTTACTCCAGGTATCTCTTGACTTCCTACTTTTGCATTCCAGTCCCCTATGATGAAAAGGACATCTTTTTTTGATGTTAGTTCTAAAAGGTCTTGTAGGTCTTCATAGATCCGTTCAACTTCAGCTTTTTCGGCATTAGTGGTTGGGGCATAGACTTGGATTACTGTGATATTGAAGGACCCCAGGCAAGGAAGCCATCTAAGTGCCTGAATGGGCAGAGCTATGGAGAAAAACTGGCCAAAGAGGCCTTCTGATCACCAGCTACAAGAGGCTCGAAAAAAAACTCTGATAGGACCATAACTCCTGTGGGGCAGGCAGTCCGTTTCCCTGCACACTTGGGGCTCCCAGGGTCCCTGCAAGCCAAGCAGCTGAGCCACCTTCATACTCAAGTCTCACTGGGTAGAGTGAGAGTTGTTCTGGTAGACATAATTTTTGGTTTCCTATGTTTCCCGGGTCAGTCTTTCTCACAGGGCAGAGCTTAACACAAGCAAAAAATATTTTGTCCCTATGCATGCAGGGTTGCTTCAGTAGTGTCCGACTCTTTGCGACCCTGTAGACTGTGGCCTGCCAGGCTTCTCTGTCAGGGAGGGGGGTTCTCCAGGCAGGAATACTGGAGCGTACTGGCCAATACTGGTTGCCATACCCTTCTGGAGCACTATGTTTCCAGCTGCCCTAGCCGCCAACTCCCTTGAGTACCTGGTTCTGCCAGTACCCCTGTGACCCAACCAGCTGCACCACCTCCACACCTGACCCTCACAGGGGTAAACCCAAGTCCTTCAGGGCAGCCTCAGGAGCAAACCCCAGTGGACAACCCATATGCAGAGGTGGAAATAAAACCACAATTGAAACCCAGAGGCAGTGTGACTAAGGAAGAAGACTCAAAACCCTCCCACCAGCTGTACAAGCTGCAGATTAAATCCACACGATCAGCTAGGCAGACTCTGTGTCTATGGAATATTTAAAAGGTCATTGAGAGCTCCCAGAAAAAAAAAAAAAAACGCACTAGTTCTGATAGTTGTGGACACTGGAGGCAAGAACACAGAGGCATAGGACCAGATTAGAATCTGAGCTGCCCCCACAGCAGGTCCAGAAATCAGCAGAGTGTTGGAGGGCATCCTAGGGAGGTGAGGTGGACTCTGACTCCCAGCGAGGGAAAGGACTCTGACAGCAGTGACTCAAGAAGAATGTTTACTATTCTTATCTTTGGGGCTTTTTCTTAGCCCCCCACTCTCTGTTGTGGTTGGCAATTTTATTGTCACAATGAAATCTGATTAAACGTTTGAGCTTTTTTTTTTCTCAGTCACATTTTTTATTGTTGCTATAAACCTCTGCCTCTGTGTTGAGCTTTTGCAGTTCTGGGCAGTTTTGTTTTTCTTTTTCTTTTTCCTTTTTAAAAATTTTTAAACCTATTATTATTTTTTCTACATTTATTCTTTTGTTTGCTTTTCCTGTTTTTCCCCCTTGCAGTTAATCTTTAATATGTATAAATCTTCTTTATCTGCTTCTATTTGACTATGAATATCTGTTCTTTCTTTTCTTTCCTTCCTTTAGTCTCAGCATATTTGTCAGTTTTATTTTCATTGCTCTATTCCCCCGTTAACACCTTGCTTAGTTTTGTTTTCCAGTCTGTGCTTCGGTTAGTTTTGTTCTGGTAGACATAATTTTTGGTTTCCTTTGTTCGCCGGGTCAGTCTTTGCTTTCTTTCCTTTCCTCTCAGCATATTTGCTAGTTTCATTCTCATCGCTCTATTACTCAGTTGGTGCCTTGCTTTAACTTTGGTTTCCAGCTTGTGCCTTGGCTAGCTCTGCCATGGTAGATATAAGTGTTGGTTTCCTTTGTTCGCCGGGTCAGTCTGCTGTGCTTCGTTTTTGTTGGACTGATCCGACTTTGCTCATGGGTCAGTATGTGTATGTGTGACGGTGACAGTGCAGTCGCTCAGCCGTGTCCGACCCTCAGCGACCCCGTGGACTGCAGCCCACCAGACTCCTCCGTCCATGGGGTTTTCCAGGCAAGAGTCCTGGAGTGGGGCGCCACTGCCTTCTCCAGGGGATCTTCCCGACGCTGAGATTGAACCCCGGTCTCGCACTGCAGGCAGACGCTGTACCGTCTAAGCCACCAGGGAAGCCCATGTATATGTGTGTATTCCATTATTTTTATTATTATTTGCCTGATTTTGTAACTGCCATTTGTCTGGGGTTCATCTTTGATTTCTCATTTTGGGATATTTGTTTTAATCTCACTTAATGCCATAACAAACCATTTGTGGAATCTTTGTTCCTAATCAAAGATCAAGCCCTGAGCCTTTGGAGTGGGAGCACTGACTCCAAAACCCTAGACTACAAGAGAACTAGCTCTAGGGAGTGTCAGATAGTGAGAACTCACACAAAGGAAACTGCTAGAATATAAGACCCAGCATCACCCAGCCACCAATAGCACCCTGTGCAGGACAAGTCATCAAAACAACAAACAAAACAAAAGTACAAACACAGTCATCAGCAGAGAGGACTACCACCTCACTCAGCCTTGCCCATCAGAGGAAAATCAAACAAAAACTCAGCACAGTCTCACTCTATAAGAAGCTTACACAAACCACTGGACCAACCTTAGAGTGCAGAAAACAAAAGAAAGAAAATTCAACTTGGAAGCCAGGGAAAAAGAGACCTCAAACACAATAAGTTAAAAATAATAAGAAGTGGATAAATACTACGCAAATGAAGAAACAAACTAGAAACACAGAAGTACAAATAAATGAAGAGGAAATAGGCAATGAAAAAGAACTCAGAATAATGATAGTAAAGATGATCAAAAACCTTGAAAGCAAAATGGAGAAAAATGCAAGAATCAGTTAACAAAAACCTACAAGAATTAAAGAATAAACATGCAGAGACAACACAATTACTGAAATTAAAAATACTCCAGAAGGAATCACGAGCAGAAAATCTGAAGCAGAAGAACGAGTCTGTGAGCTGGAAGATAAAATGATGGAAATAACTTCTGAAGAGCAGAATAAAGTAAAAAGAATGAAAAGAACTGAGGATAGCCTCAGAGACCTCTGGGACAGTATCAAATGCAGGCTTCCCCGGTAGCTCAGAGGGTAAAGTGCCTGCATGCAATACGGGAGACCCGGATTCGATCCCTGGGTTGGGAAGTTCCCCTGGAGAAGGAAATGGCAACCCACTCCAGTATCCTTGCCTGGAGAATCCCATGGATGGAAGAGCCTGGTGGGCTACAGTCCATGGGGTCGCAAAGAATCAGACACGACTGAGCGAGCTCACTTCACTTCACTTCAGAAGAAGAGAAAAAGAAAGGATATGAGAAAATTTTTGAAGAGATTATAATTGAAAATTTCCCTAACATGAAAAAGGAAACAGTCAGTCAAGTCCAAAAGGCACAGAGAGTCCCATACAGGATAAACCCAGGGACACATACTAATCAAACTAACAAAGACTAAACACAAAGAATATTAAAAGCAGCAATGGAGAAGCAACAAGTAACATACAAGGGAAACCCCATACGTTTAACAGCTGATCTTTCAGCAGAAACTCTGCAGGTCAGAAGGGAGTGGCAGGATATATTTAAAGTACTGAAAGGGGGAAGGAAATCTATAACCAAGATTACCATACCCAGCAAGGATCTCATTCAGAATTGATGGAGAAGTCAAAAGCTTTTC
This sequence comes from Capra hircus, assembly GCF_001704415.2. Taxonomy (NCBI): domain Eukaryota; kingdom Metazoa; phylum Chordata; class Mammalia; order Artiodactyla; family Bovidae; genus Capra; species Capra hircus. The sequence continues at coordinate 2,991,698 of NC_030835.1, read as the reverse complement.
AGACAAGCAGAAGTTAAGAGAATTTGATACCACCAAACCAGCTTTACAGCAAATGTTAAAGGGACTTACATAGTCAAGAAATAGAAGAAAAAGGATCTACAAAATCAACCCCAAACAATTAAGAAAATGGCAATAGGAACATATATATCAATAATTACTCTAAATGTGAATGGACTAAATCTCCCAACCAAAAGGCACAAACTGGCTGAATGGATACAAAAACAAGAATCATATATATGCTGTCTACAAGAAACCCACTTCAGACCTAAAGACACATACAGACTGAAAGTGAGAGGATGGAAAAATATATTCCATGCAAATGGAAAGCAAAAGAAAGCTGGAGTAGCAATCGTCATATCAGACAAAAAAGACTTTAAATAAAGACGATTACAAGAGATAAGGAAGAACACTACATAATGATCAAGGGATCAATCCAAGAGGAAGACATAACAGTCGTAAATATCTGTGCACCCAACATAGGAGTGAGCACCTCAATACGTAAGACAAACACTAACAGACATAAAAGGAGAAATAGACAGTAACGCAAAAATAGCAGGAGACTTTAACACCCCACTCACGCCAGTGGACAGATCATCAGAGCAGAAGACTAATAAGGAAATGCAAGTCTTAAATGATGCGTTAGACTACATGGATTTCATTGATATCCTCAGGACATTCCATCCAAATGCAGAAGAATATACCTATTCTCAAGTGTGCATGGAACATTCTTCAGGATAGGCCACATCTTGGGTCACAAATCAAACCTCAGTAAATTTAAGAAAATTGAAATCGTTCAAGCATCTTTTCCGACCACAATGCTATGAGACTAAGTATTGATAACAAGAAAAAACTGTAAGAAACACAAACACATGGAGATTAAACAACATGTTCCTAAATAACTAACAGGTGACTGAAGAAATCAGAAGGGAAATTAAAAAAATTTCTAGAAACAAATGGCAATGAAAACACAACTCAAAACCTATGGGATGCAGCAAAAGCAGTTCTAAGAGGGAAGTTAATAGCAGTACAATCCTACCTCAAGAAACAAGGAAAACATCAAACAGACAACTTAACTTTACACCTAAAACAACTGGAAAAAGAAGAATTTAAAAAAAAACAAAATTAATAGAAGGAAAGAAATCATAAAGATCTGAGCAGAAATAAAAAGAAATGAAAGAAATAATAGTAAAGATTAATAAAACTAAGAGCTGGTTCTTTGAGAAGATAAACAAAACTGACAAACCTTTAGCCAGACTCATCAAGGAAAAAAGAGAGAAGAATCAAATCAACAAAATTAGAAGTGAAAAAGGAGAGGTTACAGCAGACAACGCAGAAATGCAAGGACGACGAGACTGTTATGAACAACTATATGGCAATGAAATGGATAACCTGGAAGAAATGGACAAATTCTTAGAAAAGTTCAATCTTCAAGACTGAACCAGGAAGAAACAGAAATTATGAACAACTCAGTTACAAGCACTGAAATTGAAGCTGTGATCAGAAATCTCCCAAAAACAAAAGCCCAAGACCAGATGGCTTCATAGGACAATTCTAGCAAACATTTAGAGAAGGGCTAATGCCTATCCTTCTAAAAGCTTTTCAAAAATTGGAGAGGAAAGAACACTTCCAAACTTATTGTATGAAGCCACCATCACCCTGATGCCAAAGCGAAACAAAGACAACACAGAAAAAGAAAACTACAGGGTAATATCACTGATGAACGTAGATGCAAATATCCTCAACAAAATTTTCGCAGACAGAATTCAGTAACACATCAATAAGCTCATACACCATGATCAAGTTGGGTTTATTCCAGGAATGCAAGGATTCTTCAGTATATGCAAATCAATCAATGTGATACACCATATTAACAGATTGAAAGATAAAAGCCATATGATCATCTCAATGGATGCAGAAAAAGCCTTTGGCAAAATTCAGCACCCATTTATGACTAAAACTCTTCAAAAAGTGGGCATAGAAGGAACCTCCTTCAACATAGTAAAGGCCATATATGATAAGCCTACAGCAAACATTATTCTCAGTGGTGAAAAACTGAAAGCATTCCCCCTAAGATCAGTAACAAGACAAGGACATCCACGCTCACCACTGTTAATTCAACATAGTTCTGGAAGTTCTAATTACAGCAATCAGAGAAGGAAAAGAAATAAAAGGAATCTAGATCAGAAAGAAGTAAAGCTCTCACTGTTTGCACATGACGATACTGTACATAGAAAGCCCTAAGATCGTATTGAGAAAATTACTAGAACTAATCAGTGAATTTAGCAAAGTTGCAGATACAAAATCAATACACAGAAATCACTTGCATTTCTATATACTAACTAAGATGGACTAGAATGGGGGAATTTAACTCAGATGACCCTTATATCTCCTACTATGGGCAGGAATCCCTTAGAAGAAATGGAGTAGCCATCATAGTCAACAAGAGTCCAAAATGAAGTACTTGGATGCACTCTCAAAAACGACAGAATGATCTCTGTTCGTTTCCAAGGCAAACCATTCAATATCACGGTAATCCAAGTCTATGCCCTGACCAGTAACACTGAAGAAGCTGAAGTTGAACAGTTCTATGAAGACCTACAAGACCTTCTAGATCTAACACCCAAAAAAGGTGTCCTTTTCATTATAGGGGACTGGAATGCATAAGTAGGAAGTCAAGAAACACCTGGAGTAACAGGCAAATTTGGCCTTAGAGTACAGAATGAAGCAAGGCAAAGGCTAATAGAGTTCTGCCAAGATAATGCATTGGTCATAGCAAACACCCTCTTTCAACAACACAAGAGAAGACTCTACACATGGACATCACCAGATGGTCGACACCGAAATCAGATTGATTATATTCTTTGCAGCCAAAGATGAAGAAGCTCAATACAGTCAGCAAAAACAAGACCAGGAGCTGACTGTGGCTCGGATCATGATTTTCTTATTGCCAAATTCAGACTGAAATTGAAGAAAGTGGAGAAAACCACAAGACTATTCTGGTGTGACCTAAATCAAATCCCTTATGACTATACAGTGGAAGTGAGAAATAGATTTAAGGGCCTAGATCTGATAGATAGAGTGCCTGATGAACTATGGTTGGAGGTTCGTGACATTGTACAGGAGAGAGGAATCAAGACCACCCCCATGGAAAAGAAATGCAAAAAAGCAAAATGGCTGTCTGAGGAGGCCTTACAAATAGCTGTGAAAAGAAGAGAAGCAAAAAGCAAACATAAAAGCATCTGAATGCAGAGTTCTAAAGAATATCAAAGAGAGATAAGAAAGCCTTCCTCAGCGATCAGTGAAGAGAAATAGAGGAAAACAACAGAATTGGAAAGACTAGAGAGCTTTTCAAGAAAATTAGCAATACCAAGGGAACATTTCATGCAAAGATGGGCGCAATAAAGGACAGAAATGGTATGGACCTAACAGAAGCAGAAGATATTAAGAAGAGGTGGCAAGAATACACAGAAGAACTATACAAAAAAGATCTTCATGACCCAGATAATCATGATGGTGTGATCACTCACACTCACCTAGAGCCCGACATCCTGGAATGTGAAGTCAAGTGGGCCTTAGAAAGCATCACTACGAACAAAGCTAGTGGAGGTGATGGAATTTCAGTTGCACTGTTTCAAATCCTGAAAGATGATGCTGTGAAAGTGCTGCACTCAATATGCCAGCAGATTTGGAAAACTCAGCTGTGGCCACAGGACTGGAAAAGGTCAGTTTTCATTCCAATCCCAAAGAAAGGCAATGCAAAAGAATGCTCAAACTACCGCACAATTGCACTCATCTCACATGCTAGTAAAGTCATGCTCAAAATTCTCCAAGCCAAGCTTCAGCAATACGTGAACCATGAACTTCAGATGTTCAAGCTGGTTTTAGAAAAGGCAGAGGAACCAGAGATGAAATTGCCAACATCTGCTGGATCATCGGATCCAGAGCAAGTTCCAGAAAAACATGTATTTCTGCTTAATTGACTATGCCAAAGCCTTTGACTGTGTGGATCACAGTAAACTGTGGAAAATTCTAAAAGAGATGGGAATACCAGACCACCTGACCTGCCTCTTGAGAAACCTACATGCAGGTCAGGAAGCAACAGTTAGAACTGGACATGGAACAACAGACTGGTTCCAAATAGGAAAAGGAGTAGGTCAAGGCTGTATACTGTCACCCTGCTTACTTAACTTATATGCAGAGTACATCATGAGAAACGCTGGGCTGGAGGAAGCACAAGCTGGAATCAGGACTGCCAGGAGAAATATCAATAACCTCAGATATGCAGATGACACCACCCTTATGGCAGAAAGTGAAGAAGAACTAAAGAGGCTCTTGATGAAAGTGAAAGAGGAGAGTGGAAAAGTTGGCTTAAAGCTCAATGTTCAGAAAACCGAGATCATGGCATCCAGTCCCATCACTTCATGGCAAATAGATGGGGAACAGTGGAAACAGTGTCAGACTTTATTTTTCTGGGCTCCAAAATCACTGCAGATGGTGACTGCAGCCATGAAATTAAAAGATGCTTGCTCCTTGGAAGGAAAGTTATGACCAACCTAGATAGCATATTAAAAAGCAGAGACATTACTTTGTCAACAAAGGTCCATCTAGTCAAGGCTATGGTTTTTCCAGTGTTCATGTATGGATGTGAGAGTTCGACTATAAAGAAGGGTGAACGCCGAAGAATTGATGCTTTTGAACTGTGGTGTTGGAGAAGACTCTTGAAGAGTCCCTTAGACTGCAAGGAGATCCAACCAGTCCATCCTAAAGGAGATCAGTCCTGGGTATTCATTCTAAGGACTGATGTTGAAGCTGAAACTCCAGTACTTTGGCCACCTGATGCAAAGAGCTGACTCATATGAAAAGACCCTGATGCTGGGAGGGATTGGGGGCAGGAGGAGAAGGGGACGACAGAGGATGAGATGGTTGGATGGCATCACCGACTCAATGGACATGGGTTTGGGTGAACTCCGGGAGTTGGTGATGGACAGGGAGGCCTGACATACTGTGGTTCATGGGGTGCAAAGATTCAGACACGACTGAGCGACTGAACTGCACCGAACAATGAAAAATCAGAGAGGGAAATTAAGGAATCAATCCCATTCACCATTGCAACAAAAAGAATTAAATAGCTAGGAATAAGCTTACCTAGGGAGACGAAAGAACTGTACACAGAAAATTATAAGACACTGATGAAAGAAATCAAAGACGACATAAACGGAGAGATATTCTATGTTCTTGGTTAGGAAGAATCAATATTGTTAAAATGACTATACTCCAAACGCAATCTGCAGATTCAGTGCAATCCCTATCAAATTACCAATGGTATTTTTCATAGAACTAAAACAAAAAATTTCACAATTCATATGGAAATACAAAAGACCCCGAATAGCCAAAGCAGTCTTGAAAAAGAATGGAGCTGGAGGAATCCACCTTCCTGACTTCGGATTATATTATAAATTACAGTCATTAAGACAGTATGGTACTAACACAAAGACAGAACTATAGACTGATGGAACCTGATAGAAAGCCCAGAAATAAACCTATGCACCTATGGAAACCTTATTTTTGACAAAGGAGGCAAAAATATACAGTGGGGTACAGACAGCCTCTTCAGTAAATGTTGCTGGGAAAACTGGACAGCTACATGTAAAAGAATGAAATCAGAACACTTCCTAACATCATACACTAAGATAAGCTCAAAATGGATTAAAGACCTAAATGTAAGACCAGAAACTATAAAACTCTTAGAGGAAACCATAGGCAGAACACTCGATGACATAAATCACAGCAAGATCCTCTGTGACCCACATCCTAGAGTCATGGAAATAAAAACAAAAGTAAGCAAGTGGGACCTGATCAAACTTAAAAACTTTTGCACAGCAAAGGAAACTATAAATCTGGCAAAAAGAGAACCCTCAGAATGGGAGAAAATAATAGCAAATGAAACTGACAGAGGATTAATTTCCAAAATATACAAGCAGCTCATACAACTCAATGCTAGAAAAACAAATAGCCCAATCAAAAAGTGGGAAAAAGACCTGAACAGACATTTCTCCAAAGAAGACATACAGATGGCTAACAAACATGAAAAGATGCTGAACATGGCTCATTATTAGAGAAATGCAAATCAAAACTACAATGAGATATCACCTCACACCAGTCAGAATGGCCATCATCAAAAAGTCTACAAACAATAAATGCCAGAGAGGACGTGGAGAAAAGGGAACGCTCTTACACTGTTGGTGGGAATGTAAATTGATACAGCCACTATGGAAGACAGTATGGAGGCTCCTTAAAAAACCAGAAGTAAAACCACCTTACACCCAGCAATCCCACTCCTAGACATATACCCTGAGGAAACCAAAATTGAAAAACACGCATGTATCCCATTGTTCATTGCAGCACCACTTACAATAGCCAGAACATGGAAGCAGCCTAGATGTTCATTGATAGATGAATGGATAAAGAAGCTGTGGTACATATCACAATGGACTATTGCTCAGCCATAAAAGGAAGGCATTTGAGTCAGTTCTGATGAGGTGGGTGAACCTAGAACCTATTCTACAGAGTAAAGTGAGTCAGAAAGAGAAAGACAAATGTTGTATTCTAACACACATATATGGAATTAGAAAAATGGTAGTGAAGAGTTTATTTACAGGGCAGCAATGGAGAAACAGAATAGACTTATGTATATGGGGAGAGGGGAGGAGAGGGTGAGATGTATGGAAACAGTAACATGGAAACTTACATTACCATATGTAAGATAGGTAGCCAACCGGAATTTGCTGTGTGGCTCAGGAAACTCAGATAGTGGCTCTGTATCAACCTAGAGAGGTGGGATGGGGAGGGAGAGGGGAGGAAGCTTCAGAAGGAACCAGACATATGTATACCTATGGCTGATTCATACTGAGGTCTGACAAAACAACAAAATTCTGTAAAGCTATTATCCTTCAATTAAAAAAACATTTTAAAAAGTGATATAAAATGTAAGTTTACTAAATTTAATAGGATTTTTGAAACATTGGCTTCGGTGTCAGGCCAGGAAGTCTCTTATTATACTCTGAAAGTAGTCAGACTTCATTAGTTAGACCTCATATCACAGAGACTAACATGCATAGGGCTGTCATATGAAAGGCTATTACCTACTTGCTGAGAAAGCAGTGCTAAGCAATTCCTTAGCGTAGATGGATTCTGCAGATTGTGGCTCTGCCACCTTGGCCGTAACTGATAGCCCAGGGCAGACCTTTGACCTAAGGCTGGTGGTCTGTGAAATAGCCTGGCATGAAAACTGCACGAAAAGCAGCAGTGGGGATTCAACCTATCAGTCACAGACCTCTTTTTTCCCTGTCAGTTGCTACTGGAGAGGAAGAGAATGATGGACAGTTTGTAATGGGAACTTCCAGTTTGTTCATTCACCGATTTGAATGATCCGTATTTGCCAGTTACTGTTCTAGGCTCTAATGATTTAATCATAAACAGACCAGTGTTTATGCTTTCTTGAAACTCATGTTTGAGGGGACAGATAGTCAGCATCTAATAGATGTCAGTAGTGGTATGTGCTCTGAAGAAAAATGAAGCAGGCTGAGGAAAAGGGTGTGGTTAGAAGGCGCTAGTTTAGATAGGCTAATCACGTAAGACAGAGTTTCCCAGGCGATGCTCGTGGTGAAGGGCCTGCCTGCCAGTGCAGAGGACGTGAGAGATGCGGGCTCAGCCCCTGGCTGGGAAGACCCCCTGGAGCAGGAGTCGGCACCCACTCCAGTGCTCTTGCCTGGAGAATCCCATGGACAGAAGAGCCTTGTGGGCTGCAGTCCATGGGACCGCAGAGAGTCAGACACGACTGAGTGACTCAGCACGCACACACAGCCATGTAGGCATTTCTGAGAAACTGATGTTTGAGCAGAGTCAGATGAAGAGAGAAAAGGCAGCATGCAGCTGCCATGAGAAGCCAAGAGTTACACAGAAGAAACCTTCAGAGTAGAATGAGACGTTATATTAGTCAGGGTTCTCCAGAGAAACAGAACCTGAATGATGGGTGAGTGGCTGGATAGATGGATAGGAAGGGAGGGAGAGAGAGAATGTGAACGGACACTGACAAGTTCCAAGATCCAAGTTGGCGTGCTGGAGACCCAGGAAAGCTGATGTAATACTTGAGGTCTAAAGGCCTAATACCCAGAAGAGCTGATGATGTAACTTCTAGCCTGAAGTTCAGCAGGCCCAAGACTCAGAAAGAATCAGTATTTCAGTTCTGGGCTGAAAGCATGGAAAAAATGATATCCCATCCTGAAGACAGTCAAGCAGGAGGAAGTCCCTTCTACTTGCAGTATGATAAACTTTTTTGTTTTTATTCAGGCCTTCTGCAGACTGGATGTGGCCTGCCAACGTTAAGGAGAGCAGTTTGCTTTACTTAGTCTGTTGACTTAAATGTTAAAGTCATCCAGACGCCCTCACAGAATCACCTAGAGTAATGTTTCACAAGTGTCTGTGTGCCTTGTGGCCTAGTCAGACTTAACACAGCTTTGACATGCAGCGTTGACCATCACTGTTGGCATCTGTTGGTAGCCATAGAAACAAGGTGAGTAAAGATGGACAGGCTCCACTTCAACCCCCGAGGCTTACCATCGAGATTATGTGATGATGGGAGCTGTCTTGAATTCTCAACTTCGTTGCATTGCCTGAATTATTTCCCTTTGTCTGTGAGGCCTGGCTTTATGGCTCTATTGAACTCATTCTTTTTTTCCTTAAGTACTTTTTATAAAACTGCTAACTTTAATTTGTTTGTCTCTACATTCAGGCTCACCAGACCAACCATTTCATGGGTGCACCGGCCTGATAGCAGTTGAGTCCTGTTTGTTGTATAGACGTTACAGAAGTAAACCTTCGGTCATAAAAACCTAATTCAGTCTTTCCCCCCGCGCCCCCCCCCCCAACTTATGAAGGAAAACAGTGATAAACAGAACACTTCAATTTGTTGCTTTAAAAATGTTCATGTTCTTGGTTAACATTTTTAGCAGTTATTAAATTTTACCTCTTTTGAAGAGCTGACATGTTTTGTAAATCTGAAGGTATAGGAGACACAGTCCTTACCCTCAGAAAGACCACACAGTCTGGTAGTAAAATCTGCGTATCCAAGTATACAAGGTGGTTTTGATGAGAAATTAGATTCAAGCTGGAAAAGGCCTCTGAATATTATTTTTAAACTAGTCTTTGGTAGGTAGAAGGCTTCCCTGGGTGGCTCAGATGGTAAAACATCTGCCCGCAATGCGGGAGACCTGGGTTCAGTCCCTGGGTCGGGAAGATCCCCTGGAGAAGGAAATGGCACCCCACTCCAGTACTGTTGCCTGGAAAACCCCATGGACTACTGGTAGGCTACAGTCCATGGGGTCACAAAGAGCTGGACACGACTGAGCGACTTTCTCTCTCTCTCTGTAGATATAATTTACATAGATATAAAAAAAAAGAGGTGAAAAAAATTTCCCCAAAAAAGAAAGGGAAATTAGTAAATCAGAGCATGAGGGTATGGGAGTGATAATTTAGCCACATTGACATGAGTGTAGTGTTCTTGCAGAGGAATATTTTGAAAGCAGAAGCTGAAATTCATTATGTCTACAACATTCTGTTGCATGTGAATCACTTTTAGCCTAAGTTACTCATCTGTTAAATGGCATAATAAATGCCTGTCTTTTCTCTTTTTCCTGAGCCACGTAAGCTGCTGCTGCTGCTGCTCAGTCACCTCAGTCATGTCCGACTCTGCGACCTCGTAGACGGCAGCCCACCAGGCTCTGCCATCCCTGGGATTCTCCAGGCAAGAACACTGGAGTGGGTTGCCATTTCCCTCTCCAACGCATGAAAGTGAAAAGTGAAAGTGAAGTCGCTCAGTCGTGTCTGACTCTTAGCGACCCCATGGACTGTAGCCTACCAGGCTCCTCCGTCCATGAGATTTTCCAGGCAAGAGTACTGGAGTGGGGTGCCATTGCCTTCTCCATGAGCCACGTAAGCAGTCACATCTAAATTCTCTACCTATACTTTTGTGGTTTTTAATCCACAAAGAGGCCTTTTTGAGTAGGGGAGTGAGTTACCAGACTCTGTATCATTGCCTCCTAACACTCTTCCTGTTTCAGCTTCACCATGGAGAGAACAGTATGCCAAACGCGTCCTCTCTAAGTCTCACTGGTATCCTTAACACCCTTACCTTGGAGACTGCTCCTTCTGTCTTGGTCTTCTGAAGGTGTTTTCTGGCGGCAGTGCTACTTTCGTATCTTCATCTGTATGGCCACACACATGCTTTGGATCCCATTTCTCGCTATGTTTTCAGAGAGATTGTTCTAACTGAAACGTTAGTTTTCTTTTTCACTCTCCTCGTCTCACCCTTCCCATCTTTTGCAGTCCTTTCTGTTAACAGATGAATATGTTCAGGTTGTCTTTGTATTATATATGTTATGCATGCTGTGTTGTAGAATGTTATATATTGTATCTAATCGGATCATCCTTTCTTGACCATATATCATTCTCCATCAATTTCCTCTCATCTTCTTTGCTAAAGTTCTCTAAAGAGATAGTCACCCCCACTTACTTGTAAAATGGTGTTCTTTAATCCTCACCTGCGCTCATTCCAGTCTAGCTTCCGCTCCCGTCACTCTGCTTACTGGACGTCTCTGCAGCGTTCGGCACTTTGGGCCACTCTGTTCTCTAACACACTCTTCCTCTGGCTTCTTCAGTGTGTTCTCCTCATTGTCTCTGTCTCTGGCTACACCTTCACTGGCTTCTTTACTGGCCTCTCTCTCTAATTGCTCATTAAACTGTGGGTATCCACAAAGCTGACTCAAGCCTTTCTTGCTACAACATCCTCTTGAGTAATACCATTCTTTCTCATTGCTTTAATAACAATGCCAACTCTTAAATTTGTATCTTCCACCCAGACATCTCCTTGAGGTTTAGTTCTGTATCTAGCTAACAAGTTGATATTTCCGTTTGGATATCTCAGGGATCCATCTCAGTCTCAACATGCTTAAGATTCAGCATGTTTATAACTTCTCCTCTTCCTTTGTATCTTCTTCAGCACCAAGACTTTTTTATCTTGGACTCAGTATATATAGTGTATGGATGAAGGACTCAAATCCTCACTCAAACAACACACAAAAACCCCTCACTTTACTCCTTACTAACTTTGTAACCAATAGGTAACCTTTTTCAGACTCAGCTTCATCATCTGTAAAATTAGAAAAACAATGGGTCCTTTCTTAATGTAGTGCAACATCAGACAGAAGGAGTGTGTGGGACTCCAGGTAAGATGCGGTGACAGGGACTGAGTTTACTCTCTAGCCATAGGCAGTTGTTAATAGAAAACCCTCATAGGACTGTTGTGAGAACAAAAGAGTATTAAACACTTGAAATAGGGCATAGCATAAAGTAAGCTCGCCATACAATTTTGCTTTTTTATAATTAAATATAGATATGGTAAAAAATTGGGGAATGAAGCTATAAAGTGCTGCTTTAAGGGTAAATTAACAGTATTAAGTGTGTATATTATAAAAAGCAGTCCTCAAATCATTACTCTTAAGCGTCTGTTTAAAGAAACTAAAGAATAACAGTAATGCCAAAACAAAAAGAGGAGTAAAGGCAAAAGCAGAAACCAAAGAAATAGAAAAGTACAAAATAGAATCAGAAATTAAAACCTGGCTTTTTAAAAAGGTCGATAATAGTGATAAAATTCTAGCCAGTTCAGTTCAGTCACTCAGTTGGGTCCAGCTCTTTGCGACCCCATGGACTGCAGCACGCCAGGTGTCCCTGTTCATCATCAGCTCCCGGGGTTGACGCAAACTCGTGTCCATTGAGTCGGTTATGCCATCCAACCATCTCATCCTCTGTCATCCCCTTCGCCTCCTGCCTTCAATCTTTCCCAATATTAGTGTCTTTCTTTTCAAATGAGTCAGCTCTTCGCATCAGGTGGCCAGAGTATTGGAGTTTCAGCATCAGTCCTTCTAATGAACACTCAGGACTGTTCTCCTTTAGGAAGGACTGATTGGATCTCCTTGCAGTCCAAGGCACTTTCAGGAGTCTTCTCCAACACAATTCAAAAGCATCAATTCTTCAGCACTCAGCTTTCTTTATAGTCCAACTCTCACATCCATACATGACTACTGGAAAAACCATAGCTTTGACTAGATGGACCTTTGTTGGCAAAGTAATGTCTCCACTTTTTAATATGCTATCTAGGTTGGTCATAACTTTCCTTCCAAGGGGTAAGCCTCTTTTAATTTCATGGCTGCAGTCACCATCTGCAGTGATTTTGGAGCCCCCCAAAATAAAGTCTGACACTGTTTCCACTGTTTCCCCATCTATTTCCCATGAAGTGATGGGATCAGATGCCATGATCTTCGTTTTCTAAACGTTGAGCTTTAAGCCAACTTTTCACTCTCCTCTTTCACTTTCATCAATAGGCTCTTTAGTTCTTCGCTTTCTGCAGAAGGGTGGTGTCATCTGCATATCTGAGGTTATTGATATTTCTCCCGGCAATCTTGATTCCAGCTTGTGCTTCTTCCAGTCCAGCGTTTCTCATGATGTACTCTGCATATAAGTTAAATAAGCAGGGTGAAATATATAGCCTTGACGCACTCCTTTTCCTATTTGGAACCAGTCTGTTGTTCTGTGTCCAGTTCTAACTGTTGCTTCCTGACCTGAATGCAAGTTTCTCAAGAGGCAGGTCAGGTTGTCTGGTATTCCCATCTCTTTCAGAATTTTCCACAGATTATTGTGATCCACACAGTCAAAGGCTTTGACATAGTCACTAAAGCAGAAATAGATGTTTTTCTGGAACTCTCTTGCTTTTTCCATGATCCAGCGGATGCTGGTAATTTGATCTCTGGTTCCTCTGTCTTTTCTAAATCCGCCTTGAACATCTGGAAGTTCACAGTTCACGTATTGTTGAATCCTGGCTTGGAGAAGTTTGAGCATTACTTTGCTAGTGTGTGAGGTGAGAGCAATTGTGCGGTAGTTTGAGTATTCTTTGGCATTGCCTTTCTTTGGGCTTGGAATGAAAACTGACCTTTTCTAGTCCTGTGGCCACTGCTGAGTTTAGCAAGCGTCTGTTAATTTCATGGCTGCAGTCACCATTTGCAGTGATTTTGGAGCCCGAGAAATTAACATCTGTCGGTGTTTCCATTGTTTCTCCATCTGTTTGCCATGATGTGATGGGACTGAATCAGTAGTTATTTAAAAAAAAAAAAATAGGATAACACTTTGACCAAGTAAGATTTGTTACAGGAATATAAGTTTGGTTTAACATTCAAAAATCAGTTAGCATAATTCACTGTATGAACCTACTAAGTAAGAAAGGAAAACTATGATTATTGGAATAGATTCAGGAAAATCATTTGACAAAATTGAATGTTCTATAGTGATAAAAACTCAGTCAACTAGGACTTGGAAGGGAACTTTCTCAGCCTGTTACAGGGCATCTGGTAAAATCCAATAATTTGTATCACACTTTACATCACATTCAGTGGTATAAGACTGAATGCTTTTCCCCTGAGAGGGAGTGGGGGACTGATGTTTGCTCAGACCACTTCTCTTCAGGGTTATAGTCATTGTAGTGAGGAAAGAAAAGGAAGTCAAAGCCATCCCGATTAGAAATGAAGAAACGGAACTGCTTGTGTGTCTAGAACAGAAAGTCTGCTAAGTAAGTAACAAGCGAGCTTAGCATGAAGTTATTATACAAATAAATTCTATTTCTTTGTACTAGCAATGAACAACTGAAATTTAAGAATAAAAACATTCGCAATAGCATCTAAAAGTTGTTGGTACTGTGGAGAAGTTGAACAGAATTTTGTAAGATCTGTATATTGGAAACTATAAAATGTTGCTGAGGGAACTTAAAGAAGAATGAACGGATGAATGAGTATCATCAATATGGATCAGAAAACTGAAATGAATATCAGAGAACGCAAAATTGTTAGAGTATCATTTCTCCCCAAATTGATGTTTGTTACTCAGTGCAGTCCCAATCAGTATATCCACAGGCTTTTTTGCAGAAATTGACAAGTCTAGGGTCTTTCAACTTAGGCAAAGTTACTGAGACTTTTGGTTTCAGACAGTATTCTCTGGAGTATTACATGACTAGTTTAGTTACTGATTTTGGAGATGTTCCTCTGGGCTTTTCTTTAATCTAATTAGTTTCTTTCCTTTCTCAATTGCTTTTAATTATTTTATTTCTTCTTTAAAGCCTATTCTGTTTGTACTTTTTAACTTTTTTTAACCCCACAAACCTAAAACTTGTTAATTTTATTCCTTTCATTTGTATTCAGTAGCTCACTGGTTTTCTTCTTCCAGCTCTTGCTCCCTCGCCTCTAACAGTGTAGCCTCCAAGTAGCAGCTGGTCAAGGCCCTCTCTTACTCTGTACTTTAACTTTGTGCTGGTTTCTATCCTCCTCTTAAGAACTAAGCTATTAGTATCCAGTTCTTGAACCCCTACGTGATCTGGCCCCAGGGTACATCATAGTGCCTGACACATAGTAAGCATTTAATACACTTCAGATTAAATCTTTGCATTGTAAGTCTTATCAGAATTTGGCTGTTTGTTGTTTCTGTTGTTAGCATTGTCTTAAGACCATGCACAGAAAAAGTTCTTTAGATCTCATTGGTTTCTCAGTTTATCCTGGGATACAGAAAGTAGGTTGGAACTGTATGGCATACATTTTAAGGCTCATTTTATTGTGTTTTATCTTTTGGCTACATGGTTCATGCCATGTAGGATCCTAGTTCCCTGGCCAGGGATCAAACCTGCACCCCTGCATTGAAAGCACAGAGTCTCAACCATTGGACCCCCAGGGACATCCCTTGCGTGCATTTTAGAATAGGCTGGTTTTGTCTAGTAAGGATAGATAATAAGGTTTGTCAGTAACCAGTACTCAAATGGGTAGAAAAAGCCTGCTTTGGCTTTAATCAGACAAATGGTTAAAAAGAAAAAAAGACTGTGGTCAGAACTTAGGTTATGCTTTAGGCGACCCAAGCAATTTAAAACAGGACTGTTTTGTTAGCATATCTCAGTATACTAAATGCTTCTCTCACTTATATTTTCTTATTTTTAAAATAATTTTCTTATATCTTTTTTTAATCTTACATTTTCTATCCTAATTCTCAGTTTTCAGCCATTACAACCTCAGCATAGACAGTGCACCCAGATGTCGCTGTTGGGCGTCGGGAGCTGTTACAGTGACAGCCGAGTGCTGCTCCGTGCTTGTTAGTTTGTTTGGTGGGAGTGATACGTGATAACTAGCCTGTCAATTTGTTGTTCCTTCCACATATACTTAGTGAGATGGTGGATTGTTTTCAAATGAAAGTTTATCAGTTACAAAAATTAAGATATAATTTTGTCTATAATCAACACATGAAAAGGACTAGTTTAAATTTTTAAACTGTAAGTGACCTTAAAAGCATGTTTAATTATAATACTTGCTTTTTTTGTTTTTGTCTTTTTTAAACTATCAGTTATTTCTTAAATGTAACAGATGCTAACTAGGCTCTGTGGTATTTTTTCTTTGTAACTGTGATTTGTAATGAAGCAGCTCTTTTAACATGATCTAGCAATCTGTGAACAGAGTAATGACTTGAATTTTAAGATTAAGCAAATTCACTTTGTTAACATTACATTTTGTTCCATTTTGCAGCTTTGTGGTGAATTTTTGGATGAAGCCATTAAATTAATTGCTTGCCACCATGAGCAGAAGCAAGCGTGACAGCAATTTTTATAGTGTAGAGATTGGAGATTCTACATTCACAGTCCTGAAACGGTATCAGAATTTAAAACCTATCGGTTCAGGAGCCCAAGGAATAGTATGGTAAGTTTTTACTTCCAAAAGTTAGGCAAAAAGTCATTAACTGCTTTGTTTTCTCCTCTCATAAATTCCATGGTAAATGTTTAGCTGGCCTCAAAAAATTAAATTAAAACTATAAAATTAAAGCTGTAATAATAAGTTGTTTCCTTCTGACATTAAGGCTTCTTATTATTATTCAGAAAACATAACTTTGTAAATCAGCTCTGTCATCTCTAAGTGTAAATTATGATTAAATACTTGGTCTTAAGCCACATAAAGACAAATATCTATATCAGGAAAGAATAAGTGGCATGCTTATTAATTCTGTGTCTATTCCCATAACTAACTCTTCAGTAAGAAGCTTCATTTAATCATCACTTTTACACTGTAATGAAATTCTGGAATTTCATAAATCTTATTTTACACTGGGGAATAAAGTCAGCTAATGTCTCACTGTATGTGTTTCAAAACTATATGTATCTTTAAAATTGATTTACAGGCTAATTTCTACAGAAGACCTAGGCTTTATAGATCATTATAATTCCTAATAAACTGAAAATCAAAACACTCTTTGGGACATTTCTGTTAATGATTTTAGGTCACTAAATTAGCATAATAAGCTAGTGTTGGGGAGTCTAAGCCTCACTGAAGCATAATTATATCTGTATTACCTCTTCTTGGACCAGATTTGTTTTTGAATCTTTTAAAAATCCTAAGTGTTTATAATCCTGCAGTTCTCCCAAGTTCAAGGAAAAACTCTTGCAAACAGCTCTTGCATATGTTTAGAAAGAGACATATATAGCGCTGTTCTTTGCAATACCATTTACAATAGCAAAAATTGGTAATAGCATCAAATCTATCAGTAGGAGAATAGAAATACAGTGAAATGCTGTATACCATTTAAAATGAACTGGAGCTATATGTATCCACAAGGATAATCAGAAATGTAATGTTGAGTTTAAAAACAAGATGTAGGATATCCATATATATGTAGTTTAGAATATATAAAGCAATATCATGTGTAATTTATGAATGCAAAGATGTAAAAACATTCATAAACACCAAACTCAGAGTAGTACTTACCTCTGAGAATAAGGGAGAAGGAAGGGGCTTTACCTATAATAACATATTTCTTTTAAAAATCTTAAGTGAAATAATGGTGAAATATTAGAATCAATAAATTTGTGTAATGGGAACAGTAACACCACCAACTTTTAACAGGCATGACTTTGAGTAAATTCCGGGAGATAGTGGAGGATAGAGGAGCCTGGTGTACTACAGTCCGTGGGGCCACAAAGAGTCAGACACCATCTAGTGACTGAAGAGCAACAGTAAAAACATCTGTTCTCTCTTTGTATTCTTCACTTATGGGCTGTGATTTCTACTGCCACAAAGTGCATAAGCTGGGTCATTTCATAAAGCACTGTTGGCTGGCTGGTTATCATTTTAACTAATCACATTTAACCAACCACAAGTTAAATTTGAAGAAAATAATGTAATTATCAATATTGTAAAGAATTTTGAAAGCAAACTCTTGATTCAGATTCTAGCTCTTTGATTTATTAACTTTGTGACGCATGGCAAGTTTACTCTCCTATAGCCTGTTTTCCCATCTAATATATGCATGGTTGTTGTGAGGAATATACTATTTATAAAATGGTTAATGGTATTTGAAAAATATAGTTTCTGTACTGTTGAGTCGTGCCCCAAGGCCACAGGTGCAAGCCTTGCAGCAAGGCCACAGAAGCAGGACCCAGGACCAGGGTCATCTCCAAAGATAATCGAGCCCCTTTGTAACTGTTGCCAAAAGCCCCCTGATCATCACTAACAAGCTTCCTGACTCCAAATTAGGCAAAGACGCCCAGTCCAGTAAACACCTATAGCGCCCCAGCCAATCACCTAACGACAGCCTGCCTGCAGGACTTCTCTGTATCTTGAGGCTGTGAAAATGGGCTGTTGGCTCAGGAAAACTGTTGACTCTCCCTAGTATGTTAGGAGATCAGTCCACTGCGCTCACAGTGCCCACATTATCTCTGCTCTTTGTTCTTAATAAACTCACTCCCTTCTGAAATGCTCTGTGTCTGGAAATTCTTTTCCAACCTGCGCTTGGACTGCCTCAACACTACCTTCACTTAATCCTCAGGTAAGTGCTTTTTTGAAATTTGTGTACCAGAATTTTTTAAAAATTGCTTTGGAAAGTAACACCGGTCCTAAGGAATAAATGCCTTCAAATTTTTGATTATTCCTTCCAAAACATTACTGTGAAATAGACAAATAATAACTTTTTAAAGTCACTGTTATATTATTGTCAGAATCAACTGAAGAACTTAATTTTTTTTGAAAGACATTATTTTGGGCCCCAGTTTTAGATAGTAAGATTCATTGGGTCTGGATTGGGGCCTCTGAATACCCAGGTGTTTCTAATTTGTGCACATTTGAGAATCAATAATTAGAAATCTAATTTCCTTGGATACAAAATAGTTCAATGAGATACTTGAAATTTTCAATTTTAGAGTTTGAAATATTACTTTGATATACTAGATAAGAAATTAATAGGAATGCAGTTAATGGTTAAAAATAAAACATGCTTTATCTGAATCAAAACTTCTAAACATTTGGTTGACCTCTGATTTTTTTATTTTGCTTTTTTTTTTAAATTTGGGAAGAACATATCTGTAATAATGGTACTTTCTAATAAAGATAATATGTTTTGGTATGTGTATGTATATACATGTATATAGGCAATAGTTACAGTATATAGAGTGTACAGATGTACCCTTTTATGCAGTGCCAGTTTCTTAACACATAATTTCTTCACTACATTTAATATAGTGAAATAGCCACAAAAAAAGCTCAAGTTTCCAGTTAGTCAGTTCAGTCACTCAGTCATGTCTGACTCTTTCTAAACGCATGAACCACAGCATGCCAGGTCTCCTGGTCCATCACCAACTCCCGGAGTTACACCCAAATTCATGTCCATTGAGTCAGTGATGACGTCCAGCCATCTCATCCTCTGTCGTCCCCTTCTCCTGCCCTCAATCTTTCCCAGCATCAGGGTCTTTTCAAATGAGTCAGCTCTTCGCATGAGGTGGCCAAAGTATTGGAGTTTAAGCTTTAACATCAGTCCTTACAATGAACACCCAGGACTGTTCTCCTTTAGAATGGACTGGTTGGATCTCCTTGCAGTCCAAGCGACTTTCAAGAGTCTTCTCCAACACCATAGTTCAAAAGCATCAATTCTTTGGCGCTCAGCTTTCTTCACAGTCCAACTCTCACATCCGTACATGACCACAGGAAAAACCATAGCCTTGACTAAAAGGACCTTTGTTGGCAAAGTAATGTCTCTGCTTTTTAATATGCTGTCTAGGTTGGTCATAACTTTCCTTCCAAGGAGTAAGTGTCTTTGATTTCACGGCTACAATCACCATCTGCAGTGATTTTGGAGCCCCCAAATATAAAGTCAGCCACTGTTTCCACTGTTTCCCCATCTTTTTGCTATGAAGTGATGGGATCAGATGCCATGATCTTAGTTTTCTCAATGTTGAGCTTTAAGCCAACTTTTTCACTCTCCTCTTTCACTTTCATCAAGAGGCTCTTTAGTTCTTCTTCACTTTCTGCCATAAGGGTGGTGTCATCTGCATATCTAAGGTTATTGATATTTCTCCCGGCAGTCTTAATTCCAGCTTGTGCTTTTTCCAGCCCAGCGTTTCTCGTGATGTACTCTGCATATAAGTTAAATAAGCAGGGTGACAATATACAGCCTTGACGTCCTCCTTTTCCTGTTTGGAACCAGTCTGTTGTTCCATGTCCAGTTCTAACTGTTGCTTCCTGACCTGCGTGCAAGTTTCTCAAGAGGCAGGTCAGGTGGTCTGGTATTCCCATCTCTCTCAGAATTTTCCACAGTTTGTTGTCATCCACACAGTCAAACTGTGAACGCTTCCCTTATAGCTCAGTTGGTAAAGAATCCGCCTGCCGTGCCAGAGACCCCGATTTGATTCCTGAGTCAGGAAGATCCCCTGGAGAGGGAAAGGCTACCCAATCCGGTATTCTTGGGCTTCCCTGGTGGCTCAGCTGGTAAAGAATCTGCCTGCAATACAGGAGACCTGGGTTTGATCCCTGGGTTGGGAAGATCCCCTGGAGAAGGGAAAGGCTACCCACTCCAGTATTCTGGCCTGGAGAATTTTATGGACTGTATGGTGCATGGGGTCGCAAAGAGTTGGGCACGACTGAGTGACTTTCACACAGTCAAAGGCTTTGGCATACTCAATAAAGCAGAAATAGATGTTTTTCTGGAACTCTCTTGCTTTTTCCATGGTCCAGCGGATGTTGGCAATTTGACCTCTGCTTCCTCTGCATTTTCTAAAACCAGCCTGACCATCTGGAAGTTCACGGTTCACCTGTTGTTGAAGCCTGGCTTGGAGAATTTTGAGCGTGACTTTACTAGTGTGTGAGATGAGTGCAGTTGTGTGGTAGTTTGAGCATTCTTTGGCGTTGCCTTTCTTTGGGATTGGAATGAAAACTGACCTTTTCCAGTCCTGTGGCCACTGCTGAGTGTTCCAAATTTGCTGACATATTGAGTGCAGCACTTTCAGAGCATCATCTTTTAGGATTTGAAATAGTTCAGCTGGAATTCCATCACCTCCACTAGCTTTGTTCGTAGTGATGCTTCCTAAGGCCCACTCAACTTCACATTCTAGGATGTCTGGCTCTAGGTGAGTGATCACACCGTCGTGATTATCTGGGTTGTGAAGGTCTTTTTTGTACAGTTCTTCTGTGTATTCTTGCCACCTCTTCTTAATATCTTCTGCTTCTGTTAGGTCCATACCATTTCTGTCCTGTATTGAGCCCATCTTTGCATAAAATGTTCCCTTGGTATTTCTGATTTTCTTGAAGAGATCTCTAGTCTTTCCCATTCTGTTGTTTTCCTCTATTAGGAATAGGTTAGAGAATAATTTAGGTTCCAGTTAGGTTTGAGAATAATTTTAATCAGTATTATGCTGCCTTTGGGCTTCCCTGGTGGCTCAGTGGTAGAGAATCCCCCTGCCGGTATAGGAGATGTGAGTTCTGTCCCTGAATCAGAAAGATCACCTGGAGAAGAAAATGGCAACACACCCCAGTATTCTTGTCTGGGAAATCCCATGGACAGAGGAGCATGGCGGGCTACCGTCCATAGGGTTGCAAAGAGTTGGATACAACTTAGCAACTAAACAACAACAAATGCTGATTTTCCAAATAGAAATCGTCTTTTATAATGCTCCAGGATGAAAAGCCGGAGAAGGCAATGGCACCCCACTCCAGTACTCTTGCCTGAAAAATCCCATGGACAGAGGAGCCTGGTGGGCTGCAGTCCATGGGGTCGTGAAGAGTCGGACATGACGGAGCGACTTCACTTTCACTTTTCACTTTCATGCATTGGAGAAGGAAGTGGCAACCCACTCCAGTGTTCTTGCATGGAGAGTCCCAGGGACGGGGGAGCCTGGTGGGCTGCTGTCTGTGGGGTCGCACAGAGTCAGACATGACTGAGGCAACTTAGCAGCAGCAGCAGATGAAAAGCATGACCTTATCTCTCAGTCTTCTAGACTCAGCTTTGCTTTCAACCTTCTGGCTGACTTTGAACAAGTTAGTTAACCTCTCTGGCCCTATATCAGGCAGTGATTAATCCAAATGATTTTTACTCTTCGATCATACTATTCTATAATTTTTAGGCAGTTTACCTTACTTGTGCTTTACTTTCTTTGACCTGTCATTTGTGAAGTGTACCATTTGGTCAGTGCCGTATGGTCGAGAGATGAAGAGTTGATGAATGTAGTGTTACATTTCCCAGGATTATAGGTGTTTCATTAATAGTTACGAAGTGGCTTCTGGTGTCCTGAAATCTAGCATTGATGAATAACTTGATTTTTAATTTCGCCTCCAAAACAAATTTTGTGTTTACTTTTATAAAACAATCTTTCATATAGATGCCTTTATATGTACTTTGCTCTTTCTGTGTTCATTTTGTTGTGTCTGAAGAGGAGGAGGTGATGTACTTACGTAGAATTCTTCAACAAGTGTTTTGAGTAGACTTTATGACCACATGTATTTTTTATCGTGTCTTTCCTTAATGTCGATTTGGGGTGAGGAATTCATTTAGGGTCTAAGGTATATCTGTTGGACTTGAATACTCATTAAAGAGTTGTGTATTATGTGCCCATTGTATGCTGGATGGATCTTGGTTGACCCCCAGTGAACATGCAGTCCCTTTCTTCACAATTCATTTTTGCTTTTAATCCATTAATATTTTAAGAAACATGTTGAGTACTAAGGGCTGGAAATTGATTCAGTTGCATTTATCTTTGGAGAAAGTAAATCTACATGAATGTTTCATAATTAAGTTTGCAGATTTTTGATTAAATTTTTGTTGTTTTGGAATTTCTTATTACAGCGCAGCTTATGATGCCATTCTTGAAAGAAACGTTGCAATCAAGAAGCTAAGTCGGCCATTTCAGAATCAAACTCATGCTAAGCGTGCTTACAGAGAGCTAGTTCTTATGAAATGTGTCAATCACAAAAATGTAAGTGAACATTCAGAAAATTTCTTAAGTATAAAATCAAGACTTCTAAATGAATACCTGAATATCAAAATCTTTTAAAACACTAGGTGCTTTAAATTGTTCTTTGGGCTGAAACATAGCTTAAAAGTGTATCTGCATTGTGAAATTTTTCTCAACTTCATTAAACATTAGATGAAACATACTTTCTGAAATGAAGATTGTGTAATTTTCTGACATCTACTTTTCAAGAGGAATTTTAAACAGGTACATGTTTTAGAACTTAATGTAGGGTTTATCTCATCTGCTTTCTGTTTTCTGTTAAGCTGACATTTCAGAAAACTGGAACCTTAGCACATAAATGAATTTGTTCCCATTATTCTTTGACATTGGAACTTTATTTGATAATACTGGATAAAGCAGTTTAGCAGAAACTTTAAAAAATATTTAAATGAAATTAGTAAAACATTCCTAATTCTGTTTTCTAGTGGTTGTAAAAACTTTGACATATGACTTTCACCCTGTTATATTTTTTCATTCAAAAATGCCTTTCTGAAATTCTCATGTTATGTCTGGTTGCATTTCTCTCGTCTGTTGCTGTTCTTTGTTATTATTGGTATTGTTGTTTCTGTCGACAGAAGGAAAGTTTCTCAGTGGATTTGTACGTGTCTCTAGTAATTTATGCTTCTTTCAAAGCGGTCGTATACCACCCAGTTAATCGGTCCTTGAATGCTGTCCAGTGGACAATTGATGTAATTTTCTTCATTTCTCTTTTGGAAAAGAAGACAGCTATCCATTTTAATCTTTTTTATATAACAGCCTTATTATGATAGGATTCACATACCATACCACTAGTCCATTTAATTCATTGGTTTCCAGTATATTCACTGATACATATGACTGTCGCCACAGTAGGTTCTATGACATCTTCACCACCTCCCAAAGAAACCCCACTCCTTTGGCTCTCGTTCCCCCATCTCCCATCCTCCTCCGTTTCTCAGTTCTGAGAAACCACTGATACCCTTTCTGCCCTTGTGTGCTTTTCATCTCTGATACCACACTTCTACTCTGGGATTGCCTAGCTATGAATGCGAATGGTTTCACTATTTCTCCAAGTGTGTAGTTCATCTGGTTAGGCATGTTAGGAGGCATTTAGAACAGTTTGATACTTATTCCTCTGTCTTAAACAAATTTGTTTTATCCTCTCTGATCTGAGAATTATTTTTCGGAATTTTAACACTGAACATGTACTGAACATGTATTTGGAAGTCTGTAATCAAAGCTTTATGCTTAAATGACTAACGTGGGTTCTTCCCTCATGAAGTTTATGTCTAGAAAAACATTCTAAGTATAATTGTCAACACATTTCAAAAATATGTGTCAGGTATTTTCCTATATGTCAAAATGTAAAAAGGAGTAAGAGGCTGTTGTGAAAGCAAGACTATGCTACAGTGTATTAAATGCCATAATAACATAGATGTTGTGGGGCCAGAGTAGAATACTGTGCTCTGTCAAGAACTGGGCACCATCAGACCCTACAGAAGAGGCCTACCTTGAAGACGTAGTAGCATTTAGTAGGAAAG
Source organism: Capra hircus (assembly GCF_001704415.2). NCBI lineage: Eukaryota > Metazoa > Chordata > Mammalia > Artiodactyla > Bovidae > Capra > Capra hircus. The sequence continues at coordinate 2,967,776 of NC_030835.1, read as the reverse complement.
TGACAAACATAGGGGATAGTATGTTTAAAGGCCTTGACAGTTTTTTAGAAACAGCCTTCTTGCTCAAGTATCAAGTTTAATAGAGGGCTTAGCAAGAGATGAAGTGGATTGCTGTCCTGTCATGGAGGGCTTTGAATGTACTGCAAGGGAGTTTTAGAATTTTTTTTGGTGGCTTTAGATTTTTGAAAAGGTGAGTGATATTATCTTTTTACTACCAATGGACAGTAAAATGGTAGCTGGATGTGCAGAAAACCATTGTTAGGGAACTAAGTGTTAGAAGTGTTTACAGCATGAACAGTCTAGATGAGATGTTAGAATCCTCAACATATGTAATAGCACAGGAAGTGAAAAGAGATTGAAACTCACCCTGACAATAGTGACTGGAACTAGCATTCTTTTATTTATTATGATGCAAATGGCTACGGTCCATGGGGTCACAAAGAGCTGGACACAACTGAGCGACTGACACTCACTTTTCAGATATTGAGAAAAAGAGTAAAAAAATCACTGTGCTTTCTGTTGTAAAAAAGAAAATACTATGGAAAAGTAAGAGGTTTGCGTTGGAAAGATAATAAATTCAATTTTATATTATTTTGAGAGACCTCATGTGAAGTAGCAATGAAAATCTGAGACTAATAAAATAAAGAACCTTTAATGAATATTTGGAATTATCTGCATAGATTTGGAGGGAAAAAACATACATAGTATCACCCAGGAAAAGGGTACAGATAGAGAAGGGAGGACTGGAAAACAATAGTGGGAAAGATTGCATGCCCATGGATACACTGGTGAACTAGATGGGGAATGAGGAAATCTGGGGAAGTGCAGTTTTATGAAAAACCAGGGGTCAGAAGGGCTGAGGCTATATAAAGGCACTGAGTTGGATAGAAGCTGGCAGAAGGTGCTTAAGACTTGCTTAAAGGCTATGTAGAGAATTGTATAATACAAGTCCATAATAATTGAATGTTTATAAATGGAATGGATTTTCTGGAGCTCTTCTGTTGGTGTAGTTTGTGTGTGTGTGTATAAAATTGTGTTTTTAGAGCAGTTTTAGGTTCACAGCAAAATGTAAAGAAAAGTACAGAGATGTCCCATATATCCCCTGCCTGCATACATGCATAGCTTCCTGCATTGTTAACACCCCCCGCCAGAGGGGTACATTTTTTTATGATCAGTGGACCTCCATTGACATGTACTTATCACCCAGAGCCCAGAGTTTGCATTAGGGTTCACTCTTGGTGGTGTGCATTCTGTGGGTTTGGACAAATGTGTAATGATGCATATATCTGCCATTATAGTATCATTCAGAGTCTTGTCTGTGCCCTTAGTATCCTCTGTGCTCTGCTTCTCTCCCTGCCCCCAACCCTGGCCATGATCGTTTAATATATAAAATAAGGCGATTACTTAAGCTTAGGACATAAGACTTGAAAAACTTCATAGAGAGGGTGTCTTTTTTTTAATCCATGTATTTGCAGTTTCCAAATGAAAATCTTTCTATTTCTCTGCTTTTGCCACAGATAATTGGCCTTTTGAATGTTTTTACACCACAGAAATCCCTAGAAGAATTTCAGGATGTGTAAGTGTAATAATTAAAATTTTGTTAATACATATCATTCTTGGATTGTTACTGCATACTTAAGCTGTTGCCTTTTTTCACCCATAAAGTTACATAGTCATGGAGCTCATGGATGCAAATCTTTGTCAAGTGATTCAGATGGAACTAGATCATGAAAGAATGTCCTACCTTCTCTACCAGATGCTGTGTGGAATCAAGCACCTTCACTCTGCTGGAATTATTCATCGGGTTAGTAGAAAAAACCGTCTTATCTTTTTTTAATTGTTGGGGTTAAATTGATGTAACATAAAATCCACAGTGTTTCAAAGCGTGCAGGTCAGTGATACTTAGTGCCTTCACACTGTGCAACCACTACTGATACCAAATTTCAAAATATTGTCATTGCTCCGGAAGGAAACTCCCTACCCCTGGTAGTCACCCCGTCCCTTCTCTCCCCAACCCCTGACATACACCAGTCTGCTCTCAGTGTCCATGGATTAACCTCTTCTGGATATTTCATACAAGTAGAGTCATATGATATACGAGCTTTCTGTCTGGTTTCTTTACCTTAGCATGATGTTTTCCGTTTCACCCATGTTAGAGTGTATATCAGCAGGTCATTCCTTCTTACGACTGATGAATATTCTGTTGTATATATTTCCCACATTCTGTCTATCTGTTCATCCATGAATAGACACCTGGGTTATTTCACCTGTTAGCTTTTAGTTTTTAGCTGTTAAAAACACTAAGGTAGAAGTATTTGAGTTCCTGTTTCTAGTTCTTTTGGGTATCTACCTAGGAGTTTTATTGCTGGGTCTTATTTAACTTTCTGAAGAACCAGCAAATTGTTTGCCACAGTGAGTACACCATTTTACATTTCCAGCAATGGTACACAAAAATTCCAGTTTCCCCACATCTTTGCTGATTCCTAATGACTTTTTCATTCTAGCCATCCTAGTGAGGATGAAGTGGTATCTCATTGTGGTTTTAACTTGCATTTCTCTAATGACATTAAGCATCTTTTCATGATTGTTTTGTATTTGTATATCTTCTTGGAAGAAATATCTGTTTAAGCACTTTGCCCATTTTTTAATTGAGTTGTTTGTCTTTTTGTTGTTGAGCTATCAGGGTTCTTTATATATTCTGAATACTAGATCCTTATCAGATGAGTAATTTGTAAGTATTTTCTCCTATTTTGTATGTTGTCTTTTCACTTTCTGGATCTCTCTCGATTTTCACTAAAATCAGTTGATGTTTTCTTTAGTGGTTTATACTTTCAGGGTCGTGTGTAAGAATCCATCGTCGAATTCGAGGTCATAAAGATCTACTCTTAGTCTTTCATCAATACTTTTAGCTCTTATGTTTAGGTTGTTGACCCACTTTGAGTTAAGTTTTGTATATGGTATGAGATAAGGTGCTAATAACTTCATTCTTTTGCTTGTGAAAATCCAGTTATCCATTTGATCCAGCTAGCACCATTTATTAAGAGAGACTGTTGGTTTCTCCTTGAATGATTTTGCATCCCAATTGAAATTCAGTTGGCTGTAGACAGGGTCTTATTTCTGGCCTCTCAGTTCTCAATTCCGTTGGTCTTTGTATCTGTACCGTTGGTCTTTTATCAGTACCGCTTTATTTTGAGCATGCAGCTTTGTAGTAAATTCTGAAATGGGGTAGTATGAGTCCATCAGCTTTATTCTTTCTCAGTATCATTTTGACTGTTCAGGGCTCCTTGTGATTCCATATGAATTTTGAGTATCAGCTTTTCCATTTCCGCTGAGAAGGCCATTGGAAGTGTAATAACAACAAGGATTTCATTGACTCTGTAGACTGCTTGGGTAGTTTCTCTGTCTTAACTGTATTTAGTATTCCAATTCACAAATGTAGGATGTCTCTCCATTTACTTAGGTTGTATTAGTCTATTTTGCGTACCATAACAAAACAGCACAGACTAGGTGGCCTAAACAAGAGAAAGTTATTTTCTCACAGTTTTTGGAGGTTAGAAGTCCAGGACCAACATGCAAGTAAATTCCGTTTCTAGTGAGAGCTCTCTTCCTGCTGTGGAGGTAGCCCCCTTCTTGCCATGTCCTCACGTGCCCTTTCTTCCCTGCTTGTAAAAAGAGAGCGCAGACTCTGGCATCTCTTTCTCTTATAAGGACACCAGTTCTCTTACCTTGAGCCCAACCCTTATGACCTCATTTAACCTTAATTACCTCTACAAGGGTCCTGTCTCCAGATACAGTCACATTAAGGGTTAGGCTTCAATGTTTGCACTTGATTGGAGGTGGGGGGGCCGACGGGGAATGCAGTGTAGTCTGTGACAGATCTTCTGTGTTTTACAGTTTTCAGTGTGCAAGTCTTTTCATGACCTTGGTTAAAATTTTTTCCTGGGTATCTTATTCTTTTGGAAACTATTATAAATGGGTCCACTGCTAGTGTATAAGAAACGGACCCTTCTATTCTTAGTTCCCACTCACATCCCATTGACTAGAGTTAATCTCAGGCTGGAAAAATGTGGTAGAGAAGATGGAACAGTAAGTCAGCCCACTGCTGCTGCCACACCTTCATACAAGTTCGGTAATTCTCCAGAGAGAGAGAGAGCGGTGCTGCTCAACGCCTGTGGAAGGGTGCACACTGACACGTGTGTGTGTCCTCGGGCACTTAGTCGTGTCCAGCTCTTTGCCACCCGTGGACTGGAGCCCGCCAGGCTCCTCTCTCCATGGACTTTTGCAGCCAAGAATACTGAAGTAGATTGCCATTTCCTACTCCGGGGGATCTTCCTGACCCAGGGATTGAACCTGCATCTCCTGCATTGGCAGGCGTATTCTTTACTATTCTGCCACCAGGAAGCCCATACATATTGAAATACAAGGATGAATTTCAGATGACATTCTTTTTCGAAAGTATCTTTCCCTTAACAAAAAATGTCTATTTAAAATTTTTTTTATTTTGTTCTTAATTCTTCCAAAGTGTTTAAGGTTGAAATCATATTCCTAGACTAGAATGCAGTACTACAATGAGCCATTAAATCATTAACCAACATGATAGACATTGAAATAGCATCAAAGCTCATAATATTTATTTTTGAACATGCAGTGTTTCTTTGCTGAGGTATTGCATTTTGGAAATCAGGACCACATATTTATAGGATAGCAATGATAAAAATGTTCATCCTCTGTTCCAGTAAGCCTGCTGATATTTATTTTTAATTTGATAAAACCAGTCGATGACATGACAAACCTAGACAGCATATTAAAAAAGCAGAGACACTGCTTTCGTGACAAAGGTCCATCTAGTCAAAGCTGTGGTTTTTCCTGTAGTCATGTACAGATGGGACAGTTGGTCCATAAAGAAGGCTGAGCCTTGGACTGCAGGGAGATCAGACCAGTCAGTCATAAAGGAGATCAGCCCTGAATATTTATTGAAAGGACTGTTGCTGAAGCTGTAACTCCAATACTTTGGCCACCTGATGCGAAGAGCCAGCTCATTGGAAAAGACCCTGGTGCTGGGAAAGATTGAAGGCAAAGGAGATGGGAGCGGCAGAGGATGAGATAGATAGCATCACCAACTCAATGGACATCAGTTTGAGCCAACTCTGGGAGATAGTGGAGGACAGAGGAGCCTGGCATGCCGTAGTCCATGGGGTTGCCAAGAGTCGGACGCAACTTAGCAGCTGACCAGCAGCAACAAACAGGTGGCACCTCTTCTGACTCCATCTGTGACTGCCTGTCAGCACAGGCTAAAGACAGTTACATGCTGCGCTGGATGTAGGCATGCAGGAGTGGTTAACCATCGTTTTTCAGGCCAGTGTTGCGTATTGTTGATCACTGATACTCAATATGTGTGAATTACAGGCCTGCTCTTTTCGGTCTCTCCTTTCATGATAGGATTCGTGGTAGCTAAAAGGCCAGATGGGTTGAACGGGAAGCCTTGAGTATTTATGCTGCTGCCTTTTTATGATTGTAACATAGAATTCCTTGAGGTTGGGTTCGCATGGGTAGCTCTTCACAGACCTTACTTAGTAGCATCAGCAGCAGGTGATTTTATGGATTAGTGGCACCAGGACAGTGCTGTCCTACCTCTGTGGGCAGTCAAAAATTGTATGAACAAATCTGTATGATTTTGGGTGAGAAATCAGTGATGGGAAAACTGGTAATGATTACTTTGGTCCTTCAGAGTTGAACATCTGCCTATTTGAAAAGTCAAATGACATGTGATTGGGTTGACATAGAATGGCCTATTGCTGATATATAATATCTATATAAAGCTTACTGTGATTTTAAAATGAGAATTTTAAAAGCTAGTAATTTAGTGTACAAGTGAATATAAATGCTAACTTACGATTCTCTCTTTATTTAACCATAAAAGTTCTTACATGAGCTTTGAGATGCCATTCCAAATCGCTTTTACACCCCTTGATTGAAAGTATCTAGCTAATCATATTTTCTAGCAAATAAAACATTACTAACTTCTAATAACTACTGTATGTATTTGTAAATTAAAAATGCCCTCAAGCTAGTTTCTCAGTTTGTCTGTTTATGATGAATCTGTGCAGTGGTAACAGTTACAGTTTGAGGAAAATGAACAGTTAGCATGAACTGTTTTATAAGAGATCTCATTCATAACGTGTGGACTGCAAAGTATTTGTTTATATCATAGCAGTCATTTTTTGTATTTTTATTTTTGAAGGACTTAAAGCCCAGTAATATAGTAGTAAAATCAGACTGCACTTTGAAGATTCTTGACTTTGGACTGGCCAGGACTGCAGGAACTAGTTTTATGATGACACCTTACGTAGTGACTCGCTACTACAGAGCACCTGAGGTCATCCTAGGCATGGGCTACAAAGAAAACGGTCAGCAAACACTATTTACTTGAAATTCTGTTCAGATTTATTTGCTTTTGTTTATCAGATTTCTTATGTAAATACTTAAATGGAAATGCGTAAAGAAAATTATCGCTGTTTGAAGTGTTTATCAAGAGTTTGGAAGTAACTACAAATTTTGTCATAAATGTTTAGAAAAATGTGGGGCCCCTGTTTATTTAAATACAAATACATAACCATCAGTACAACCATCGGATAAAGAATTTGTTACCATGGCCCCTGTAAGAATACATGTCTAGAATACATACCATTTTCTTGCCTGTAACGTGAAAATGAGCACTCTAACATGGGCACAGGGAGTATACAGTGGACCCATCTCAGCACCCGCCATATCTCTAGTGGTGATCTTGGTTTACATCAGTGGTATTTGCACACATTTCCTGTCCTATGACATTAAAGTTAGTAGCAGTAGCACTTAGTGCAGACTTTAAGAGCTACAATAAGGCTGTTCTGCAGAGCTGATGGATAATTAATTTAAGGTGACCTTTCAGAGGAAATGGTGTTTCATCAAAGCCCTTGTGTCCAGCCTTAAAGAAATGGCGTTATTATGTGCGAATATAGCCAGTTACATAAATTATCACTAGAATTAGGTTGAAGAAAATGCTCAGGCATGTAGTTCATGAATTTTTAAAAAAATGTTATACATACACATATTTATACCTAAGAAAGGTATAAATTTGCTGAATCTCAGTCATTTGGAAGATGGATAATGATTTTATTGACTTTAACTTTTAAAATGTGATAATTCAAAATACTTCATAAAGTAGGACCTAGACATTTTTCCTAGCAAAAGACTCTGAAACAGCAGTTCACTCTGAATCAGGAAACTGTATCAAATCAGTTTTGAGGATTCTTTTTTTCTAAAAAAGATAACTTTGAAGTAAGGATTTTAGCTTAATATTCTTATCTGAGCCAGTTAAAAACACTTTAAACATTTATTATCAGTATTATTCTTTTGTTCTTAAATAAACACGCTGTTCTGTTGTCTTACTCTTGACCTAAAATTGTCTTATACCCTGTAAAATCCAGTGAGTTAGATTTAGTATTATACTTTTTTTTTTGGAGAATTGCTATTTCAAGTGACAGCATGATCATTGTTTTTTAAGTATTTGCTGTAAAACCACTGATTGTCATAAATAATGTGCAGTGTGTCACTTTGTCTTGGAATTGTGATCTTAGGCGCTCCCTAGTAGAAATTAGCACCAAGAAAAACTATCATGTAAAGAGTTGAATACTTTCCTTTCTTAGATAAGAATTCTAGAGACTCACTTTATTGTGTTCTTTCAGTCTCCAGGAAACTGAGTCAAATATAGTGCTTAATGTTGATAACTACATAGGACAGCAAGGTTAAGCATAAGAATTTCCACCTTTTAGTGACACCTCTCACCCATCCTATACCTGTTTTAATGACTTTGTTTTATATATATGTCTTTTATTGCAAGCTACCCTCAAAGCTTTTTGGAAAGTGAGATAATGTGATATATTTAAACTGCCAAATAGCCTGAGCAGTTAGACCTGTAAAGCTCTTTTTATGTTTGAATCAGGCTTTTCATATTCTGAGGACAGTCTTCATTTGCCCAGACAGTGCTTGCAATAGCCTCTCATGCTTGTAGCTTTAGAAATGTTTTAAAATATGTTTTTCTCAAGATTATATACATAAATTGTGTCCTAGATATCTAACTAAAGCTTGCAATTCTCTATAAAATCCACAAGGAAAAAATTGTTGTAATAGATTTTTGCCAGAAATGAAAACCCTGGAAAAAAATTTTATCTGAACTGATAGGTAAACATTAACTTTCCCTCTAAAATTTTATTCTTGGAAGTTGAATTATGCCATAGATAGAAAAAGATTTGTATGTATTCTAATGTGAAATTTTAGAGAAACTTTAGTTCCACAGGATTTCCAAAATTTACTCCTAAATATAGCTCCTAAAATTCTGTAATGAGCTAATAGTCTCCTTATGAGTGTACTAGAAAGTACGGATTTTAAGTTCCCAAGTTGTCCTGCATGGTTAAAGGTGCATCTCTAACATCTATTCTTGCCCTTTTATTCTTTTGCTATTAAAAGAGTTGAAGTCTTCAGACTGCAAAAACAAATGCAAGTTTCTAAAACTTCCCTTCAAATTGCTGTTTCTTCCCCTTCTTGTATTAAACTGTAAGCACCTTCTCTTTTTATCTGTTTTCAAACCCAAAGATATAAAGTGTCAGGGTATGTGGTTAGTTTTAATGAAATGGGTGGAGATCCTCAAATTGCTCATTTCTGCATCTGGCGCATTCTTTTCAACATTGGTTGGAACTCTCATTTAAAATTAACAAGCGTCACAGGATTTCCCTGGTGGTCCAGTGGTTAAGACTCGTACTTCTACCACAGGGGACGCGGGTCAACCCTTGCTCATCCCGTGTAGCCAAAATAAATAAAGTCGGCAAGGGTCAGTAAGTCTAGTAGGAGACTCTGTAGATGATAAATTTGCGGGAGCTTTCATACTATGTTCAGCCGAAACCAACTTCTTAAACCAAAAGTGGTTTAGTTCTACAAGTTTAAAACACTTTAGGTGGAAAACATGAAATGTACTTTTTTTGCTGTGTTTTCTTGATTATTTGTTCATTCTCTATGAACTTGGGATAGTAGAGTAAATGGAACATGGTGTTGCCAAGAAAACAAATGATTTTCTATTCAGAGTAAACGTAGCACTTCTCAAAACAGATTGATGAACTCCAACTTGAAAATTTCTGAAGACCGTTAGGTTAACTTTTTAACTGTAATTATTCATAGAAGCATTATTTCTGTTAAATATTTTAATATGCTGGACTGTTTCTGCTCATGCTTTTTTCTTTTATTTTACTTAAAGAGAGAGGATAATGCACAGTTGAACCTCCAAATAGTATCAAGGTTTTATTTTTTAAATTTTGGTACCTCATGTACATTTTCAGCCTTATTTGTAAATTTGTGTTGGTTCATTCTCATATTTTGTAAGTAAATTTTCAGGGGCAAACTACAGGTTTTAAAATCATCTGATTTCTGTGCATAGCTCTCCCTTTAAATTAGATATGTAGCTAAAAGGCTACACTTCACATTTGCTTTTGTGAATCAAAGCCTTTTGAAAAATATTTTATGTTTTAAATTATTCCATTAGCTAAAATTAAAGTCACTTTTTTCTTTCTGTGATGTTTTGCAGTTTTTATATAAAGCAGTCATGTTATGCTTCTTTGATTTTAACGACCTTTTGCTTTGCTTTTCCTTCTTTTGTGCTGCAAACATATAGTGGATTTATGGTCTGTGGGGTGCATTATGGGAGAAATGGTTTGCCACAAAATCCTCTTTCCAGGAAGGGACTGTATCCTTGCGCTGCTGCAGCAGTTTGATCAGTTAGGTGACGGGCTTCCTTATGTTCCCTAATGAAAATGAGTATATACATCCACACCTGTGGGTTCCTTTTAAACAGACGTGAAGTTTGTGGCTGTTATAGTTCAGGAATTGCTGTGATGTTTGTAGGCTGCATTCGGCAGTAGGACATACAGTCTCTGCTGGTAGGTAGAGCACACTCACTGTCACTCATTTTTACTTTATACTGCTTTCTTTAATTTTGAAGTATACATGGTGTGTGTGATTTTTTTTAATGTTTATATATTTTTTTATTTTAACCAAAATCTTTATGTTAATGTCATTGCATTTTGTTTTCAGTTGACATTTGGTCAGTTGGGTGCATCATGGGAGAAATGATCAAAGGTGGTGTTTTGTTCCCAGGTACAGATCGTATCCTTATCTTTGGCCTAAAATGTAGTTTCTAAAGGTCAAAATGTAAGACAACACTTCAGCTTGATCAGGTATAATGTATTTTGTCTCTCCCTAGTAAAGTATTGTTAAATTACTCTTTAAAAATACCACCTGCTATTTGACATAGACTTTCCTTTCCCTCATTGATTGTCTCATTTGTTAATTCTGAAAACTACTCAAGTTAATTATCCACAGTTACTTGTTGGCTTTGAGTTAATTTATTTAACCTGAATCAAAAATCATGGCTTGCATTAAATTTTTCTAATAATTATACACTTGAGTAAGTCTAGAAGTACTTAGGACATGATATGAATTTTGAATTGTTGTTCCTGGTCACCCTTTTGTTTTGTCCTCCCCACCTTCTGTTTTGTTAATGTTCTGTGTGTTCTGTGTCTTTTGGTTGTTGTCTCATTTCTCAACATAACATACTGATCTTTTCATCTGAGAGTTTCAGCAGTAACAGTTGTATATGGTGATGAGTAGATTTGGGTTCATGATTTTTGTTCATCTGACTACTTCTGATATTTGTAGTAACAGTGATCTGTTATTGTGTTTATCACTAGTGACACTTAGAATTGTTTTAAGAAGACGAATGGGAGAAACCGTATTCCAGTAAGAAAGTTTTAGGTCTTAATCCATGGGGAGCACTTGAAGTATAAAGACTAAAGACTGGGAGGAAAGAAACCAGGGAATTCTAGCCTTATACCTTAACCAAAATAGTGAGTCATTTTCTCAGACTTCAGAGCTTTAAAATATTTTAGTTAACATAAGCTAAACAAAGAATTGCAAAAAGGAATGCCATCATTTTTATTGCTGCTGCTTATTTTCTGTTAGTTTAGAAAACTCAGAAAAGAAGGACAGATGATAAATATTTCTTATCTTCTCAGAAATGCAGTCACATTTTTTGATAAGCTAGAAGAAAAGGCAAATTCTGTGTTCAGAATTGTGTCCAGTTTATATGTAGAATCTATATGGGCAGGAATTACCATTTTCCTTTGAGCCACTCATCATTTGTATTTGGAATTTGTGAGTTTAAGCTTCCATTTTTATGAGAAAATCAGTATTAGTAGACACACACATACACCTAGTAAATAAGGGTAACAAAGCTTGTCATTGATTCTTTCTGTCCACCTGCAGTCATTGCCTTTTGCAAGGTGGCTGTAAGATTTATAACTGCCACATTCTTTCTCAGAATTTTAAATTGCCATTTTCTTGTTATTTTAATGTGGATATGACTAATATGTTGAACATTAGATGCACAGTATTTTTCTTAGCTACTTGATACTAGATATTGATCAGTGGAATAAAGTTATTGAACAGCTTGGAACACCATGTCCTGAATTCATGAAGAAACTACAACCAACAGTAAGGACTTATGTTGAAAACAGACCTAAGTATGCTGGATATAGCTTTGAGAAGCTCTTCCCTGATGTACTTTTCCCAGCTGACTCGGAACACAATAAACTTAAAGGTACTTTTAAAAATATTATCTTTAATTCCATTGTGGGTAGGTGGCTGTTTGAAGAGGAGGTTTATGGGGGTGTATTTATATTGTTACGGGATGTAACTCAACAGTATTTCTGAGTAATGGAACAATGTGAGGTTTTAGTTATTTTTAGGTATATTTTTAATCATATGCATGACCTAATTTTATAGTAAATCTATTCTTTTTAAAGCATTTTTTAGTACATGTTAATTTCAGATTTCTGAAATTTATTGATAATTTAAAAACCTTATAAGATACATTACATAAACATCTTATTATTTTTGCAGCCAGTCAGGCAAGGGATCTGTTATCCAAAATGCTGGTAATTGACGCGTCTAAACGGATCTCTGTAGATGAAGCTCTCCAGCACCCGTACATCAATGTCTGGTATGATCCTTCTGAAGCAGAAGCTGTAAGTTCTTTTCTGAATGTTTGAAGAATATATTGTACTCTTAGAGTTGAAGTTAGGTTTAGAGTATATATTTTTTAAATTTTAAATAAAAATATTAAAAAAATAAATAAATAAAAAAAATATAAATAAATGATGGTGGTGCTTTCTGTTTTTGCATGAAAAATTCCTTTAGAGAATGAACATATCCAAGTCCCTCCTACACAAAATAAACTTCCCTCCCATTGTTTCTTGCCTTTTTGCCATATTACCATGTAAGTTGAGCTATGATGTTGAGCGCTTTGAGAAAACATCTTACCTTTGTTGTAAAGAAATTATTGTGTCCAAAGCATAGCACAATTCTATGATGTAAATAAAATACAATAGCTGCAAAAACAAGAAAAAAAAAGACTATTAAGCATCTTTTTTCCCGTCATGGAGTCTTCCCAAATTAGTCTGTCTACACAGAATCAGCACTGATCGTTGGATCAGTTTTGGTATAATGGTGTGTGTTTCCAAGGCTTCTGCATGGTCAATATTTCAAGTAATTGTAAGGAATTTATAGACTTTGAAGAAACTGACTCAGTTTTTGTTGCCTTGTTTTTCAGCCACCACCAAAGATCCCTGACAAGCAGCTAGATGAAAGGGAGCACACAGTGGAGGAGTGGAAAGGTAACGTCCCCCAGACTGTCGGAGGGAGCCGGGAGAGCGCTGGCTTCCTGTCCTGCTCAGTCAGCATTTTAGGGGGATGAAAGACATTTTCTGTTATTCATAACTGACATTTGATAATATGATTTAAACTATTTTGCAGAAGTAGAAACTAAACCTCCTTCCTTCACTAACTTAATGCCTTATATTCCCCACCCCAGACAAAGGCACATTTGTATATTCAGGAACTTTAATATTCTTTCAGAGTCTGCAAGTATACAAACCTGTGTGTTTGATGTCTCCCCCTTCTCCTCTCCCACCCTGTTTTAATCACAGACAGTTGTATACAACTCGCAATTGCTTTGTTGATATTGTCGTATATTTTAGAGACCATTCCCTCTTGCTCCATATACCTGGCTCATCTGCTTTAAGAGCTGGTTAGTGACCTGCTGTGCGGCTGTGTCACAGGGCGGTTCTGACAACCATGTGAAGAGCATTTAAACTGGGCCTAGCCGGTGGTTGTTACAGTCTACTCTGTAGTATTCTTGTGCACATCTGAGAATATGCCTGTGAGAAGAACCTTGCAAGGAGATTTGGTGGGCCAGAGGATGTTTTCAGCTGTTCCTAATTACTCTCTGAAGAAACTGTAGCAGTTTACACTCACATCAGCATTGTATAGGAATGTCTTTTACCCCCACCCTCATCAACAGAGTGAGTTAATTTTTAATCTTTGCATATCTAATAGAGTAGTGTGTGTGTGTGTTTTTTTACTTTGGTTGAATATTAATAATGCTTTGAAAGTCTTGGAAATGTTAAAGTATTTCTTTCTTTAAAAGATTCCCTGGGACATTTGGGCCAAGTTACCCTTAGATCTCATTTGCTTCTATTTATATTGCTGTCTGTCATGTAATATTTTGACCAGTTTTGTATCTGCATGACTTTGGAGAAGTCACTGAAAATCAGGTGGACAGAAGATATGTTAGTAAGAGCTAAGAACCTAAATACTTGGAAGGCAAAAGGACTGGGAGGTATAAACCAAAGCAGGTAGTCCATTTACAGGTTAATTTGGGAGGAATGAAGTTGATTCTTTCTTTGGAATAATCAGAAATTAGTTTTCCCTCAGTGACTTGGGAGACATATAGTATTAATAAGGTTCTGTACAGCCCACCAAGATGATAGAATTAGGTAGAACCTAGTACATCTGTCTGTGTAATATGTAATATACGAGAGTATAGAAACTATGGATCAGAGTAGGTATTAAAATGTCTAACCTGATATTTTATATATCATTACATTTACAGTAAACATACATGATATTTTGTGGAATTTTAATAGGCCCCCAGGTGTAAAACACACTATTATATACCACTAAGAAAGAGAAAACAATGCCAGCTGTACTGCACCATTAAGCTAACTGAAAAAACTACGTCTAAAAATCAGTGAAACATAGTATTTTCATTTGTATATTTCTAGGATTTTCGATTACTTTAAACATACTTGTTCTTGTTCTATATCTTTTTCTCCTACCCAAACGCAGTTTAGTAGCTCCCTACAAACTCCCTTTTTTAGCAGCATAACAGGAAAAATTCATTGCCAAAGCTACTAACTACAGATTAGTTTGTCAGGTTAGTACCCCTGACTAGTTTTGGTTCTTCTGCCCTCAGTCCAGTTCAGTCGCTGAGTCGTGTCTGACTCTGCGACCCCATGGGTCGCAGCACGCCAGGCCTCCCTGTCCATCACCAATTCCCGGAGTTCACTCAGACTCACGTCCATCGAGTCGGTGATGCCATCCAGCCATCTCATCCTCTGTCGTCCCCTTCTCCTCCTGCCCCCAATCCCTCCCAGCATCAGCGTCTTTCCCAATGAGTCAACTCTTCGCATGAGGTGGCCAAAGTATTGGAGCTTCAGCATCAGTCCTTCCAATGAACACCCAGGACTGATCTCCTTCAGAATGGACTGGTTGGATCTTCTTGCAGTCCAAGGGACTCTTCAAGAGTCTTCTCCAACACACAGTTCAAAAGCATCAATTCTTCGGCGCTCAGCTTTCTTCACAGTCCAACTCTCACATCCATACATGACCACAGGAAAAACCATAGCCTTGACTAGACAGACCTTTGTTGGCAAAGTAATGTCTCTGCTTTTTAATATGCTGTCTAGGTTGCTTTTTACAAAGAGGTACTGTTTTCTCTCTCTCTCTTTTTAATCCGCCTATCTGGAATGCTTATCATTCCTTTTTGTTTCTTAAAGACATCTCCCGTTCTTGCCTCTATCAAGACGTCCTATTTTTCTTCTTCCTAGCTCAAGTAGGTTACCACCGCAAGCAGACTTTGGTGTCTCCAGCTCTTGTATCCACTTATTTTGCCTTATTATCAACTTGAATATCACCATACCCTGTGATCAGAAGTCATTTATCAGACGTCTAATCTAATGAGTTGCAGACTCCTTGAAACTCTGTGCACGCTTCCTGTGTCCACGTTTTTCTCGGAAGAGCATCCGTCGCTTTTATGCAGCCCTCAGAGAGCTTCATGGCCTGGGAAGAGTAAGGGCAGTGTTAGCACACTCCAGAAAGGCCTTGAGCTGATAGGCAGACTCATGAGGCACATCACACTTGACATCAGATCGCGTCCAAGAACACAGGGCAGGGGCCAGATACGCTGCAGGGTAGCATCTGCTCTTTCTCTTCAGTTGGAGTGGCCCTGCCAGCCGTCCACCCGCCGTCCAGAAGCCTAGCTAAGGAACGAGATGCTCGTGGAGAAATCCGTATAGTAATGATAGGCCGTGCTTCAGCTCAGAAGGTGTGGAAGGATAGGTACCTGATTCTTTCCCTTTAATGAAAATGTATTTGTATTCTCTTCTGATTAAAGAAGGTTCCATATACTCTTGCATTTATATCTTTTAACAGGTATCTGGGTAAGTACCTACAGTGTACCATGCTCTGTGCCAGGCTCTATTCTCTATTGGGAAATAGGAGTTAGTAAGACAAACTTGAATCAGGCCCTCATGGAGAGAATTAAATGAGCATTTTTAGTATAGAATGATAGAGTATAAAGTCCTGGTGGAGTCTAGAAGATAAAACTTACAACCTCAGATCTGCCTTAATCTAACTTTTGGAATATTACAACAGAGATTTTTTTTCTTTCAATATAATTCATGGTTGAGGATCGATAAATTGTTATTAACACCTTTGAACCTTTGGTTGACACTTTTCAACCTTCTACCATTGCAAGGACACCTTTTGAACTATTTAATGTGTGTGAAAATTTTTTGTTTAACATATACTTATCTTGGGAGATTGCCTGTCAGACTTTGAAAAGTTTTTATTTACCTCTTTTTCAGAATTGATATACAAAGAAGTTATGGACTTGGAGGAAAGAACCAAGAATGGAGTTATACGGGGGCAGCCCTCTCCTTTAGGTTGGTTACAATATAAGCTTAGTTATGGTTACAGTTTACTTCTTGTGTTGTGATCTTCAGCGGCCTGAAACTTTCAGTTCTTTCTCTATTTGCTGCCATTAGTATCCAAAGTTCAGTAAATGCAAGGAGTACAGCTTCTGTGGTTAAATTTGAAAGCACTGGCACACTGTTCTATCAATACATTGTACTAATGTATCAGTAACTGACTTCATAAAATGCACATCTTTTTTCTATGATACTGACATCCCAGTGAAGAACTGAAATTTAAAATCTTTTTTATTGTTGGCATTATTGTTGTTAAAACTGCTGTCAGAAGGTATTCTATCTCTTAAGAATGTTGGCTTTGTATGAGTTAAACATTTTCTTTTATCATAAGCTCATGTTAACTTTTAGTACTTGTAAACGTGGGAAGAATTTAAGGGAAAAGTTAGGTGACATGTACGTAGTAAGTACGTACCACAGGATAGACATAGGTGGTTTTTGTACTTCGTTTCATTCAGCCCCGGAAAACCCCAAGGAAGGGATTTTTATGCACATTTTACAGATGAGGAAACAGTTGAGAAAAGTTAAATGATATAAGACTACAAATCTTTGGTGTAGAAAAGTGAATACTTAAAGCCATGTTTATCAGTAACTTCAAGAGGGCGTGGTTTTTCCAGCATCCAGTTTGGTCTCTGGCTGAGACTTCTGGCTACAAAGGTTAGGGAGAGATTAAATTTGAGCTGAGTCTTAAAGAATACTGTTTCAACTGATAGGTCTTGAATTAGAGTAAAACTCTGTCGTTTTAATCATCCTTCTAAAACTCTTATATAATAATTCTAAGAAAAAAATTGGATATCATATCTAGCATCTTGTTTATGAAGTAATATTTATAACTGTAGTTTCAGGTACCCAGTTTTTTGTACTGTAAACATATATTTAAATAATTTTTGTAGCTTTCTATGACATTTTTGCTTATATTTTAATTCTTTGTTTTTTAAACCCTTGATCAGAAATGCAGTCTTCCAAATTATAATACAGATTCTTTTGCAAATATAAATTGAAAATATAAATTTCGACAGCTTATACCTACAATTAGTTGTAACAAAGGGTCTATTATAAATGCTTTAATAACTGAGTTAATTAATTGGCTTTGTAATTGATATGCAGTAGTCATATAAGTGAATTGTTCATGATGGAGGCTCAAATTGGATTTGAAAAATCCATTATTTAGGAGAGTTTTATACTTTAGCATAATATCCTAGTCAGTGGCACATCGTGTCAAATGTTTGAGTAAACTTAATCACCTCATGAGATAGATACAGCAGTTGTATTTGTTCTTAATTTATAAGTAAAAATTTTGAATCTTAGACAACCTTTAATTTAGTGACTAAGTCAGTGAAAGGACAGGACTACAAGTTTCTAGACATTTTCTAGATTCTCAGTTACAGCTTGCAAAGAGTGTTAGTAAATTAATGCTGTAAAAATATTCAGTTCTTGATTATATGCAAAACAGAAGAAACAGTTGACTTACTCAAAATATCAGGAATTCATAATACCATTTTGTCTTGATTTTAAAAAGTAAATATATAATTTAGCCCCCTGGATTTCATCTTGTCTTTATTTTGGTTTAGGTAATATTAAAATGAGTTTGCGTCCCTATGAGTATGTAGACAGTAACAGAGAGGGAAGTGGTAGATACCTGAAATTAAAGATATCACATCCAGAAATTGAAGACTTTCAGATACAGATAAATTAAAGATTTTTCCATATTATTGCCATTCAGAGAATTTACTGAGAATTTACTATATTGGTTGAAAGGTCAGAAATAAACAAGTTTTTTTCCCTTAGGTATTTGATTTTCAGATTAAAAAGTTAACTTTAATTTATGATGCATTTAAATTTTAATTTTTATTAGATTAAGAAATTTGGATAAAATAAAATTTGGATAAAAAATAGAGGCATGAGAAAGTATATGTGATAAAACACTTTGATGATTTGACTGTTTCAGTACAGGTCTTTGAAGCTATCCATGGGATTGTATACTCTTCGGTCAGAAAAGGTGCATCCTATAGTGCTGTACAAATTGAACTTTTTTTTTTCTGAAGTGATTTTAATCTGTAGATGAAAGACTCTAAGTGATACTCAGAATTGAACTTTTAAAAGTTTGGTATCATCATCTCGCTGTGACTGGGAGCCCGATAGGCTCCTGGGTCTGGAATCCGAGGTCCTCACCCCTCCTGCTCCTCTCTCCTGCCGGCCTGAGGCATCCCGTGCACCTCCTTTCCCAGTGTGCCTCCCATTGCCTGCTCCGTCCCTTGAGGTTTCATTCTCCTCTGTCTCCCAGCCCCTGCCCCAGCGCCCTAGAGATTTGCCTGTTCCAAGGCCTCTAGTTAGTTCATTGCTGGACTTGAAGACAAGCTCTCAGAGGACCATTCATACTTTAATGTTTTATTTCTTGTCATTGGACAGAAAGGAGGGATAATTTGAAACACTGAGGTACTGGGTTCTGGAGCAGTGGTTTTCAACTCGCTAGGTTTTAACATCACTGGGTCCCTGAAACTCACCCCTAGAAGTTTTTATTACTCAGTTTGAAAACTGTTGCTTTTTATTCCATAAATGTGTTCTTAAGAACTTCTGTATAACTTGCATTATTTAATATACTCATATTTGGAATGATTCCTATTTAGTGATCATGTAGTTCAAAAGCTCTTGTCCATTGCATGAGGCACGGGTCATATTCCCCGCCCCGTAGTGTCATTTCTTCTTCCTGACCCAGTTGCACTGTGAGAATGTTTCTGTAGGTTAAGTATTCCTCTTACTTTTTAAAATCCAGGAAATGCTTGTTAGGCTATACTTTTGGTAAAGGAAAAGAGTCTCCCCTACTTTTATCTCTTTATGAAGCCCATGTGTACATTTATCAAGTACTTATTAGAACGGAAATAGCAAGACCCGAGTTTCCCTATCTGGAGCACTTGTGTGGCTCTGGCAAGTCATGTAACCAGATGGGGCAGCTGGACCAAGGATCCTTCGAATTAAAATGATTTTAATCTTTGTCCTGGCTTTTGCTTTAAAACAGGATGTATCAGAAGGATGGTTTGTACTTTACAGTGAGAAGATGTCATGAAGCATTTTTTATTAGGGCAAGTGTTTTATTAAAAACATTTATTTTATTGAAGTCTAATTGATTTACAATGTTGTGTTTCTGGAGTACAGCAAAGTGCTTCAGGTATCCGTATATACAGTAGTTTGCCCTTGCTCATCTCACACTCCCTGTCCAGCCACCCTCACCCCCCCTGTTTTGGCCAACTACCAGCCTGTTCTCTATGTGAGTCTTTTTCTGTTTCATAGATAAATTCATTTGTCATATTTTAGAGTCCACATATAAGTGATATCATATGGTAGTTGTTTTTCTGACTTAGAATGATAATTTCTAGGCCATCCATATTGCTGCAGATCGCTTTATTTTGTTATTTTTTATGGCTGAGTAGTATTCCAAGGTGTGTGTCTGTGTGTGTGTGTGTGTCTGTGTGTGCGCGCGCGCACGTGTGTGTCTGTGTGTGTGCGCGCGCGCGCACGTGTGTGTCTTTGTGTGTGTGTGTGCGCGCGCGCACGCCATGTCTTCTTTAGCCGTTGATCTGTGTCTTGGCTGTTGTGAATAGTGCTGCAATGAATGCTGGTGTGCATGTGTCTTTTCAGATTATAGTTTTGTCTGGATATATGCCTAGGAGTGGGATTGATGGATCATATGGCAGTTTTCTTCTTAGTTTTTTGAGGAACCTCAAAACTTTTCATGCAAAGATGGGCACAATAAAGGACAGAAAGGGTATGGACCTAACAGAAGCAGAAGATATTAAGAAGAGGTGGCAAGAATACACAGAAGAACTATACAAAAAAGATCTTCATGATCCAGATAATCATGATGGTGTGATCACTTACCTAGAGCCAGACATCCTGGAATGCTAAGTCTAGTGGGCCTTAGGAAGCATCACTATGAACAAAGCTAGTGGAGGTGATGGAATTCCAGTTGAGCTATTTCAAATCCTAAAAGATGATGCTGTGAAAGTGCTGCACTCAATATGCCAGCAAATTTGGAAAATTTAGAGGTGGCCACAGGACTGGAAAAGGTCAGTTTTTATTCCTATCCCAGAGAAAGGCAATGCCAAAGAATGCTCAAACTGCCACACAGTTGCACTCATCTCACACGCCAGCAAAGTAATGCTCAAAATTCTTCAAGCCAGACTTCAACAGTATGTGAACTGTTGGATTTTAAAAAGGCAGAGGAACCAGAGATCAAATGGCCAATATCCGGTGGATCATCGAGAAAGCAAGAGAGTTCCAGAAAAACATCTACTTCTGCTTTATGACTATGCCAAAGCCTTTGACTGTGTGGACCACAACAAACTGGAAAATTCTGAAAGAGATGGGAATACTAGACCACCTGACCTGCCTCCTGAGAAATCTGTATGCAGGTCAGGAAACAACAGTTAGAACTGGACATGGAACAACAGACTAGTTCCAGATAGGAAAAGGAGGACGTCAAGGCTGTATATTGTCACCCTGCTTATTTAACTTATACGCAGAGTACATCATGAGAAACGTTGGACTGGAAGAAGCACAAGCTGGAATCAAGATTGCCGGGAGAAATATCAATAACCTCAGATATGCAGATGACACCACCCTTAAGCAGAAAGTGAAGAAGAGCTAAAGAGCCTCTTGATGAAAATTGAAAGAGGAGAGTGAAAAAGTTAAGTTAAAACTCAACATTCAGAAAAGTAAGATCGTGGCATCCGGTCCCATCACTTCATGACAAATAGATGGGGAAACAGTGACAGACTTTTTTTCTTGGGCTCCAAAATCACTGCAGATGGTGACTGCAGACATGAAATTAAAAGACGGTTGCTCCTTGGAAGAAAAGTTATGGCCACCTAGACAGCTAATTAAAAAACAAACACATTACTTTGGCAACGAAGGTCTATCTAGTCAAAGCTATGGTTTTTCCAGTAGTCATGTATGGACGTGAGAGTTGGACTATAAGAAAGCTGAGCACCGAAGAATTGATGCTTTTGAACTGTGGTGTTGGAGAAGACTCTTGAGAGTCCCTTGAACTGCAAGGAGATCCAACCAGTCCATCTTAAAGGAAGTCAGTCCTGAATATTCATTGGAAGAACTGATGCTGAAGCTGAAACTCCCAATGCTTTGGCCACCTGATGTGAAGAACTGACTCATTGGAAAAGACCTTGATGCTGGGAAAGATTGAAGGTGGGAGGAGAAGGGGACGACAGAGGATGAGGTGGTTGAATGGCATCACCAACTCAGTGGACATGAGTTTGAGTAAACTCCAGGAGTTGGTGATAGACAGGGAAGCCTGGCGTGTTGCAGTCCGTGGGGTCACAAAGAGTCGGATATGACTGAGCAACTGAACTGAATGGCAGTTTTCTTTTTAATTTCTGAGGAACCGTCATACTCTTTTTCCATAGAAGCTGCACCAGTTTACATTTGTTAGGGCTGTAGTTTTTTTTGACTGTTTGAGTCATACATTCCTTGAGATCCTCTCTACAGCAAAATGCAATACAGACAGTTTTGCATGTATTATCAGTATTATTCACACACAGTCTGAAGCCAGTTCATGAATCTTGCTATAGGACTGTTTCTAAATATTGCTTGGAGTTGAGAATTCTTGTCTTGAATAATTCTTGTCTGAAATTGAAAAATTAGTAGAAAGGGCAGGGGCTCCAGGTTTCCAGACATTTTCCAAATTCTCGCCCCGTAGCTTGCAGTGAACTGTTTGTAAGTTAGTGTTGTGCTGTGTGTCACTTGTGGTTATTTTTAGTGAGCCTTTTAAAACCAAAAGAAAAATTATTGGCCACTGGAGGCAGTCGGCACAGTACTGGTAGCTCCATCTGCAACTCTGTCTGCAATTGATTCGCTGTTCTGTTCCTCAGCACAGGTGCAGCAGTGACCAGTGGCTCTCAGCGTCCGTCATCATCGTCGTCTGCCAATGATGTGTCCTCAATGTCAACAGATCCGACCTTGGCCTCGGATACAGACAGCAGTCTAGAAGCGTCGGCTGGGCCTCTGGGCTGCTGTAGATGACTACTTGGGCCTCGGGGGGTGGGAGGGATGGGGAGTTGTTTAGTCATTGATAGAACTACTTTGAAAACAATTCAGTGGTCTTATTTTTGAGTGATTTTTCAAAAATGTAGAATTCATTTTGTAGTAAAGTAGTTTATTTTTTTTAATTTCAAGTGATGTAATTTAAAACTTAAGTTGTGTTTTAAAACAGCAACAGAACTGTGTATTTTTGCTGTAATTAACTGTATAATGTAAACCTAATTATTTTATCATGGTTTAAAATTTTTGCATATTTGCTTTATCTTATGCTGCTGATTTTTTTTTTTTACTGAATTTGTAAGATTTTGTTTATCAAAGCAACTATTATGTGGTGACTTGCCTATATCATGAATTATTTAAGATTTTATAGTTTTTTTTATTAGAATTTATTTCAAATGTTTTGTTCATGATGCTATCCTTTAGGGTTATGTGCTTATCAATGAAATAACCCCAGAGGAGTGAGGGAAAATAACCTGTAGCCAGTTATATTCAGGAATAACTACTGTAAATGATGAACGTGTTTTTTTAAAAAAAAACCTCCAATATTTGCTACCTGCCAATTCTAATTTAGTTACATACAACTGATAGGTAATCCTATGTGAATTTTGGCAAAAGCCCCATCATCTGAATGGCAGAATAACTCAGAGCATGTCTTTGAAAGTGTTGGGCGTCTACCACCATCTTCCTATCCCCGTATCCCACCCACCAACAGTGCAGTAAGAGAATATGGTGTTTTCTGCAAATTTGTGGCATGCTCAAAGCTTATGATCACATCAAGTCAAGAGGATACTTCATGAATAATACATTTCAACGCAAATAAACAGATGGTTCACCTGTACTAGCTGTGAGCCTGTTTTTGTATCCACTGAGTTAATCTACTCAGGCTGTAGGTCCTAGCAATGATCTAGAGTCTGGTCTTTCTCTTTCCTACAGCCTCGGGCCCTTGGACCTATTCAGTCTCCTGTTAGAGTGTCAGTCAGTTGAGCACCAGTTCTCAGGGTGTTTCTGGCCATTTGATTCTACCTGTGGCGTAATCATATTTATACTAGCTGTTGGGAGGTTCCAAAGCCTACTTAGATTTCTGTAGGTGATGTATAAAATGAGCAATATACCGTTCATCTGAAAATAGTAGCACACAGCCATATATAGGATATCATTTTCTAAGGACTGTTTCTTCATATTGAGCAGAGCAGGCATAAGTGGTAGTTATTTAGTCTGAGTCTTTCATTTTTTTTAATACCTAATTTTCAATAAAACACACGATGTGGATGTTGAATAGTGTAAGAATGGTGCTGCTCCTGACAGTTGTATGTTAATTGTTTACATTTTATATCTGCAAAATTATTTCTCTATAACAGAATTTTTTTTTAAGTAAAATGTCATTGAAGTCTCATTATCTCTGAAATATGTTGTCTGTAATGCCCCAGGCACTTTTTATTATTTTTGGAACGAGAGGGATTTCTTGTAATGAACTGGGAAATGCATACTTAAATAAGCAAAAAGTTCTAGGCAGAATGCCCGATGGAATTAATGACCAGCAGGAGCAGGAACTGGTGCGATGCAACGTGTGGCCTATGAAAGTCCACTTGGCATGGTATTCGTGTATTCAGTGCGCAATTCCTTTTGAATAAGGTGTTTTAGGTCATTGTTAATGTGCAATATATAGGATCAAAATACATTAACAGCCATTTTATATGTTTTAAAATAGTAAGATTGTTTTTGATTGTTTAAGCCATGATTTCCAGCCTCTTTCGAAGTGGCAGTCTTTTTATTCCTTTTCTACTCATATGACAGGGTGCATTAATTTTATTAGTCAAAATAAAGTTTTGAGACTATGACACCTCTTGAATTGTAGAAACAGGATTGGATTTGCAGTTTCAGGAGAATTTGAGCACGAATGTGTTAAGTTTTTATTAGCTTGACAGTTAACTAGCTTTATTTCTATAGAATAGATTATTTCACTGTTGCACTTTAACAACTGACATGCTCCCAGAAGATTCCCTTCATTTTCTGCTTCCTTGCTGATAAGCCATCTCTTGGCGCAGGTGTTGGTTAAGCAAGGAAAACCAGGTGTTTTAACGGTATCATTTGTTGTAAATGCCAGCTCCACTTGCCACCCAGCATGTTTCAGTTGATTGAGAGAAAACAAAACTCTTAATAGTCATGTAGACTTAAGATACATCCTAAAAACAAAGTCTGTTTAAGTGTTGTGTGCCCTGGGTTTTTAAAATGCAGTATCTCAATACAACTTTCCCTCTTCTCTAACTGTGTCAAATAAGCTAAAGATGGGCTAGTTCTTTTTAGTTTTAGAAGTTTTTGAAACTTTAAAACATCTTAAACACCTTTTAAATAAGTGGAAATAAGATTTCTGTCAAGCAGTACTTAGGTAAAACCACCTTGCTTATCTTATAACTTTGGATTTTCAACTTTATATACTTAATATACCCATGGTCTTACTGTCAGAAAATTATTTAGACCAAGATTTATTATTCAGCGTTATAGGTTAGGAAAGTAATTCTTTCTGTGTATTTCTTCCTGGTTACTACTCTGTGACCCTCTAATATAAACTGACCATTTGTTAAATGATTGTATTGTTGGGATTGCTTAATTATAACAGGCAAAAATAGAGCATCTCAGCGCTTTCGTACTGTTTGCTACGGTTCTCATTTTGTTATACACCCTCAGCCGCTGATTGTTCCTGGTATGCATGCCCTATGTTGGTAAAGGCACAGTGTATCCACACCAGACTTCCTAAGAGAAATGCCTGCCTCTTAAGTGAGAAGGCTGTCACACAACCCCCTTAACAGTAGCAAGAAGCTTGATTGCATGTAAAACAGCAGACTTTCCCATAAGCCCTTTTGTTATTTTTTTCCATGCTGATCCTATTGTGTTGTCTAAAAAGGTGAAGGTGAAGAGGATGTGGGTATCTGATAGTGCAATCAGCAGCAAGCGAATGAAGCCGTTTGGGGTTACAGATAAGACTTGGTAGACACTATCGGCCAGTATGTGCTACACTGTGAGGATGTAACTACTCACTGTTGCCTAGACATAAGCCTGTACAACATGTTGAGGTAAAAGCATAGTCTGTTTTCAAGAACACTATTGTAGTTTGTTTGTGAGTGTTGTTCATTAGTCACCCCCTAGCTGCAGAGTGAGTGCATGATGCCCCGTGACCCCAGGAGACTTGCCAGTAGGAAACCCAGACACCACTGTCCTGTCGTTAGCAGCCCTTAAGTGTTGCCTCTGGACCCTTTACATTTTAGTATGCTTGTGTTTCTGCTGATCTCTCTTAGGTTTTTCCTGAATCAGAGGAAACTCATTTTTCCTGAATAGCATGAAAGATGAAGGGGTAAAGGGCATTGAAGCAGAAATGTATAGTTTGGGGTATGATTAAAAAACTGGTAAGGAAAAAAACGTCCTAATTAGTTTCAAACTAACTTGCTCTTAGTTAAGTGCTCTTAAGGAGAGTCTAGTAAGAGTAACACTTCCTGGCCATTTCCGATTTAGATTCTCTTCGTTACTGAAACTTCTGAGAAATATTACCTGTGGATCAGTTTTGCACAATGTTCTATTCTCACAGTAACTTACAAATTAAACTAGGTTTTTATTGAACTACCTCACACTGATTTTCTATGCTTTCCCAAGTAAGCAGTTGCCCTTACTGTTAGATCTTCACTGAGTGTGAATTATGTGTGTGAAGTACTTTATAGCCAGTGTCAACACTATACCAGTAAGTATGTAAAATATATACCTTGCATCAGTAAGAGAGACTCACCTGTAAAATCTTTCACTATGTATCTTAGAAAATTGTGTTAGATGTGCTCGTTGGACGTTATTACTGTCTCTTTTTGTAAGTAGAAACCTGCTCGTGATATCAGTCCATTCTTTACATTTTACAAAAGGAATAAATCTTAGTAAATTTTACGAAGAAATAAATTACTTTTGTAGGCCCGATATTTGGTATATTTTTGAGAAGCTCTTAATCTTTTAGCCGAATGATGAAGTTAAAACTGAACTAGCTGTCTACCTGGACTGTGACATCTATTTTCTCATAGTTTATCCTGTTCAACAGGTTCTGAAACCTGAAACCTAAGTATGATAATCGACATTTGCTTTTCTCCCTGTATGATGCCATTCCTTTTCATTCCGCTCCCTTCCCTGTGTTCCAATCCCTCTCCTCTCCCCTCCTCTAGACAAAACAGAATGGGGCGCTTTGTAGGGAATGCTGAGATAATTATTGTGGTTTTTAATCCTTCATGCCCTAGTCATTAAACATGCACCACTGGAATGTAAACAATGTTATCTTAGTATGTTAATTGGTTATAATATTTTAAATAAAAAAGAAAAAAGTGATATGAAAATTATGAAATTAAGAGTTTTTCATTGAAAACAAAATATAAATTTTTGGTAAAAAGTTTTTCTGAGCAGGTATCAGATTTCCTATGGATTTGGGATTAAAGGGATACTAGGGCAAGTCTCTTAGATTTGGATTTTATATAAATTGTGAAAAGGCTAAACTATCACCCTGGTTTTCTGGTGTTTGAACTTGCTAGAGAAACATTATCTTAAGAAAGGAATTTGCTTCAATGCCCTTAACCTAGTTCTAGTAGCCATGTGAGATAGCAGTCACATGGACCACAGACCACTTGGCAAGAAGTATTTTAAAAGGATCTGTTTCAGAGCCACCCAGGGATTTCAGCTCAGTGCATTTCCAGCTTTGCCATGCAGGTGTTCTCTTTGCCTGTACTAGGCAGGCTAGCAGGCTCATTGATTGCATATGTCCAGTCTGTTGACTCTCATCTATCTTGCTCGACTCTTGCTCCAGATAACCCTCATAGCCACAAGCTCACACCCCTCCTCACCTGAACTCATGCTCGCCTGGTTCTGAGGAAAGGACAGGCAAGGCCAAGTATCCACCTGACCACTACTGCTCCATTAGCTGATGCGGTTGCCAACCTGACGCTCTCTGTCTCATCACAGTCATTGGCGAGACCGCCGGTGATAGACTGGACGGCAAGAGCGGACGACCATGCTGAGTGCCGAGTTAATCTCCACTCGATCGTAACGCCCTAGTGACACCAGATCAAATGAAGTGGTTCTTGTTAATTGCAGCATTACATTTATTTTAGTACTGCTCCTTAAAAGATCCATTGACTGTGTCATTGAAAATTGATCTCTACTGATTTTGTGGATTGAGTTTTTTTTTTTCTTAGCTTTTATAGCAGTATGTCTTTGGACTTCATTTGAAACTAAAAGATAACTTCAAATATGTTCTGTGAAGTTAGACTTCTGTCTGACAATTCATTCACCATTTCCTGTTGTCTCTCTCTCTGCTTCCGTGCTTGGTAATGTATTTCATTTAACTCCATCTGTGTGTGCATATATGTCTGAGACCCTGTGTTAGAAGCTGGGCATGAGAGGTCTAAAAATGATGACACTCAAGCCTAGTAAGCCTGATGGAAATAAGTTTTGAATGGAGGAGCGAAGGTCATGCTGAAGGAACGCAGGGAAGGACTGATGAGAGGGAATGAGGGTTTTTGCAGAAGAAGCATTTTTTCAAGGAAAGTTTGGAGAAGAGGGCATCCCCACGTAAAGGGAGTGAGAAGTGAAGAATGGCCTAGTGGGGCATGACTGTAAGGAGAGAATGATGGGAGGTAAGACTGAAAAGCTGATCAGAAGTGAAACATTTTGAAGAACTTGTCATCATTTTAAAGGCGGTAGGAACTGCTAGTTTGTGAATGGAGTTAGTATGAACAGGCTTAGAATAACTGACTGTGGGCGCGGGGCTGATAAGAGTGGAGGCGTGGGAATTGTGAAGCCAGAGATTGAGAACTGAGGTCCTCTGCGCATATTGAGAATGGAAAATTGGGGATTTAGATTACACCACATAAGTGAAGTTGGCAAGATTAGCATTTGGGGCTCATTGGTCAGCACACAAGAGGTTGTTTGGGGAGAGTACCTTGGGTGTATTTTACAGATTGTACATCACAGCTCATGACGGAACACACTTCAGGTATGGCGTCAGCTTGCCATTTAGTGTTCCAGGAGTGGAAGGGAAGGAAAGATTGCCACCTACTTGCCTGCCAGCCTCTGCGCAGTCTGTTCCCTGATGGAGTCTGTGTCACGCGCCTGCGTGGCCTGCGCCCCATTTTCATTTGTGTCCTTTTGTAGACAGAGGGAAAAGAGAGGGGTTCCTGTTGGATGTAACGTAAATAAGACTTGGAGTTGCCTGAACAGGTAGGGGCATAGTTCTGATTGCTGAGGATCGAGTGAGTGGTAAAGCAGCAGTAAAAAGTACTTTCGAAAAGTTGGCAGGAAATACAAAGAATTATGACAGTGTCTTGAGAGACAAAGGGTAAACTTAGGGGTCAGAACAAGTTGAAAGGGAGAATTCAGAGACACCTGTGCCTTGATGAGACACAGTCCTGGAGAGGGTGGGATCCACTGAGTCTTAGGGGTCCAAACTAGCCTGACCTCCAGATGGAGAGTTTGGTAATCTTGGACAAATCTCAGCTTTGCCAAGCCCGGGGCTGCTTCGTCTGTCGCAGGATGGGAGATAAGTCTTTCACAGGGCTGCGGAAATGATAGACTGTGTGTACTTCTGTCAGGATAATCCACGTAAAGCAAATATAATTGTTGACTTTAGCCGCGGAAAGGAATAGAAATGGTTTAAGATAATGGGCAAATATTGAAGCGAGAGGGAGGAATTTTGTGTGGCCTCCCATTTGAGAACTTAAATACATGCTGATCCCCAAGTCATCCTGTTCATCCCCAGTAGTCTCAATCTTCATGTGGTTGGTAAGAATAATTCTCACTTGAGAGAAATGCCTCAACATCAGTATTGACTGAGGATTTTTGTTTGTTTTTACTTTCTGAGAAGTAGGACTGCTAAACATTGTTCTGATTCTTTTGCTGTTTTTGAGTATCATTCCTGCCATTCAGTTCATTCCAACTGAACCTCCTCCGTGACACATACTTCACATCTTTGTGCGCGTTACTCCCGCCACTTGTTCATTTGAAATCTTCGTGGCTGAAGGCCCGATCCGATCGTTCCTCCTCTGATAAAGCTTCTCTGCAAGGACTTACTCTTTCTTGTCCCTGTTGCATGTTCCCTTGCTGTGTTCATTTGTTCACGCACTCACGGTTCTGTCCTGTGAGGCAGCAGTGTGCTTTATGTCTCTCCTGTTCTGCGAGGCCATCCTGTGTGCTTATCTTCACTGGTGCTTCACCCGGAATCCCTTGGATGGAAGAGCCTGTTCACAATGATTGGAAAGTAGGCATTCAATAAATGTTGGTCTGGATAAGTTATTGACAGAGCACCTATCTTCCGTACTGTGTCTGTCCCCTGAAGTTCAGTATTCACTCCTTTCAAGATCTGCCGTAAAGAAGCTGCACGTAGCTCTGACACTGCTGTAGTAGCGTGAGCATGTGCTCTGACGGCAGACACCTGAAGTTGAATCCGGGCTTCACACTGGTTGCCTCACCTCCAGCAAGTTGCGTAAACTCTTTATGGCTCTGTTTTCTCAGAAGGAGTCAGAGAGAGAAGGTGGTTCTGATGTGGTCCCTCCGTTCATTATCAGCTGCCTTGAAGAACGAAGTACCAAATCCTCACCGGGAGCAGTAACGAATGGGAAGCAGGATGCAGCAAAGAATGAGGTAGGTCATGCTCCGGGCGTTACTGAGAAGGGAACTGGGGAGGTAGCGGGACACCACTGGAGGAGGCCAGAAAGGGCTGGGGGAGGGAGGAGGCGCGGACCAGGCCGCCGAAGTGGGCACCACGCCCCCACGCTGCCCAAGTTCCTGCCAGGACTCGATTCCCAAAGTTAGTTGCACAGAACACTAGTTCTGTGTTGAATTAGTAGCAGTATTCATGGAGAGCTTACTCTGTGCTGGGCATTAAGTGCTGTGACTGAGCTCAGAGTTTTTATAACAACTTTATGAGGTAAGAACTGTTACTCTCCCCTCTTAGGTGATCACACTGAGGCACAGGGATGCTGAGCAAGTTGCTCAGAGCTGCACAACCATGTGGCGGGGCCAGGATCTGAATCTGGATAGTCTGCCTCCCGTTTTCACTCTGTGACCACTGTGCGCCACTGACTGCCTAAGAAGCCTTATGTGAATAAAGGGTTTCGTGCTCAGATAAATTTGGGGGCTGCTAGTTAAAGGTGGGCACGCCCGTCATTTTTCGGGGCTTCTCAGACTCCGGTATGCATTTCCAGAAACCTGCCTCAGCCATGGCCCTGTCTCCCTGCCTCTTCTCTTTGCACCCAGCCCTCCCACTTTTCCTGGTCTTGTTTCTCTTTTTCAGAATCGCCTCTCCTTGTCGTGGCACGCTCTTCTCTCCCTCACCAGGCTCTCCCTCTGCTGGATCACTCTGGGCAGCACACACGTGTGCTCTAGTAATTGCCTGTGAAAGCTCTCCTCTGCCCCCTCCACTTCGCCACCCTGTCTCTGCTTCTCGTCACATCTGCACTTCTGGAAAGACTGGCCTGGGCGCGGGGTCTTCTCTTCAGCTCCCATGCAGTCTTCCATCGGTTCCTGCTAGCTTCTGGCCTGACACTGCGCTCCACATGGCCTGGACCCCACCGATAGTTCCCTGACTAGTTTCCCTGCTGCTCCTCCCTCTGTGGGCAGATTTAGCCACTGTCCAAAATAGCAGGAGCCAAAATAGCCTGCCTTGTTGAGTGCAAGCCAATTCATGTCCGTTTATTTAAAGCCCTTGAGTGCTTTCCAGTATCCCTTCAAATAAAAGTGACTCTTCTGTAAGCGACGGGTCTGCGGGGTCGGGTCCCTGCCTGGCTCTGGCCCCATCCACCTCCCGCCGTGCCAGCAGGGCGCTGGTGCCCGTGCGGACTTCTGCCTGGATCTGTCTAATTGAGCCACTGCCCCTTCCTGTCCTTCAGTCCTGGCTTCAGCACACGGTCAGTGTCTTGTCCGACCTCCCAGCCAGGCAGCATGGCAGCTGCCCCACGCCACTGCTGCTGCCCCTCGCGCGGTCCCTTTGTGATGGGACTAGGCAAGGGTCCTGGGAGAACCCTCCAGGGGGGTGGGGCCCTGCCCAGGACCGACGGGATGTTGCGACTGACCCCATTTATTGCCCACAGATTGGAGCCTGGTTACCTGGACTCTGTTCTAAGTCCTTTTACTGTGGGCAGTGAACCCAGTTCACACCTGGTCCATTATTCTACCAGCCAGGTAAACAGGGAGCGCCTCTTCCACTGTTTCTGTCTTCGCCTCTGTCTCTTTCATATACACACATTCTTAAAATTGTATTCTAACATGGGGCACTTACCAGGCTTTTTAAAAGTAAGCCAACTCATTTTTTTTCAGTGTAGGAGTTAAAATTTACAGTTTTTTCTTTAGAGTAAAACACACATTGTAAAACAATTTAAACATTTTTAGAAGTAGTTTGAGGGCAGAATCCTAGGGGGTTTTTTGTTTTTTGTTTTTTACCAATTTTCCACTATTGTATGTTTGATTCATTGATAATTTGGCAATTTTTTCTTAGTAAGTTGTGGTTACTGAATCTTTCTAAAGCATTTATGTAGGTTTTCAGAAAATTGACTCCCTATCTTTTCACATTTATAATTCATTGATTTACTTAATATTATTTTCAAATTTAAGAATTTACTATTAATCCCTTAATCTCTAAACTTTGATTACAGAGTTTAGTGGCAGGCTTCTAGAGGTCTTTGAAAGCTAAATTTTTTGTATATGTGGTTTTCTTCTTCAGTGGGTCTATAGCCTTCATCAGATCCTCAAATTAATTTTTTTAATTGAAGTATATAGTTGACTTACAGTGTTAATTACTGCTGTACAGCAGAGTGGTTCTTATATATATATATTTTATGTTCTTTTCCTTTATGGCTTCTCATAGGATATCGAATATAGTTCTCTGTGTTAGACACGGGAACATTGTTGTTTATCTATCTTACTTGTAAAAGCCCACATCTGCCACCTGCAGCCTCTCAGTCCATTGCCCCCCGTCCCCTCCCTCCTCAGCAACCCGTCTGTCCTGTGTCTGTGACTCTGTTTCAGAGATGAGAGGCTCGCTTCTCATATTTTAGAGTCCACTAAGCGGGCATCACTAAGTGATACCATATGATCTTTGTCTTTCTGACTTCACTTAGTATGGTAATCTCTAGTTGCATCCGTGTATTTAATATTAAATGATGTCATTGCAGTAATAGGAATAACTCGAATCCCCAGGTTCGGGAGCAGGTTCTATGAATGTAACTGAACTGGGGAGAATGTGGTGGACCGGACAGGGTACTGGGCCAGAGCCCCTCAGTCTCAGTGTGATTTACAGGCGGAGGCCAGTCTGTTTTACAAACAAAATGGAGAGTGCTAATTAAATGGAAACTGGAGGACAGAGTATCTACTGAGTACTGCCTAATTTTTGGAGAAAAACTGAATTGCAGGTCTTACGTTTTGCCAGCAGGTGGAGTGCGGCTCACAAGCTGGTTTGGGCCAAGCACTTGGCCAAAAGCTGAGCCTCTGCCACTACTGATGGCTGAGCAGACAGACAGCGTGGGGTCCCTTTGGGCATTTCTGCTCCTTTCATAGCCTAGCAGCATTTTTTCTCCAGGTCAAAGTTAGCAGAACTGAGGACCATAAAATACACTGGTGTTCTCACCTCTCTCTTCCTGGCCTCAGTTTCTCCACTGAATAGGGAGCATGTGGTTAATTCCTGTGTTACTGAGTTGTTGTGAGCAATCAGTCACTTCGTACTGCTTTCTTTCCCCTTGAACAGGAGGAGGAGGGCAATACTTTACCCCCTGGGAAAGCTGGTCACCCACACTTCTAGGATAGTGATGGGCTTGGGAGCAGATGCAGGTAGTGCTGTCCACTGACCCCACCCCTCAGAGCTCCCCAAGAGAATCCTGGCTGCTGATGCTGCTGAGGGCCCTGGGCAGGCACCTCTCCTCTTGGCTGCTGAGGCCACCAGTGACCTGGCTGAGGGCCCGTCATCAGCCTCCTCATTACCGCGGGAGTTCCTAGTCAGCCTGGGCCTGTGGGCTTGCGCCTTGACGATGGAGAGCCAGCGCTTCTGGGAGCACCAGCCCCCTGGCATTTGGAGCACTGCTGTGATAGTTTATACCCGCCTCCAGGTAGGGGGTAGCTGGCCTGAGTGATTTCTCCAGAGATGGCAGTGAGAAAGTGGGGCACTTTGGTGACCCCACTCCCCGCAAAACCACTGCAGCTGGCTGCTGAGGACAGTGGAAGGTGACAGGGAGGGTGCTGTGAGCAGGGGCAAGTGAAGGGATGGCGCTAGCACTGCCTGCTCTCCAGGCGCCAGCCCCTCTGCTCAGAGGCGGCTGCGTTGCTGCCACTGAAGGTCCGTCCCGAGGAACTCTGGCCCAGGCCTGGGCTGAGTGCGGTGGCAGCCAGGGAAAGGCTTGAAGAACTGCCCCCATGGAGCCTTGAGGATGAACCAGAGGTAAGCAGGCAGGGAAGGGAGAGGGATTGGCATCAGCTCAAGGGGAATCTGCAAAGGGGGTGGGCACAGCTGAGGGGTGGCCGTCACTTGCACTCACCTCTCCATTATGGAGCCATGCCTTCACCCTGCACATACCCAAGGGAGCAGAAGCAGGGAGCGCCGCACCCCTGCTGAGCCCTGACTCATGGGCTCTGGCTCTGCAGCAGAGCCGGGGCCATGCAAAGGACAGCAGGTTACAGCAGAAGGCCGGAGAGAGATTCCTGACAGACACCAGCTGCAGACGCCCAGGCGGTGGGAGGGGGAGCAAGCAGTGAGGAAAACCATCCTGCCTTGAGCGCAGGAGGTGGAGCCGAGAGCACACACATGTGCCTGTTCAGCGTCAGTGGCCATAACACTGGCTGCTCAGAGAGCTCTGTCACCCACTGCCCAAGGTTCCTCCATGCCATCCCACCCGTGGGACACCTGGAGGACTTCCAACCCTGTGAGAAGCGGAAGAGGCCTCTCGGTACCCTGCCTCTGCACGACCATAAAGGAGTCAGGCACCCAGGCATCATGCTTTGAGAGCACATTTAATAAAGAGTGCAGAAAGGTCCCGGTGGGCTACTCAGATCCCAAGTGCCGTCTGTTCTGGCGGTCACGGGACTGCCGCTCTGATGCCTGCCACACCGTGCACGGTCGGAGCAGCCTCCAGATCCCGAGTGGGGCTCGGGCTCCTGAGGGGGTGTCAGGGCTGCTCTCTCCAGCCCGTGCCGGATCTGCTGGCACCGCTGAGGCCCAGGTCCAGCTGCAAAGGCTCCGGCTCCTCTCGAGGCTGTGGAAGGCCGGGAGGGCGAGCACGCAGCAGGGATGAACTCTGCTGGTCCCGTTACTTCAGCGCCCTGGCGCCTTTCGCCCCAACAGTCAAGCTTCCCAGGGTTGAGAAAAACTCCTCCATCTCTCTCTGCAGCAGCTGGTTCCTCTTTTCTGCATCTTCCCGAGCCCGCTCCGAGTTCCGCAGCTTTATTTCCAGCATCGTGTACTTCTTCTTTTCTTGGTCTAGCTCCTCTTCTAGCCGTGACATTCGTTTCCTCAGGTCGGCACTACCTTCTTCGAGTCTTAAAAAATGAAAGAAGAAAGACACCGTTTTAGACTTGGGCTGAGGTTGGCAAGCGAGCTCCGCTGTCGGCAGACACTTGATGGGGTAAAGTAGCTGTTCAGACCTGATACCCAAGGGGGAGGATGCTGTGGATTCAGACCCAGTGCCAGGCGAGGCTTCGCAGACCGCATATCCTTGCAAGACTCTGGGGCTTCACCCCGCAGAGATCCTCCTCTTGGCCTTTGGCACTCAAGGTCAGGGGCCCTCCCTGAGTTCTCACTCCAGTAGAAGACCACTTACCCTCCCGCCTGGCTACCTGGCATAGTGAGGGTTGGACTGCCCGCAGGCAGAGAACAGGACTGAACCCTGCGCCGAGAGGGAAGCTGGAACCTGTCCCCTTGTTTGCTCAAGAGCCACCGAGCTCCATCCAGACACACCGACTCACAGGAGTCCCCACTCAGGCTGCCGCCTCACCTTCCACCCCCTCTCGGCCTTCACACCCCAGCCCATGCCTCCCTCTGGTGAGCTTCTCCTGATCCTCCCCAGCGTGTCAGACACTGCTCCTTTTTGCTACCACGGAGTACACCACAGGCCTTTCATCTTTTCAACCAGATGACCCACTCCTCTGAGGCCTCAGGGGCGGGCTGTGCCGGGCTCTGGGAACCGGCCTGACTACAAGACGTAAACTGGGCAGGACACAAACCGAACCCTGAGAGTGCAGGGCTGACCTTCCACCCGTGCGCTGCAGCGACAATGGGCTACGGAGACCCGCGGCACTTCCCCGGCACAGGACACGCGCGGAGCAAACACCCCTTCCACCCCCTCAAGGCCTAGGCCCTCACCCGCAACTACTGAAGACAAAGCATGGAGAAGCGCGAGAATCCGGAACAAGACAGGGAGGCCCACTCACGTTACTTTTATTCAATATAGTATTGAAAGTCCTAGACCCGTCAGTCAGGCAAGAGGCATAAACAAAAGGTATTCAAATTGGGAGGGAAGAGGTGAAACCGTCATTATATGCAGATGACATACACTGTTTGTAGAAAACCCTAGACTCCACACGAAAACCAGCAGAACTGATAAACGAATTCAGCAAGGTAGCAAGATGAAAGATTGCCGGAAAGAAAGTGGTTGCATTTCTTTACACTGACATTGAAACAACCCCCTTTAAAATTGCATCAAAAGAACAAGAAACAGACAAAAAACTTAGGAATAAACCTCACCAAGGCAGTGAAAGACTTACATGCTGAGAACTACAAAACATTAATAACGGAAGTTGAATGGAAACATGACCCCATCTCTGGGCCTGGAAGAATATTGTTACAACAGCCATGCCACTCAAAACAATCTACAGGTTTAGTGCAATCCCTATCAAATTACCCATGACATTTTTCACAAAACAAATACAATTTATATGGAACTGTAAAAGATCCAGAATTGCCAAAGCAGTCCTAAGGAAAAGGACAAAGCAGGAAGCACAACACTCCCAGACTTGAGACAACACTACAAAGCTGCAGTCATCAAAAGAGATGGTATTGGCGCAGAAACAGATACACGGATCAATGGAACAGAATAGACAGCCCAGAAATAAACCCACACGCCTCTGGTCACCTAATCTTTGAAAAAGGAGGCAAGATATGCAAGGGGGAGAAGACAGTCTCTTCAGCAGGTGGTTTTGGGAAAGTTGGGAGCTGTGTGCCCATCAGTGAAGTTAGAACATACCTTCACACGACACAGAAAAATAAGCTCAGGATGGCTGAACGACCTGAATAGTAAGACATGACACCATAAACGCCCTAGAAGAGAACGCAGGCGGAACATTCTCTGACATTGTGCCTGTGTGTTCTTGGATCAGTCTCCCAAGGCAACAGAAATAAAAGCAAAAATAAACAAATGGAAGCTAATCAAACTCACAGCGAAGGAAACCACAAAACGAGAAGAGACTAGGGACCGGGAGACAGTATTTGCAAATGATGTGATCAACAAAGGATTAATTTCCAAAACACAAACAGCTCATTCGATAACAAAAAACCAAACAACTTAATTGAAAAATGGGCAGAAGACCTAAACAGACATTATCCAAAGATGGGGTGGAAAGTGAGAGTCACTCAGTCATCTCCAACTCTATGACCCCACAGACTACACAGTCCCTGTAATTCTCCAGGCCAGAATATTGGAGTGGGTAGCCTTTCCCTTCTCCAGCAGATCTTCCTGACCCAGGAATCGAACCAGGGTCTCCTGCATTGAAGGCGGATTCTTTCCCAATTGAGCTATCAGGGAAGCCCAAAGATGAGGTAACAGATGGCCAGCGGGCACGTGAAAAGATGCTGATATCACTAATCCTTAGAGAAGTGCGAGTCAAAACTACAGTGAAGTATCGCCTCACATCAGTCAGAATGGCCACCATCAAACAGTCTACGGATGATAAATGCTGAAGAGGGTGTGGAGGAGAGGGAGGCACTCACCATTGCTGGGAGCGTAAGCGGGTGTAGCCACTAAGGAGACAGTATGGGGGTTCCTCAAAACTAAAAATTGGAATTCCCCGGCTGTCCAGTGGTTAGGGGGGCTTCTCAGCTGGCACAGGGGTAAAGAATTGAGAAGACGCAAGAGAGAGACGGCTCGATCCCTGGGTTGGGAAGATCCCCCTGGAGTACGAAATGGCAACCCACTGTAGTATTCTTGCCTGAAAAGTTCTGTGGACAGAGGAGCCTGGCAGGTTACAGCCCATGGGGTCGCAAAGAGTTGTACACGACCAATACGTGTGTGCGTGCATGCATATGCCCACACGTGTGTGTGTGTGTGCACGTGTGTGTGTGCGCGCACCAGTGGTTAGGATTCTGCGCTTTCACCACCAAGGGCCTGGGTTCAATCCCTGGTCAGGGAACTAAGATCTCATAAGCCATGCAGCATGGTCAAAAGGAAAAAAAAAAGAAAATCAGAAACATACAGAAATATGAGTTGCCATACGATCCAGCAGTCCCACTCCTGGGCATATGCCCAAACAAAACTCCTAATTCAAAAGCACACACGCACCCCTGTGTTCACAGCAGCACTGGTTTACAACAGCCGAGACATGGACATAACCTCAGGGTCCATCAGCAGGTGACTGGGTAAAGAGGATGCGTGTGTGTGTACACACTCACAATGTAATACTACTCTTAAAAAAAGAGCTAATGCTGCTTGCAGCAGCACGGATGGATTGAGAGATGATCAGGCTGAGTGAAGGAGTCCAGAAAGAGAGAGACAAGTACCATATGTAGAATCTAAAATACGACACAAATCAACTTACCTGTGAAATACTCACAGATACAGAGAACAGACTTGCAGTTACCAAGGGCGAGGGGAAGGGGTGGGGGAGGGAGGGTTCAGAGTTCAGGATTAGCAGATGCAAACTGTTTATGTGTGTGTATATATATATATATATATATGGATGGATAAACAACAAGGTCCTTTTTATAATACAGGGAACTATATTTAGTATCCTGGGATAAACCATAATGGAAAAGAATATGAAAAAATATATATGGATATTAAAACTGCATCACTTTGCAGAAATTAACAATGCTGTAAATCAGCTATACTTAAAAAAAAAAACATGGAGAAGGGAAAAAGCCTCCCTTTGCTCTAACCTCCCATCTGGGAGGGACACAGTGTCAGAAGAGCGCCCCCCACAGTGGGGGCAGCAGGTCCCCCATGAGCCTCTTCACTGCTCCTCCTCCCCTCTGAGCTCCTCCTTCACCAGACCCTCCTCGCCCCCTAGTGCTCCGGGGAATGGCTTGGGCCACCCGTCTTCCTTCCATGCCACTCCTAAAGGGATTCTGTCCAGTCTCAGGCTCTAAGCACCACAGGAGTGGTGAGTGAGCGACAGGTTGAGTGGCAACCCTTAATCTTTGTCTCCCTCAAGTCCACTCAGAAACTTAATAAGCATCTACAGCTTAACAGACCCACAGCTCCTGCTCCTGTGAGTTCCTGCCCTCCTTTCCCAAGTCACCCTCCTACAGCCCCAGTCTCTTCACTCAGAGACCACCTTCTTCCAAAACAAAACTGGTGTCCCTCAAGTCAGCTATTTTTATCATCCCACATCTGATCAACTGGAAAAACTCAAACATGTTCTGAATCTGGCCACTTGCCCACCTCGACTGCTGCCTCTGAGGTCCATGCCACCCACAGGTCTGGCCTGGATCTCCATGGCCTCCTAACTGGTCTTTGCCTTGTCAAGCACTTGTGCACACAGCAGCCAGCGCACCTCATCAGAGTGATCAAAGTACTCTAGGCCTGCCAGCAGCTTCACATCTCGCTGGGAATAAAATCAAAGCATCACTCCTGGTAAAAGTCCTCGCCCCCTACCCCACCCCCTCCACCTCGCTCTTTCAGAGCCTGCCTGGACACTCAGCAAATGCACAGTGCGTCAAGGATTGACCCCAGAGCCCCCCAGGCAACAATACTGCATTTCCCCTGAGAACCCCAGCCCCCGAGAAGGTGAAGGCTTGAGTCACCTCCACAAATAGCCAAGGAGGTGACAGGTGGATTCTGACCCCCACTGAGGCTGCCCTCAGACAGCATCCGCCAAGTAACACACCCTGTGTGCTCTGTAAGCTCAGCTCCAGCAGCGCTCGCCGTCCAGTGAATCTGCACGGAGTTCCTGCTGCTATCTCTGCAGGGTGTCCCACCCCCTGCTTACCCTGTGGGTTTTCCCCACAATTTTACACCCGGGATTTTACTCATGCGGTGTCCTTTCTCATCCTTGTTCAGCTCAATCCTTTTGGTCCTTGGCTCCTACTGAGCCAGGTCGTGGCTCAGATATCACCTGCTGTGACACCACCTACCCCTGATCTCCCCCTGGCAGTGGCCACTGCCCTCATAGCCCCTTTGCTGCCATCTTCCCACCAGGAACACAGAGCTGGCACACACCTGACCCTCCCCAGGTACCCAGGAGACAGCTGCCAGCAGGACAAGAGGGTCAAATGCTGCCATTCCAGCTCCCCTGGGAATCCCATGCTCAGAAACAGAAGCATGAATCCTTTCAGCCTCCACTGATGGAAAAAAGCAGCACCCAGAGCCCACTGAAGGCTTCTGCTAGTGGGTGGGACATGGGTTCATAGGTGAGTCAGCTGATGCAAGGCCTGGGGCGAAAGGAGCTAAAGGGTCTGAGATGTTGACGGAAGCGCTGCTCACTGTCCAGTGTGGGCTCTGTGTGCATGCTAAGTCGCTGCAGTCGTGTCTGACTCTGCAACCCTAGGGACTGCAGCCCACCGGGCTCCTCTGTCCGTGGGATTCTCCAGGCAAGAATACTGGAGTGCGTTGCCATGCCCTCCTCCAGGGCATCTTCCGGACCCAGGGAGCACACCCGAGACTCAC
Source organism: Capra hircus (assembly GCF_001704415.2). Classification (NCBI taxonomy): domain Eukaryota; kingdom Metazoa; phylum Chordata; class Mammalia; order Artiodactyla; family Bovidae; genus Capra; species Capra hircus. The sequence goes on along the minus strand of NC_030835.1, from coordinate 2,927,662 downwards.
GTCTGTCTCCTGCATTGGCAGGCAGGTTCTTCACCGTTAGTGCCACCTGGGAAGACCCATGGGCTCTGCTGGCCACTATAATGAGGGGAAAAGCCCTCTACATGCGGGGGCTGAGAGGACGGAACCAGGGCCCATCAGAGAGCAAGCCTGCAAGCCTTAAAGGGTGGCATGGGGAGTCTTCTGTGAAGGGACTGTGAAGCCTCCCAGTAGAAGGGAGGCTTGGCTCAGCAAGGTCAGCTCCCTCTTCAGAGGAAATTCGATTTCCACCCAGATGTCCTCACTCGACATCGGGCCCAACCATGGTCAGTCAACCAGGCTGGCCTGGGGCCTGCAGTGCACAGAGGCCCTGCCCCATTCCCAGTTCCTGAACTACAGGCCATACTAGGGGGCCTGCCTCCTCTCTGAGGGCCACACAGGGACCTCCACCCGGAACCTCTCCATCAAAGGTGCTCTGAGCAGCTCAGGCTGAGATTCTGACTTGCTTCTTTTTCCAGCTGGCCTCATGGAGTCCTGGCTGCATGCCAGGCCCTTGGCTCCCAAGCTTTCCCAGACAGAGGACCCCCATCCCTCCATTCCCGGCCCTGTCCTAGGGAACCTTCTCCCAGAGAGGCAGCTTCCTGGGGGCTGGCTGCTCTGGGCCCTGCCTCCGGGAGCTCTCTTTCCAAGCCAGAGGCTGATTGCCCAGGACCGGTGCCCAGTGAGCTGCTGGCTGTGAGTGCTCTGCCCAGCCCGGAAGTGCCAGTTTTGCACTCGCCCAACAGGCTTTGTACCTTTTCACGCTCGTCTCATACTCAGTCCTCTGCCGGCACAGTTCTGCTCTGAGCTCTGTGACCAGGCCCTGGAGAACCTCAGTTCGGCGGGCGTGGTCCTGGGCAGGGCTGCCCGGGTCACTGGGCTCGCTGCTGCTGATGCAGGCACCCACTCCATCCAGGCCATGGTCCAGATCCAGGGATCTGCGCTCTTCGCTGCTGCTGAGGACAGGGGAGGGCTCGAGGGCCCCCTCGATGTGCAGGGAGCTGCAGGCAGAGGAGTCACTGGCCCGGCATGCTGTGCAGCTGCTGACCGAGCCCCTGGCCGACGCCTCACAGGAGGAGACCCCAGACCATGGCAGGCTGGCCACACTGGGTGTGCTGGGGAAGGAGCTCTGCGGGGGCACATTATCGTAGGTGGAGAGTCTCTGCTCGGAGCCCGAGTCCTTGAGCCGGTCTCCTGATGAGGCCCGGCGGTGGCCTCGCAGGGAGGACAGCCCATTCATGAGCCAGTTCCCTCCAGAGATGATGGGGACCTCCAGGGATGAGGTGCCCACCTTCGGACTCCCTGACCGGGACCCTGACTGCCGGAAGGAAGACCTCCAGTTGGGCAGAGTCTGCACCCTCTTCCCGGGGCTGGTGGCAGCAGGGCTGCCTCGGCTCCCCAGGCCCGTGGGAGAGGTTCTAGAGAGTGCCGCCACGGCAGCGCCATCCAGAGAGGAGGTCCTGTGCGAGGGCAGGCAGGGGGCGCTGGGACTGCTGGGCTCCGCCTGGTCGTCCCTGGGGACCTCCTCGGAGCCCCATCCCACGGTGCACGGTGGGCCCCCGCGTGGGGAGGCCGGCCCCTCCGTGGTCCTCGGAGTGAACAGCTGGCTGTGTTTGCGGATCAGGACGGTCATCAGCTGCTGGACCAGAGAAGTGCCTGCCGAGAGGAAGGAATAAGAAAAGGCTGACTGACTGCCTCCCGTCCAGCTTCTCCAGGCCAGTCGGCAAGCTGCAGCTCGGGCCCAGGGCGCCCCGCTCTGCGAGTAGCAACCAGGCTACTTAGGGGTGGGCTCATCGTCCGCTCGAAAGGTAAGGATGGCCACCACACTTTCCAAATACAGACAGGGACAGAAGGACCATACCCCAAATCCGCCTCCTCCAGTGTGGGGTCTGGAGCACGGAAAGGCACTCAGCCTTCACGCCCACTCCAACCAGCTGGCGGAGCGGGAGCTGACACAGTGCTGGCTGAGGCTGCGGGCTGAGCCGAGGGCAGGCTGGAGCCGGAGGCCAGGGCCTAGCGGCCGGGGCCTTCCTGGCTGCCCCATCTGCTGCCCACAGCGGCCACACCTGCCTGTCCACTCCGGGGGCCCAGGGCTCTGGGGCACAGAATGGAGATGTCTTCATACGCAGTCACACATAGACAACCTCATACACCAACCCCATACACACATATAAAACCCCAGACACATAGTCACACATATACCCGTACACAGTCACACACATACACAACCCCATATACACACATATAAAACCCCAGACACATAGTCACACATATACCCGTACACAGTCACACATATACCCGTACACAGTCACACATATACAACCCCATACACAGTCACACACATATACGACCTCACAGAGTCACACACATACACAACCTCATACAGAGTCACACACATACACAACCTCATACACAACCCCATATACACACACATAAAACCCCAGATGCACAGCCACACATATACCCATACACAGTCACACATACACAACCCCATATACAGTCACACACATACACAACCCCATACATAGAGTCACACATACAGAACCCCATACACAACCACATATACACGTATAAAACCCCAGATGCACAGTCACATGTATACCCATACACAGTCACACACATACACAACCCCATACACAGTCACACATATACAACCCCATACATAGTCACACATATACAACCCCATACACACACATATAAAACCCCAGACACAGTCACATATATACCTATACACAGTCACACATACACAACCCCATACACACACACAACCCCATACATAGAGTCACACACATACACAACCCCATACACACACATATAAAACCCCAGACACATAGTCACACATATACCCATACAGTCACACATACACAACCTCATACACAGTCACACACACACACAACCCCATACAGTCACACGCACACATACACAACCCCATACATAGAGTCACACACATACACAACCCCATAGTCACACACATACACAACCCCATACACAGTCACTCACATATATAACCCCATACATAGAGTCACACATATACAGAACCCCATATACACCCCCATATACACACATATAAAACCCCAGATGCACAGTCACATGTATACCCATACACAGTCACACACACACAGCCCCATACAGTCACACATATACAACCCCATACATAGAGTCACACACATACACAACCCCATACACATACATATAAAACCCCAGACACATAGTCACACATATACCCATACAGTCACACATACACAACCCCATACACACACACACACAACCCCATACAGTCACACACACACATACACAACCCCATACATAGAGTCACACACATACACAACCCCATAGTCACACACATACACAACCCCATACACAGTCACACACAACCCCATAGTCACACACATACACAACCCCATACACAGTCACACACATATACAACCTCATACACAACCCCATATACACACACATATAAAACCCCAGACGCACAGTCACACATATACCCATACACAGTCACACATACCTAACCCCATACACAGTCACACATACACAACCCCATACAGTCACACACATACACAACCTCATACACAGTCACACACATACACAACCCCATACAGTCACACATATACAACCCCATACATAGTCACACATATACAACCCCATACACACACATATAAAACCCCAGACACAGTCACATGTATACCCATACACAGTCACACACATACACAACCCCATACACAGTCACACATATACAACCCCATACATAGAGTCACACACATACACAACCCCATACACACACACAACCCCATACATAGAGTCACACACATACACAACCCCATACACATACATATAAAACCCCAGACACATAGTCACACATATACCCATACAGTCACACATACACAACCCCATACACACACACACACACAACCCCATACATAGAGTCACACACATACACAACCCCATAGTCACACACATACACAACCCCATACACAGTCACACACATATACAACCTCATACACAACCCCATATACACACACATATAAAACCCCAGACGCACAGTCACACATATACCCATACACAGTCACACATACCCAACCCCATACACAGTCACACATACACAACCCCATACACAGTCACACATACACAACCCCATACAGTCACACACATACACAACCCCATACATAGAGTCACACACATATACAACCCCACACAGTCACACACATACACAACCTCATACACAGTCACACACATACACAACCCCATACATAGAGTCACACACATACACAACCCCATACAGTCACACACATACACAACCTCATACACAGTCACACACATACACAACCCCATACATAGAGTCACACACATGTACAACCCCATACATAGAGTCACACACATATACAACCCCATACAGTCACACACACACACAACCTCATACACAGTCACACACATACACAATCCCATACATAGTCACACACATATACAACCCCATACAGTCACACACATACACAACCCCATACACAGTCACACACATATACAACCTCATAGAGTCACACACATACACAACCTCATACACAACCCCATATACACACACATAAAACCACAGATGCACAGTCACACGTATACCCATACAGTCACACACACATACAACCCCATACAGTCACACACACAGCCCCATACACAGTCACACACATACACAACCCCATACACAGTCACTCACACACAACCCCATACACAGAGTCACACACATATACAACTCCATACACAGAGGTAAACACATACACAGCCCCATACACAGAATCACAACACACAACCCCACACACAGAATCACACACACATGACCCCATACACAGTCACTCACACACGACTCCATACACAGTCACACACATACAGAACCCCATACACAGTCACTCACTCATGACCCCATAGTCACACACACACAACCCCATACACAGTCACTCACACACAACCCCATACACAGTCACACACATACACAACCCCATACACAATCACACACAAATGCACATAGCCACCCCCCTAACATGAACAACCCCACCCACAAGCACATGCTTCCTCTTCCCCAGGCCACAGCCCCTGAGACACAGCCTGCAGCATATGGGGGACTCAGTTCCTGAGGCTGTGGGGTGGAGAGAGGGGTCAGTGACAAAGGGAGGCTTTGCAGAGGGACCATGGCATCCACCCTCCTGTTATCCTCCACCAAAGACCAGAGACGGGGGGAGGCTTCTGTGTGATGAGGAAGGCCAAGTGCTCCTACTGCCACTGGAAGTAATGGAGAGCCATGGGGAACATTAAGCAGACAGTCTTTAGTAGGTGAAGCAAGATCCTGGCAGTTCAGCAGGGTGAGCATTTGCCCTCAGGCATTTGTGCAACCTGGCAGGTAGGAGCTCTGGGGAGAAACTACCAGTCAGGCCAAGGGCGTGCTAAACAAGAGAGCAACCCCCGGGGACACCCCGTCAGCTGGGGGTGGGGCAGGGAAAGCCCTGCGCCCACCCTCACCCCCTCGCCTCCCCTAGTTCATGTTCCACAGGCCTGGCCACTCTGCCCTCAGCCGGCCTCGTGCCAGGGGCAGCTGGCGTCAGGCGGGTTCTTCGTGAGTTCTGCCAGCCTCTCTGCTCCGTGGCTCCACTGGCTGCGGGTCTCCTGTGAGCAGCCAGACTCTCACACTAGAGAGGATGGCCTTTCTATGGGGCCTCCAAGCAGTGCGCTCATTTCCAGGCCAGCCTGCACCTGTGTGCCCTCTGAACAGTCCGACTAACAGAGTCACCTCACCTCTTGCGGCCTGTCTCCTCGTCTGTCAAATGGGGGCAGTAACCGGGGGCTTCTTGTGAGGGCTGAGATGCTCAGTAGGAGTAAAGCACTCGGCAGAGGCCCTGACGTGTGGAGAGCGGCTGCTATTGCTATATTATTTAAAATCTTTCATTATGACTTCATTACAGAACGTAATATCCCTAGGGTTTGCTGAGCTCTAACATCCAGAAGAAGGCTGTGACAATTACTTAATAGAAAATCACTTCAGTAAAACAAAACCATTTGTGTGTATTTAAGGGCAAGGGCACTGACCTTTCCACCCCACCTCCACCCGCTCAGCCGCTCCCATCATTCTAACTGCACCTCACGACCCCATCCACAGGGCAAAGCTCCTGTCCCTTTTAGAGCGGACCCCATGGGGGAAGAGGGGCTGGAGAAGGCAGTGATGAGGTCCAGAGAGGCTGCTTCCAAGTGCCCAGGGCTGGGGCCACCCTTCCTGCTGGCCTGCCATGAGGGTTCTGAGGACTTGCCCAGGGTTGACATGAGCCCAGAGCACCTAGCACCACCGCGCACACCCCACCACTACCTTCCATAATGGCCACTGGGTCCTCTATCTGCGGCCGAAGGATATTAGGCCCAAAAACAGTTGCCAGGTTCTGGACGCTCATCTTGTTGACATCCGAGTGGGACTGAACTTCATCCAGAAACCTACAAAGTAAGGAAGAGACAGTTGGCAGAGAAGCAAATCCTGACTCCAGATCTGCTGGGAGCTGCCTGGCCCCCGAGCTCAGCTGTGCCCCTCTTTCCACAGCTACCGGGCACAGTCAGCTGCCCCTGCCAGGCTCAGGAGAGGGCAGCGCTTCCCTGAGATCCGGAGGGCCATCAGAAGTAAAGGCCACTGGAACCAGGGCCTGTTGTTGGTGTGGAAGGACAGAACTCCCCCACCTGCCCTGGGCGCAGCTGCCTAGGAAGGCTCAGACCCCTAGATGCGGGGCTGGGTGAAGGCTCACCCTGCCTGTCCTCTCCTGGCACCCTGAGCCTAGGTCATGGTCAGGAAGCAGACCCACGGGAGGCAGAAGGAACACAGGCCATCCGGCTTTGCTTCAGAAACCATGTGCTCAGGACTGTATAACACTGCCTGCGCCGACCAGGACCATAATAAGCTCTGTAAGTGCAGAGACTTCTTTTATATCCCCCACTGGCTTGACAGAGGTGTGGGTGGTCCCCCGACCCCTGTGAAGGGCACGCGGAGCCAGACCGCAGGAGAGGGAAGCCCCACCCCTAGTCACTTACTTGCAGATATATCTGAGCAGGTTGTAATTGACCAGGGGAAGGCTGCTCACTTGCTTAGCCAACTCCAGAGTCCCCTTGGGATTGAGAGAGAGAAAACAGCATTTCAAAGATCAGCAGGGAGGCCCCAGGCCTTCTCTTGCTGGAGGGAGGCGGGATGAGGAGGGGGTGGGAATCTGAGTCCAGACCTCCATCCACAGCCCACGAGCCTGGCTGCCAGTGACCAGAGGGCACCACTACTTTCATTCCCCTGGCTGGTGACCTCTGGGGGGAAAGAGATTTACTTTCGAGATGCTGTTGTGAGGGATGTGCCTGTGCAGAGCCACAGAGGAATGTCAGGGCCAGCGCTCAGCTCACTTATCGAGGCACAAATATTTGCTAGATAAAGACCCCTCATCTCCCACACAGCCACAGGGAGGGCAAACAGTTCTTCCCCAGCTGGAGCCAACCAGGGCTGCAGGCGGGGGGCTCTGCCCTGGGGGCAGTCTCAAATTCTTTTGGGAGGAGGCAGGATAGAAATAGATGAAAGGTCTGGTTGTTTTTGAGTCCCAAGGCCAGCCTGGGTAGCCTGAGTTAGATGTGGGAGAAGGTGATGGAGCAGGAATGCCTCCTGAGTGGTGGTCCAGCCTGGGCACGCTGCACTCAAGAGCATGGCTGGAACACAGCCTGCTTCAGGAGGCGCCTGTCCCTCCGAGCAATGGACGGCTGCACACAGGGAGGGGATGCCCCAGGCATCCCACCCCAGAGTACCCTCCCGCCTAGCGGGGAAATACGCTAGCCCTCCCCAGATTGGGAGCTTCTAGGCCTGGCCCCCGCCCCCACCAGAGCAGGCTACAGGATCTATGTACCATGAACAGTCACGACAAGTCCTGTGTCCACGGCCTCCCCCCACCATCACCTAGCAGGCCCGCTCCCCCGGCAGGGTCCCCGGGAGCCACTAACCTCCCCCTCGTCCTTGGTGAGCAGCTGGGCGCAGCTAAGGAAGTCCTCGTACCTGGAGAAGGGGACCACAGGCTCAGGGAGCTCCCGCAGGTAGAGCTTCAGCAGCGAGGCCACCGTGTGCACATCTGTTGTGCTGCAGACGGAGGGACGCCCGTGAGGCTGGCGCCAGAGGCCCCGGGGCGGCCAGCACCCTGGCCAGCACCTCGCCTGCCCCCTGCAGGGGCAGTCTCTGCTCTCACACCCATGTATGTGTGTGCATGCACACACACGCGCTGTGGCGACCGGCCAGGGAACAGATGGGTGTGAAGGGCCACCTTCCACTGGCCTGGTGCCTGCCCCAGGTACTCTGGGGTCGCGGAGCCAAGGGCACAGGAGCCAGGGGCACAGCTGTCCTTTGGCCCAAGTCTGAGCCTGCTTTCTCTGCCCAGGCTCACCCTCTAGTGGAAGCAGGAGGACCGTGTCAAACATGCCCACCATGCAGGGCTGCCAAGCCCCTTGGAAAAGGGCAGCTGTCCTTGGGCACCTAGGCTGGGCAGGCCAGAGGTCAGCCCCTCTCCCCAGCTTCTGGGCTCCTATTCACACTACAGATGCCCCATCTCCAGTGTCCCAGAGCCCCATATGTCCACTCCCAGGCATCAGTCTCCCGCTTGCAGCTCGGAGCTGCCCAGGCTGCAGCGGGCCCTGTAGAGGATGGTGGCCCTGGGCCTGTTTGGATTCTGGGACTAAGTCCTGGGCTGCAGCCCTGGTGCCTCCTCCAAGCTTGCCTTCCCGGCTGGGGGGCCCCAGGTGTTCCGTCTGCTTTTCCCTCATGGCAGGTGTTCAGGGAAGATGGGCCTCAGGCCAAAAGTGGCTGTGCCATTAAGGCGCCTCCTGGCCTGCTGCCCATCTCATCACTGAGATGAGCCCCGGGGTCCCTTCCACCCTGGCATTTGGAGTTCTGGGGTTCCATAGGGCCGCATGCATCTCGAGTTTGTATCCCCAGAACCCCTCCCTGCCTCAGGACTGGTGGCTCGATGGCTCTTGGTCTGGCCAGCTGAGCAGCCCCCATCCCTGCCCCCACCTCCCCTCTCCAGCCAAGCACATGACTGCCCTCACCCTTCTCTGCCTTCTCCCAGCCACTCCCCTGCTGACACCCCCACCTCCTGGAAGCTTACGTCCCCAGTGGGTACCTAGCCTTGAGCCTAGCCACCTTCCACCTGGGGACCCCATGAGCTCACTGCCAGCCACTGCATGAGCAGGAACCCCAGGAAGATGGGGGGAGGGACGGGAAGCTAGGAGGATGGACAAGGGCCCGCCATTGTGTCTCCCCCTGGTGGGGAAGGCGAAGCATTTCTGATCTGGGCAAGCTGACTCAGAGGGCGGGCCCTCTGGGCTGCAGACCTTGTGGCTGACCCCGAAACTTTGGGCGTCCCTGCCCAAAGCCCCATCCCGACTCCTCCTGGCTGCCCGAGGTTACAGTGCTCCTGGTCCCGGGAGCTTGGCTCAGCGCTGCCTGCCTCATCTTTCCTCCCTCCCTAGAAATTCACTTCCTCACCTTCTCCCCACTCCACACTGTTGGCCTGTGCCCGCTCTGGGCAGACCCTCTCTGGGAAATGGCGATCAGACCCACACTCCACATCTGAAAAAGAGAGGCTCTCCTGGCTGCGGTGATGGTCTGGGCAGATGCTGGAGGGGCTGGCGGTGTTCTGCCCTGAGAGGAGAAGAGCTGAAAATGCCAGGGCTGCCAGGAGAAACCTGTGGGCCTGTCCTGCAAGGGGCGGGGGCTTGTCTGCCCCAGGGGAGGGTGGATCTGAGAAGGGGCAGAAGCTCCATGGGGGCCAGGGCTGGCTGGCTGGCTGCAGAAAGAGCTTTCTACGAAAAACTACCCCATAATGGGGGTTTCGTCAGAGAGAAGAGGCCCCCTGCTCTTAGCCCCTGGGCCCTCAGTGAGGCTGACTCTATCCCAGGGTGGACCCTAGGACCCAGTAAGCCCCAGTGGTGGGGTGAGGACAGGTGGAGGAGACTCGCTCCCCTGCCCCCGAAACTTGTGAGGATGTGCATCTCAGTACTGGCACCTAAGGAGCCAGGGGGTGGGGGAATGGGTCGCCCTGAGACAGCAGAGCCAAGAGACGGACGTGGGCTTATAAGGGGCATCTCCACAGCAGACAGAGCCCGCATGGAAGTAGCAGGATCTACCCGTGTGGGAGACCCAGGGCTGCTACACTGGTTCTATGCCCCACACTCCGCCCATCAGGAGGGCTGGCTGGGCACATGTGTGCCAGCGTGGGGCTTCACCCTACCCTCCACCCTGCACCCAGGCCTCTCAGCTGGCATCCTGAGAGGAGACTCAGGGGGCGATGGACAGGTGGCCCTATCTACATCTCCTCCCAGGAGCTCACCTGTCAAACAGTGGCTTCTCCCCACAGTCAAAGGAATCCTGCAGGTCCCTCACCAGGTTGGCCTGGCCGGGCATACGGAAGAGGCCCTCCTCGGTGAGCCCACGCTCCCGGATGAAGTCCACACACTGCTCCACCAGCAGCGGCGCCAGGCGTGGGCCAGACTTCCGCTCGTGGTGGACTGTGTCCTCCAGGCGCTGCCCAAAGACCCCTGGGCACAGAGAGGAGCTGGTCACACCCTCAGCTAGCTGGCTCAGCAGCGGGGGGGACGCTGGGGACAGCAGGGGCAGCGAGTGCTGTCAGGGCCCAGGGTGGCACCCCCACCCCCGCCCCGAGCAAGCACATCAGAAACTGGGAGGGCAGGCACCAGGCGGCTGGGACAGGGCAGAAGGGCATATCAGGCCACAGCTGAGGCTGGCCTGTGGAGCCTGTCCAAGCCTGAGGACCCTTTGGGCCCTCGGGAAGCATGCATTACACACTTTATTTATGTATTGGCTTATATATGCAATACTAACTCTCAAATGGCAGTGGCTTGCATTTAAAAACCTAACACCACAGGCACCGAAAGACGCGCTCCGGAATGTTCTTAGTGGCGCCCCCTGCAATCTCTCTGAATGAGAAACCAGCTAATGCCCACGAGGGGCAGAATGCGCGGGAGCATCATGGTCTACTCACGCCATGGAGCAGAGGACAGCAGTGAGCACCGCTGAGGCACAAGCAACAAGACAGAGGACAGACAACACGAGGGCAGAGCCGCGAGCCCACACTGGAGATCGTTAGGGAAACGCAAGTCGAAACTCACGCCCGTGAGGGTGGCTGCCATCCAAAGAGCAGAAAACCACCCGTGCCGGTGAGGATGTCGAGAAGCGGAGCGCCTGTGCCCTGTTCATGGGAAGGTGAGCTGGTGCAGCCACTACGGAAAATGCTACGGAGGCACCTCAAGCAATTAAAGCAGAATTCCTGTGTGGCCCAGCAATCCCGCTTCTGGGCATATCCCCAAAAACAGAGCAGAGACGGGAGCAGACGCAGAAGCACCCATGTTCACAGAAGTATTATTCACAATACCCAAACGGTGGAAGCAAACCGAGGGCCCGTCGCTGGACAGGTGGATAAGCACAATGCGATGCACGTATATTATTAATATTATGCAACGTAATATTATTCAGCCAGAAGAAGAAGGACATTCTGACAGATGTCGCAACATGGACAAACCTTGAGGACATGTTGCCAAGTGAAATAAGCCAGTCCACTAAAACAGCTTGATTCTCCTTATGAGACACTCAGCATAAGCAAATTCAGAGAGACAGAAAGCAGAATGGTGGTTGCCAGGGGCTGGAGGAGAGTGGGATGGAGAGTTATTGTTTAATGGGTACAGTGTCTATTTTTGTGTTTTGTATTAGAGAATGTTCTAATTTCATTCTTTCACGTGTTGCTGTTCAGTTTTCCCAGCACCACCTACTGAAGAGACTCTCTTTTTCTCACTGTATATTCTTGCCTCCTCTGTCGTAGATTAATCGACCACAGGCATGTGAGTTTATTTCTGGGTTTTCTCCCCCGTTCTTTTGATCCATATTTCTGTTTCTATGCCAGTACTATACTGTTTTGATTACTATAGTTTATAGTATAGTCTGAAGTCAGGGAGTCTGACTCCTCCAGCTCTGTATTTCTTTCTCAAGATTGCTTTGGCTATGCATGGTCTTGTGTCTCCATACACATTTTAAGATTTTTTTGGTTCTAGTCCTATTAAAAAAATGCCATTGGTAATTTGAAAGGGATTGCATTAAATCTCTAGATTGCCTTGGGTAAGTGAGCTGTCGCTGTTTGCAGATGACATATTATACATAGAAAATCCTAAAGATGCTGTCAGAAAATCGTGAGAGCTCAATGAATTTGGTAAAGTTGCAAGATACAAAATTAATACACAGAAGTCTCCTGCATTCCTATAATAACAATGGAAGATCAGAAAGAGAAATTGAGGAAACAATCCCATTTACCATCTCATCCAAAAGAGTCAAATACCTAGTGGTAGATTTACCTAAGGAGGCAAGACCTATACACTGAAAAGTAAGATGCTCATGAAGACACTGAAGATGACGCAAAGAGATGGAAAGACATGCCGTGTTCTTGGTGTACCAGCCCGGGAAGAATAAACATTGTCGAAATGACTATACAAAGCAACCTACAGAAATAAACCGGAAATGGATCAAAGACCTAAATCCTAAACGGAAGACTGAACATGATAAAACTTAGAGGAAAACGCAGGCAGAATACTCTGACATAAATTGCAGCAGTACCTTTTATGGTTCACCTCCTCGAGTAATGAAAACAAAGACCAAATAAACAAATGGGACCTCGTTAAAAGTTTCTGCACAGCAAAGGAAAAAATAAAATGAAGAAACAGAATGGGAGAAAATATTTGCAAATGGAGCGACTGACAAGGGATTAATCTCAGAAATATACAAATAGCCCATGCATCTCTATGTCAAAAAAAAAAAAAAAAAAAAAAACACAACCCTAATCAAAGAATAGGGAGAAGACGTAAATAGGTATTTTTTTAAAGAAGACATACAGATGCCCAAAAGGCACATGAAAAGATGCTTAACATCACTAATTTCCAGAGAGATGCAAATCAAAACTACAGTGAGGTATCACTTCATGCCCATCAGAATGGCTATTCTCAAGAGGTCGACAACCAATAAATGGTAGACAGGACATGGAGAAAAGGGAGCCTCCTACGCTGTTGGCGGGAACGTAAATTAGTACAGCTACTATGGAGAACAGTATGCAGGCTCCTCAGAAAACTGAAATTAGAGCCACCATATGATCCAACAATCTCACTCCTCACTGTATACCTGGAGAAAACACGTAATCTGAAAGGCTACACACACACCCCAGTGTTCATGAAAGGGAAGGTGAAGTCGCTCAGTCGTGTCCGGTTCCTTGTGACCCCATGGACTGCAGCCTAGCAGGCGCCTCCATTCACGGGCTTTCCGGGCAAGAGTTCTGGAGTGGGTTGCCATTTCCTTCTCCAGGGGATCTTTCCAACCCAGGAATCGAACCTGCGTCTCCCGCATTGCGGGCAGACGCTTTACTGTCTGAGCCACCGGGGAAGCCCTCCAGTGTTCACAGCGGCACTATTCACAGTGGCAAAGACGCAGAAGCAACCTAAACTTCCATTGTCAGAGGAACGAACAGAGAGATGCGGTCCACACACACACGGACTATTACTCAGCCGCAGAAACGGATGAAATAATGCCATTTGCAGCAACATGAAGAAACCGAGAGATTAGCATCCTAAGTGAGGTCAGAAAGAGGCTGTTATAGATCGATGTTATAGCACTCATATGTAGAATCTAGTTTCAAAAATAAAAATGAACTTATTTACAAAACAGAAGCCGACTTACAGATATTGAGAACAAACTTGATGGTTACCAAAGAGGGACGTGGAGGGGGAGGATAAAGCAGAGGCTTGGGAGTAAAACACGCACACTGTGGTAACCAGCGAGGACCCACCGTAATAACCAGCGAGGGCCAACTGTAATAACCAGCGAGGGCCTACTGTAATAACCAGCGAGGGCCTACTGTAATAACCAGCAAGGACCCCCAGTAGACTACAGGGATTTCTACTCAACGTTCTGTGATAGCTTATACTAGGGAAGAATCTAAAAAAGAATGAACACGTGTATATTATGTATCACTTTGCTGTACACCTGAAACTAACCCAACATTATAAATCAACTATATTCCAATAAAATTAAAATTAGAAAAACAAAAAAGAACCCAGGCAGTCTGGCTCCAGGCCTGGAGAATATCCCAGGCCACATGCCTGCTCTCCATCCTGGAGCATGGATGCCTATGTCCATGCTGTTACCCCACCAGGCTTGCTTCCCATGTTTATCCTGTCTGTCTTCACCAGCAGCTCCCAAGGATGTGGTCATTTGGGCAACAGGAAAATTCAAAAAAAGGAATTCAAGAAAAGGACAGCTCAGCTGCCCTTCCCACTGGGGTGTAGCCGGTAAACAGTGTTGAACACAGGGGCAGATGCTGCCCAAAGACTGGCATGGGGGCTGCCTGGGGCAACTCTGAGGTGCCCACCACCAACGTCCCGGCCTCTCTGCCCAGGCCAAGAGAGGCCTAGGCTGGTCTGGAGACACAAGGACACTGTTCCTTCTACGGCACACTGAGGGCTCAATCACACATGCCCAGCAATGAGCCATATGGGCCCACAGTGTTCCTGTTTAGCTAGGCACATGTTTGAAACATTTTTAAATTCGTTACTTTATACTTTTATACTTTAGAAAAGATTCATATAAAAAAATCTAGACCATCTAAAAGATTTTTTATTCATATGAAAAATCTGGAAAAAATCCTCTTAAAAGAATCCACAGATCTGGTGCTACCAGGCCAGGATTTCCAGTCACACTGACGGAGTTCAGCGGCCCCTGTGTCTTTCTGGAGAAGGAAATGGCAGTATTCTTACTGGAGTAAGAATTCCTAATACAGTATTCCTACTCCAGTATTCTTGCCTGGAGAATCCCATGGACAGAGGAAGCTGGCAGGCTATCCAGTTCATGGGATCGCAAGAGTCAGACATGACTTAGCACTATCTTTCTTTCCTTTCTTTCTGCCCTTCTGATGGCCCATGTATCTGCTAATTCTCCACAGTCCCCACCATCCCCTACTGCCTCACACCCAGTCCACATTCCATTCCTGCAGCTCTGCCAAACGCTCACCTCTTTTCCATGGCACAGACCTCCCCACCGGGCACTGGGTCAGAATGAAGTAGGAGAGGGGCCCTGATCCTCAGAAATGGGAAGTCAGGCCTGTTGTGACCAGAGGCATCAGCTAGGACCTCAAATGAGCAGGCACAGAACATACAGGGGCAACTGCCCTTGAGCAGAGCGTCCGTAGGAAGGGCTGGAGCCAGCCTGGCCCTGTGCCTTGGCGCCCGCCTCCTGCGTCCCTCCCCACTCGGGCATACGCCCCATCCCTTTCACCTCCGCTCCACCCACAACTCAAGCATCTTGAATATGTCTGCTCTCCTGCTGCCTGGCCTGTGCAGAGGTCTCTTCCCTGTTCACTCTGTGCAAAATTCTAGTTAGCCCTGGAGATCAGCTGCCGCAGATCCTTTCTTCAGCACGACCACAGGGCTCTTGGGCCCCTCCTCTGGCCCTCTATCACAGACCATGCGAAGACGCTTGCCTCTGCCTGGTTCCTCACTGGGAACCAGCCCCTCTCCCCAGTCCCAAGCCAGTGTGGGCTTGGAGGGGAGGTCACGGAGTGCTGAGTGAAGGAGGGGAGCACACAGCCCAGGATTATCTCCCACCCAGAGTTCGTGCACTCAGCTTCCCACCCTTGGCTCACAGGTAACTAAAGGGCACAGTCAGGGAAGAGAGACACTGAGGAAAAGGACTCTAAAATTCTCTCTAGAGAGTCACAAAGCCTGGGTAAATCTATCTAGCCTCCTCTTGGCCCCAACCCTTTCTGCTCTCCAATTTCCTGTTTCCAGGACATCTGCTGTCCACCGGTCCATCCATCCTTCCATCACTCTTGCGTTTGTGCCCCACCCTGTTCTAAGTCTTAGAGGGCCCCAGATCTGTCCAGAGGACTAGAAACATGTAAATACCACCACAGACCCCTCTGCTGAAACCCCTTGTTGCCTCCCTCCTGCCCACCCGGGATAAAATCTAAACTTGGCAGGCAGAGAGACAAGGGCCTGCCTACCTCTCCATCAGATTCTGAAGCACAGAAGAGCCTGGGCCAGGCAGAGGGCAGCTGCTGCATGGCCAGACCCGCTGTTTGTGCGGTCACACAGCTCCCATGTCTCCAAAGCCCTCTTTCTACATCATCTCAACCACCCCCCCACAACCCTGGTGGAGCTTTCCAGACTACTCTTCCAGTCCCCTGAACAAGGCTATGGCTGTGGGAAGTCCACAGGGTCCCAGGTGCTTCTAAACAGAGGTGATTTAGAGGAGAAGGGGACATTAGGACTGGGGTCTAAGAATGAGCAAGAGATAGCCAGGAAGGCGGGGGTGGGGTCTGGGAGGTAGGCATGAGCAGAAATCCCCAAGGCAGACCTGGGCAGACCTGGCAGCAGGGGGCGGGCGGGGGCGGGGGGGTGCGGGTCTGATAAGGACCCTGGGGGTTGGAGGGTGAGTGTGAGAGAGTATGAGTGAAGAGGCTGGGAACACGGCAGTCCCGGGTCCTGATAAGGACCATGACCCCTGGTGAGCACTGGACTGACCTCATGCAGGGCTCAGGGGCTCTGAGAAATGACGAGACTCCCCCAGAGGCCCTCCAAATGCTGAGCCTGGTGAGAGTGCTAAGCTAACGATAGGGGTGGGGAACACAAGAGGCTGATGATGCTCAAGGCTGAAGGCCATAGAGACAAAGATTCTGAGGCTGCACCTGCACATCCTAAGCCACTGTATAGAGTGAAGTGGCCTCCTTTCCTAGACCTTAGTTTCTCCATCTATAAAATGGGGATGATGACACTTGTCCTTAGGGGTGGTCTCAAGGCCCTGCCCCTAGGCACCACCAGGCCTGGGGCTGACCCCACTTTGCCAGCAAGGCAGTGTGGCGCCTTGCCTCAGACCTTGTTCAGGCTTCGGGTGCAAGCTGCCCCCTTACCTTGAGAGCACATCTCCCTGGAGGGGGAGATGCTACCAGAGCCCGGTAGGAAAGGATAGTTCCAGCTCCACCTCCCAGGGCTTTGCTTCCGCCTTCCTCCTGCTGGAGGCACCCTGCGCTCAGGCTACAGACCCGGCCTCCCTCAGCCAGGGACCTTCCCCACCACTCCCCTTCTCAGGGGCTCTTGGGCAGAGCCTGGCAGGGCCTGGGACGGCTGTGCTGAACTTCCTCAGCCCTCCTGGCATGTCTCATGGGGGAGCCTTGCCAAGAACCAGCTCTAATAGGCCTGTCAGATCCCTGGAAACCCAGCCAGCCAGCGTGCGGGTTCCTCGAGGTCCCAGCCCACGCTCTTTACAAAGCATCAGCTCTGCCACCGGAGAGGAAGCTGGCATGGACCTCTGGATGAACCTGCTGACGGGTTCAGAGCTGGGCCGGGCCTCCCCTCCTGCCAGCTGCTCCCTGGCAAAGCCTGGCCCTCACTCCCCTCTCCCCCGAATCCCATGCAGGGGCAGGAAGGCACAGGCCCAGCACTCAGCTGACTCAGATCCCTGTCCTGGGTGACCTTGGGCACGTCCTCAATATCTCTGAGCTGGTCTCTGCCACGGCACAGGGCTGTCAGTAGCTGTGGAAGAGCCTAAGCACTGGGCACAGGGAAGCAGGTGCCTGATCAAAGTGGGCGTCTCCTGACCCGGGAGGGCCAGCCCAAGCCTGGGTGGGCTCTGCCTGCCCTGGGAGCCCAGCAGGAAAGGGAGACAGCCGAGATTCCCTCTTGGAGCTGATCGAGTGGAGACGTCAGGCTGGCTCTCTCCAGTAAAGGGGAGAGGCAGATAGCCCAGGGGCGCAATGAGGAAAATAGTTATTAAATTCTCTCCAGAGATTCACAAACCCTTCCTGTTCTCTGCGCCCCTCCCCAGGACACCTGCCACCCTCCCTGCATGCAGCCCACGGTGTGTGAATCCACTTTCCGTCACTCCCACACTGCCCATGCGCACTGCCCTCCTCCAGGTACTGTGTGCGCTCGCGCAGTCGTGCCTGACTCTTTGCGATAGCATGGACTGTAGCTGCCAGGCTCCTCTGTCCATGGAATTTTCCAGGCAAGATTACTGGAGTGGGTTACCATTTCCTACTCCAGGGGATCTTGCCGACCCAGGGATCGAAGCGGCCTCTCTTGTGTCTCCTGCGTTGGCAGGCAGATTCTTTATCACTGGGCCACCTGGGAAGCCCCCTTTAGCAGCCTCAAAGCTGCTCTGAACAGCTGCAACAAATTGGCTGGGCTGTAACCAAGTGTCAACAACCAACAGGCTGAAAATCAGCCAGGGGAGAGAAATACAAGGAGAGGCTAACATCTTAGGGGGGTTGTTCTGCCCAGGGCAAGCCCATCCTCAGGGCAGACGTGACCTCCACCTTTCTGGTGTTAACCAGCCCCCAGGCACTGGGGACTTCCTGAAGTCCGGAGAGGCAAACGTGGGCTGAGCAGTGGACTTGAAATTGGTAGCCGAGAGCTGGCATCCTGCCTGGGTCCCTCAATAGTGGCGATCCTTTGCACGCGTGCTCGCTCCCCCAACCCGGCGACCGGTTCCGCTGCTGCCCTCTACCCACTCCCGCAACCGACCCGTCTCCCCGCTCCCTCCCGGACGCCCCGCGACGCGCCGGCTCAACGCTGTCCTGGCACAGGCGCAGGACCTGGGTCCAAGCGCGCAGCCGGCCTGGGACGCAGCTTCCACTCGGCTTCGCGGGGCGCCCGTCCCCTCTCCCGCGCTACCTGGGGCGGCCGGCGCGCAGCAGGCGGGCATGCGGCAGGGCGGCCGCAGGCAGGCGCGGCACCCTGAGGAGGCCCGCGCGGCCGGCATCAGGCCCATGGCGCTCCGGCGCGGCGGCGCGGCGCGGCAGGAATGCCCGGCACGCGCGCAGGTAGCGTCTTGCCCGCCGCCCGCCCGGGGCCCAGACCCTGGAGCGAGGGAGGGAGGGCCGGGACCTGCGAGTTTCTGAAATGCTGCTCCTGGAGTGCAGACTCCTGACCCGCTTCTTCCTAACGCTCGATGTTACAGCACCGTAGGGATACTAGCAACTCCCAATGATCCGCCCCTTCTTCCTAAAGGACTCGCTTTAGGAGCTTCCGCAACCAGCAGAATGGAAGGCAGGTGTTCCAGGTGGAGGCAACAGAGGCTCAGGGAGGGCAGGTGACTCTGTTTGGGTCAAGCAGCGGGATGAGTGCTGAGCCTGATCTATAGCAGGGCTGCCGACCCGGAGATGGTGTTCTGGGCTCCAGCCCTCTGCCCTGCCGAGGGGCCAGCACCCCAGTGCCACGGAGAGTGCTTAGGACTTAAGTTAGGCGTCCTGTGCAGTCCTGAGCGGTATGAGTATTAATGTCCCCATTTTACAGATGAGACAGCTGAAGCTCAGAGAAGTTACGTAATTTTCGTAAGGTCACACAACTAGTAAGTGACAGATCTTCAGTTCAAACCTATACTGTCTTTCTGCAAAGCCCGTGAACCCAGCGAAAAAGGCCCACAATCCCACACCTCCAAGGGTGCGAAGTGTGAGCACCGACGCGGTGCACAGCCTTCACCAGGAGGGAAGGCGGGCGGAGAAGCAAAGCTGGGGCCCTGAAACACCAGAAGAAGGACGCAGATCCCCAGGGGTCTGTGGGAAGAAATCTGTAAGCGAGGGGCTTAGGGGAGCCCTGGGGGGGCAGGGGTGGGGGCTCATCCGAAATAAGTGTGTGTGGTTCTAAACTGCTCAAGTTGCGGCAGAACAGCAGTTGGAGACTACCACAATGAATTTTTTTGCATTAATTTTCATTCTAAAAAATTACAATAAAATATTCATTTTGATCGGAGTTTTTTGGTGTCCCAGGCCAGTGACACCCACTAGTCCTGGTCCTGACTCTAATGCGGGGGTGCGGGCTGAAGTCCTCCCAAGCTAGGAATGTGCGGGAGGGGTTCGTTCAGTGTTCTTCCCTCCCAGAGTCCAGGCAAACATGCAGGTGGGAAGGGCGATTCATGGGGACAGGGGCCATAAGTCAAGGAATATCCTGCCCTAAATCTGCCCCCCAGAGCCTGGGGCTCCCAGGGCCCACAGTCTGAAAGGTCTGATCAGCTCTGTCCACATTAGAGAGAGGTCCAGGGATTTCCCTGGTGTTCCAGTGGTTAAGACTGCCTTTCAATGCAGGGGATGAGGGTTCAATCCTTTGTCGAGGAACTAGGATCCCACATGCCTCGAGGCAACTAAGCCCAAATGCCACAACTAAGTCCAAATGCCACAACTAAGTCCTGATGCACCTACATTAATTAATTAATATAAAATATAAAGAGAAAGGTCTGAGGGCTCAGGTGGAGCACCTGCTCCAGGAGCAGAGGCCCTACCAGTTAGGCTGACTGGTCCTGGTGCTGACTTGCTTTCTTTTATCTGAGCCCCGGTGTTCCCACCTGTGTGGTTAGAGTTAGACTGGCCAATCTCTAGGAAACCCCTTCACCTAACTTCCCTGTGCCTCCGCCCCTACATTCCCAGGTGGATGGAGGTCTGCAGCTGCCTCCTATTTAGAAGGCTCTGGACTCTGGTGAGCACTGCCATAATGAACTCTAGGATAAACCCTGGCTAGGTCAACACCCATGCCACCTTGGGGGTCTTTTTTTATCCATGAGGCCTGGAGTGAGGGGTGGGTGTGCAAAGATAGTTATGAAGCTTTCCTCTTGAGCCAGGACCAGGGAGCTGAGAGGCTGGGGGCAGGAGTCCTGTCCTCTCACATGAACAAGAGGTGAGAGGTGACCTCTTGAGTTGGGGAGGCTCTCATTTCTGGGCCGAGTCCAGTCCCTTGGGGACTACCTCTGTCCTCAGTCTTACCTCCCTTTCCCTGTCCCCACACCACTTTTAAGACAAGGCAGATCCAGAGGCTATGGTGCCTGGCAACAGAGCATCTTTGGATGGGCTCAACCTGAAGGCCGGCTGCGCCTGCTCTCAACCCTGCTGTGTGCTGTTAAGGCAAGTTGCTGAACCTCTCTGGGCCCCCGTCCCTCTCTATACTAATTTTGATACAATAAACCCGTCAGGAGTATCAAATGGCAAGCATGCGATCACTTCCTCTTTCCTCAGACTGACGTGGAAGACCAAGGCTGTCTGGGAAGAAACTGGGAGTCACTGAACCCGACCACAGGACACCCCAAGCGGCCCTGGCATCCCGCTCTTCCAGAGCCAGCACCCAGCCCCAGGGCTCGGAGCTCCAGCAGACCTGCTTACAGTGCCGGCCTCCTGCTTACTTCTCTGGGACCTCGACAGATTACGTGAGCCTGCCTGCTGCTCAGGCTCCTCACCTTAAAAGGGGCTGTAGTGGGACTGACTCCAAAGGGCCACTGTGAGGGTCAGTCAGGGTTGCAGAGCCCACCACTGGGACACGCTGAATAAACACTAGCTGTTCTGGAGAGTGGCCCAGCTTCTCCCCTTGTGGCTGGCAGTCACCAGGACATCACACAGTGTTGCTGGCAACACCCTTCACTGGCCTCAGCTTAGCAACGACCATGACAAGCTCTCTTCTAGCCCTGGGATCTGAGCTCTTCTCAGCACACACGGGAAGCCAAGCAGGCCCAGTTGCAGGGGCATTTCCACCACAGTTGCTGGGAGGGAAGGAGGACTCAGTGAGCCAGCAAGGTGGGCAAAGGGCAGTTAGTTGAGCAGTTAGCATCCTGAGTATCACAGGAAGCAGTGGTGAGCAGCCCCAGGTCAGCAACAGCCGCATCTTTCTCCTTTTGGAAAGGCTGCCAGGAAAGGCCCAGGCCCACTGGTTTGGTGGGTTAACATAAATCACCCTTGCTGGCTTGCCAGGCTCTCCCAAGATAAGGCAGCAGCTCCTCCGCCTTGTTCCCCTGGTAAACCGCCCCAGGCTCCCTGGCTGCGATCAGTGGGGTCTGCGGTTGGGGACTATTTCCCCTGTGGGGATCTAAGATTGCAGACTCCCGGAGCACTCCAGGTGAGAAGCCTTGAGGGCTGCAGGAGAAGGAGGCCAAAGGGTGCTGTGTACTGACCCTTAGTGTGAGAGGACTGATCTGGCCTCTGTGAGCTTGGGGCTGGACGGGGTTCAAGGCCTGTGGGTGTGATTCCTCTTCCACTCGACATGTGGCCCCTCAGGGCCCACCAGAACGGGGAACGGGCCCGGGGGCCAGAATCAGGCTCAAGTGCCCCCGTCTGCTGGTGCAGTGACTGAAGCCCAGTCCAGGTCACCAACAGCTGCATCTTTCTCCTTTTGGAAAGGCTGCCAGGAAAGGCCCAGGCCCACTGGTTTGGTAGGTTAACATTCAGTGGAAATGGAGCTAAGATGTTTTCTTCCTGAATCTCCTGGAGAGCTGGGATCTGGAGTAAGTAGTGCTGGGCAGAAGGCTCCACCACTGCCAGCCTGGGCTGGGGCCAGTGACCTTTCATCTTCAGTCTGTGCCTTGAGGGCTTCCATTTGGAGATATCATTCCAGCAAATAATGACCACAACCAGCTGGCCTAACAAGGATGCTTTGTGTCTCTCCAAGTTATCCTGAGGCTGGATTTTCTCCATGTCAAGTGTCCTGCCCTGTGGCCTCTGGGAGCTGCCTTTGTCCCCCTCCTTCCCTCCATGATTTCTGAGGAATCTAGGACAGGACTGTCAGCTCTGGGGGAAGGGGCCGGGGAAAGCCTGCACAGGCCTGTGAGAGTCACATACACATCGGGGTGGGGCCGGCATGGGCAGCACAGGTCCGAGGGCCACGGCAGGCCTGCTGCCGGCCCCTCGTGCCCCTCCTCAGTAGGGGGCTGTCACCCTGGGCAGGGACACCGTTCCCAGGCTAGGCTCCTGGTGCCAGGACGGCTGCTCTGTGCTGCAGCCTGTAAGGCTGAGACAGTTTCTGGGCTTTGCTTGGCACTGCCCGCTGGGTAGGGGGGATGGTTACTATGCTCCTAGTTACTGAGCTGTGAACCCTGGTCCTCAGACTCCTGCATCCAACTGCCCACTCAGGGTGCCTGCAGCGGGCAGTAGTGTAATGACTAGGAGGCACTGCAAACTCCCCTGCGCCCAGATGGAGCTGCGGCCTTGCTGCTTTGTCCCAAACCTGCTCTGGGCTATCTTCCTCTCTCGCTTAATCCCAGTTCCTTCTTGCCGCTTGATCAGACCCCTGGGTGTTCACCCTCCTTGCTCCTTCTCTCTCAAACTCACATCCAGGAGATCTTGTAGGTCCTGTTTTCAAAACAGATTTGGAATCTGTTCCCCTTCACCACCACCCACCATAGGGGAAGTACTCTTGCTTACTGCCTACTTACTACAAGTAGACCCCTGGCTTCCCCTTGACCCCCTGTTGTCAGCAATCAGGCTGCCCTTTACCTGTTTCTCAGATCACGTCCTTCCTCTGCCATCAGGCTCCTTTCATCCTCCCTGTCCCTCAGTCCTTCAGCCCACCTGCCAGCGCATGGGTTCAAGAGCACATCAGCACTCGCTGCTGCTGTCCAGGTCTGACCCACACCCGCCCTCCATCCTCCTGGCTCACTTGCACAACCTCTTCAAGGCTCTGGGCGTCCCGCTCTCGGGAGGGCCACGCTCACCACTGTGCTTTGTTGTTGTTCAGGCGCTCAGTCGTGTCTGGCTCTTTGTGACCTCACGGACTGCAGCACACCAGGCTTCCCTGACCTTCATCATCTCCCGGAGCTTGCTCAAACTCATGTCCATCAAGTCAGTGATGCCCTCCAACCATCTCATCCTCTGTCGTCCCCTTCTCCTCCTGCCTTCAATCTTTCCCAGCATCAGGGTCTTTTTCAATGAGTCGGTTCTTACGTCAGGTGGCCAAACGGCTCTATTTTTTCTTACCGTAACACTCACCACCTTCTAACACAGTAGTTCTCAAGATGTGGGCCCTAGACCAGCAGCATCACCGTCACCTGGGAACTTGTTCGAAACAAATTCTAGCGACTTAGAAACAGGTTCCCAACTCTCAGTCTCACTTTACAAGCCTTCTCCTGGGTGGTTCCAATGAGAACAATTGTCCTACGCACTGGAGAACATAGAATGGAACCTCTGTTTGATCCCTACTGGGTGCCCGGCCTGCACGTGGCAGATACTCTATGTTGAATAAATAGAACTATTCAGTACTGAGACTGCTGGGTACTTTGTATCCATTTTCTCTCTTAATTCTCATGACAATTCTGCAAAGAAGATGTTCTTTTTCCCATTTTGCAAACAAGAACACAGAGAGAGTAAGTGGCATGCCCAGGGTCACACAGTAAGCAAAGGGCAGAGCCAGGTCACATGCAGACCACAGCCTGATGCCAAGACCTGTGCTCACTCTGCCTCCTTCAATACTGCAGTGCAAAAGGCTTTGCTAATAAGCACTTTCCTATGCACACAAGATACACTTTCAAGCACTTGCTGGCTCTCTCCAGATCCCAGGCAAGACAGGACTCACCCACGAGCACTCACCAGATGCTGGGTGACTCTGGTGCCCCATGACTCCTTTCTCTCCCCTTTCACAGAGAGCTAGCTGGGAGGTGCCGCCCAACAGGGCCTCTTGGGGGCCCATGTTGCTAGCGCTGGGCCTGGGAGTCCAGAGACTCACTGGGGAGTGGGGCCCTCTTCACATTGGCCAAGTCTTCTGATCCATGAACATGGGCCGCCTTTCCCTTTACTTAGGTCTTCAATTTCTTTCAAGAATGTCATTTTCAGAGTACTAAGTTTTGTACTTCTTATTTGTTAAATTTATTCCTTAGTATTTTGTCTTTTGGATGCTATCATAAATGAAGTTTCCTTAGTTTCATTTCCAGTTTCCTCAGCGCAACTGTATAGAAATACAGCTTACTTGACCTTGTATCTTGCAATCTTGCTGAATTCTTTATTAGATCTAAAATAGATTTCTTCAGATTTTCTATATATGAGATTATGCCATCTGCAGATAGATTACTTGTTTCTCCTTCCTAATCTGGATGCATTTTATTTCATTTTCTTGCCTAAGCACTCAGCTTGAATGTCTAGTACAATGTTGAACAGAAGTGGTAAAAGCAAGAATCCTGTCTTGTTCCTGAAAAGCATCCAGCTCTCTCCATTAAGCATGATGTTATCTGCAAGCGTTTTATAGATGCCCTTTAGCAGGTTGAGAAAATTCCTTTCTGTCTCTAGACAGTTGAGTGTATTCATCATAAAATGGTGCTGCTGCTAACTCGCTTCAGTCGTGTCCAACTCTATGCGACCCCATAGACCGCAGCCCACCAGGTTCCTCCATCCCTAGGATTCTCCAGGCAAGAACACTGGAGTGGGTTGCCATTTCCTTCTCCAGTGCATCACAGTGAAAAGTGAAAGTGAAGTCGCTCAGTTTTATCCGGCTCTTCGCGACCCCATGGACTGCAGCCTACCGGGCTCCTCCGTCCATGGGGCCCTCCATGCAAGAGTACTGGCGTGGGTCGCCACTGCCTTCTCCTAATTTTATCAAATGCCTTTTCTGAGTTGACTGAGATGATCATGTGGTTGCTGTCCTTTATTCTACTGACGCATCACATTAATTACTTTTCAGACGTCCAACCACTCTGCGTTCCTATGGTAAATCTCGTTGGTCATCATGTGTGACCCTTCTATAAATGGCTGGATTCAATGACTTTTGTATCTTATTGAGGAATTTTCCATCTATATCCACAACATATTGGTACTCCAGCAATTCTCTCCCTCACTTGCACCATCATTGCTGTTTTGTCTCCCAACTTAAAAAAATAAAACTCTTTCTCTGCCTGACTCCCCACTTCAGCTACTGGCCCATTTCTCTGTTTCCCTTTACAGCAAACTTCTTGAAAGAGCTGGCTATGCTCACAGTTCACTTCCCCTCCTCTCATCCTTTCTCATTCCCACTATCATCTGGCTTTACCCCCAGGACTCCACCAAAACCACCCTCGTCCAGTCACCAGTGAACTGTGCTCACTGCCCGTTCTCTCCTGGTCGGTCCATCAGCAGCTCATGGACACTTTCTCTTTAGGTGGTCTCTTCACTCAGCTCAGGAGCAGTCACTCCTGGCTCTCCTCAGCCCCCGTGCTGGCCCCTCCTCTGCTTCCTGTCCTCCTACTTGAGGGCAGCTCAGGGCTCAGCCCAGGTCCTCTGCTGTCTCTTCACTAGCTTCGCGATGTCTCATCCAGACTCGTGGCTTCAAAACCCCATCTATGTGTCAGTGGCTCCCAATTCCCTTTCCAACCCAGTGCTCTCTTCTGGCCTCTAGCCGTAACTGTCAGACTGCCCCAGTTCAATTCAGTCAATTCAGTCACTCAGTCGTGTCTGACTCTCTGCGACCCCATGAATCACAGCACACCAGGCCTCCCTGTCCATCACCAGTTCCTGGAGTTCACTCAAACTCATGTCCATCGAGTCAGTGATGCCATCCAGCCATCTCATCCTCTGTCGTCCCCTTCTCCTCCTGCCCCCAATCCCTCCCAGCATCAGGGTCTTTTCCAATGAGTCAACTCTTCCCATGAAGTGGCCAAAGTATTGGAGTTTCAGCTTTAGCATCATTCCTTCCAAAGAACCCCCAGGACTGATCTCCTTTAGAATGGACTGGTTGGATCTCCTTGCAGTCCAAGGGACTCTCAAGAGTCTTCTCCAGCACCACAGTTCAAAAGCATCAATTCTTTGGTGCTCAACTTTCTTCACAGTCCAACTCTCACATCTATACATGACTACTGGAAAAACCATAGCCTTGACTAGACGGACCTTTGTTGGCAAAGTAATATCTTTACTTTTCAATATGCTATCTAGGTTGGTCATAACTTTCCTTCCAAGGAGTAAGTGCCTTTTAATTTCATGGCTGCAATCACCATCTACAGTGATTTTAGAGCCCCAAAAAATAAAGTCTGACACTGTTTCCCCATCTATTTCCCATGAAGTGATGGGACAGATGCCATAATCTTAGTTTTCTGAATGTTGCGCTTTAAGCCAACTTTTTCACTCTCCTCTTTCACTTTCATCAAGAGGCTTTTTAGTTCCTCTTCACTTTCTGCCATGAGGGCAGTGTCATCTGCATATCTGAGGTGATTGCTATTGAGTCCAACTGCCTACTTGATACCTAAACTTGAGCTTCTAACAGGTACCCCAGACTAAGTCCAAAGTGAACTCTCTATTTTCCTTCCAAACAACTGCACTTTCTCTTTTCTCTCTTGTCTCAGTTAATGACTAATCCACCCTTCCAGTTGGCTTAGATCTGAACACCTCGGAATTACCCTTGGCTTCTCTCATCCTCTTGGGCCCTCCACCCTTTCCAGCAAGGGAAGCACTATTGGCTCTGCCTTTAAAGTATGTCAAGAACTCTGTTGTTCCTCATCCCCAGTGCCGTCCGGAGCCAAGCCACCATCACCTCTCACCTGCGTGACTGTATAACGGGCTCCTAACTGGTCTCCCTGCTTCTTTCATCCATTCTCGACACAGCAGCCGGAGGGATCCTGTTGGAGCCTGAGTCAGACTCGGCCACTGCTCTGTTCAATGGTACCACCTCGCCAGAGTCATCACTGCGCAGGGCCCTCCTGATGTACCAGCCCCTGCCTCCTCTCTGCCCCTTCACAGCTTGCTCTAGTCATACTGACTTCCTTACTGCTCTTCCAACGTGGACACCCCTGCCTCTACTTTCAGAACTCTCTGCCCAAATGTCTGTGTAATCACGCTTTCACCTCCCTTAGTCAAATGTCACTGTACACCGAACCCTGCACCCCTCCCGCTTGCCCTCCCCATCCCAGCCAGTTCGCTGTCTGTCTTCTCTCCTAGAATGCGTGCTCCACAAGGGCAGCGACCTTGTCTGTCCTACTCATTGCTGTGACTCCAGCCCCTAGGACACGTCCTCCAATGAATGAATGGCTGGTTCAATGAATGAATGCCCAGACAAGAGGCACTCTATCAGGGCCACTCCTGGGCAGGCCATCAGCAGTAACCAGCTCCCCTGACCCACTGGCCAGCCCTGTTTTCTCTCTGGGGCAGCCAGGCTCTCCCCTGCCTGCAGGAGGCATGTTGCCCATTTGTGCCTGTCAGAGGTGGTCGCTTTCTGCCAGAACAAACATGCCTGAAAGGGTTCACAGCCTCCGTTATTAAACAGTGAAAGAAGGGCTGATCCCCTAAGCTTCCTTTGCCGGGGAACCCAGGCTAATAACAGCTTTGCCAGGAAACCTGCAGAGGCGGATGAAGCCCCCCCTTTGAGAGCCCACACTTGCCTGGACATGTCTGTCACCGCTAACCCCTGGGATTTCTGCGTTTCCTCTACACTTCTGGTCGAAAGGAGATAAACACCTTTGATGGCGGTTCCTGTTTAAATTCTTGTGAGTTCTTCGGCACACAGTGCACTGCCTGAGAAGTCTGTAAATGCTGGGGGAGGAAGGCTGGGGGAGGGGCAAATCGGGATTCTATGTGGGATTCTGCAAACGGTGCCCATTCGGCAAGCGCAGGTGTACAGGGAGCCAACACACCCTGATACAGGCAGGCCCTGTGTGACGCGACGGGGCCCTGATGGGCTGGGGCAAAGCACAGCAGAGGTCAGAACAGTTTTCTCAGTTCTGCTCCCGACCAGCTCTGTCATCTTGGGCAGATTATTTAGCCTCTTTGACCTTCAGTTTCTCTCCTTTCTTTGTTCTATTTAGTTTTTGATATTTTAATATAGGCTTCTCTCGTGGCTCAGAGGTTAAAGCATCTGCCTCCGATACGGGAGACCCGGGTTCGATACCTGGGTCTGGAAGATCCCCTGGAGAAGGAAATGGTAACCCCCTCCAGTATTCTTAAAATAGTGAAATATGCAGACATCCAAAAAGTATTTAAAGCACATAGCCACAGAGATGCATAGTACTAAAAATGCACCCCTGTGTAACTAGGCCTGCCATCTTGACTGTACAGCATTCATCTCTTTGTTTTACTTTATATTTTTTGCTGCCTAATATTTGGCCATAAATAGTATAGTTTCCCTCTGCCCTATTTTCTAAAAATTTTATTTTTATTATGCCCCAAGGCATGTGGGATCTTAGTTCCCCCAAGCAGGGACTGAACCTGCGTGGAAGCTCTGGATCACCAGGGAAGTTCCATCTTCCTGCGCTATTTTTGACTTTATATTAGATGGTATTCCTGCCCTAGCCTCACTGTATGTTTTTAGGGCTCATGCATATTGTTGGCTGGAGCTATGGCTCATCCATTCTCACTGCTGCAGAGTTTTCTGTTGTAAGAACGAGTCGTCTCTTTCTCCACTGCACTGCCGCTAACCTCATGGTGCTTTCTGTGACTCATTCAAAGAGCCTCTTGCTGCCCAAGATCATGGTGACGTCCTCCTTTCCCTAGTGCTCAAAGGTGCCACCTGAAAGTCCAGCCGCGTAGGCATCTTCTCTGGGTTCTATTCTCCTCCACTGGGTCACCTTGCACCAAAAGGAGCCTGTAGAGGCTGCAGAAGTTCCTGGGTGGGCTTGAGTATTCCCAGGCCATTAAACTGGGGCTGTGGGTCAAAGGCACCATGATCACCAGGGGGCAGGGAGGCCATGGCTAACAGGGGCCACTTGAGTGAACGTGAACGTGAAGTCGCTCAGTTGTGTCCGACTCTTTGCAACCCCACGGACTCTATCCTACCAGGCTCCTCTGTCCATGGGATTTTCCAGGCAATAGTACTGGAGTGGACTGTCATTTCCTTCTCCAGGGGATCTTCCCAAACCAGGGATTGAACCAGGGGCCACTTAGGAAGCCCCCAAAGGTGAGCTTCTGCCCCGGCCTGGATGGTGCATCAATCAAATACTCTGCAACGTGGAGAGAGAGGATGAGAGAGGATGTTGACGGCTCATGTGGTGAGGACACGGCCGGTCCTGTCTCCATACTCGGTGGCAAGTTGGTGGCCCCAGCCCAGCCGACATGGTGATCCTTCCTAAAAACCCTTCCCGTGATGACCGCACAGGGACACCGGCCTACAGAGACAGCAGCTGCACAGCTGGGCATCCCCACTGCTTTCTGTGCCCCAAGTCCAGACCTGCGGCACACCCTGCGGCCCATCTTCAGGACAAGTCTCAGCTGACCATTCTCCATGTCTCCTCCATTGCCACTCATGCCCAGGCCCTGCATCCTTGTCAGATGAGTCTCAGCCTTGTCTTTCTATGGCCCACCCCTCACAAGGCAGCCAGAGGGCTCTTGTAAGTCGAATAGCGTCTGTCTCCTGTTCAGAGCTCTCCCTGGTGTCCCATCAGTTTAGAAGGAAATCTGAAATCCGCACTATATCCCCACGGCTTCGGGCCCTCCATCTTCCCATTCTCACTCCTCAGACCCTCTGGTCCTCCTGAGGGTCCTCGTGTCTCCACGGCCCCTCCCCACCGCTGTGCACTCACTGGTCCCTCTGCCTGCATCTCTTTTCCATATCCTCGGCGTTCCCGGTGGCTTCACTAAGTTGGCTTTATAAACAACACTTGGCACAGCACCCCCCGTCCTCCCATGTGGCTCTGCTTGGCTCCCTTCATTTCTCCCCAGGGGACATCATGAGTCACCTTTACTTGCCTATCGTCTGTCTCTCCCAGGACAAGGGAAGGGGGAGGGGAGGGGAGAGGCATCCTCTGGTTTAATTCTTAGCACCTGGAATACCACTCCATATATTGCTGCTGCTGCTGCTAAGTCGCTTCAGTCATATCCAACTCTGTGCGACCCCACAGACAGCAGCCCACTGGGATCCGCCATCCCTGGGATTCTCCAGGCAAGAACACTGGAGTGGGTTGCCATTTCCTTCTCCAATGCATGAAAGTGAAAAATGAAAGTGAAGTCGCTCAGTCGTGTCTGACTCAGCGACCCCATGGACTGCAGCCCACTAGGCTCCTCCGCCCGTGGGAGTTTCCAGGCAAGAGCACTGGAGTGGGGTGCCATCGCCTTCTCCGCCACACACTGCAGGCACCCAATAAAAGTGTAGCATAAAGGAGCAGGTGAGTAAATGGCAACTTTTGTTTTCAGGTCAGGTCCAGGGCTGTGTAGGCCATGCAGGGGCCACAAGTCGCAGCAGAGGGAAGGACTTGGTACCTCACCATCCAATATGGCCCTGCGTGCCTACTTCTGGCCTCAACACTCAGCAAGTACACACAAACCACAGGACTTTAGGGTCAGAAGAGGGCACGTTTTTGAAAAGTGGCCCAAGTCTCCCCTGCTAGGACCTGCTTGGTCCACCAAGGGGTGACTCCTGAGGGCCGGCAGCAGAAAAGGACATCACCGCCTGTCTGCTGCCGCAAGAAGCATGGGACTCAGCCAGCAAGTCCTGAGAGAGGGGGATCTTGCAGGCTTGGTGTGGGATGGAGGGGCGTGATTACCTGAAGGCAAGGGTTCTAGAGGGTGAGCATGCGCGCTACGGGCAGTACCTCGGCCAAACGGGGCCCAGATGACCCGGCGGATGGCCTGCACCCAGTCTTCCATGTCCCGCTGGGAGCTGGCCATGAGCAGGAGGGCCTCGGGGTTGGCCGGCACCTTCTCCCGCTCCCCGGCACCACCTGCAAGACAGAGAGAACAGGCTTACTGCAGGCTCCCAGGCAGACACGGGGTGCCCCCCAACAGGGCTCTCTCTGGCCCAACACCAGCTGGCTTTCATTCCCTGGGGGTGAGACAGCTGTCTCTCCAAAAACCATTCAGCAGCAGCTGTGCTTTCTGGTTCTATATTTGCACATCTCCGCACCTCACATGTCTGTCTTTGGGGCCCTCTTGGGTTTCTCCCTTGGCCTTCTTGGTTATTTTTCCCTATTATTAAAATCATCCTGGGGTACTATTAGGAAAAAGCATGCAGATCTGACAGCAGCTCAGAGAAGTTCAGACACCAGAGGAGCTTCAGTGTGTATTTTGTCTAAATCAACTTTACACATCTTTAAACCCAGCTAAATGTCACTATGTGCTTTTACCATGGGCTCTGACATCACAGCCTGCTCTTCCGTCCCTGGAAACAAGGCCTGATTCTTCACATGTATTAAAGTTACAGAGGGAATTCTCTGGCGGTCCAGTGGTTAGAACTTTGCATTTCATTGACGGGACCCTGGGTTCAATTCCCATTAAGAGAGAGAACATCCTGCAAGCCGTGCAGGGCAGACAAAAAAAAAATTTTTTTTTTAAAGTTACTGAGATGATATTAAACCAGGATGGAGCAAATACTCCAGAATTCTCCACCTGTCCCCACTCACAGCTGGATACTGGATTATTATCCAAAGGCAGAAAGATAGGCATGCCCAGGGTTTTTGATGAATTGATTTTTTCTACAGTAGCTGCAGAGGTCCTTGAGTTTTCATGTGAAATGAATTAATTTGGAGATCTACCTAAAACAATTTATACTGAACTGAGGTCTATAAAGAATAGGCAATTTAAGGGATTTTCAAGAATAATCTTATCTTTATGGCCCATCCCATAACATATAACTCACCATTACTTGCTAAGGTCCCAGAACCTCAGACCCTAAGTGGGTTTATCCGCCGATGGGGTGAGTCCCAGACATCCCTGCTCCCAAGGGACTGGCACGACAGGAGAGCTGTGAGACCCAGGCCATTCCCTTCTGGAACCCGCAGCCCAGCGATGGAGACCAGACAGGAGAGTAAGTGAACCAGAGCATATAGGGCTCTCCTGATGAACATAGCCGACACACATCTGTCCTTCTTTCATCTTCACAATGACCCTGAGTGAGGTACTGTTACTACCTTCATTTGACAGGCAAGGAAACTGACGTACAGAGTGACTATGGAAGTTGTCCGCATTCACACAGCTAATACATGGCCCAACCAGCCCATCCTAAAGGAGATCAGTCCTGAGTATTCATTGGAAGGACTGATGCTGAAGCAGAAGCTCCAACACTTTGGCCACCTGATGCGAAAAACTGACTCACTGGAAAAGACCCTGATGCTGGGAAAGATTGAAGGTGGGAGGAGAAGGGGATGACAGAGGATGAGATGGTTGGATGGCATCACTGACTCAATGGACATGAGTTTGAGTGAGCTCCAGGAGTTGGCGAGGACAGGGAGACCTGGTGTGCTGCAGTCCATGGGGTCGCAGAGTCAGACATGACTGAGCGACTGAACTGAACTGAGCTGAATACATGGCAGAGCCTGGGATTCAGAGTCCCGAGCTCTGGGCTCTGATCCAGCCCACGCGCCTGTCGTTTCCCCATGAGTGAGGCAGCCCGCTGGGGCCAGGCTGACAGTGGCCAGAGCAAGGCCGCTGAGGACTGGGGAAACCGAGGGGGCTGCTCTGAGGGCTGGAGCCCGGGAGGAGATGCATCCTTGCTGAGGCCACACCACACATGAGGCCTGGAGGCACGGTGACGAGAAAGCAGGCCGAAGGGGCCTGTGGAGCCTAAAGCTCAGCAGAGTGCTGGGCCAGGGTCCTAGGATGCCTCCTGAGCCCTTCAGGACACACACAAGAGTCCGACTCCTTCGGGCCCAGGCAGCAATGCAGAGGCGGAGAGGAAGGGCGCTTGCAGCAGAGACAGCAGAGCCTGGAGCCCAAGAGACAGCGAGGGCCAATGGGAAACAGACTGTAGGCAAGGCTGGGGCAGCTGTGCGGCCATTCACAGGGCAAGGGCACCACCACCGAGAAGGGGATGGCTCTGCATCTTTAGGACTCAACGCAACATGGACTACGAGGCAGGGCTGGCTGAGTGAGGGGACGGGAAGCGAGGTGCCGCCAGGAAGCTTTCCTATGTATGCGTTTCTGCAGAGACATCCCAAAATAACTCAGAAAAGGACCTGGAGATGGACGGCTCCAAGAGTCTGTTGTGGTTACTTGCTTGTCCTAAATGAATACTGAGGTTTGTGTATAACTGGAATTTCTCATTTTTTCAATTCTTTTTTTCTAAAGAGGGTGACCCACATCAAATAAGCTCAAAACCTGGCTCTGCGCTACCCGCAGAGATTCTCTCGTGTCCAGTTGCACCTCTGCCTAGGGTCCCGTCCTGCTCTCCTGGTGCTCTCAGCCCGCGGGTTTAACTTTTCAAGTTTTGTTCATGTGTGTATATTTACCTACGTGTATTTTTATATAGTATATTTAACTTTTTAAGAAACTGCCATAATCTGTTCTCCAAAGTGATTACACTACTTTATGCTGCCACCAGCAATACATGAGGGTCCAGCTCCTTCACTTCCTCACCAACACCTGGTGCAGCTGGTCTCTTTACTTCTAGTCATTATAATGGGTGTGTAGGGGCAGAGTATCATGTTTGAAGTTGCATTTTCCAAATGACTATTGATGCTGAGTATCTTTTTATGTACTTAACTGCCACCCATGTGTCTCGTTTGGTGAAATATCTATTGAAATCTTTTATCCACTTTTAAAATATTTATTTTTATTTATTTGGCTGAGGTGGGTCCTAGTTGCAGCCTGCAGGATCTAGTTCTCTGAACAGGGATTGAACCCAGGCACCCCACATTAGGAGCTCAGAGTCTTTAGCCACTGAACCACCAGGGAAGTCCCTGTCCATTTTAAAAATCGGTCATTCATGTTTCATTATTGAGTTTTGAGAGTTCTTTACATCTTCCGGGTAAAAGCTCTTTCTCAGACATATGCTATGCAAATATCTCGCCCAGTCTGGGCCTTTTCTTTTCATTCGATTAACAGTATGTTTGCAAGAGCAGAAGTGTTTAATTTGGATAAAGCTCTACGTAACAATTTTTTTCTGGTGGTGTGTCTAAGAAAATTTTGCTTAATCCAAGGTTATAAAAGTTTTCTTCTAGATTTTCTTCCAGAAGTTTCATGTTTCAGGGTTCATGTTTAGCCTATGAGTTAGTCTTGTAGATGGTGCAAGATAAAGCTCGGAATCCACCCTTTTACACATGGCTGTCCAGTCGTGCCAGCACCATTTGGTGAGCAGACTATCCTCCACACTGACTGGGGCACTCACGCAGGTGATCACATCGCTGCACATAAAGACAGTTTCACTTCTTCCTTTCCACTCTGGGTACCTGTATTTCTGTTTTTTTGCCTAATTCTGCTGACTAGAGCCTTGTTCTTGCCTGGAGAATCCCAGGGATGGGGAGCCTGGTGGCTGCCGTCTGTGGGGTCACACAGAGTCGGACACGACTGAAGTGACTTAGCAGCAGCAGCAGAGCCTTAATACCACATCGAATAGAAGTGGTAAGAGTAGACATCTTATCTTATTCTCGATCTCATAGCGAAGCGGTCAGCTTTTCACCATTAAGCATATCTGCCGCAGGCTTCCTACTCATGTCCTTTCTCAGGATGAGGAGCTTTATTTCCAGTTTGCTGGAGAGTTTTTTGTTTTTGTTTTTTAACAGAAATGGATGTTGTGGTTTTGTCAAATGCTTTTTTCTCTAGCTTTTGAAAAGCCACATTTTATGCTTTTAGTTTTTTATTACAGTGAATTACGCTGATAAATTTTCAAATGTTAAACTACCTTTGCATTCCTGAAATCCCAATTGGTCATCTTGTATTGTCCGTTTTATTATTGCTGGGTTCAATTTACTAAAATTTTGTGGGGAATTTTTCATCTGTATTCACAAAGGATATTGGCAGGCCATTTTCTTTTATGTCTTATTTTGGTATCAGGGTGATACTGGTTTCACAGAATAAGCTCGTAAGTATTCCCTCTTTATCAATATTTTTGAAAGAGTCTGTGTAGAGTTGCCATTGTTTTAATATTTGGTAGAATTCATCGTGGGGAGGTTTTTAATAACAAATTAAATTTCTATAATATAGATGCCTATTTCTTTTGAGTGAGCGTCGTAGTTTGTGTCTTTTAAGGAATTTGTCTGTTTCATCTAAGTTGTTGAATTATCGACATAAAGTTGTTCAGAATATTTCTTTGCTGTGTTTTCAGTATTTGAAGAGTCCACAGCAGTGTCGACTCTCTCACTTCTATTATTAGCAATTTGTGTGTTCTCTTTTCCCCTAGTCAGTCCTCTAGACGCTTACTGATTTTATTAACCTCAAAAAACAGATTTTTGTTTTACTGACTTTATGTCTTTGTTTTTCTGATTAGCAACCTTTGAAAGGGCTACAGTAAATATTTCAGGTTTTCAGGCCGTATGGTCTCTGCCAAAACTACGCACTCTGCTGTCGTAGTTAAAAAGGAGCCTAGACAACATGTAAGTGAGAGGGTAGGGCTGTGCGTTTGTGTACAAATCTGTTTTCAAAAAGGGGGAGCCAGTCCACGGGTCGTAGATTGCCAGCTTGTGTTGTATCTCATTAATCTGCACTCTGATCTTTATTGTGTCTCTTCATCTGTTCCCTTTGTGTTTAATTTGGCCTTATTTTTCTAGTGTCTTACAGTATTTACTGTTATAATTGCCCCGTAAATACTGCTTTAGAGGCATGCACAAAATTTGTATATTGTTTTTTTCATCTTTATTCAGCTCAAAATATCTTACTGTTTGGATTTCTTCTTTGACCTAGGTGTTATTTAGAAGTGTGTTATTTCCAAGTTCGGGAGGATTTTCCAGAAATCTTTCTGTTACTGATTTCTAAGTTAATTCCCTTGTTTTCAGAGAAGATACACTGTGATGTATGGAAGGGGAAATGTGTGATTTGAACATATTTTTGGCTGTGCCACACGGCTCGAAGGTCTTAGTTCCTGGCCCAGGGACTGCACCAGTGCCCTCCGCAGTGAAAGCGCGAAGTCCCAACCACTGGGCCGCCAGGGAATCTCCGTGAATATGGCCTGTCTTGCTAAGCGTTCCGTGTGCACTGAGAAAAATGATTCTGCTGTAGTTGGGTAAAGTGTTCTATAAATTAGGTCTAGCTGTTGACTTTTAAAACCAAGTTTACATTTTCTTACTGATTTTCTGTCTATGTCTTCTTGTATATTTGGTTTCTAAGACTCATTTGGTGGGTCCAGAGTTTTCAGCATAGCGCACACTATCCCCCACGCTGAGAGAAAGCACTTGTGTGTACTCTATGCAATGCCCCAGGAGTCCGGTGGGTAGCGACAGGCGCTACTCCCTGCCCGGGTCGGAGCGCTCAGGGTGCCTCTAGCCCTGTCTGGTGCTTCTCTCCCTGGCCTCAGGGATTTTCCGCACGCCCACTCCTGTGCACGTGGCGAGCAGCTCCCAAGGGAGTTTCCTCTCCGAGCAGCCCTTTCCTCCTTGGGGCTCTATTCTGAACACTTGAGATGCTTTGGTCTCCCCAGCTGTCTCTCTAACTCATGGAGCCCATTGGGTTCCACCCGGGTTTCCCCTTCCTGCATCACAGCCTGAAAACTTTCCCAGGGCTGGAAGCTAGTGCATGGCGTAGGGCTCACTTCCTTTGTTTCCATCTCCTGTGGGGGGTGGGCGTCGACAGTCCTTCACTGCCTAATGTTTTGAAAGTAAGTATCTTAAAAATCATTGTTTCATACTATTTGTCCTTTTGGGGGGATTGTTTTAGGTGGGAGAGCAAACTGGTCCCCATTGCTCGTGCATAATAGGGTGTATAGAGCACCCCGGGCCTCTACCCGCTAGATGCTGGTAGCAGCCTCTCCCTCCTTCCCAGGTTTGACGATCAAAAATGTCTCCACATGTTCTCAAATGTTCCTTGGGGGTCAAGGCTGCTCCCAGTTGAGAAGCATTGATATAGAGCAATGAGATCTAGACCTCCTCTGAGCCTAAATGACTATGAGCCTACAGCTGTAGGCACAGTATGGCTTGTCTGAAAATCATGACTGTCTCACCCATCACCCCCGCTTCCTCTTGTGCTTCTGTCTTAGTGCTGGGCCTCCAGGTACCCAGAGCAGGAAATTGGGAGTCACTGGCCTGTTCCTCCCCTCGTCCCCATCCTGTCCCATACTGACCCCCGATGAGCTCATCCAGTCTCAGGGCTTAAACTGCCATCCCTAAGCCGACAACTTCCAGACTCACTCTTTCCCTGCCCTCCAGATCCTTCTGTGCCCTTCCCCAGAGAGCTGCAATGAGATGTCTCCAGGCATCTCCCAAATATGAATTCCATCTCCACATCTGGGACCCCTCCCGTTCCCGGGTGAGGTCAATTCCACCTTCTGGTTACTCAAGTGGAAACCAGACACATCCTCGGCTCTACTCCGTCTCATAGCCATTCCAATGAGTACATTCTTTTTAATTAATTATTTTAATTGGAGGCTAATTACTTTACAATATTGTAGTGGTTTTTGCCATACATTGACATGAATCAGCCATGGGTGTACATGTGTTCCCCATCCTGAACGCCCCTCCCACATGCCTCCCCTTCCCATCCCTCTGGGTCATCCCAGTGCACCAGCCCCAAGCACCCTGTCTCATGCATCGAACCTGGACTGGCAATCTGTTTCATATATGATGATATACATGTTTCAATGCTATTCTTTCCAACCATACCACCCTAGCCTTCTCCCACAGAGTCCAAAAGACTGTTCTTTACATCTGCGTCTCTTTTGCTGTATCGCATAGAGGGTCATTGTTACCATCTTTCTAAATTCCATATATATGCGTTAGTATACTGTATTGGTGTTTTTCTTTCTGACTTACTTCACTCTGTATAATAGGCTCCAGTTTCATCCACCTCATTAGAACTGATTGGTGAGGAGAAAAGGGAACCCTCTTTCACTAGTACAGCCACTATTGAGAACAGTGCGGAGATTCCTTTAAAAAAATGGAAATAGAACTGCCATACGCCCCAGCAATCCCACTGCTGGGCATACACAGTGAGGAAACCAATGAGTAAATTCTATTGGCTCCTCCTTCAAGACATTCAAAATCTGGCCGCTTATCACTGTTCCACCCGGTCCAAGCCAGCATCGTTTCTCCTCTGGGTTACTGGTCTTCAGGCGCCCTCCTTTGCCCCCAGCGGCTTGTTTTCAGTATGGCAGCATAGCGGCCCAGCCCAAACCAACTCACTCACCTCTGCTCAGAATCCTGCAGTGTCCACCCCTCAGCAAATTCCTTGCAGTGACCTTCCGGGGACCTCGATCTCTTGCCCATCACCCCTCTGGCCTCATAGCTGCTCCCTGCTTTGCTCTCTGCCATTCCCCAGGGAGTGAGACGCCCCCCTGCCCAGGGCCCTGGCACCTGCTCTCCTTCTGCCTTCCCTCTTGCTAGAATGCGGTGCTTCCAGACGCTGCCATGACTTGCTCCCTCGTCTCCTTTGAGCCTTCCCTCAAGGGTTACCTTCCTGGGGGATCCTCCCCGACTGCCCAATGAAACCTCACCTACTGCATCCCACATTGCCCGCTGCAACCTGGGCCGCTTCCCAGCCTTCCTCTTTCCATATAAGAGTCATTCAGTCATGTCCAGCTCTTAGAGACCCCATGGACTATAGTTCACCAGGCTCCTCCGTCCATGGGATCCTCCAGGAAAGAATACTGGAGTGGGTCGCCATTCCCTTCTCCATGTTTTGACCCTGCGTCTCCCGCATTGCCATAGCACTTATGGAAATCCATTACATACTCATATATTTTATGTGTTTATGTGACATGCTTACTGACACTTCATTTTCAGCCCACTCCTGAAAGGTCTGTTTCATAAACAACTCCAGTACACTGACCAGTCCCTGGCATGGAGAGGGCTTGCACGGAATCTGCAGAGAATGGAAGAATAATAGCGGCTGCAAGAACCAAGGTGACAGGCACACCCAGGGCACCCATGCTAAGGCAGGCACGCTGTTCACAAGCTGGTGGCAAAGCGGTGCCATGATTCCTATTTTAAAGGAAAGGAAATTGAAGTCCAGAAACATGTCAAGCTGTAAAATCAGTGAACTATGACGCCACGCAGCCTGATCCCTAATCTTGACCCCACTCTGGGCTCACTACTTCAACCTATGGCTTGTTTAAAGGCACTGGCCCCTACATGACCCTGTCAGGATCCAGCCCAGCTTTTCTTGTTCCCAGTCAGGCTTTCCTCCCTTCTGGGATCCTCGATTTAAGAACTTCCTTTTGTGTTTGAATTTCTCTTTCCACCAGCACAAGGGGTCTGGGGCGAGGAGGTGACTCCAAAATGCAGCAAGTCCTGGCAGTCGTTCCAGGACAAGAACTCCTGTCCTTCAATTTCGCTATACAATAATTTTCATACTAAAATGCAAAAAGAGTAAATGATATCTGTAAAACCCTTTGGTAAACCACTGTAGCCCATGGAACTCCTTCGATGACACTCAGGTCAAAAAGATGTCATTCTTGTGTAATTAATCAAATGGTATCTGAATTAGTCCAGGATTTATGGAAAATGTTTAAAAATCAAAAGAACTCACTATTTAAAGGTGACAGCAGCTGCAATGCATGGTGGGTCACAGGCCCGCCATCATTCTACAAGGTGCCCCGGGGAGCAAGGAGCCCCAGGGACGGCTCCAACACCTGCATTCCCAGGGGTGAAGGCCCAGCGCGGGGATGCAGCTGTCGAGAGCAGCATAATCCGACGGGAAAATACAACGTAAGCCACAAGTATAATTTCAAATGTTTTAGTAGCTACATTAAAAAAAGAAAAAGAACTTATTTTGAACAATATATTTTTGTTTATCCCAACAGATCCAAAATAGTATCATTCAACAGATAATCAGAAACTGTTGAGATAGTACGTTTACATACTTTTTGTACTAAGTCTTCAAAATCTAGCGTGTAGCTTATACCAACAGCACGCCTCCTCTAGCTATATTTCAAGTGTTCAGTGGTCACATGAGGCTTGGGGGCTGGAGGTTGGACAGCTTTCAGGTGGGTTAGACTGAGGCTGGAGGGGAGTGGGAGAGCCCACCATCCTAATTTCATGAGACTCGTGTGTGTGTGTGTGTGTGTCTGTGTGTGTGTGTGTGTGTGTGTGTGGTGTTTGTGCGCGCGCACGTGAGTGTGTGCATGCAGCTAGCTCTGGGCAATGCTTCATGGTCAGCTAGGCTTTTCTGCTGTGTCCCCAGGGGCAGCGTCCCCTGCCTTTCCCTGCCTATCCCTGCCAGGCTGCACTGGGCTGAACTTGAGCAGCAATTCCAGCCTCCCACGTGTCCCTGTTGTCTTGTCTGCACCCTGCTTCTCTCACTTGGAGCCACCAAATGCCACTTGCCCTTCAAGGGTTAATCACCCCCCAGTCTGGTGTCCTGCAGCCGGCTCTTGGCCTTGGCTGTACACTTACCCCTGGGCAGCAGCCTGCTCCTCTTCAGATGCCTGGTGGGGCAGAAAGGCATGGTGCAAGAACTGGCTGGGCTGTGGCAGCAGGATAGCAGCAGCCAAGCTCGCCCAGGAACAGACGCCAGGCGCACGGGGTGCTGGCCGGACCAGGCTGCAGCCTCCTGACTGCCTGTGCGCTCTGCCCGGGAACTGGGGACCGGGCACTTTTAGTCTCTCCTGGGGAACTTCTGCACTGCTCAGCGCCTCAACGGGACTGTCCCAGGTGGGAGGGGTGAGGAGGAACCGTGGGCTCCTGCAGGGGTGGGGCTCCAGTTGGTACTGCCGCTGAGTTGGGGCCTGTCTGGGTGTCTACGGTGGAAACCCCTGGGCAGGTCCCAAGGGCCTGCCACCCCGCATGCTCCCTTCCTGTTTTCCAGGACTGAGAGCGCAGGGCTGGACCCCCAGCCCCACCAGTTTTGTGCCTCCCGGTCTTCCTCTCCAAGTGGAGCCTCCAACCTCCTCTCCTGGTTGGTGGAGATTAAGTGAACACATGGGAGAAGGCTGAGAAAACCCAAGTGCTTACTGGTTCACATAACCCTTCTAAGTTTCCAATCCTTCATCAGCAAAATGAGGCCAATGGCTAGACCTGCCTTGGGAGATTCTGGTGAGGACTGAATGAGGCAAGGAGGCCAGGGGCTGGGCAGGACCCTGCACGTGCTCCCTAAGAGCTGTCATAGCCTCTGTCTTCTGTGTGACGACAGGGCAGCTGGGGCTCCCAGTGGCCCAGGGCCACCAGGCGGGAAAATGTCCAACAGGATTTGGATTTAGCAGTTTGGGATTCTTTCCATGAATCAGTTGCCACCCCTTAGGCTGTATCCCTGATCCTGGGGGCAGAGAGCCTGAGACAGCCTTCTTGCCAGGCCTGGCTGCCTCTCCTGTATCGCTCGGTCCTCCAGGGCACAGTGTCAGGAGTCTGGATGGCAGCTCTGAAGATACCATCCTAAAGAGCTGGGACAGGCAGCAGGCATGAAACTCTGGTGAGAGCACAGGGCAAGAGGCTGCACTCGACTTGATGCCACCTGTTTATCTGCCCATCTCTCCTATGTGTCTGCCTATAACTGAACTGAACTGATCCTCTCCTAAGGGTTCCCTGGTGGCTCAGATGGTAAAGAATCGCCTGCAATGAGGGAGACCTGGGTTTGATCCCTGGGTTGGGAAGATTCCCTGGAGAAGGCAACGACTGCCCACTCCAGTATTCTGGCCTGGAGAATTCCATGGACAGAAGCTTGGCAGGCTACAGTCCATGGGGTAGCAAAGAGTCAGACATGACTGAGCCACTTTCATTTTCATCCTCTCCTATTTGTCTACCTATCCGTCTGTCCATTCACCCATCCCTTCAACAAAGAACAGCAGCCAATTAAAACCAAAGCACATCGGCTTAAAACTCCTCGGAGGGCCTACTGTTCCTGGAATAAAATCCATCTCCGATGTGGTCCTGTGCCTCCAGGCCCCCTGGCCACATCTCCTCCCTCTTGCCTACCCTTTTGCTGCCGTCAACCATCCTGGGCCCCTTTCTCTTCCTCAAGCTCATCCTCTTCCAGCTGGAACCCCTCAGTTTCAGGTTGTTAGTTTCTGGGAGGGCTGCCCCCCTCTCACCTTCAGACCTCAGCTTAAACATCAGTTAGAGAAAACCCTGCCTAGGTGGGAATCTTTATCAAGTAACTGCTCCTCCTGACAAACGACTTTCCCTCTCTTTTCTCTGTATAATGTAGCACAGAGGAAACCTAGCTTCTTTATTTATATATTTGTTTATTGTGTCTCCGCTAAGGCATTTAAATTTCATGAAAGATCTTGCCGCCCTTGACCTCCCAGAATCGCCTGGAAAGGGGTGGGAGTTCAGGGACGGGCAGTGGTCCCCGTGGGGACACATGGAGAGCTCTGTGCAAGTGACAGGCAGTCTCTCCCTATAGAACACCCAAGTTTTATTAGGTGTTTATCACATGCCAGGCACTGTTTTAAGAGCTTTGCATAGCTCAGCTTCATGTCCTCAGGACAATTCTAGAAGGCAGTACAATTAGGATATCCACTTTACAGATGCGAAAACAGAGGCTGGGGGAGGTTGAGCAACTTGGCTGAGGTCACAAAACTAACTGGAGTGGCGCTTCCAACTGGTTAGTAAGGGGAAATCACTTGCCAGCTGGTCTTCTAAAGTGCTGGCCATTCACCAGGTGCTCTTGGACGTTAAGGATCTGAACCCTGGCAGTCTGGCTGCAGTCTGATCTCCTGGTCCCAATCGCTGTGCTGGGCAGCCTCCAGGATGGCCCCCATTGAACCCTGCTTCCTGGTATTCACACTCTTGGACAGTCACCCCCCTTGCATGTGGTAGGGACCTAGCATCTTACTAGAACAGAACAGGGCAGAAAGCAACAGGACGTCATCCATGTGGCTGGTGTCTGTGTGCCCTCCACTGCCCCAGCCCTCATCGGGGGTGTGAGGAGGCTGATATCCACCTCTGCATTGCTGGGCGGCTTATTTCATTGTCATAGACGCAGAGAGAAAAAGGGAGAAAGGGCAGGTGGCGAGGGGAGAGTAGAAAGAACGTTGGGCAGTCATCTGACACCGGGCTCGAAGAAAGTAGGGGGAAGCTTGTGCTGGGGCCTAAATGTGGGCCACAAGACACCTCTGAGTCTTCAGGGAAAGAAGCCACCCAGCGAACACGGCTATGGAAGAGGGCTGCTGGAGCCACAGGGATGAAGCCTGGGTAGCCTGGCATCTGCCTGTCAGACGCTCCCGCCGAGCGAACGAAGCCTCCCTGCGTTTCTGTTGTCACAGGGACAGCAGGGCCCAAGGCCTCACAAGTGCTCACCCTCCCCATCCTGCTCTGCCCCCAGCAGAGCCCTGCAGTGGGGGCCCCAGCTGTTACTGACGGTCCCTGGGGAGGAGCGCTGGCTGGGGGCTGGGAGACTGGAGGGCAGACGCTCCAGGAAGGGAGGAACAGAGACTTCAGGTCCCCATGATTCCTTCAGGGCTCTCTGGAGTCTGTGCCTTGGGGTTGCTGCATCGCACCAGGAGGAAAAAGGATGCAAATCCCAGGGCAGGTCCGCCGTCTGCGCAAAGCTCCATGCGTGTATTATCTACCTGGGCCCCTGTGATGTTTTCTGAGAAGGATCCTGGGAAGAATAGAGGAAGCTTACTCAAGCAGATGGGAGATGAGCAGGCACCCCTGTTCCAGCACAGACTGCACCCTATGTCACTGCACTGGGGCACGTGAAAACCTTACACTGGCCTCTCCCTCCCTCGGTCTACACTGGTTGAGAAGGCTCTTTTTTTAATCCCAGATAGTGAAACCCCCGAACAGAGTGCCCTGGGTGCCTGGCTTCCTCCAGGCCCCTGGATATTCCACATTAGGGCCAGAGCAGGCAAGGAAATAGCTGACACCTTGAACAAGTGTGCCCCCCCCCCACCCCAGTCATGGGCAGAGAATTGGAGCCCCCACCCCAAGCAGTCAGCGTGTAGAGGAGCCCCCTGCAGACTCCCCACAGCCTGAGCCCTGTCCTTTGCAGGGCTCTGGGCCCCGACTCTGAGACTTCCACTGCGCCTCTTGATGAACTGGAACCAAAAGTAAACTTCTAACTCGCCAGAGAACGGCAGTCGTCACAGCGCACCCAGAGTGCTGGGAACTCAAAACGCCCCGACAGGAGGCAAGAGCAGAACCCAGCGCAGCGACGTCAGGGGATGGCTTAGGCAGGTGGGCACAGAAGCCGGAAGGAATCATGTAGCCACTAAGAAACGAGTGCTTAAGGAAGAGTTTTGAAGAAACAGAAAGCAGCTCTGCTTCACAGGCTAGAACTGGAGGATGCAGCCTCCGGGACACGAGGGAGCCTCAGATTCCGAGAAAGGCTCCCTGACTCTAAGAAG
Organism: Capra hircus; assembly: GCF_001704415.2. Classification (NCBI taxonomy): domain Eukaryota; kingdom Metazoa; phylum Chordata; class Mammalia; order Artiodactyla; family Bovidae; genus Capra; species Capra hircus. The sequence continues at coordinate 2,882,794 of NC_030835.1, read as the reverse complement.
GACCTCACCAAGGGTCCCCTCTTTTCGAGGGGGGTGACCTGCTTGTCCGTCTCTGGGATGTTTGGTGGTCATGTGACCAGGGGACCAGCCAGCAACGCAAACCGAAAGGCCAAGGAGGGTGGGGGAGGGAGGGGCCCACGTTCCTGCTGACTTGGCCGAGTCCCTGAATCGCTCAGCCAGGAGCTGCGTACCTCAGGGCTTCTCGATCTATGAGAATAACACATCTCCTTTGATTTAAGCTCATTAGGAGGGTTTTTCTGCTCCTTGCAGTGGAAAGTATCCCAGTCCAGAAATGAGAGTCCCCAGACAGCCCTTCATTGCTGCGCTAGCTCCCCCAGGAGCTGCCAGGGAGCGGCAGGTCTGGGGCCAGCCAGGGACCCTGGTAGACCCAGAGCCGGGGTCCAAGAGAAAACTCAGAAGGTATATGACAACACTCAACATCCATTTCGACAGAGATTCTGTGTTAAGCAGGAATAGATGGATCCTTCCTCAACATGGACGTACCCAGAGCCAACGCTGGGAGAGCTGCTAGCAACATTCCCGTCAAAGTCAGCCACAACATAAGCCTGCCCACATCACCACGCTTATTTGCCATGGTCATGGAAGTGTCTGCCAGTGCGATTAGAGAGCGAGCACGAAATTACGGAAGCAGGAGGGGAGGGTATTGTGTTATTATCATTGCTGTTATTATGTATATGTGTGAAAACCTAGGTCAGTGATATGAAAAGTCACTACAAGCAATATGCAGTTCAGTAAGGTAGCCAGATACAAAATACACAGAAATCACAATCTGCTTATAAATTAGAAGAAAGAGAAATGCACACCATCCACAGAGTAGAAAAACTCAGAGATACCAGTTCCCCCAATTTAAGTCCATAAATTTAACACGACAAAGTACAAATAGCATTTCTTTTTAAATTAGACAAATTGATTCAAAAGTTCATAAGCAAAAACAGCAAATGCATTTTTGTAAAAAATAAGGAAGTCATACGAGCCCTACCAATTATTAAAACAGAGTCAAGTATACCGCAATAATGATTAAAACAGCATGGTACTGCAAAAGACGAACAGAGATAGACTCAAACGTACTTGAGAGTTTGGAACAGAATTAAGAAGTTATTTCAAATGGGCAAGGACAAGACGGATTCTTTAATAAGCAAAACAGGGACAACTGGATAGCCACCTGGAGAAAAAACGTCAAGTTGGATACTTACAGCACATCTTAAAACAAAATAAAAAAATCATGATTGATCAATGATTTAAAGATTGAAAATGACACCGCAACAGTACCAGGATCATCTGTGGGAGAAGTTTTGTATAATCTCAAAGTGGGAGAGGCCTTTCTAATACCACCCCAAATCCAGAGCCCACGAAAAAAAATTTCACTACAGGAAAGTTTAAAACATTTTCAAGGCAAAGAAAAGAAAGTGAAATGACAAATGACAAAAGAAGAGGAAAGGGACAGATATTGATCAGATGCGATGATTTGCAGGTTATTATTTTTAATGAGGATGCATTGTACCTGGGATGTCCTCTGCTAGATACTGTTAAGTGAAAAAAGCAAAAGGACCAATAACACAGGACCGTTTTTGTAAAGGAAGGGAAGCAGGAAGGGAGAACAGAAACAAGGGTTTGTACACAATATCGCTGGAAAGAGACAGACGGTGGGAGCTGCAGTCGCTTCGGGGGAAAGTGGACAGCTAGAGCAAGGGGTACAGGGGGACTGGCTTTGGCCTCTTGATGCTTGAACCACGATACTTGAAACATTAGATGAAAACAGAATTTAACATAAAGTGGGAAGTGAAAGAACCTCACAGCACGTGGGCTGCAGACTGCACACAGTGGGAAGCAGGTTGGGTGCTGGGCGCCCTGCCAGCGTGGAGTCACTCAGAGCCAGACGGCCAGCTCACCAAGGGGTGTGGGGCTCACGGCTGGACGCACTGACCTGGGGCAGACAATAAGAAAGTCAACAACTTTCTTCATTGTAAGGAATGGTAATATGGAATCGCCTACAGCCTCTTTGTGCTCCATAACTTGATAACAGCCCTTCATCCCCATATTTGCTGGGGATTTGCTCCAAGACACCCAGAGGATGCCTGGAACTGTGGATAGCATCGAACCCTGTACGGATGATGTTTCTCTATATACAAATATCTGTGATAAAGTGTGATTTATGAATTAGGCCCAGTAGGAGATTAGTAGAGCTTCCCAGCTGGCATCAGTTGTAGAGAACCTGGCCGCCAACGCAGGAGACGTAAGACATGCGGGGCCGATCCCTGGACCAGGAAGGTCCCCTACAGGAGGGCATGGCAGTCCACTCCAGTATTCGTGCCTGGAGAAACCCATGGACAGGGGAGCCTGAGAGGCTATGGTCCACAGTGTCACAGAGTCGGATATGACTGCAGCTACTTGGCAGGCACCCAGGAGACTAACAATGAACAATAAAATAGAACAATTATAACAATATACTGTGACAAGAGCTATGTGAATGTGATACCTCGACAGCCTGATAACCGAGTGGGCTGCTAAGTGTATGTAACATTGAGTAGCTGGGTTTATGTATATATGGAGCCATTGGACAAAAGGGTTAATCTCCAGGGCACAGAGCAGGACGGCACAAGCTTTCAGGCTGATACTCGGAATGGTGTGCGATCTGAAACACATGTACTTTATTTCTGGGATTTTCCATGTGATGTACTTTCACACTGCAGTTGGCTGTGAGTAACTGAAACCACAGAGAATGAAACCCTGGGAAGCAAAACCAGGGACTGGGGGGCACTACCATATCTATCAAAATTTTAAATGACTCAGCAGTCCTTTCCTAGGGGATTTATCCTTCAGATAAATTTGCACATGTGCCTAAGGAGCCGGTGGGAATAACAGGGTAACAGCCCAACTGTCCATCAGGTTAAATATATAATGCGCTGGTTAAATAAACGATGTACATCCAAAAACAGAAGCGGGTGGGACTATGTGATACGAGATGATAGATTATTATGTGGGAGAAGCAACATACAGCGTCAGCCACGTGCTGCCAGCTGTGAGAGTGATGTGGGCACATGAGGCGGGGGCGGCTGTCGCGCTCCTTCTCTGGAAGGACAAGGACTCAGGGAACCGGGCTCGCTTCAGGAGAGGAGGCAACGGGCTCAGGAATAGGAGGCTTCAGTTCAGTTCAGTTCAGGCGCTCAGTCGTGTCCAACTCTTTGCGACCCCATGGACTGCAGCACGCCAGGCCTCCCTGTCCATCACCAGCTCCCGGAGTCCACCCAAGCTCATGTCCATAGGAGGCTTACTTCTCGCTATAGGCTCTTTGAAGTGTTTGTATGTGTGTTATTGTGTGTGTGCACTATTGCGTCTGTGTGTTATGGAGTATATGTGTTATCGTGTGTGTGTTTTCACAGGCACAGATTACTTTCTTGAATAAACACTGCTTCTGTTCATGGTTAAGGGAGGTGGCAGCTCCTGGTTTGGCCCTGGAGAAGTCAGACCTGCCCTGTGCTTGGAGTACTTTCAATTTAGAAAAATGTCCCAAATGTCCTCCACTTGGTTTGCACTCTGTTCCCCTCTGTCACCCATCCCCTCAGCAGAGTTTCATTTCTCAAAACCAGGATCTCCCCGGGAAATCTTCTTTTGTGGTTCTGGGGATGTTTGGGTTTTTAGGGAATCCGTGTTGACCTTGCTCGGGGTAGCACCCTGTGGGAAAACTGGGGCTGTGATTTGCCTCACAGGGACAATCGCAGAGGTGAAGGAAGAACATGGGGCCAGCTGGGGAATGCCTGGGTCTGGCCAGAGTGTTCCCTCTAAAATATGAAGCAGGTCTCTCCCTTCTCTGGTAAAATTTCCACATTACTGCCTCTGTCCTTTACCTCCAGGCAACGTCCCTGCCCACTGCTTCCCTCCGGGGCTCCTCTGTGATGAGCTGAGGGGTCTCTTCAGCCCAGCTTCATATCACTCCTCATGTCACTGGGCCTTCAGGCACTCCATCCTATTTCTTGTCCCAGGATATGCCCTGTGCTCCGTGCCTCTGTCTTTGCACATGCCGTTCCCTCTTCTTGGGATGCTGTTCCCATTTTGTCCACCTGGTAAACCCCTACTCATTCATCAAAACCCAGCTCAAATTCACCTTCCCTGTTGGCCCCTCACCCACCTCCAATTTTCCTCATCCCAGTCCCTCTTCCACAAAGTGTGTATTACAGGCCCGCCATGCACCAGGCACTGCGTCTCGTGCTGGGAACACCCCAGTGACATGGGCCTGCCCCTTGGATAATGCAGCCTGGCTGCGGGGGGCGGGAGGCGGGAGGGACAGGCTTCAACCATTACCACAAAAGCAAAACTGCACCTTCAGAGCATGACGGAGTCCAGAAGGGAAGTCGGAGGTGAAGGGTGGGAATGAGGGTGGGCGTGTTGGGGGCAAGACCACACTTTGAGCACTGTATCCCCAGGGCTACCTCCCACCAACAGCTCAGCTCGCCGGGCTCAGGGCCTGGCCTGACTTGGCTCCTCTTGTCTCCTGACCTCCCAGGAAACCCAGAACAGGACTGGAAAACACCACTGATTGTAAGGGCAATGTCCCCCCACCAGCTCACCCCCTCATTTAAAAATAGCTTATGCACAGAAAAAAAAATAAGCTAAAAATAGCAACATACGAAAATGGAATATGCCAACTGCCAGATGAGGAGGAGGTTCTGAACTGTTCCAAGGTGGGGGCTGCAGAGGAGGAGTGGATCTGGCACTTTCAAGTGGGGGAAAAAATGTGATTTATGCTCAGTGACCTGGAGGGAAAATTGGCTGAATTCATTATTCTAAAGAAGGAAACGGGAACTAACCTTTATGAAGTGCACGCTCCGCCCCTGCTTCCTTGGTTAGCACCCGTGAAGAGGGATTAAGTTCTACACCATTGCAAACATCAGCCGCAGAGAGAAGCCAGGCCCTCCTGCAGCTCTACCAGGCCTGCCATCCCCGCACGGCTGGTACTTGCAAAGGTGGGCACCCTCCAAGTGACTTTAGGAAGTTGATGTTCTGATCACATCACCATCCGTACTATGTGCAGGAGAAGCTGAGGCCAGCGGCTTGGCTTCCCAAGCCCTGTGTCTGTGAGTGTTAGTCGCTCAGTCGTGTCTGACTCTTTGCAACCCCATGGACCGTAGCTCATCAGGCTCCTCTGTCCACTGAATTCTCCAGGCAAGAACACTGGAGTGGGTTGCCATTCCCTTCTCCAGGGGGTCTTCCCAACCCAGGGATCGAACCCGTGACACCTGAATTACAGGCAGATTCTTTACTGTTTGAGCCGCCAGCGAAGCCCCTCCCAAGGCCCAGGATCTAGTAAACGGTGGAAACTTGATTTGCACCCAAGACTGTCCTCAGTCTCCTCCCAGCCCCAGCTCCCCAACCTCCCGGGTCTCCTCCAGGGCCTCCTGGGGCCTGAGGCGCATCCCCCTGCACCTCTCCTGACACCGAACGGAAAGCTTTGTCCAGGGGGGGTGTGGACATTGGTTAAAGGGCTGCAGCACGCTGGGCTAGCAGCAGCTGTCTTTCAACCACAGGGAACTGGTGTCTTGTTACTTTACGTTACCACTGAGAATGTTTCCCCCTAACACTGTGTGTCTTAGCCTGCCTTCCCCAAAACCAAAGTCAGAGACTCGTAGCGGGCGTGGGAAACAGGGCAGGAAATGAAATGGGGAACGTGAGATGGTGAGGGCCACTGTCTGGGGGCCTGGGGCCTCCATCCTGCCGGCGTGGTTAGTGCAGCCTCCTGAAGTGTGGACCAGAACTGCCAGCCCGGGGACACAAGAGGAACCCAAGGGTTCCAGTCACCATGGGCCATGGATGGGCCCAGGGATTTTAACATCCCTCTCCCACACCCCCCTCCACCCCACACCTTCTCTACAGGACTTGACTGATGCAGGAAATCTTGGCAGGGCTGGGTGTGCCCTGGCCAGCATGTGTCCAGAGGCCCTTTCTTTCAATGAGGCAACAGACACTCCTCAAGGCCCTGCTGTGTGGCTGGCACAGGAGTGGGGTGGAGGGAGTGCCCTGGGGGAAGGGGAGGGCCAGGCCCTACCCACCTCCCCACCCCCCAGCTTACTCTTGGTGGAGAAGGACAAAGGATGAGGGAGCGAACCAAGGAGGGAGGGGGGTGCAAATGGGGTGACTGCCACAAAGATGGGGTGGGCTTGTTAGGGGAAGCACGCTGATGGAAACCGCCCACCCTGGCCAGGCACCATAGTAACCATTTGCATGAGTTGTTTTACGACAGGAGGTCCTGGTAAGGAACAGGGAACGAATAAGCCTCCACCAACCAGAAGAGTTCGGGAAAGGTCAAAGGAAACACCACCTGTCCGACCACCTCCCAGAATCCTTCTCTCGGGCATCCATCTTGGCTGAACAAGGCGTGCACCACCAGGAAGGACTCTGAGTCAGAATGATTGGCTAAAGACAACCAGGAAACCAATCCCATCACCATAAAACCCGAGACTGCCAGCCACGCGGCAGAGCAGTTCTCCTGGGTTCCCGTACCCTCCTGCTCTCCACCCGGGTGCCCTTTCCCAATAAAATCTCTCGCTTTGTCAGCACATGTGTCTCCTCGGACAATTCATTTCCGAGTGTTAGACAGAGCCCAGTTTTGGGCCCTGGAAGCGGTCCCCTTCCTGCAACAGGCTTGATACTTAAACAAGGGGTCAGGAAGGGCCAGGCTTAGGGGACCATAGGCCCAGAACTAAATGACTACAGGGGCTGGTCCTGGCATGGAGGGAAGGGGGGTAGGCAGCAAGTGCCAAGGTGGGAAAACTCCCGAGATCCTCTGTGTACTTTATTGCACCCAGGAGGGCGAGAGTGGGTCCAGAGGTGGGAAGGATGGCAGAGTTCTGGGGAAGAAGCACTGGTGTGAGTGAAGGGGGTGACAACGTCTGGGTTCAGGATCTGTCTTGGTCTCAGTGGCGATCTGGAGGAAGTGTGAGAACGAGGCTTGGTAGGCTTCTGGGGCTCGGGGCATAAGGAGAGCCTAGGCAGGTACTCTCTTCCCTGCTAGCTCAGCTGGTAAAGAGTCCGCCTGCAATGCGGGAGATCCTGGTTTGATTCCTGAGTCATGGAGATTCGCTGGAGAAGGGAGAGGCTGCCCACTCCAGTAGTCTTGGGCTTCCCTGGTGGCTCAGCTGGTGAAGAATCTGCCTGCAACGCAGGAGACCTGGGTTTGATCCCTAAATTGGGAAGCTCCCCTGGAGAAGAGAATGTCTACCTAACCCAGTATTCTGGCCTGGAGAATTCCATGGGCAGAGGTGCCTGGCAGGCTACAGTCCATGGGATTGCAAAAGAGTCGGACACGACTGAGAGACTTTCACTTTCAGGCAGGTACTGAACTCCTTGCTGGGGCAGAGTAGGGGGGTTGCAGCGTCCTATGTCCCACTACACCCTGCTCTCTGTCTCCAGAAACTGCACAGTTAGACTAATTAAAATCACTTTGGGAGACTTCCCCGTGGCTCAGTGGTAAAGAATCCGCCTGGCCATGCGATTCCAATCCTGATCCGGGAATATCCCACATGTCACCAAGCAACTCAACCCACGCATCACAACTATTGAGCCTGTGTTCCAGAGTCTGAGAACCGCAAGTACTGAGCCCTTGAGCCCTCGAGCCCGTGCTCCGCAACAAGAGAAACTTCTGCAATGAGAAGCGGGCAGGCTGCAACTAGAGCAGCCCCCACTCAGCACAACTAGAGAGAGCAGGTGCAGCAAGGAAAGTCCAGCACAGGACAAAAATAAATTACTTCAATTTTTCTTTTGAAAATTACTTTGTAATTGCAAGCATCAATTTAAAAAATGCCAGTGACATCCCCTCTCACCCCTCTCCCAAAGGATCCCCACCTTTGGCTCAAGCCCAGCTGCTTGAAAAGCACAGACCCAGAAAAAAAAAAAGAAAGAAAGAAAAGCACAGACCCAGGACACCTGTCCTGAACCCCTTTTCCTGGCTGTGTGCTCCCAATGTCCAGGTGCCCCAGCCTGGCACCATGGGGAACAGCCTGGGGCCTGATGCAGGGGCTGACGCTATTCAAGGACCCGGAATACATTCTTATCATTGACACCAGCCTATGCCCATTGGCAGCCAGCCTGTGCCTACATCTCCACTCCTCCCACCACCAGGGGGAAGTTCTTGTTTGTCCCCAGGTGCCCCCCTGGACAGGTGCTTGAGAACCGCTGCCCTGATGGACAGTCTCGAATCCTGTCCTGAACAACCTACCAGACATCATGGCAGGAACCGGGGACACAGAGATGAAGCCCTGGACCTCAGGGAGTCAAGGGCAAGTGGGTCAGCCACAGACTGGGAAGCAGCCCAAGAGCCAAATGAGCAACAAGGACATCCGCTCTTCCTTCAGAGTCTGGGAGAACCGCCGTCTCTCTGCTCTTTATCATGGAGATGCTCGTAAGCCCCTTCCCCTGCTCTGCATCACAAAACCTCCCCATCACAGGAATTCTTCCAGGTGGGGGAGAAACGTGGCTGGAGCCGAGTTACCTTGGAGCACTTGGAGGAGTGGGGGAGAGGTGTTCCTACCTTTTCTGCCTCCACCAAAGGTGGGTTCAGCCCCTCCCCAAGGCCGGGGTGGAGGCAGCCACCACAGCGACAGCCAAGGAGAAGGGCTGAGAGAGGAGACTGGGGCTGCGGAAAGAGACCTGCCCGAGAGCAGGGCAGTGCCCGGGGGCCTATGGGACTCCCGCCCAGCTCTTCATAGCTCAGCCCGACCTTCCCAGGTCCTTTCTGCTCTGCTCGTGAGTCATGTGGACGTTTGTTGAGCCACAAACTCTGTGTTGGGCACATGAGAAATCCTTTCCTTTGTTACGGACACCATGGATCTCTGATGCTCTTTTCCTTTTGGCATGGGTTCCCCAGAATGTGGGCCCACCTTCAGCAGATGTATGAGACCTCAGGGCTTTAGCTAACGTTCTCCTGAAACTCTTCTTCAACCAAATTCTTCAGATTCCTTAAAAAACAACATTCTGGTTTTTTTTGTTTGTTTTTTTTGTTTGTTTTTTTTAATTGCCTCCTTCCTGGGGGCCAGTTATACACAATCAGAAGAGTAAGAAGTCGCGCTAATGCCAGGATGGAAGTTTAACAAGTTCACTGTTACTGGGTTTGATCCCCGGGTCGGGAAGATCCCCTGAGGAGGGCATGGCAACCCACTCCAGTGTTCTTGCCTGGAGAATCCCCATGGACAGAGGAGCCTGGCGGGCTACAGTCCATGGTGGGCTCTGGGGTCGCAGAGTCGGACACGACTGTGACTAAGCACGGCTGTCAGCACCACTCCCCCACACAACTCCAGCAGGCAGCCACTCCCACGGTACTCTAAGTGCCTGGAACCCTCTGGAAGCAGCCATCCACCTGATAGTTTGCATGAACGGGACACCCCTGGAGGCCAACCCCAACGCGGGAGTCTAAGTGCTTGCCCACCCCTGTCCCCCAGGCAGCCATTCTCATTGTAGTCTAAATGAATGGCGCCCTCTGGAGGCCCCCATTTACACTGCAGCTTCTGAGAATCCCACCTTGCAGGAATTACGCAACAACCTTCCCACATTCTACAGACGAAAACTGCCCCAAATCTCCAGCCAGAGGGCCAAAGCTGAGATTTTTAGGCCTCACCAGTTTCCTTCAGCAGAGCTGGTGGGGCTAGGGATCAAAGCCTCAGCTCCTCCAGCCTCTCAGGGCCTCCTACCCATCAGAGTCCCACAGCAGCCCCCAAACTAGGTCCACTGCAGGCTGTTAGCCTTGGGCAGAGGCTAGGACAGCTAAGCTGCCTCCTTTGGAAGAATGTCTGACTTCTATGCAACACATGGCTAGGTACCAATGAACAAAACCCACAAAGTCGTCAAAACTTTTGAACAGATGGGTACTCCGCCTGAGGCTCCAGCCACACCCACATTCTGGAGGGGCCACAGGAAGGTTCGGCTAGAACGTCACTGCTCAGCCAGCAGCTGTGAGGAAGGGCCTGGAGGGTAAGTACAGGGGACCCAGGCCATGGTCCTTGGGCATGGTAAAGGCGCCGAGAGGTCCAACCACAGAGAAAACATTCAGCTCTGCTGAGCACTTCCCAGGTACCACAAAGCACATCACTAATGGTGACACTTGTTAAGATACTGAGACAGGCCGAGAGCAAATGTTCCTGAGAAAACGCTGTGGGTATTGCTGAGGTGGGGGAGAGAGACACAGCTGATGGGGACCCTGCTGTGACCCATCTCATGATGAAACAGAAAAATCTCACAGGGACCTGAGATGCCAGAGCCTTTGACTCTGGACGCAAAGGCTACATCTTCATGGGTCCCTCCCTGATGACCCTTTTCTGATCTTTGCTTCTGTCCATCCACACTACTGTCCTTGAGCAAGCCTGGGTGTGGCCTGATGATGGGATGGACTAGACCTGACCTCCCCAGGAAGAGCGACCATGGAGTGCAGGATCTTATTCACAGAGAGCCTAATGCCATCCTGCACTCCCTCTGCTGGCCAGCCTGGTCCAGGATGCACTGCAGGCCAGCATGAGGGGCCAGAGTCCATGCCGGGCCCACAGGACCTCCCTCAGGAGCACCCAGGACAGAGGGCCTCAGCTTCCCCGCCCACCAGCGCAGCGGAGGGCTGCCCTCTGGCTGAGGCCTGAACGGGATGCCGAGCACAGCAGAGCTTTGTTCCAGACTCCGCCATCGATCGCCATGCAGACGCTCCGTGAATGGCACTGTTGTGGTATTTTAAGAAGATTCTACAAATAGCACCAACTCAGAATCGGCCTCAGAGCCAGCTGATGAATGCTGCAGCGGCAAGGGAAGGCCAGCCTGCGAGCTCGAGCCAGGACAATGGGGCCTCACAGGGGAGACAGGGCAGGATGTTGGGCGACCCAGGCCTTTTCCGGGGCTCCGTGGCCTCATTTCCCCCAGACTCACCAGGCAGCACACTCCCCCACCCGCGTCGCCCAGTCCTGGTTGGTAGATTGCTTCCTGGGAGTTTATTGGGAAGGAGTGACCCCCCAGACTCTGAATAAAGAAAAGGGGGCCCCTAACATCCTTTTGGCGTCTGCATCTCCTGTATTTCCAAGCTCGGCCAATGTCCCGTAGGTCATGGAGGAGGGGTCACAGGAAGGGAGGATATCCGTGGGTTTTCATCAGAAATCACTTTATTAGGAGGCCAGAGAAACCTCAAAGACCCACAGTCCCAGCAGCCAGACTATTAACTGGAGTCATTCCAGAAGACTCCATTCTTGAGACTTGAAAGACAGTTTAGGGAACAGATAAATAGCCTGAGTTTGGAGTCATTCAGAGCTCAGTTTAGACTTAGCTTGACCAGTGACACCTGGGTGGGCTGGGGCACGTAGTTTACCTTGCAGGGTCTTGATTTCTTCACCTCTAAATTCCACAGTATTGGACACCCCTTGCAGGGAAGGTTGAAGCAAGCCAGAGGCAAAGCGTGCGCTGTGCTTGGCATAGTTGGAACTCAGCAAATGTTGGCCTCTCTTCCTTCCCAGATGAAAGATCATTTATCTAATACATGTGTGCATTCCATTCATAAAACGTTTCCGAAGTACAGCGGGGAAACCTGGAAGGCATTAAGGGAACCCCTCTCGACCCGTGAATCCACAAAGACATAGGGCTGTGGTATCAATGCAAATGAGCAAAGCAGGCCAGTAGGGAGGCCACAGCCTGCGCAAAAAAGAGGCTTAAGTCTAAGCCCGTCTGGTACTTGGAAATGTTGAGACAATGAAGGAAGGAGTTTTGACAGAGCTACTTGGCCCTTCCTCCCCTCCCCCCACTCCCCCCAGCACATTCTAAGTGGGGGCGGTGAGGGGGGCTCTACAGACAAGAGGCTGACTACCCATCCAGCTGCCAGGAGCGGCCTGAGTGGCTCCCCGTCAGCTCCGTGCCCCACCCCCACCCTTGCCTTGCGTGAGCCCTGTATGTCCGGCTCCCTCCTTCCAGTACTCTGTTTGGAGTAATAAGGGGCGATACCAGCCCTGTAAGTGGCCCAGCACAAACCTGTCCTCAATCAAAATTAGATGACTAAATTGGAATGAAGTTTGGCAGCCTTATTCAGAACCAAGAGCAGGGGTCCCTCGACTCAAGAGTGAGGTCCAAACTGGGTCACAGATATGGTGGGGGCCTTAGGCAAGCTTTTGGGGGCTTTTAAAAACATTCCCCTAGAAAATGAGGTCAGACTAGGTGGATCTCTGAGAATCCACCCACGCCTGCCCCATCTGAGCCTGTAATCTCTTAAGTCCGCATGATTCCATCATTAACAAGATGAAACTCAGAGTACACTCTAGGCTTAACTCTCCCCAGGAGGCCTATACTGGAAAAGAGCTTGCTTATTCCCCACACTGGATTGGGACGAGGCAGGTAGGGGCCTATTTGTAGGCAGCTGGCCCTGGATGTGATCACTGAGTCAGAGGTGCAGGTGTCTCCCAGAGGACCCCAGAGTCCTCTGTCCTAGGGAAGACTGGTGGCCTCTCGTCCTACACAAGCACTTTCCCTCCATGCCCTCGCTGCAAGGGGACAGCCTGGCGAGGCAGTGATCTCGTGGCTAGGTGATACCGAGGTGTAGAGTCCAGGCGTATGGTCAGAGGCACTGCAGGTCAAAGTGGGCGAGTCAGGACTTGGGCCCAAAGCAGCCTGACCCCAAGGCTGTCCCCTCATCTGTACCCCCTTGCAGAGTGACCTGGTCTTTTTCAGTCTGTCTTCAACAGTAAACTGAGGAAACGCAAACGACTTAAGTTCAAAGGCCTCTCCGTGCTCCCAAGTTCAAGCCTCTCTACCTCCAGAAGTTGCTGATGCAAACTGGGCAATTTTTTTGGAATCCTCAAAAAAGGCTCTGCAGGGACCAGGATCAGACAGAACAAAAGTGGGCCATAAGCCACGTCTGATCCTAGGTGGCCAGTCCTAGGCAGTGGGGAGGCTGCGGGCAGTGACAATTTACTAACTGGTCTGGGAATGTTCCAGCAGTTTACCAGCCTCTGAGCTCTTCTGGTGAGCTCCCTCTGCATGTCTGCCATGCCTGCAGCCCTCCTGGGCAGGGAGGTGTCTGGGAGCTGGCAGGTGAGGGCCCTCCTGCCGAGAGGCCTAGGAAGGAAGGTAGGGGACAGGAGCAGGGGGCCCCTGCGTCAGCTCCTGAGTTACACCTGGTGCTCTGCCCTTGCAGAGACAGTCACGTGGCAGGCGGGGCCACTGTAACTCACTGATTGTGACTGGGCTGCTTATAGGAGACTGAATGGAATCCCGGGGGCGCCCGCATCTTCCTGGCCCTGGTGTGTCAAAGTGAGCACCAAGTTATTAACTATCCCTCCTGCTGCTGCCAGCTCCAAGGCATTCGCATGGAGAGCTAACAGGGGAGGGGGTGCAGGGAGAAGCCTGCAGCACTCCCTCCACCCCCAACACGCCCTCAGTCCCCGCGAGAGTCTGAGCAGGTGCAGGGAATGGCTGTGCTTGGGACAGCGGCCAGCCCCAGGGAAGGGCTGCAGTCTCCAGCCCAAGAGGAACTCCAGTGGGGAGAAGGTCCTGTGTGTGCCTGATCTCAGAGAGGAAGCTGGCTGGGTGCTGCGGCCTGACTGAAGCTACAAAGGAGAAGCTTCTGGGTTGAGACTACCTTTTGACTTTTTCCAAAGTGAATGTGACTCGGGAGTATCCAGCCCTTTCATCCCAAGTTTCGTCAGTAAAGGGCAAATGCCGCTTTTCTTTTCACTCTCGTCTGAGCGTTCTCCACTGCCAGTCATAAAAGTGAGTGCCTGGCTTGGAGCTGTGTGGCACCAAAACGAGCCTGTGCATGTGGGGACGGCAGACTCTGGTGCCAGACAGCCTGAGCTGGGTTCTCAGCTCTGAGTGGCCTGGGGCAAGGGCCTCTACGCCTGTGTCCTCATCTCTACATGAGACTTGTTCCAAACGAACTCGTTCCAGTGAACCGGTTCCAAATTGGGAAAGGAGTACATTAAGGCTGTATATGGTCACCCTGCTTATTTAACTTACATGCAGAGTACATCATGAGAAACGCTGGGCTGGAGGAAGCACAAGCTGGAAGCAAGATTGCTGGGAGAAATATCGATAACCTCAGACACGCAGATGACACCACCCTTAAGGCAGAAAGCAACGAAGAACTAAAGAGCCTCTTGATGAAACTGAAAGAGGAGAGTGAAAAAGTTGGCGTAAAACTCAACATTCAGAAAACGAAGATCATGGCATCTGGTCCCATCACTTCATGGGAAATAGATGGGGAAACAGTGACAGACTTTATTTTGGTGGGCCCCAAAATCACTGCAGAGGGTGACTGCAGCCATGAAATTAAAAGATGCTTGCTCCTTGGAAGAAAAGCTATGACCAACCTGGGAAGCATATTAAAAAGCAGAGACATTACTTTGGCAACAAAGGTCCGTCTAGTCAAAGCTATGGTTTTTCCAGTGGTCATGTATGGATGTCAGAGTTGGACTGTGAAGAAAGCTGAATGCCAAAGAATTGATGCTTTTGAACTGTGGTGTTAGAGAAGACTCTTGAGAGTCCCTTGGACAGCAAGGAGATCAAACTAGTCCATCCTAAAGGAAATCAGTCCTGAATATTCATTGGAGGGACTGAGGCTGAAGCTGAATCTCCAATACTTTGGCCACCTGATGTGAAGAACTGATTCACTGGAAAAGACCCTGATGCTGGGAAAGAGTGAAGGCAGGCATAGAAGGGGACGACTGAGGATGAGATGGTTGGATGGCATCACCAACTCGGTAGACATGAGTTTGAGCAAGCTCCGGGAGTTGGTGATGGACAGGGAGGCCTGGCGAGTTGCAGTCTATGGGGTCGCAAAGAGTCAGACACAACTGAGCAACTGAACTGAACTGAACTGAACTGAGCCTTGTAAAAGAATCCACTTGAGGATTATGGTGAGCACGAAATGAATTCTTATGCACAAAGCACTTAGGATAGTGTTTGGCACACAGTGAGTGCTATGTGGACTATCATTGCTTTCATTTCAACAAAACAACACTAGCCTCATCATTTTTTAGAGTCTTACCCTAAGCCTTAAGACAAACAATAATCATTTCCATGACTGAACATTTTTCTGTGTGCAAGCAGCCTCATGTACACAGACTAATTTAAATTTTCCCTTGACACAATCTGGTGAGGTTGCTGGTATCCCAATTTACAGACAAAGGTATCCCTCTTTGGCTCAGAGAAGTAACTTGTCCCCAAGGCTGCAAGGACAGTAGAAGGAAGAGCCAGAATTCAGCACCAGGTCCGTCCAACTCCCAGATGCAAGAGTTATAACATTTCACACTACCCACTTGACACCAAGCCCTCAGGCACCTTAACTCACCCCCAAGTCACCACTTGGCATCCAGGTAAAGGTGAGGTAAGACAGGCAAGACCTGAACCAGAGAAGAGCTAAGGACCTACCCACATACCCTGGTATGAAATAGCATCTTAGAAAGTCCTATCCTGGGACATTGTTACAATTGGACAACTCCCCAGAAAAGCCCCATTTACAAAGCATTGTCATTATTTGACCTCACTCTGTGGAAAAACCCTATCTCCAGGGCATCTGTCAAAAGAAATCGGTAGCAATTCTTTAATATTACAGCTGCCTAAAACTGATACTAATTTGGGCAAATAAGTTCTAGCGAAAAAGAAGTTACGGGGAAGGGGAAATATACTGGGGGCTCTGAAGAACTCTGGCATTTTTCTGGATGCCTGCGAGGCCGTGCACATGCATAGATCTGCATCCATGAGCAGCAAAGACTGGGGAGGTCTCCAGTCTCTGACCTCTGGCCAACTTTAGGTCCCTGAGCAAGTAGGAAGTAGAGATTAAGCCACAGTCACAAACTACCTAAGCACCGAAGGTGTGCCCCAACACACACACACACACACACACACACACACACACACACACGTAGCAAAAAGTAGAAGACTTATTGGTTAAAGGCATGTAATGGTATCTCCGACAAATCATTAGCTGACCACTAAGCTAATCAAGGAAAGACTTCCATGGCTGTATACTATGGATTTATAAATTCAGTCCAGGAAAATCACTAAACAGCCACAACAATAACAACAACAAGCGCAGGGGAGGGAAGGGAATCTAACTTGCAGAGCTGACACATTATATTATTTACAGTGTCCACTTCTCAACAGAAGATTGTAACATGCATAAGGAAAGAATGGAATGTGGTCTATACACGAGGGGAAAAAAGCGGTCAATAGAGGCTACTCTCGACTCAGATGTTAGATTTCTTAAACAAAGATTTCAAATTGGCTACTATAAATATGTTCAAAGAAACCATGTCTAAAGCATTAAAGGGAGGTATGAAAATGATATCTCACCAAATAGAGAATGTAAATAAAGAGATTTAAATAAAAAATTTGAAGTTTAAAAGAACAATAAGTAGCATGGACAACTTACTATAGAGACTCAACAGCATATGTGAGCTGGCAGAAGAATCAGTAAGCTTGAAGATAAGTCAGCTGTGATTATGCAATATGAGGAGTGAAAGAAAGAAAAGATGATGGCAAGTGAACAGCGCCTCTGAGACTGGTGGGATGTCACCAAGCGTACCAAGATACACGCAGTGGGAGCCTCAGAAGGAAAAGAAAGGGGTAGACAGATATTTGAAGGAGTAATGGTCAAAGCTTCCCAAGTCTGTTCAAAAACGTTGATCCAAGAATCTCAATGAATTCCAAGTCTGATCAACTCAAAGAGATTCATACCAGACATATCATAGTTAAACTATCTAAAGACAGAATCTTAAAAGAAGCAGAATGACTCATCACATGCAAAGAATTCTCAACAACAGGTACCATCTTATCAAAAACCATGGAAACCAGAAAGCAGTGGGATGACATTTTCCAAACACTGAAAGAAAAGAGACCATCAACCAAGAATCCTATACCTATTAAAACCATCTTCAAAATGGAGAAGAAATTAAAGACATTCCAAGATAAACAGAAACTGAGAGGATTCAATTCTCTGTTGTAGCACATAAGTAATACAGGAAATCCAAAGGCGAAACAAAAGGACATTGGCTAACCACTTGGATCTACATGAAGAAATAAAGAATATCAATAAAAGTAACTATGATTAAATATAAAAGACAGTGCACATGTATTTTTTGGTAGCTCTCTTCTTCTATCTGATCAAAGGAAAACTGGATTAATTACAGAACTGTGTTGATGGACTTATAATGCATAAAGATATAGTAAGTATGACAATAATGGCAGGAGGGAGAGAGAGGGAACAGAGCTACATCGGACCAAAGTTTCTGTATACCACTGAAGTTAAGGTAGTGCTCAGTTCAGTTCAGTTCAGTTCAGTCGCCCAGTCGTGTCCGACTCTTTGCGACCCCATGAATCGCAGCACGCCAGGCCTCCCTGTCCATCACCATCTCCTGGAGTTCACTCAGACTCACGTCCATCGAGTCCGTGATGCCATCCAGCCATCTCATCCTCGGTCGTCCCCTTCTCCTCCTGCCCCCAATCCCTCCCAGCATCAGGGTCTTTTCCAATGAGTCAACTCTTCCCATGAGGTGGCCAAAGTACTGGAGTTCCAGCTTTAGCATCATTCCTTCCAAAGAAATCCCAGGGCTGATCTCCTTCAGAATGGACTGGTTGCATCTCCTTGTAGTCCAAGGGACTCTCAAGAGTCTTCTCCAACACCACAGTTCAAAAGCATCAATTCTTCGGCGCTCAGCCTTCTTCACAGTCCAACTCTCACATCCATACATGACCACTGGAAAAACCATAGCCTTGACTAGACGGACCTTAGTTGGCAAAATAATGTCTCTGCTTTTCAATATGCTATCTAGGTTAGTCATAACTTTTCTTCCAAGGAGTTAAGTGTCTTTTAATTTCCTGGCTGCAATCACCATCTGCAGTGATTTTGGAGCCCCCAAAAAGGAAGTCTGACACTGTTTCCACTGTTTCCCCATCTATTTCCCATGAAGTGATGGGACCAGATGCCATGATCTTCGTTTTCTGAATGTTGAGCTTTAAGCTAACTTTTTCACTCTCCTCTTTCACTTTCATCAAGAGGCTTTTTAGTTCCTCTTCACTTTCTGCCATAAGGGTGGTGTCATCTGCATATCTGAGGTTATTGATATTTCTCCCGGCAATCTTGATTCCAGCTTGTGCTTCTTCCAGCCCAGCATTTCTCATGATGTACTCGGGTGACAATATACAGCCTTGATGTACTCCTTTTCCTATTTGGAACCAGTCTGTTGTTCCATGTCCAGTTCTAACTGTTGCTTCTTGACATGAATGCAAGTTTCTCAAGAGGCAGTTCAGGTGGTCTGGTATTCCCAACTCTGTCAGAATTTTTCATCGTTTATTGTGATCCACACAGTCAAAGGCTTTGGCATAGCCAATAAAGCGGAAATAGACGTTTTTCTGGAACTCTCTTGCTTTTTTGATGATCCAGCGGATGTTGGCAATTTGATCTCTGGTTCCTCTGCCTTTTCGAAAACCAGCTTGAACATCTGGAAGTTCACGGTTCACATATTGCTGAAGCCTGGCTTGGAGAATTTTGAGCATGACTTTACTAGCGTGTGAGATGAGTGCAATTGTGCGGTAGTTTGAGCATTCTTTGGCATTGCCTTTCTTTGGGGTTGGAATGAAAACTGACCTTTTCCAGTCCTGTGGCCACTGCTGAGTGTTCCAAATTTGCTGGCATATTGAGTGTAGCACTTTCACAGTATCATCTTTCAGGATTTGAAACAGCTCAACTGGAATTCCATCACCTTCACTAGCTTTGTTTGTAGTGATGCTTTCTAAGGCCCACTTGACTTCACATTCCAGGATGTCTGGCTCTAGATTAGTGATCACACCATCGTGATTATCTGGGTCATGAAGATCTTTTTTGTACAGTTCTTCTGTGTATTCTTGCCACCTCTTCTTAATATCTTCTGTTTCTGTTAGGTCCATACTATTTCTGTCCTTTTACTCTGTACTAAACTGATTTAAACTAAAAAACTAATTGCAATCCCCAGAAGAGTAAGAAAATGACTTTTAAAATACTGTAAAGAAACAATAAGGAAATCAAAGCAGTACATAGAAAATATCTATTTAATGCAAAAGTAGGCAGTAATGAAAGTATAGAAAAAACAAAAAAAGACATGTCACATAGAAAATAAATAGCTAAATGGCTGGCATTAATCCACACTGTCAGTAATTACATTAAACGTAAATGTATCAAGTACTCCAACAAAAAAGTAAAGAATAACAAAATGGATTTAAAAATCAAACTATATACTGTCTATAGTAAACACATTTAGATTTTAAAACACAAGTAAACAGAAAGTGAAATGATGAAAAAGATATGCCATACAAACAATACCCAAGGAGAGCTCCAAATATTGAACAAAACAGACTTTAAGACAAAAATGTTACTGGAGACAAACAAGAAGATTTCATGACGAAAAAAGGCTGATCCAGCATGAAGGCATAATAATTATAAACAAATACGCCTTAACAACAGAGCTCCATAATTTATGAAGTAAAAACAGAATTGAAGTAAGATTCAGTAATAATAGTTGGAAACTTCAGTTCTCCATTTTCAATAGTGGGCAGAGCAACCAGGCAGCAACTCAGTAAACAAACAGACACCTGAACAAGATGAGTAACCAAGGAAGCCGGGCTTGTAGCTCTCCACCCAACACGTGCAGAGCACACATTCTTCTCAAGCGCACGGGGAACGCGTTCTAGGACAGACCACACGCTGAATCACGACGCAAGCCTTAAACATTCAAAAGCGTTGAATGAAACAAAACATGAAAGTGTACTCGGTGATGATGGAGAATGGAGTACAAGCGATAGAGGAGTGAATTAAAAATCAATAAGAAGGGCCTAGAGGGTGCGTGAATATGTGGAGACCTAACAACTCACTCTTAAGTAAGAAGAAGTAACCACAGAAATTTAGAAACCATTTTGAAATGAATGGAGATGAAAACACAACATAGCAAAACCTATGGCGTCCAACATGCTTAGAAAGGCACAGCTGTAAACGTCCACGTCAGAAAGTAATGAAGGTGTCAAATCAAAAACCCATGAAGCTAGAAAAAGAACAGACAAAGAGAGTTCCACCCTCTATGAAACTAGAAAAGAACAAACCAAGCTCAAATCAAACAAGCAGAAGGAAATAAGGAAGATTAGAAATAAGTAAAACAAAGACGAGAAAAACAGAGAAAATCTATTAAAACAAAAGTGTGGTTCTTGGAAAAGATGACCATATCTGACAAAATTTACCTAGACTGACCAAGAAAAAGTGAACAAGACTTAAATTTCTAAAATCAAGGATGAAAAGGGGGACATCACTGCCAACCTTATAGAGATAAAAAAGATTACAAGGGAATAATATGAACAATCTTATGCCAACAAATTAGACAGCTTAGATGAAAAGAAAAACTCCTAGAAAGATATAAGTATCAAAACTGATTCAAGAAGAAACTGAAAATCTAAACAAACCTCTGACATAAGGCTAAGTTAATAATTTAAACATCCCCCCAAATGTTTCAATAATGACTTCTACTAATCATTAAAGGATGAATATCAGGTAGTTTCACTGGTGAATTCTACCAAACACTTCAATGTTAATACCAATTATTCACAAGCCCTTCCAAAAAGCACAAGAGGAGCAAATGATTCCCAATTCCAGTATTCCTCTGATATTGATAACAAAAACAGAGACACAGCAGAAAAAAAAATAACTATAGACCAACGTTCCTTGTGAATACAGATATGAAAATACTCAACAAAACACTAGCAAAATACAAGCTAAATGCTCACCAGTTGACAAGTGGATAAACCAAATATGGCATAATCACACTATGGACTGGTGGTTCAGTGCCAAAGAATCCAACTGCCAATGCAGGAGACACAGGCTGGATTTCTGGGTTAGGAAGATCCCCTGGAGGAGGAAATGGCCACCCACTCCAGTATTCTTGTCTGAAAAAATCTCACGCACGGAGGAGCCTGGTGGGCTACAGTCCATGGCGTCTCAGAGTCGGACTCCACTGAGCGAATGATCACACACGCACGGACTATACCCAGCCATAAAAAGGAATGAAGTAGTGGTAAGATGCTGCAGCGTGGCTGAACCTTGAGAATATCATGCTAAGTTAAAGACGCCAATCACAAAAGGCCATATATTGTCCAAAGGTGTGCTGTTAAGTGGTTGCCAGGGGCTGCAGGATAAGCGGGAGGGCTGTCTTAGGAATGGGAAGTGACTGCTAATGGGCAAGGGGTTTCTTTCTGGGGCAATAAAACTGTTCAAAAACCGGATTATGGTGATGGTTGCATAACTCTAGTTATATTAAAAAAATACAGAGCTTTGCATGCTAAATAAATGCATTCTATGATATTTGAAATATGTCTCAAAAAAGATGTTTAAAAGAGTCAGGTGATGGGTGTTTGGAGGAAGAGCCCAGCAAAAGGTCTAATTCAGGCAGGGTGCGCATGAGCTACATAGCTGGGTTGGGGCAGGTGTGATAAGGAGAACTATTTAGGGGTTCACTTCACTTGGACGCTCCCCACTTGGGGTCCAGGATTCCTGAAAGAGCATCCCTTTACAGTGCAAGAACCTACAAAGAGGATGGGAATACATACATCAGGCTTTTTTTTTTTTTTTTGCCCTCTCCCGCCAGGAATTTAGGACTCGAGCTCTCTGGGAGGCTTGCTGCCCTAATGGCCAAGGTCAAGCACTTCAAGCCCCTCCAGGACTGGCTCCTCTCCAGGCCATAAGTCCACCCTCCAACCCCAGTAACAGCCGTGTTGCCCGTGGCTCTGTGTTGGTTAAACAGACCTGCTCATAAACTCTGACTGCTGACTGTCCTTGCCATCTCTCCTTCACCCCTAGATGAGTGCTGGCTGAGCCCCTCTCCAAACAGGTAGGAAAAGGCATTTGACCTTCTTGTGCCCCGTTGCTAAGAGCACAGAGCAGTTCCGAGTTTCCTCAAAAACTCCTCTAAGGTTCAAGTTGAGGGGGACCTCAGAGATCATCCAGTTTTGCCTCCTTCCCTCTTTGGAGATGAGGAAGCCGAGGCTCGGAGTGGTAACTCAGTTCGACAAGGGTAGTACTAGGGTTGTCGTCCAGCCTCTGACAACCCTAGAGGTTGGCGTGCCTGTGGCCATTTACAGGTGAGGATGCAGAGGCTCAGGGAGCTGAGAAGTGGCCTGGGGTACTTGGCTGGGAAATGGCACCAAATAGTCCACCAGAACCTGCTTCCCTGTTTGAGAAACCCACAGGCCTGCTACCCCAGGACATCGGAATGGGGAAGAGGTAATGAATGGGGACACTTCTTGGAAAGCAACTGTGACCCCTGCAAGCCCTGAGCTACAGATAGGAGGCCTCCAGGCTCTGGGCTTCAAGCACAATTCTGCAGCGCAAGGCTGGAACATTCTGACATACCCAACCCCCCTCACATCCATCCTCTTCGGCTCATCACATCCTTAAGGTCGAGTGAGGCTGCAGGGCTCTCTTGCCTGGGATCTGCCAGCCCTCCCAGAGGAGAGAAAAGACAGAGCCTGTCCTGCCTTCCCACCAGGGGGCTTCACTTGGCGAAGGGACAGGTTCTGCAAACTGACACACAAATACTTACTGTGATAGGTGTTCTAGAGGAAAGGAAGGGATGATATGTGAGCAAACGCCAGGGGTCAGAGAGGGCCTCCCAGGAAAACGTGCCACTGAGCTCACAGTGGGTGCCACTGGAGTCCCTTGAACGTTTCTGAGCACGGGGCAATGGGGCCCGGAGGGCCGCTGGAGAAGGTGCTGGCTGCAGCTGGAGGATGGACTGGAATGGGGAGGGTCCAAGCAGAAAGACCGGGAGACCACTCTAGTGGTTGGGCGGCAGGCTGGTGGCTGGACCCGGGGAGCTGGCACGGACGGAGACAAGTAGAGAAACTCAGACGGATTTTGGAAATGGAACTGGCAGAACCTGGCGTGGGCAGACTGGAGGAGGAAAACGGAAGTGAGTGTTTAGGTCTAGCCTGATCAGCTTTGGCCACTCTCTAGGCCAGGAGACAACCAGTGGAAGCGTCAAGTGAGTCTGGTGCTCAAAGTGCGGCCTGGGCGGAATACTCGCTGTGATTCTGAGAAGGCTGCCAGCAAGAGGGCCAAGCGGATGGGGGCAGAAGTGAGCCCAACAGCGTCTGCTTGCGCAGGAGCCTGGAGCAGCGGCAGAGAAGGAGCGGCTGGGAAGCTGCCCTGCGGGGGGAGCCTTGACCTGACCCACCTCCGCAGGCCTGGGAAGCCCTTCCCTAGGATGGCTGTTGCTCTGGCTGCTTGTCCTGAGACAACTCGGGCATCAGCCCTCCCAGAGCACGCAGGCCTGCTGCTCGCCCCACGTCTCTTCTCAGCCAGTAACATCACCTTCTGCTGCCTGGGTCTCTGCTTCGTCAGGCTGTGAACACAGTGAGGGTGGATGCTGTGCCCTCCCTAGCTCTTTATCTTCATGCCAGGCACCAGGCCTGGTGTGGAGCGAGCGCCGCAAGTGATCGTTAAATGAACTGCCCGAGGCTGCCTATTTAGCAATCTTGGAAGAGTTTGTGGGAAATGGAACCGTCTCAAGAAAGTGGGCTCACAGGTTGTACAGACATTTACAGAGGAGGACCAGTTCTATCACCCCCAACGCTGGGATGGCAGTCCCTCCCTCCAGGTCAGCAAGGGGCACCTCTGCCCAGCTTGAACTGTACTCAGCTGCAGCATTCCTGCCCCGCCCGCTGGCCTCTGTGCCCTGGCCACCAGACAGCCAGACACATCCTTGGAGATCAGGAAACGGACAAGGAGTCCATGTCAACGCCTCACTCTCGCTCGGAGAGCTACACCAGGTGGGGCTGGACTCTCCCCGGCGGGCTGCCCCCAGGACCCTGGGCGTCAGGAGACGGAAGCAGGCGCAGGTGAGCACAGCTGTCTCCCTGTTCCTGCCGCACCCACTGCTCTCCTGCCAGCTTCTCCGCCAAGTGCAGGGCCAGACCACAGAGGCGACAAGGCGACTGTCAGCTGGCGGCACAGACCCGCGCCAACCAGGCACTAGGCAGAATGAAACGGACTGGGCTCGTGGGGCAGGGCTTCAGAGCCGCTTCCAGGTGCGGGCCACCTTCCTAGGGCTTGACTGAAGGCATCGTGAGAAGGCTCGGTGTCTGCAGGGGCCAGGGAGGCCCAGGCTGTGTGGCGGGGGAAGGTTAGAAAGGCACTGGGGAGGGGTGTCAGGCAACAGCAGCAAGGCTAAGAAGCTGGGCTTTCTTTTGCAGGCACTGTGAGGCCAAGACTCGGTGTGAGGAGGGACGTGAGGTGGCAGGGGCCACGCACAGGCTTGGGCAGGGGACTAGAGGACGCAGGGATGGCCTTGGGATGACCTGAGAAAGCCAGTGCAGTGGAGATGATGGGGGTCTGCACAAGCAGTTCAGTGGCCTTGGGGGCGGGGATGCGGTCACAGCCCCGGGCAGGATCTCAGGAGCTGTCGGCCTTCGGTCACGGGAAATGACCCTGGGCAGGGCTGAGAGCCAGGAAACCGGAAGAAGGGGCTCCAGCCGGGGCTCTGGATCTGCAGGCTGGGAGGTGGGCACTGCACAGGTGAGGGGCAGAGGACCTGGGGGCCCTTTCCTTAAAGGCGATCACAGCCACTGGGACCTGGGGTGAGATGTGTGGGAGAGACTCACTGCGGAGTCAGAGGGCGAAACAGGACTCACAGCCAAGCTTGGCGAATGGGTGGGCGAACAGCTGGCCAGGAGAGGGACGAAGGCCCAGGCAGGCACAGGCAGGGAGGGGGGCGCGGGGCAGGCTCTCGGCGCTTGGAGTCGTGGTACTGTTCTCTAGGTCCAGCACTAGCGTGGGGTCGCAGGTAAGTGCACGAGGGCAGAACGAGGCAGGGCCAGCAAACCGTTCCCGGGGGGGCGTGGTGGTGGCCGAGGGAAGGAGAGGGGGGCTGGGCCTCTGGAGCACCTCAGGGAAAGAGGCTTACACACAAAAGTGTCCTGACAGAGATGGAAGGCAGGCTCACAGGCCGATAGAAGGAGTCAGTGGAAGGAGGTGTGAGAGTGCTGGGGACAGAGGACACAAGGGGGTCAAGGTTCCCGAAGACAGGAGGGCGCCCAGTGCTGGGCCAGGGCAAGGTTCCCGAAGACAGGAGGGCGCCCAGTGCTGGGCCAGCGGGAAATGTGGCGGGCAGAGCAGCAGTGGGGGCGGCCAGCAGGCTTCGAAGGCCTCAGGACCACATCTGCCCTCGCCCCTCCCCAGCCTTGGGCAACAGCTGCCTCAGCGCTGCTCCAAGCCCTGGCCTTGGGTCCCAGGGCAGAGCTGAAGAAAATGAAGCCTGCCACTGCACAGACCCACCACAGAGCCCAATACAGCGGAAGCGTCTAGAGATGTCGTCCAAAAACAGTGAAATGAGACGATGTCCTGAGAGTTCAGAGCAAGCTTGCTCACCCCTGCTTACTGAAGTCCACGGGGTCGCTGCAAGTCGGACACGACTGAGTGGCTTCGCTTTCTCTTTTCACTTTCATGCATTGGAGAAGGAAATGGCAACCCACTCCAGTGTTCTTGCCTGCAGAATCCCAGGGATGGGGGAGCCTGGTGGGCTGCCGTCTATGGGGTTGCACTAAGTCGGACACGACTGAAGCGACTTAGCAGCAGCAGCAACCCTTCTCTGCACAGCAGATCCTACTCGCTGACGTTTGGGCTTCTGCAGAAGCACCAGGGACCAAGGACTGCTCCAATTGTATATGGAGAGATGTATGACAGAGGCTTTGTAGAGAGACACAGAGAATTCACAGCCAAACTCAGCGTATGCGTAGGAGACTAGCCGGCCAGGGGAGGTAAGAACGACCAGTCAGGCACAGTTCGGGAGGAGGGGCGCGAAGTATGATAGCACCTGCATATGACAGTGAACGGATTTATATTGTGGCATAGTGTGCTCCCAAAAGTGTCTACAGTAATCCCTCCCCAGGTCCAGGATGCCCCCTACCCCCGCAACTCCACCACCAGCAGGAGAGAAGGTGTCCTCTGGAGAGAGTGCCAGGCTTTGGATTTTAAAGACATTAAGCCCAGATCCACTACGGTGATTCTGGCACGTGCTATATTTTTGCCGCTCTCTTTATGGAATTCACTACTTGAGCCTGCCGATTTTATCAAGCACACTCCTGCTCAGAGACAACATGGTCAGATATCCTGCTGTAAAAGTCTGATTCAGAAATATCCAAGAATGAAATCGATAACATCTGTTGTCTTGGGGAAATGTATACCAATGACTAATGGATTCTCTTTTGATCTTAAAGTAAAAACACACACTTTTCTAGTCTGGAAAGTCAGAAAGCTTCTTCACAGGTAGCTTGTAACAGCTACACAACACACACACACCTACATACACACCCCCTTAAAACAGATGGACTGGGTCACTGCTATGGCAACTGAATCACAGGCCGAAGAAGGGTTTCTCGAAGTGTGCACAAAGATACAGATGCCACGAGTTGCTCTGCAGAAGGCAGGTTCCCTGGGCAAAGGTTTGAAGACCGTATCTGTTAACACTCTCCACCTGATTTGGAGATGCACATTTGCACCAATTAAAATGTGGAAAGTTCTGAAGTCTTGCAGGGAAAAGCCTCCCAAAGTTTAATAACTCATGATTTCTAAGGTTACGACCAAGGAAACCTTGCTCCCCTGTTTATAGTAGAACCCATGTGGAACAATGATCCAAACTGTCTCCTGCCCAGCCAGACGGGTCACATGGGTGCAAATTTGTTAAATGAGGCAACAACATTTAAACATTTGGAGATTTTTACATTAAAAAACCACATGTTGGGACTCCCCTATGGTCCAGTGGCTAAGACTCCGCGTTCCCTGTGCACGAGGCCCGGGTTTGATGCCCTGGTCAGGGAACTAGCCCCCACATGGCACATGGAAAGATCCCACATGCTGCAACGAGGATGCAAGATTCCACTCGACCAAGAGCCAGTGCAGCCAAACGAATACTTTTCTTACAAAAGCCACAAATGTCTCCATTTCCAGGCCCCCCTTCCTGCCTGCCAGTGGCTGCCTGTCTTCTCTGGACAGGGCAGGTGCACTCTGGCACCCCAGTGCTGCCCAGCCCCTCCCACTCTAGGACTGTCCAGCTTTGCTACTTTAGGCGGGCTTCAGGACTTTGTGAGTGATTCACACTGGGTCCCTGCTCCCAGGCTGCATCGGCCAGCTCTGTCTTAGGATGGGTTGGGAGGATGGGAGCAAAGTGGGAAACACGCCTGCACCAGGCCTGCTTCTCACACGGACTGTGCAACCTGGGGTCCATAGTCCCAGAAGACAGCCCCAGCAGCAGACCCTCTTACTGCTCCCTTCTGGGGTTACTAGTTGAGTAAGTACCTTCCCTAACCCAGCCCTGGCAAATCCACCTTTGCTTCTAGGATTTAAGCTCCACCTCCCAACAGGATTTACTGAGAAGTGGTCCAGAAAGACCAAAGCCGCCCCAGGCCCCTATTGAAATCCTTGCTGCTCTGCTCTGGGCTCTGGCCTGACCTCCGTCAGCATGAGCCAGACCCTGCCCTCTGAATCCTACGGAGGCCCTGGTTACTGCAGCAGCCAAGATACACTTGTCCTCCATCTATTCCTTCCAAACACAAACTAACTTTGATTTTCTTGTTAAAATCAAAGTTAGGAAAACTGTTGCTCTAGGGCAATGAGAACCATGAAACTCGTCTTATTTCATTTGAGCTGCACAAAAGCTCAACCACAGATATTATCTTATGGCCAGATTAACTGGGCTCTTTCTCCCTTTGCTCTATATGATCTATTTAAGTGTAGGGCCCTATTTGGTTTTGTTATATTTACTTCTCATGTTAAAAACGACCTCAAACTCTTTGTGAACAAACCAATACATTTGTGCCATCTTTATCATCACCTGGACAAGAGTTCTTCAAGCTGCTTGACATATTCCAACCTTTCTTTATCAGGATCCAGAATATACTTTTCAAAGAACCAGAACCTGGCGCCCATCTGGTAAAGCCGGCGCCCACCTTATAGTTTACAGGCAAGACTTTCCAGACTCACCTTGTCACGCCAGTCACTTAGGGAAGCCCTTAAACACACAGCCTTGCAGACCCTTCCCCAGAGCCTATCCAGGAAGTAGGTCAGAGTGAGGCTAGGCAATCTGCATGTTTAATAAGCGAGGGACAGGTGGGTTTTAGGTTCCCACGAGCTTGGGAGGCGCTGCGGTAAAGGGTTGCATTATCCTGTTTCTGGCAATCAACAGGGATAGTTTCAGCCAGTCAAGGGTTAAGTTAGAAGGGCCACTGCCCAAAGGAGGCCGGACCTCCGCAGCCGCCAACGTCCTCGGCGCGTTTCTCGGCTTTGAACCCTCTCCAAGCCCGCTGCGTTCCACAAGCAGCTCCCCGCGACTTTTGGAAAACTCTGAGTCAGGGCCCTTGGGTCCAAGTTTGTGACAGAGGCGGGCGAGGAGAATGAATGGCCCCGCTCCGAGGCGGTTAAGCCGCAGAGGCGGCGACGGGAGCAAACCAGGCTCTCTGCAAAGGACCTGCGGGCGGGGCCGGGAGCCAGGGGCTCCGCCGACCCAGCCTTGGACTTGGCGGACCAGCAGCCGGCGCTCACCGTCCGCGCCGGACCCCGTAGGGCGGGCTTTCCCCTCCTCTCGGCTCCCCTTCTACCCCGGGATGGGACCCTAACCTCCAGCCGGGCTCCGAAGAGCAAGAGGAGCCTCTGGACGCGCGCTCCAAAGTTCGGACACCGGGGGAAAGTTGCAGCCACATCTGAGCCCTTTCCACGGCGGAAGCAGGTGTCGGGCGGCCCAGGGGAATCCTGCGGACGAATCCCCGAGGCGGGCCCGGCAGCTTCCAGTGGCTGCAGGAGGGAACCGGCGGCGCGCGCCCCTCGCCTGGGCGCCTAAGTCCCGAGTCCGCGGCGCACGTGCACGTCCAGGAGTTACCTTTGGGCGCTCGCAGGTGTCCCCTCCAGTCTTTGCAGCAACACAGCCCCATAGCCGCCGCCTGCGCCCGCGGCTCAGCTTCGCTGCCTGGCGCGCCGCCTGCTGCCCGCACCCCCGGAGCAGGGTGGCCGATGTCCGGCTGGCGGACGGTGCTCAGCCCGGCACGGGGCCACAGACCCGGCCGCTCCGTCTCCCTTACGCTCCGTGCCGGTCCCGCTCCGCGGTATCCCGGCCTCCGGGCAGACCCTGCTAATCAATAGGAGAATGCGCAGATCGCGCCAGCCGCGGGGCAGGCCCGCTTTTATCTCCGCGCGCCGGGGCGGCCCCTACGCCGGCTCCCTGCCCTCGCGGGCGCCCTCCCCACGGCCCGTTACTCTCCCGGGGCGCCGGGCTGTGCGCTCGCGAGGGGCCGCCAGGGGGTGCTGTGCGAGCTGGCGCGGCGGGCGGCTCCCTCCTCTACCCGCAGGGAACCCGGGACGGGTGGTGGGGGATGCAGGCAGACCGGAAGGAAAGGTCCCCTCGCGCTGCAAGGGCGGCGCCAGCCGTCCCCCAGCATCCTCCGAGAGGTCATCTCGTGGTGACTTGGGACGTGTCTACGAGGGCTACCCTGCTCTCGGGTTCCCAGCTCGCCTGCACTCTGTAACTGAGGAATTGAGGCTTCTCCCAAACCTGGCTGGGCTATCCATGGACTGTGTGACTTTGGATAAGTCACTTCCCCTCTGAGACCATTCTCCTGAGCACAAATTAAAGGTTTGATGGTGTCAAGTTACTCAAACACTCTGTGCTCAGTTTCCTCATCTATCAGATAGGAAAAATAATAGAAATGCTTCGAGGGATCCTTGCGAAGATTTAATGCATAATCGTTAAAATGCTCTAGGACACATCTGGCGTTTTGTGAAGTGCTATGTAAGTGGGATGGAGAAGGAAATGGCAACCCGCTCCAGTATTCTTGCCTGGAGAATTCCCTGGACAGAGACGCCCGGTGGGCTACAGTCCATGGAGTCGCAAAGAATGGGCAAGTGGCACTCGTAAGTGGGCACTATCATCAAGTGTTGGTGAGGGCTTGCTTGGCGCCATCACTCTGGAAGGTAACACTCGAGGTGCACATTAAAACTAAAAATGCTCAGACCCTGGGACCAAGCAAGAAATCAGCCCACACTCTCAAGATAACCTATACCAGGCTTTTCACTGCAGCCCTGTCTGTAACTGCAAAAAATTGCAACCAAAAAGATGTTCGTCAGTAAAGGGATGATCAAATACACTGGCATTTCCATAAATGCTATCAAGGGAGGGAGCTGCAGCTGGATGTTGAAGATCTATGGATTCGTAGTCCTTACGTAAAACACACACCTTCAGAACATTATTCCACTGTACAGCACCCATTCCGTGCCAGGCACTGCTCTAGACACTTGGGCCAGGAAAAATACTTGGGAAGAAAACAAAATAATCAAGTGGTTCCCTCCAGGGAAAGAGCAAGAGATGGGAACGGATTGAAAGTGGGTGTCAAGGGAATCTGGCATTCTTATGGTGGTCTAATTTTTTAAAAGGAAGGCGTATTCATATATTATTGTAGAGTTGAAGTCGAATGAGAAGAATTATCTGGCACAGAGACGGATTCTTAATATTAGATTCCCTCTCACCCATCCAGTTCCTAGGTTCTGTTCCTGCCCCTGAAACAGGGCTATGGTCAACCTCTGATGGCCTCTGCTCGACTGGGATTTTCTCCTTCCCTCCCTACCTCCATCCCATCTTGAGAAAATAGACACAGTCTGGAAGAGAGCAGCGGCAAGGCCAGGCCCAAGGCAGAGGCCGCCTAGAGCAAGAAGCAGAAGAATTAATTGTTGGGGGCGGGGGGAGGCAGGGGAAGAGAGGAAAGAATGACTTGGAATAGGGGAGAGGTTTTCCCAGGAGTTAAGTCTCATTCAAAGGAGAGATTAACAGCAGTGGGACAGATTTCTGTCTCCCTCTCTCACTCTCCAGAAAGACCCGGGTGAGGCTTCTTCAGGGAGAGAGGAGCGCTGTCCTGCACTAGATCCGGAAAGAAAGATGTTTTCATTTCATGACATGAAGGCGGGGGTTACAAAGAGGGAGTAACTGAGAAAAAACAGAGAGACCTGACTTCTGGTTGTTGCCAAGTCATTTTAAACAGTTTTAGCACCAGGCAAGATCACTTAGTCACAGCGGGCTTAATGAGGCCCCAGGAATTCCAAGCTAGAGCTTCCTGCATTCAGGGAGAGCATGTGCGGGGAGCGAGCCCCCGGGTGATTGTCCAACAGCCAAGTACTACATTTGGAAAGCAAGATTTAAAAGAAAACATCACAGCAGCCATTGTGGGCTGCTTGTTTATCTTTCTAAGAGGAAGTAGCAAAGCAGGATCATTTCGAATGAACCTATTATAGAGGGTCAGCATCCCCATTGAACCATTCAAATATATTTTGGGATACTCAACTTTTCAAATATATTTTGGGATACTCAACTTTTCAAAGTCGCTTTAAATATCAACTCCCAGGACAGTTTATGACACAGAACGCAAGGCAAGAGTTTATATTACTGCCTTTGGTTTCACACACTTTTATTGTCCTGATTATATACTGTCTTTTTATAGTTTTCTAGTTGTGTGTGTATTTCTCAAGCGGGAAGGAAAATAACATTAACAATGTGTTTAACTATGTGTTTTCCACCAGGCAACTCATATGTGCTATTATCTCAATTAATCACAGGGCTACCCATAAGGCACCATTAGATTCAATTTACTGAGGAAGAAACGAAAGTTCAGGAGGGTAAACAGACTTGCCCAAGACCAATGAAATGACAAGTGTCAGAGTCAGGATGGATGGATGGATGGATGGGTAGATAGACAGGTGGGTGGGCTGAGTAGGTGAATGAGTGGATAGATGGATGAGTGGGTGGGTAGGTTGGTGGGTAGGTGGGTGGGTGGGGGGAGGTGGGTGGGTGGGTGAGGGGGTGGGTGGGTGGGTGGGTGAGGGGGTGGGTGGGTGGGTGGGTGAGTGGGTGGGTAGGTTGGTGGGTGGGTAGGTTGGTGGGTGGGTAGGTTGGTGGGTGGTTGGGTGGGTGGGTGAGTGGGTGGGTGGATGGGTGAGTGGGTGGATGGATGGGTGAGTGGGTGGGTGAGTGGGTGGGGGGTGGATGGGTGGGGGGTGGATGGGTGGGGGGGTGGATGGGTGGGGGGGTGGATGGGTGGGTAGGCTGGTGGGTGAGGGGGGTGGATGGGTGGTGTGTGGATGGGTGGGGTGGGTGGGTGGATGGGTGGGGTGGGTGGGTGGGTGGGTAGGCTGGTGGGTGAGGGGGGTGGATGGGTGGGTGGGTGGGTGGGTGAGTGGGTGGGGGGGTGGATAGATAAATGGGAGAATGGCATTTACCCCACCAGGCATAGAGTCATGGGTTGCAATTGCAAAAGCACGTACTGAGCACAGAATTCACCTGAAAAATTAAACTCTGAACAAAGCCCCTGAATTGATAATGGCCCCAGACCATCTTGAACTGAGTCAAAACCTCAGGATCACTCAGTGCTCTAAGGCTCCAGCCAAGCTCAAGCCACCAGACTCTAGACAACTGAGCAGGGGGCTGGGCCCTGAGACATATTCCTGAGTTGCAAGGCCAACATCCGAGACGCCATGGGAAAGCAGAGCCTGAACCAGGGGGTGGGCATCCAGTGAGGACGATGGGCCCTGGGAGGAGGGCTGCACACCAGCTTTGCAGGACGACGATTCTGCGGGGCTCCCCCCACCCACCCAGGCCTCCACTTCCGGCTGCTTTAGTCAATTTCTCTGAAAGACTCAAAGTTTGGTGATGAGAATATGGGTTTATTTTTAAGGAGGCTGCTGCTGCTGCTGGAATCTTGGCCCTCTAGAACCTGACTGTCAGACGTGTGCAGGCCATTCAAGAATTTACTTAGGAGACTCAGTACCTGGCCTTTCTACCCCTCTGCAGGAGGGTGGTTTCTCCTCCCAGCTCATACCCAAGGTAACCCCAGGGTGCCATCTCAAGATGGGAGCTCAGCCCTGGGCAGCTCAGGGCAGAGTAGCAATAGGGACATGGCATCGCCATCATGAACGTGGCTTTGTAGGCCTGCTGTGATCATTCTTTCATTCATATATTCACCCAGGTACCAAATGATGACTGAGCACAGCTGAACGCCCGAGCAGAGCCCAGGCCTGAGCTCTGGGGGTGCTAGGTGGACCCCTGGCAGCTCTGGGGGAGACAGTGCCCAGTCTACACAGGGTGGTCAGAGAGGCTCTCCAGAGGACAGGTCTCTGAGATGAGAGCTGAGATGCGATGAGGAGTCTAGCACCTTGAGGGTGGCATGGGAATGGTCCTCCAATGAGCAAGCAGTGTTATCAAAGAAACAGGGCCTTTAGGGTATGATGCGGTCTGTGATTCTGACTGATCAGCCTGGTGCTAGAGTGAAGGGGGGACGAGAAGGGCGAGATCAGAGCAGCGAGAAAGCTGGCATAAGGCAGACGAGAGATGCCGAGGAGACGGAGATCAAGCTGAGCTGTGTACTAGCAAGGTAGCCCCCAGCAATGCACACCCCAAGACCCCACACCCTGTGTGCCCCTGTCTCCTGGAATCTGGGCCGCCCCACGGCTTGCCTTAACTAACAAGGTGACAGGAGTAAGTGGCCCTGGGCCAGCCCTGGGCCTAAATTCTAAGAAGCTTGCTAGCTTCCACCATTGTCGTCCAGGGAGAGCAGTGGGACTCTCCTGATCCTGCCACGCTCCGGGAAGCTGGACCCAACCAGGTCAGGCTACGTGAGTGGGGCCACTCTGGAGGCCCGTCCTCCAACTGACACAAGTGGAGCAGAGGCGAGCTCTCCGTGCCGAGCCCTGCCCACACTGTAGAACAAGAGCAAATAAACGTTTAGGTCACTAAGGCTGGGGGTAGTTTACGAGGCACTAACACAATGAGACCTGGTGGGGGGCGGTGAAACATCATCCTGATGGCCAACGCTGCCTGGCTAAGAGCACGGCAGTCCACGGAAATTCAGAGCAGTCCCGTGTGTCCCCTACCATCATCATTTCCACGTTACGGAGGAGAGCTGAGGCACAGGGAGGTGAGGTAACTCCACAGCTGATTAGTGGCCGAGCTGGGATCAGAACCCAGCCTGTCTTGTTTTGGAGCCTCTGTTCTTAATGCTATGGTAGATATTTTGAAGGGAGAAGGAGCAGAGTTGGGACGCAGGCCCCACAGGTCTAAGGCACGTCCATAGGCCAGACTTATGATGAAAAAGGTAGCCCTTGGGCAGTGCTGGAGGGCATCAGAGGGCATCCGTCAGTCAGGCTGTGTGAGGCTCACTGCTGTCTTAGCTTTTCAGGGTAATGTCTGTTCCCTGGTGGCCTCCCTGATAGCTCAGTTGGTAAAGAAACCGCCTGCAAGGCAAGAGACCTGGGTTCGATCCCTCGGTTGGGAAGATCCCCCGGAGAAAGGAAAGGTACCCTCTCCAGGATTCTGGCCTGGAGAATTCCATGGACTATATTGTCCATGCGGTCGCAAAGAGTCAGACATGACTGAGCGGCTTTTTCACTTTCACTGTTAGCCTTGACACCTGATCAGAGGGGGCTTCTTGAAGATAAAAGCACTTTGTACAATGCTTATTACAAATCTGCCCCCACGGGTGCCGGTATCTCATTTAATTTTCGCAGCAGCCTCATGATGGTGACATGTCATAACGCTCACTTTAGAGGTGAGAAGATGGACACCTGCCCAGGTTATATGAGCTCTCAAAGTCACAGAGCTGGAGGGTGGGAGAGCTTGTCCTTGAATCTGGGCAGACTGACCACCACAGGACACCTTTTAACAGCCATTCCCCCGCCTCCGGCTTTTTGGCCTGTGTTCCCCTCTCTCATCTTCTCCTCCTATCACGGTTCTGATCTGATGGGAATTTGGCCCAAATCCAATGTGCATATGCCATCTCACGGATGTTCTGGAATTGGAAGGGACTTCATCCATTCTAATACAGCCTTCTCATTACCATGGGAAATGAGAAGTCCAGAGACGCTAGGTCCACTCCTCATAAGCATTTCTTCAGGGCCTATGATGTGCCGGGCACTAAAGCTTAATTAGTGGCAAGTCAGGGCTTTTCCCATTCAGCCTCAGTTTTTGCTTCGAAACAGATGTAGAAATATGATAAGCAGAAAACAGGCCTCCCCTACAATCTCTCAAAATAAATGTTGTGTGCTATTACCTCAGTACATGAAAGCCAACTGATTTGGATTTAACTATGGATGCTTTCAAGTCGTGGTGCTGGAAAAGACTCTTGAGAGTCCCTTGGGCTGCAAGGAGATCAAACCAGTCAATCCTAAAGGAAATCAACCCTGAATACTCATTGGAAGGACTAATGCTGAAGCTGAAGCTCCAATACTTTGGCCACCTGATGAGAAGAGCTGACTCACTGGGAAAAACCCTGATGCTGGGAAAGATTGAAGGCAAAATGAGAAGAGGGCAGCAGAGGATGAGATGGTTGGACAGCATCACCGATTCAATGGACATGAACTTGGGCAAACTCCAGGAGAGGGTGAGGGACAGGGAGGCCTGGCACGCTGTAGTCCGTGAGGTCACAAACAGTCCAAGTGACTTAGCAACTGAACAACAGCAGCGATCAGGTTAAACATGTTAACTAACTCCCTCCGATACCCCCATTATCCCTCATCAGCAGCACTGGTGTTATTCACCTTACAGACTCATTGTTCTGGGTTCTTTTCTTTCTTTAATGAATAATGTCATTCTGGGGAAGACAGAGTTTATTTGAAGCAAGCCCACTCTGCTTTGTGCTAGAAAAGGCTGTGGATTCCATATGGAATGGTATGTCTTTTCCTTTCTCTTAATGAGACTTAAGTCTCATTTCTCTTCTTCCTTTGGCTACCAGGATGCTCAGGGAAATTTTAAAGTTCAATTTTGGCAAGTATGAAGGCCCCACAGTAGGTTTTCACGTTTATGTTTTTGTTTCCTGATTTTATTTTTCTACTTTTATTTGCATTTTCTCAGGTCCTTAATTTATAAAATTATTACTATTGTGTTACTTCATTTCAAGTGTTCTCATCAGAAGCCATTTCAAAGCCTTTGTGGAATAACATGAGTATAAGTTAATAAGTGAATGTAATACACTGCAGCCATGAAATTAAAAGACACTTACTCCTTGGAAGAAAAGTTATGACCAACCTAGATGGCATAGTCAAAAGCAGAGATATTACTTTGCCGACTAAGGTCCATCTAGTCAAGGCTATGGTTTTTCCAATAGTCATGTATGGATGTGAGAGTTGGACTGTTAAGAAAGCTGAGTGCCGAAGCATTGATGCTTTTGAACTGTGGTGTTGGAGAAGACTCTTGAGAGTCCCTTGGGCTGCAAGGAGGTCCAACCAGTCCATTCTGAAGGAGATCAGCCCTGGGATTTCTTCAGAAGGAATGATGCTAAAGCTGAAACTCCAGTACTTTGGCCACCTCATGCGAAGAGTTGACTCATTGGAAAAGACTCTGATGCTGGGAGGGATTGGGGGCAGGAGGAGAAGGGGACGACAG
Source organism: Capra hircus (assembly GCF_001704415.2). Lineage (NCBI taxonomy): Eukaryota > Metazoa > Chordata > Mammalia > Artiodactyla > Bovidae > Capra > Capra hircus. The sequence continues at coordinate 2,846,351 of NC_030835.1, read as the reverse complement.
AGTATGAGATGGATGGATGGCATCACAGACTCGATGGACGTGAGTCTGAGTGAACTCCAGGAGTTGGTGATGGACAGGGAGGCCTGGCGTGCTGCGACTCATGGGGTCTCAAAGAGTCGGACACGACTGAGCGACTGAACTGAACTGAACTGAATACATTCTATTTTAAACAAGGAATTGATAAACTTTTTTTAAGGGGCAGATGATAAATGTATTTAAACTTTGCCACATTATCTCCATAGCAGCTACTCAACTCTGCTCTGATAGCATGAAATCAGTCATGGACAATACAGAAACACATGGGTGTGGCTGTGTTTCAATAAAACTTTATTTACAAAAGCAGGTGGTGAGCCATATTTGGCCCATGGGCTTTATGCAGTTTGCCCTCTGTTCAGAAGAATTTTAGAGCACTGGGAAGTTGTTTCCTCTTGATGTGGGAAGTACTTGGCTTAGAAAAAAAGTGAATTCCCATCTCTAAGAGGTGGGGATTCTGTCCAAGATGTCTAGTTTCCGCTTCTGGGTGACAGATTAGGGAAATGCAGCTGCACAAACTGTCTGGACAGCTGCTCTCAGGAGAGGCCTGCAGTGCCCAGGAAGGGCCAGTGTCTGACACGGTGGGATTTGAAGTCTGTCAGCCAGAGCCTATCCTCCTGCACATTTGCTGTGCCCAGCGCTCAGGGAGGAGGGGGGCCCTGAGGGCAGGGCCCCAGAGCTCCATGGCCAGCTGGTTCCCCAGCTCTGGCCAATGGGCCTTCAGCTGCTGCAGACGTTGTTCATGGAAGGAATGTGTCTGCAGCTCCAAATTCTCACAGAGAAAGACAAGGGGCATGGTTGGGGAGAAATTCCTGGGCTACATTTTTCTTGCTGTTCATGTGGCCTGAAGCCATTGAACTTGGCCAGACTGCCCAAGAGGAATTTTACAAAGCTCATTGTCTTTCCCGGAGTCTCACCCGCAGCCCTGCTCCCACCTGCTCTTTCTGCTTTTCTTTCTTTACTCCCCCAGCCTCAGGAGAAATGCAGCATGGGAAAGAGCAGGAGCCCACAGACATGGTCCTGGGGGCTTTTGTTTCCTGTCCAGGTAGACCAGCTGCAGCAGCCGCTGCAGGGAGCAGGGGCCGGGGGGCACTTTCTGGCGGCTGTGATGGCATCAGACCTTTCCATGGGCTACGGCGCAGAGGTGGTCTCAGCTGCTTCACCAGGAGTCACCAAGTGGGATACCTCCTTCAGTAATAAGAGCCACGTGAATTGAGCACCTGCTGTGTGCTAAGCACTGATCATTCTACATATGTTAAGCCATACTCCACCAGAACATTAGTAAAACTCCCATTTTACTGATGGGGAAACTGAGGCACAGAACTGCTAAGTGATTTACATGGGATCCCACAGCTAGTAAGCGGAAGAGACAGGATTTGAACTGAGGAGCCTGGCTCCAGTGTGGCTCTTAACCTCTTTCAGTACATGCAATCCCCTCAGCTCGGCATTCCATTACAGATACTGCCCTGTAGCCATTACAGATAATGGCTAGTCTCCACAGTATTAGCAAAAATCCAGCTGACAAAGCATTTGCATAGGTGGGGTCTGTGCACCTTTGAAGACTCCCAGTATCCCCGCTTGCCCCTCTGCCATGAGCATGGCCCACCTGCCATTCGGTCCGCTTAGCTCAGGGCGGGGCGCTGTAACCTGGGGGTCTGTGCACCTTTGAAGACTCCCAGTATCCCCGCTCGCCCCTCTGCCATGAGCGTGGCCCACCTGCCGTTCAGTCCGCTTAGCTCAGGGCGGGGCGCTGTAACCTGGGGGTTAGTCAGGCCTCCTGTGTTGGCACCACTGCTGCTGCAGATACTGACTGTGCAAGGGAGCGACCTCAGTTACCTGGTGACGCTCTGAATGCTTGCAGTGCACCAGCCCCAAGGATTGGTGATTTGAACACACTGTATGTCATAGACACAACCCTGAGACTGGGTGTAGAAAACCCCATGTTAGAGGCAAGGAAACCGCAGGTTAATCAGAAATTGATGCTGGCCAACATCACGCAACAACCACAAGTCTCAGAGTCTTAACCCTATAAACAGACACTGTTGTGCTGGGGTTACCACGTCAAGCAGGTCAGCATGAAGTGGGGAACGAACGAGAGGGCTCCACTCCGGGCAGTCACGCAGGCACTCAGGCTCCTTCCAGGACCCCAAGTCCTCCCCTGGATCCTGTCTATCGGAGGAGGAAGGAGGGAACACGGAGCTCTCAGGGGATTTTAGGGGCTGCGAGCAGACTGCAACCAGACTCCCACCCACATTCCACTGTCCAGAGTTCAGTCATGTGACCTGTCTTACTGCGGGGGAGGCTGAAAAGCTGCATGGCCACGGGAAAACGAGCTTGACTGCCACCCTGGGGCTCAAAGAGGTGAGGTACCTTGAGAGGCAGCTGGGCCATTTGGTGCGCGAGCCCGTGTTTGGCCTCTGTAGTGCCTTGACTGAAACGGAATTGAACTCCAGCCTTCAAAGACCCTGAGTCTTTCAGTGGGGCACTGGATGGGGCTGAAGGTGCTGAAGGGCTGTGAGGATTAACTGAGGCATTGAGAGAAGAGGTCATCGGAGTGAGTACGTGCCCCGCAGACTTCCCTCTCATAGTGCAGAACTGTAGCCCGGACTGCTGGGCAAGCGGAGGGGAGATGGTAGGGCTGGACTGGGAGAATCTCAGCGCAGAGGAGAGAAGCGGGGATGACCCGGTCCACAGAGGGGTTCAAGTACTTCTGCTCGCTGCTGCCACCTAGCCGTGGAAAGAGGAAGGGCAGCACAGCCTGGCTTCCCGATTCCGCTTCCGGTGGGTAAGTTTCCAGGCTACTTCTGTCCCATCCTGATGACCATCAGGTTTCTTATCGGAAGCTGGCCTTGGCGATGTGTCTAAAGCATAGGTGCCAGGATGGGTGAAGCCCCTGTTTCCCAAGATTTTGCTGTGGAAATAGCAACTTCTCCAGGGTGTTCTGCTCAGGCCTCAGCATTCCCCTCAATTGGAGGACTCCCCGCCTGCTAAGGCAGGACCCCTGGGGTATACTCAGTGGATAAAGAATCTGCCTGCAATGCAGGAGACACGGGAGGCACGGGTTCGGTTCCTGGGTTGAGAAGACATCTTGCAGAAGGAAATGGCAACCCAGTCCAGCATTCTTGACTGAAAAATCCCACGGACGGGGAGCCTGCCAGGCTCCAGTCCAAAGGGCCACAAAGAGTTGGAATTGACTAAAGGCTAAGAACCAGGGTATGACTATGGCTTTTCTTGCCGAGCACTACCACAGGGCTGCCCCCGGATGGTGGGCATGGGGCAGGCCCCTCCCAAGCAGGCCTTGGTGGTGGCAATGAGATTATAGCTGTGTGGGAATGGATTGCTGGGTATTACAATATCCCCAAGGGGGTATAGAGGGTCTGCAAGTCTCTCCAGGGACACACAGCACCTCTGTAACATGACCTGCGTGGGGAGAGAGTGCAGAAGCTAGTGTATTCCGCTCTGTCAAAGCACACACAGACACAATTTCCAGGGCAAGTTGGCCTCAGATAACCTGATCAGACCCAGCTCTAGTATCAAGGACCACCATTTTCATCTCCCTGGTTACAGTCCCGGGGGAGCTCACGAACACCAAAGTCTCTGTTTCCATAGCAGCAGCATCCTTCCCACAGCCAGGCCTTAGTGCACCCGACAGGTCTCCTGACCACCAAATCGCAAGAAGCACTCTTCAGACTATGGACTCCAACCCAATAAGGGGTCATGAAATCAACTCAAGGGGTCCTGGCCTGTAGGTTTAAAACCGAGATAGACACACAGAGTGGAAAGTGCCAGCTGCACGGCATATGGAAACAGTGCTGTCCCGTGAGACCCTCGCTTCCTGTGTGCCTGAGCTCTCACAGGTGGGATGTAATGGTTCTTGTTATAATAAAAAAAAATGTAAAAACACAGTGGTGAGGTAGCCATCTCATTCCTTCCAGAAAGCCTGGGCTCTTTGTGTAAATTAGTCCACACATTTCTCTTCCTCCCCATTTCTCCCCACGGATCCCACTTCTGAGGCATGCCAAAGAAGCGCAGGTTTTTTGCCAAAAGCCACTTAAGATACAATACAGGACCCACCACTACTGGGCACAAAAGGGCCCCGGTCAGCACTGATCCCAGGACGCTGGGTGCCTACTTGTCTTGTATTTGCATCTCTAAGAAGGCCACTTAAGTGACCCTTCACAGAACAAAGAAGGACAGCTTCTCTCGATTTAAAAGAAAAGAAAACCCGCCAGGCTGCACATTCCTTCCTTGGAGGCTCCTGCGCAGCGGGCTGGTCTGACAGCACCTGGTCCTGACCCATCTGGTGGGTTGCTCATTCCCTCTCCAGCATCATTCCTGAGGCAGCTATTTGTGGAGAGCCACTCTGTGCCAGACACGGGAAACCACAGACCCGAGCCCCCTGCCCGACTCAGCCCGGCCTGCGTGTGTGTGAGTGCGTGTGTGTGTGAGTGCATGTGTGTGTGTGTGTGTGTGAGTGCGTGTGTGTGTGTGTGTGTGTGTGTGTGTGAGAGCGAGAGATGAAGACAGCGGCTCCTAGAGCACGGCACCGCCCGCTGCAGGTGTGTTCTGGGGCCCACCTGCTCCAGCACTGCCGTGGGCGGTCAGAAAAGGCCTAGCTCTCCAGGATGCCCGGATTCTCATCGCTCCTGCCCGGGGGTGGGAGGGGCTGGATGATGTACCGCTGCACCCCGCATCCCTGCCAAGGCCCATCGGGGTCATTACGGTCACCACCCAATGAGGCTCAGGAGATGAGGTGACTGTTCAAGGCCAGTGCACAGCCGGGAAGGAGCCATTCCTCTCTCGGGAGTCCTCTGGGGCTCCTGGGGCTCTGCTCTTCCCACTGGACCGCTGGCAGCATTTGGAAGTGACCAGGCAGTGCCACAGGTAGAGCAAATGGTGGGCCATAGCTGGGGCAGCAGGCTGCTCAGAGGGAGGGGCTGTGCAGGAGGATGGGGGACCCTCCAGGCAGGAGGGGAGGGAGGTGAGGCAGGCCTTCGGGGGTGGGGGCCTTAAGAACATAGGCTGAATTCTCCTGGCCAGTTAAAGTCCTGCTGCCAAACCATTGCTCTGGCCACCTCGCTCCGAACTGCATGGCTGTCCCAGTTTGCCAGGGCTACTGTCAACAGTTAGCACTAACTGGGTGGCTTACAGCAGCAGAAATCTGTTCCCTTAGCGTTCGGGAGGCTGGAAGCCCACAGTGGAGGGGCTGGCAGGGCCGTGCTCCCCGCTGCAGGCCCTGGGGAAGGCTGTCCGGGCCTCCCTGCTAGTTCTGGCGGCGTGGGGAATCCTTGGCCTCCCTTGGCCTGCAGCTGCATCGCTCCAGTCTCTGCCTCCTCCTCACATGACCGCCCCTGTGAGTGCGTGTGGGTCCAGATTTCTTCTCATAAGGACGTGTCATTCAATTTAGGACGCACCCTATTCCAGATCTCATCTTAACTAACTGCACTGGCAAATAAGGCTGCATTCCAAGACTTCTGCCGGATGCGAATTTCAGGAGGACAACGACGACCTCTCTAATGACCTCCCTGCTTTCCCAGCCACAGCCTCCCAGGCTGTTTCCTCTAACGCAAGTCTGCAGAAAAGCATCAGGGGCAGCTGTGCCCTTGGGACCCAGGAAGGTGTCACTGACCTGGAGAAGAACTTCCAAACCTGGTGGGGTGTTTTATTTAGTGATTATAACTCCAGTTTTTAACATTCTGGAATTCCAGGATAGTGTGATTTTAAAACACACTGAACTACAGGTATTTTGTGATATGTTTTTTAAAAATGGGAATCATTTACACTTGGGGAAATATTTTAACAGAAGTTTGGATCCTGTAAGGAAAACTTATTTAGAAAGTGGTTTTCTATTCCTCCACAATCCATAGGGGGAAAAGAACCAAGGTGCCTCTATCACAACATAAATCCTTATTCTGTTTCAAAGACTTTCTAAACCAGTGGCCTCCAAGTACAGCTGTTCCCTGCGACCCATCCACCAGACCCATGGGGTCACCTACCCAGGAGAACACTGCAGGGGGTGAGACAAACTGGAAATGCTTTTTATGAAATACAACTGGGCTCATGATCAATTGAAAGGTGTGGCCCCTGCTAACCAAAAAAAAAAAGAGTTAAAAAACCCTCTAGAATACTGAATAAGAAAAAAAATTATTTAAAGATAAAGTACTCATAGGACAATATTAGTTTCAAATTTAGTTTAGAACAATCTCAAAAATGTTATAGCAGTTAGAAAAAATGGGCACCAAAATATGCTCATGATTCAAAAATAACATCAAATAGTGTGATTTCATTTCAAGGGTTCATTATTATTAAAATGTTCTTTGTTTTAAAGGGCTTGGTTTATTATTTTTGAATAACATTTTATTAATTTCATCTACTAATAATTTTTATTAGAAGGGTAATACTTTTAACCTTTATATTTCATAAGTTTATGTTTTCATTTCATGCTTTCCATATGTATATAATTTCTATTTGAAATGTATATTTAGCTTCGCTGAAATTAACAACTTTATGTATTCTGTATGCCTTCTGGTGGGAAGTGTTGACGACTAATGCCCATATTTTAGCGATGCAGGGAGCAAACACCTGCTTGCCTGCGCGTCATTGGCTCTGGAAACCACAATTGCTAGCATCTCACTAATCAGCTGCTGCTAACTGCGTTGCAGAGACAAGGCTTAATGCTCTACGTGAAGCTACTTTTACTGAGTCCATTTTACAGAAGAAGAGACTGATGTTTAAGGGGTGCTGTGACTCCCTCAGGACCCCAGACCTAGGCAGAGGCTGAGCCAGAACTGAGTCTCAGACAGCGTGATGGAACAGTTCCGTTCAGTTCAGTCGCTCAGTCGTGTCCGACTCTTTGCGACCCCATGAATCGCAGCACGCCAGGCCTCCCTGTCCATCACCATCTCCCGGAGTTCACTCAGACTCACGCCCATCGAGTCCATGATGCCATCCAGCCATCTCATCCTCTGTCGTCCCCTTCTCCTCCTGCCCCCAATCCCTCCCGGCATCAGGGTCTTTACCAATGAGTCAACTCTTCGCATGAGGTGGCCAAAGTACTGGAGCTTCAGCTTTAGCATCATTCCTTCCAAAGAAATCCCAGGGCTGATCTCCTTCAGAATGGACTGGTTGGATCTCCTTGCAGTCCAAGGGACTCGCAAGAGTCTTCTCCAACACCACAGTTCAAAAGCATCAATGCTTCGGCACTCAGCTTTCTTAACAGTCCAACTCTCACATCCATACATGACTACTGGAAAAACCACAGCCTTGACTAGACGGACCTTAGCCAGCAAAGTAATGTCTCTGCTTTTCAATATACTATCTAGGTTGGTCATAACTTTTCTTCCAAAGAGTAAGCGTCTTTTAATTTCATGGCTGCAGTCACTATCTGCAGTGATTTTGGAGCCCCCCAAAATAAAGTCTGACACTGTTTCCACTGTTTCCCCATCTACTTCCCATGAAGTGATGGGACCAGATGCCATGATCTTCGTTTTCTGAATGTTGAGCTTTAAGCCAACTTTTTCACTCTCCTCTTTCACTTTCATCAAAATGCTTTTTAGCTCCTCTTCACTTTCTGCCATAAGGGTGGTGTCATCTGCATATCTGAGGTTATTGATATTTCTCCCAGCAATCTTGATTCCAGCTTGTGTTTCTTCCAGTCCAGCATTTTTCTCATGATGTACTCTGCATATAAGTTAAATAAGCAGGGCAACAATATACAGCCTTGATGTACTCCTTTTCCTATTTGGAACCAGTCTGTTGTTCCATGTCCAGTTCTCACTGTTGCTTCCTGACCTGCATGTAGGTTTCTCAAGAGGCAGGTTAGGTGGTCTGGTATTCCCATCTCTTTCAGAATTTTCCACAGTTTATTGTGATCCACACAGTCAAAGGCTTTGGCATAGTCAATAAAGCAGAAATAGATGTTTTTCTGGAACTCTCTTGCTTTTTCCATGATCCAGCGGATGTGATGGAACAACTCGCCCTAAATTACAGCTGCACAAGACAATAAACGGAGGTGTCGAATGACTCAGCCAATACACAGTAGCTATCATTTTCCAGCCATCTGTTCATTATTTACACTAGAGTTCACAGACTCAAACTTTTATAGAGAGGTGAGAAGGTAAGGTGTACTGAAAAAGCAGGTGTTGGCGGGGAGGAAGGCTGGGATGGGGCAGTAGGAAAAGGTGGGGATTCTGGCTAACTAGCGGATACTCAGGCTCTGTCCAAAGAGGCAGCTATTACTGAGCTCCTGTTAATTGTTTGTATGGGGAAAGCAGCCCCAGTTTCACCCTATGGAAATCTCCATTGAATGCACGCGTGCTAAGTCACTTCATTAGTGTCCGACTCTTTGCAACCTTATGGACTGTGGACAGCCAGGCTCCTCTGTCCATGGGATTCACCAACTAAGAATGCTGGAGTGGGTTGCCAAGTCCTTTACCACTAGCGCCACCTGGGATCTATGCGTAAAATCTTTTGTGCATAAAAATGCTCCATGAGCCAAACAAAATAGGTCTTACGGGCCAGAATCAGCTCATGAGCAATCAGCCCCGGTTTAAGCTTGGCTTGTAGCCTGGGAAGTAGGCTCAGTGTCTTGTCACTGTTTGCCTCTCTCTACCATCACTTTCAGCTTCCTTCCTGCTTTTGAGTTGCTGCTTTTTCACAGCTTTATTTTACCAAGCATCTTGAAAAGCCCAGCACCAGGCCCCGCGTGCACCGGTGTAAGGCCCTCTTTCAGGAGCTCGTAGTCCAGGGTTGCGTCGCACTGGTGTTGCTTCACTTGGGAGCACTGCTTTGCATTTTAACATGGACATGAATCCCTCAGGACATAGTCCTATAACCCAGATTCTGTTTCAGCAGTTCTGGGTGGGGCCTGAGAATCTCCATTTCCAAAGAGCTCCCAGATGATGCTGATGCAGCTGGTCCATGGACCACAGCTTGTTTAGGAAGGACCTAAAGAATAGCCCTGCATCTAAAGAAGTTCCTAAGCCGAAGGCTCGCTTGCCAGAGGAGCCTCTGTACCTGGGCTTGGCTTCTCAGAGGTGACCTGGGTCATTCAACTCCCCACCACTAATCCCCTGCCACATTCCTCCCCACATCCTAATTTATCTAGAGATTTAGTCTAGCTGAGGTCACTCATAAAGAATTTTATCTGCATCTTTGTTCTGAGCTTGCACTGAGCAGGCTGCACATCAACCTTCCTACCCGGCATTTATGTCTCTAGCTGAGGGATTTCTGTCTGCGCCCCTCCGTGTCTCAGAGCTGTGGTGCCCAGCACCCGCCTCAGCTCCTGTTGGCTGCCTAGGTTGGGACCCTGAGGGGGCACTCCCCAGGATGGACCTTGGGCTCCATCTGGTACTAGTCATGTGACTTTAGACAAGTGACCCCTCTGCGCTTCACTCACCATATCGGTACAATGGGAGTGTAAGGCCTGCACACTGGGTGTCAGGGAGATTGACCCAGTACCCTGTATGGTGCCCCTCCCACTTCTATTTCTAAAAAGAAACTCAACAGATGACTTTAAGAATCTCATGTTGCTTGTGTCTCGTGGAAAATGTTAATATAGGAAACGTACTCCTATTGCTATCCCAGGAATATCCAGTTGCGCTTGAAGGAATTAACAAGTTTCCCCTGAGACTGGATTTCTGTTCCATCAGTCAGCATCATGTTCCTGTACCTGGTCTGGGTCAGGGCACGTGAGAGGCAGCCATACAGAAGGTGGGCAGACACGTGAACAGTCACCAGGGCTGTGGGGGTGCTGCACACAGTGTCCGAGAAGCCACGGAGCATCAGGTGAGCAGTTCAACACCGCATTTGCCGATCTTCAAGTAATACTCTCCATGTTTCGTTTTTTGTTTTTTTTTTTTTTCCAGCTGAAATACTTCTGAGAAACAAGGGACCTGGTTGTTAATCATCAATCAGTAAACCACAGAATGGCCAGAAAGTCACAAAATTAGGAGAAAGACCTGTATTTGCCATACTTTTTAATATAAGCAGCTGGACCCATTCATCTAGGTTTGCAGACATTCTGGCTGAAACGTATCTGAAGGTTAAAAAACATACTGAGTATATCGTTTGAAAAGGTTGCTAACCACTTTTTAAAATACGCTGATCTTTTATTTCTTGACTGTGTAGACACCTTGCTATAATAACTGTTAAACTTTACAGAATACTTAACACAGGATAGTATTGTCCTAAGATACAGATTCGGAGAAGGCAATGGCAACCCACTCCAGCACTCTTGCCTGGCAAGTCCCATGGATGGAGGAGCCTGGTGGGCTGCAGTCCATGGGGTCACACAGAGTCGGACATAACTGAAGCAACTTAGCAGCAGCAGCAGCAAGATATAGATTATCATATCCCCAAAACACTACGGGATAAGTTTTCTTCTGAAATAATTCGAGATTCACAGGAAATTGCAAGGAATTGCACAGCAGGGCCGCGTGCACTCCACACCCAGCCGCCTCCAGGGTTAGCAGCTTGCGTAGCTGCAGCCCACCATGGAAAAGGAACCTGACCTTGCGCGATCAATCCACAAAGCTGATTCAGATTCTGCAAGTTATGCACACTGGTGTGTGTGTGTGTGTGTCTGCTGAGGGGTCTGTATAGTTTTATCACACGTGTAGTTACATGAACGTATCACCACCATTAAGACACTTAACTATACCATCAGAATAAGGCTCCCTCAGCTCCCTCTGCGGAGTCACATCCAGCCGCTTCACCCCCACCCCTAAGCCAACGTATAGACACTTGATTCTCATTTTATATGTGAGGAAACTGAGGCACGGAGAAGTTAGCGGCTTGACCAAGTCCATGTAGTTAAGTTCTGGGTCCGTTTTGTTTGAATACATTTATTTGGTTGCACTGAGTCTTAAAATAGCTGCGGCGCGCGAAGTCTCCCATCGCACAGACTCTCTAGTTACGGCACTCGGGCGCAGTAGTCGTGGCATCTGGGCTTAGCTCCTCTGCAGCACGTGGGATCTTGCCTCTCTGACCAGGGGTCGAACCGGCATCCCCTGCAAGGCAGATTCTTAACCATTAGGCCACTAGGGAAGTCCCTGGGTCCGGTTTGTTGTCATTAAAGAGACTCGTTGTGGGGAGGGGTTTGCAGGCAGCGTGTGGAGTCTGGAACGGCTTCCTAGATCCTCGATCCCGGTCTTGAATGGAGAAACCGCATCACTTACGGCGGGGGAGGGCTGGGACATCAGATGCCACGGGAGCGGAACTGAAGCCTCAAGAAGCCCTGCTCCCTGCAACACCGAATCCAGGTGTCACGGCCACCAGCCTGGGCTCCTGTGACCTCACTTTGACTCTATCATCTTTATCCCTGAATTGCTGCTCGCTCCCTCTGTCCTTTCTTAGTTGGCCATTACCCAGCAGTCATCCTGGATTCTACTTCCAACATCCTGTCCCTCACCAGGCCTGAACACCTCACCTCCCAGCCATCCTCCATCCTCCCGGCCTCTGCTTGGCTCTAACTCGAGCAGCCCCTGCCGCTCTACTGAAGCAGCGCGCCACGCCCCCCACCCCACCCCCACCCTGCTCAATCCAGTCTTTTCATTGTTGCTAAATATGATCATAGCTTTCCCCTGTTTAGGACCTTCTGTGGGTCCTCATTGCCTATAAGACTGTCCACATGCCAAGGCTCTCGGGATCTAACCAAGCGAATGGCTCAGAGTTAGCCAAGCTGCTTCCTGCCCCAGGACGCCGGCACGGCTGTGCACGTCTCCCCCAGGGCTCCCCATCAAGGCCAGACACACAGCACTGGGCCGAAGCTGGAGACGTGAATCAGATGCGGACCTTGCATCTAGAGACCTAAGTCTGATGAGAGAAACATAACCGCCCCAAAAGAAAAGAAGGGAAAAAACCAAGAGGCACTTTTCAAACTATGCGTGAAAGGCGCAACCACAGAGGGAACCACAGGCTCCAATGAGAAGCCCCAAGACGGGAGAAGGCGGGTCGCCTGGCTGGAATAAGGACGGCGGCGAGCCTAGAGCCGGACTCATGCGCCTCTCCCAGCCAGGGCGCGACACTTCCTGGAGTCCCCCCAGGCCATGCAGGCGGCCCTCACGGTGCAGACCAGAAGGCCGTGGGTTAGAGAGTCAGGAAGAATGTCATACTTGCCAAGGTGAAGTTGAGCCAACACACTAGGGTAAGGACCGTGTTACACACTCAGGAAGCCAGGCTAGGCTGCCTGGTGACGGACAGCCCTGGGTGGGCCACTAAAGATTCTTTCTGATTGGCCTCGTACAAGAGAGACGGCTTCAGTCCAGTCTCCTGGTGGACCACAGCCTTACCTTGCAAGCATGCAGGCGGCACCTCCCAGGTCAACATTCCCTGATGCCCTCTGCGGGTACCAGGAGATCCACTTAGAGTCCCCTCTGCCTTAGCAGTTCAGCATGTGGGAGAAGCAGAGACTTGCAGCAAATTCAGGAGCATTTCTGTCAACAGGACCGAAAGGAGAGGACAGAGGGCAGCAATGGCCTTGGACCCGGGGCCAGGGATGGACGGAAAGAACGTGGAGCTGCGCCTCGATGGGGGGAGTACACTCAGCCCCTGGAGAAGCTGTCCGCCTTCTGGGTGCCAAGTTTATGGATGGGATAAGAACACTGGTAAGACCCGAACTGAATTTATGACTGGAGGCTGCAAGGGCTAGTGAATTTGCAGGAAGAGGTCAACAAGGGGTGTTAGGCTGCGTTCACAGGCTGGAGCCTAGTGCAAAAGAACAGACAGGTCCTGCGTTTACATCCAGAGGCCCACAATCAGGGCCGGCTTCAGGGGCCTGTGACCAGGGCAGGTGCAAAGAAGCTCCCTGGGAAGGACCCTGTGCTAGGCATTCGGTGTTCTCTGGTGGCTGTCTTGAGGTTGTCAATCATTTTGTCTTTAAATTTGTATTTTGTAAGTGAGGTCTGATAGGCCACTGGAGTATGTTCAAGGGCTTGGAACCTCTGCTCTCCCGTGGTCCTGACCCTGAGCCTCCTGCCTCCAGGGATACTCAGCCACCCCCTGCCTCCTGGTGCCCTGGCCCAACAGCACACCTCTGCCTCCCCCCGGTGACTGCTGCCACCCTTTCCCCTAGTCTGGTGGAGAGCTGGGGTCAGGAGCACATACCCGGCAGGGTCTCAGGGTGGAGCACGGTGGTGGCAGTCCCTGGCTTGGCTGACAGCACCAGAGCACGGAGTAGGGCTTCGGGCTGTGGGAAAGAAGATGTCGGGATGGACTTTCTTGTCCAGGATGGGGCATGGAGCCGTGGTCCAGGGGCTGTTGGGAGGGAGACCCGACCGCTGATGGGCGTGTGCACTGCACGTCGGGGGCCCCTGGGTGCCTGTGAGTGGTCTCCCCTTATCCCACGAGCATCTCCATGCCCAAGGGAGGGTGCTAGTTAAATAGCAAATAAAAATCCCCCTGCCTGGCCTGTCTGTGGCCCCCACAAAGCACAGCTACACCTGCTGCTGCATCGCTGTGTTTCACATCTGTTTGTCTGGCCGTGAAGCCCCTCGGTGCCCTCTTCCCTCCGCAGCGGAGCCACTCAGCCTTGCTTGCACTGGACCCTCCTAGCACAGTGCCGGATTCTCACTTCCTTTATTCCAGACTCATGTCTCCATGAACAGAGCCTCTGGTCTCCTCACTGCCCTCCACTATGCTTGGGACCAAGTACGTAAATTGTGGGGCCTAGTGCAAAGTAAAGCTGCAGGATTCTGTCTTCAAAAAGCAGGAAAAAGCCCCGTTAAGAGCACTAAATATGAAATTTCTCCCTTTCTTCCATGAGCTCCCTTTCAAACTGTCTAATTATCCCAGGCCAGCAACAGTGACATTATCTGGGAGCATGTTAGAAAAACACATTCTCCAGCCCCATCCCAGATCTCGGAATCTGTAACTCTGGGGATGAGCCTAGTATCCAGGGTTTTTGAGGAGTGCTGCAGGGGCTCGGATATACAGGTAAACTTCAGAACCACTGCTGGAGGGCTGGAATTTGTTTGTTTTGAAAAAGCCACAAACGGAAGAAACGTGAAGTTTGCTTGTATGTGGCAGATGAAAGAGAAGCTGAAAGATAAGGAGAGAAGGGGGAGGGAGGGAGGAGGGAGGGAGGCAGGAGGGAGAGAGGGAGGAGGGAGGAGGGAGAGAGGGAGGAGGGAGAGAGGGAGGGAGGCAGGAGGGAGGGAGGCAGGAGGGAGGGAGGCAGGAGGGAGGAGGGAGGGAGGGAGGAGGGAGGAGGGAGGGAGGGAGGAGGGAGGGAGGGAGGAGGGAGGGAGGCAGGAGGGAGAGAAGGAGGAGGGAGGAAGGAGGGAGGGAGAAGGGAGGGAGGGAGAGGAGGGAGAGAGAGGAGGGAGAGAGAGGAGGGAGGGAGGAGGGAGAGAGAGGAGGGAGGGAGGGAGGAGGGAGAGAGAGAGGGAGAGAGAGAGGGAGGAGGGAGGAAGGAAAGAAGAGAGAGAGAGAGAGAGAGGAGGGCGGGCGGAAGGGGAGAGAGAACCGGCTGTGGAGCGTGCGCGGCCTCTGCACGGCCACATATCTTAGTTCACGTGATGTGCACAGCTTTCCTGCCAAGTAGGTAGCTTTACTACTGCTACGAGCACAGGATGAAAATGAGACACAGAGAATGGACGCTACTGGCCTGAATCCTTGGCTTTAGTGAGCGGGGGAGCTAAGATGTGAATCTCAGTATCTGACTCCAAAGCCTCGGCTTCCCCTCAACCCCTTTGTCCATCCCCCACCCCCTTCATTTCTGGAGTACCTGTCGAGCACCTGGGCTCCCCAGGCGGCACAGTAGGAAAGAATCCACCTGCCAAGAAGGAGACACTGTTTCGATCTCTGGGTCGGGAAGATCTCCTGGAGGAGGAAATGGCAACTCACTCCAGTATTCCTGCCTGGGAAAATCCCATGGATAGAGGAGCCTGGAGGGCTACAGTCCTTGGGGTCACAAAGAGTCAGACATGGTTTAACAACCAAACGACAACAGCATTGAGCTACTCTCTGTCAGGCACGACATCCAGTTGCCTCCGCATCCAGGCCTCCACCGAGCAGTACGGCTCTGCCAGACACGTGTGACTGCTTGAAACACAGCTGGTGTAACTGAGCCAGGCGACTGTCGATTTCATTCCAAAGGTGGCTTGCTTTGTATTTCTACTGAACGGGGCTGCTCTAGAACGTGATTTTGGCCAAAGGGATGAACTGCAACTTCCTCTGCAACTTCCAGGGGCGCCAATGGGGGTCCCCTGTACCTGGTCCTGTGTTTAGTTAAGAAATGTGAGGTTAAGGAGGGCTAGACCACAAAGCAGGAGGTGCCGGAAACCACTTTCGTATTTGTTGATTCTCCCACCCTCAGGGGTGGGGAGTGTTTGTGAACTGCTCATCTAATATCATTTCTAGTCATTACCCATTGTCTGGCGCGCCGCAGGCAAACTCAGCAGGGCCACACGGGGTCAGGCTGATATGCTGGCTGGCTGGTACCAGGTGCCGAGATAGGCTGAGCTCGGCATCCCGCTCAGGGGGCGGCTAATGAGATGAGTGATGCTCCAGGGATGTCAGGAGCCCCGTTACCAGTCTGCTTCTGCAGAGTAATCTGTGTGTGCTGGCTTTACTTCAAGGTCAGGCCATAGAGACAGCAGGCAGCAGTTCTATCTGCTCCAAGCTGCAGGCAAATAAGGACGCGTAGCTATAAGCTCAAGGCTTGAGACAGGCTTCAAAGACCCAGCACAGCCTGAAGAAATTGCTGGAACCCATTCTCCTGGGGGAAGCTTGGTTGTGGAAGGCTACTCTCCTGGGGCAGGTAGACACCTCTGAGGCCTCCTCATCTTACAGTTGGGGAACCAAACCAAGGCCACCTGCTCCGGCTGCCCCCAGCAAGTCAGAGGCTGGGCTGGGTCTGTCCTTATTGATGTTTAGTAGTTAAATAGTGTCTGATTCTTTGCGACCCTATGGACTGCAGACCTCCAGGTTTCTCTGTCCATGTGATTTCCAAGGCAAAATTACTGGAATGGGTTGCCATTTCCTTCTCCAGGGGCTCTTCCTGATCCAGGGATTAAACCTGCCTCTTCCGCACTGGCAGGTGGATTCTTTACCACTGAGCCCCCAGGAAAGCCTGTGCTGGGTCTGGGGACCCACCTAAACAGACCTCAAAGGCATGTGCACGATCAGGATCCCCTTGCCAAGAACTTGGCATGCGAGCTTGGAGCTACACAGGAAGAATTAGAGCTTGACTCTAATCAGCTCAGCTTATGAGGTGTGCCCCACTCCCACCTCGCTCACTGCCGAGCATTCTGGCAGGGCAGGGTGGCCTCCGCTGTGGACACTGTCCGGGGCGAGGGTCGGGGCAGCGGGTGGCAAGGAGGAGCGGCAGTCTACCTCATCGGCCAGATCCTTGCAATCCCCCCCTCCCAACCACTGCATCGGTGGCTCATCTAACACACAGTTCTGGTTTTAACCATCCCTCCTGCTTGCTGAAGACGTGCAGCGGCTAAGTCCAAGCCTCTTTGTCCAGCATCCAAGGCCCTTTATGACCAGGTCCCCACCTGCCTTTCCACTGTGGTCCTCCACACACCACGTCTCCCGCACAGCCTACTGCTCCAGCCCTCTGTGCCTTTGTGTACTCTCTCCTCCCTTCTGGATCATTCCAGGGATGATCTTCTCTTGTTTGCTCAGCTGGGTCATTTCCCCTTCCCTGTCAAGGCTTAGCTTAAGTGAAATCTTACCAAGCCACTCAGGTGAGCCACCCCCACCCTCTGCTCTGGGCTCTCAGCCCTGTGGATACCCGTGTTGGGGCATGCATCAAACGGTATTGGGATTGATAACTTACAGGTGATAGCTAAGCAGGAACTGTTGTTATCATTAATAATAAGGATACACAGACTGCAGAGAGGAGGGAAGAATGAAAAAAATATCAGCGTCAATGCTGAGCCCTGGGCTCTTACTGCATCCTCACCAAACCCAAGGCAATCGGCTTTATTATCTCCAAGTTATAAGTGACGAAACGGAGGCACAGGGACATTAAGTGACTTGTCCAACACCAGCAGGCCGTGGGTGGCAGGGTCGTGCTTCTGACCAGTTCTCCCTGACTTTGGAGAGGACGGTCGGGAGCTGGTCAGAGTTGGGTGCTGTGGGGACACGTGTCCTGCTGGGGGAGCACAGAGAAAAGGCACAAACAGCGGGATGGCACATGGGCTGGGCCTCTCGACTCTCTGCCCTGGAACCTTCCTTTCTGTGTGCAGACGCCTGCCTCTACGGAGCAGAGGCGTTGCTGGCCAGCCCGGGTTCAACCCACCACCTCCCCAACTTCCACAGGGTGCTACTTCTTGCTCTCTTCATACCTCAGGCCCCAGTGCCTGGGTGGAACTGAAAACCCAGGGCCTCAAAGCCATCCCCACCCAGGCAGATGCCTGCAGGATGTCCACCCAGCGTCTGGGGAGAGGGTGGGGGTCCCAAACAGTATGTTAGGGGGAGGGCACCTGCCAGACCTCTGAACTGGGCAGTGTCCCCCACCAGAGTTTCCAGCAGTTTATCTTGAGAAATGTGGTCTGCAGGGCCCAGAGCAGACAGGCGCTCTGCGGTGGGAACCAGGCCCAGATGTCAGAGCCATGTGGCCCCCTACGTGTCCTCCTCCTGCTCCAGAAGACAGCACTGTCCTGCTCTGAGATTCTGGACAGCCGTTCACATCTCACCTGGATTATCCTCAGTTCTGCACACTGGGGTCCTCGCCCTCCAGGAGGAAATGCTGCTTGGAAAGGGACCCGGACTTGGGGCCTCGGTGTGGATTTGCAGAAAGAGCCACGATCAGTATGACACTTGGCCCCCAGAGAAATAGCCATGGACTCTGATGCAGCGTACCTCCTCTCTCTTCCCTGGAAGCACCTGAGTTCAGTTTGGCAGAAGTAGGAGTGGGGTTCTTGTGCCTACCAGGGTAGGTTCATGGCCTAAACAAAGCCACTCAGACCTCAGACCCTGAGCCATCGATGCCACCTGGACTGAAGAGAGCAGCGTTCCAGATGCAGCCCCCCCTGCACGGAGCCCCTACCACTCCCTGAACCTGGCTCTGGGGGTCCTGAGCAGCCCTGCCACTGCCCTTTCCACACCCACCTCTCCAGCCTCCTGGGGGTGGATTCTGCATGGCCCCATAACTTCTGGCTATTTCCCCTTTGCCTGCATTGGTCAGAACTGGATTCTGCCACCTGCCACTGGGGACTCTGGAAAGATATGCCCAGCAAGAGAGGACCCACGATGGACCAGCAGCCACTCGCCAGCAAGGTTTAGAGCTCCCGTCTGAATCCCTGCAGTCAGTGCACCGTGACAGCATCACGCTCATACCAGAAGGATGTGAGCAACAAGTCATTCTGCTATACGGGCCACCTAACTCGGGCTACCGAACACAAGCATCTTGTGAGTTTAGCGCTTTTCGTCCAGAGCACTACAGCAGGCCTCTCTCCTCCTCACTCTACCCTGGAGATTCGGAGGAAGGCCTGTGTTTGACCTATGGCCAGATGCCTGGTAGGCCAACAGGATCAAGTCCACAGAGGGCAGACAGCTCTCAAAAGGCTGAGAGGGCTGGGTTTTGCCAGACAGCTTCGGGCTGGAGAAGAGGTCCAGGTGGGAAGGAGACTTAGGGTCCTTGAATCCCAGCCCCTTCTTGGGGCCTGACTCCTTCAGGCCTGACCCAGAACCCAGCCTTGGAGTGCCGGTGGAGATCGGGTTTCTGCGGCTAGAACTGGCTCAAGCTGCAGCCACACTATTTAGTGACTGTCGGGGCCTGTCAAGAATCAGAGGTGCTGCCTAGCTGAGCAGGCTCGGGGCTGGCTGGAGAAGAGAAGCTGGCGGAACGCGCAGCCGGCATAGAATTGGCACGTCTCTCCACTAGATGGCGCTCACAGTACAATTTTTCCTCATTTTAAATTCTATCTTGATGAAAGGTTGTGATTTTTTTTTACACCGTTGAAGAGCACAGATGACTTAAAATTCATGTGACTGATCTCATGCATTTTCATTCCTGTGTTTCTGTCACGTGTCCAAGAGTTGTCAAGCTTCCCTCCCTCTGGGGTACTGGGTGTGGCCAACACGCACCGCTGCCTGGCTTTCTCCCCAGCCAGAAAAATGCAACCAGTGGAGGTGATCGAGTCTTTCCTTTTCGGCTCTCCCCAAAGGCTGTGTGGACCCCTCACCGCCTACCACCTGATCCGCTTTCCCCGAGTGGTCTCACGGCTGCCCTCACCGTCGTTCCGGCCCTTCAGGAGTGGCTGCAAGTTCAAAGGCAAGAGGACAGAGACAGGCAGGCAGTGCTTGGAAGCTGCATACGTCTGGTGCTTTGACCACTGCTGTGCTTGGGATAAAGGAGTGTGGGGAGCCTTGATTCCCTCCCTGGACCTCTCCGGCCCAGGTAGGGAAAATACCAGGCCTGTACGACGTGCCTGTGTTGGAGGACTTTGGAAGTCAGACTGTCCAAGTCTTGACCCCACTGCCATCCAGCTGTGTGTTGTTGGGCAAGTGACCGATCCTTTTTAATCCCCAGCATCCTTTCTTACAGACTAGGCATGGAAGCGCCCCTTAGCTTAGTGGGATGTCTTGAGCGTTGCGGTAGCAGAATAATGGCCCCACAAAGATGCCCACGTTCTAACCCTAGAGCCCTGAGGCTGATCTTCCCTAAGGTGGATATGTTACCTTACAGGGCAAATGGTCTTTCCCCCCACCAAAGCCCAAGAAATCTTTGTAAGCGGCTCTGACCAGATAGAGAGCACGCGCACCTGTGATCATTCCCATCTGGTCCTTGGGGCGCATGCCCAGGGTCTTTCTGGATTTATGGTGGTGCGTATTGACCTCTACCTTTGGCTTCTGGCCTCACCTCCCTCCTCCCCAACTCCCAGGCTCAGGCCCCTGGCCCCTGCCCCAAGCCTGCCTTCCATGTGTCCAGCTCCCCTCCCCCCACACCTGGGCCCTGCCCACCTCAGCCCTCTCTTTCATTTCTTCTCTACCTTCTCAGCAGAAGGTACCTTCTCTACTTTACTCCTGTTCCATAGTCAACCAAGCCTCTATTTTCCACTCCATACCCCGGGATCCCTCTCTTGCCACCTTCCAATGTGCACTTGCAGCATCAAGATTCTTGCAGTGGGCGAAACCGTGGGTGCTTGAATTTTCAACATGGAGCATGGTTGGGAGGGCCTCCCTACACCTAACCTGCAGACTGTCCTGGAGCTCCCAGTATGGACAGAGCAAAGGTGAATACTCTTTGTCCCAGGCTTGGATTCATTCACTTCCGCTCCTGATGTGCCGCAGCTTGCTGGGCTGATCTGTGCCTGGGCTGACCTGTCCCGTGGCCTGGTCACTTCGTCAGAGTAGTTGGGTGGCCAGGTCGCTCTGGGACTGTACGTGTACTGGCTCACAGATGCCAGTGAGGCTCTAGCACACTCGGGGCACAGCCACGACTTCCCAGAAGAAAGTAAAAATTCAGACGGCGCATGATAGGCTGTGATGATGAGCTGCCTGTAACTGAGGCTCTTGGTGCCCTGCCCAGGCCCCCCAACACTCACTTGTTCCCATCCACGCTGGCGGCCTCTTTCCTTAAGCACCTGCAACTTTGCCTAAAGACTTTTTCTGAATGCAGGGAACTTGGCCAAGTGCAGGGCAGGCCGGAAATGCCAGAGTCAGCCCCTCATGGAGCAGCTCTCAGTGAATGGCTGGTGGGAGTTGGTGGGTAAACCCCCAGCCCCCTCACTCCTTGGGTGAAACGCTGAATCCTTCCGTTGGAGCTGAGCCTCGGGGCTCAGGGCAGCGCTAGCTCACTAGCGCGCCCTGCTGGCTCTTCCCTCTTCCTGCTCCTTTCCTGGCGCTTTGTGCTTTCATCTCCAGAAAAATCCCTCAGCTTCCTTGTCCCAGGCTTTGCCTCCAGGATAGGCCAAGCTTAGTGAAACGCCACCTCGCTGTAGAAGCTGGCCCTTCTGTAAACAGACTGATTCATTTGCAAGACGCATTTACTTAGTAAGAATCACATTTTAAAACTGGGAACTTTAAAAATCTGCTTTGTAACTGCAAACATAATAGCAGTTCTTTGAGTTAAATTATTTCCCTACATCTCAGTTCTGTTCTGGGGTTCACAATAGAGCTTATTTTAATGCTCTAAACCTGTGCTCCGGTTCTCCTTGGACTTATTTTCATGTGACTCAGATATTGTGTTTGGACCTTCGCTCTAAGGTATCCTCGTTGTTTGCTTTCCTCTCTTATTTTGAATTTTAAAATCCACATTTTCCTCTCATCAAAAGCTAACTACCTAGACGATTGATTGGGTTTTTGAAATTCTCCCCAAATTTACAATATCGTCTAGATTTGACCCGAATTTCTGAATTGTGCTTAGAGACAGAGCTCGCTTTTGTGCAGAGAGGAGTGTTGTAAAGATGGCCCTTCCCAGGCCACAGCTGCAGCGACACCCCGCACCCCCCGCCCCCAGGCCACCGGGGCCAGTGCCGGCACAGAGATGAAGGCGCTCCGGCCTACCTGGGCTGATCTCGAAGAGGTGCTTTCCCGGGTCCTCAGGGCCAGGAAGCAGTTCGGTCACCTGGGTCCCTTGCAGAGAAATAAAGCCCTAAACAGAGAAAAGAACACAAACGTGAGAGATAAGATGGCCCGGAAGGGGCCTCTGCGGTCAGGGTTCTAGGGGGAGGGTGAAGCTGAGGGTCAGAGTGCCAGTCCCCCAGGCCCTGGCTGAGTAGGTTGGGAGGGGCACAGGCCTCCTCTCCATGGCACGGATGGTGTACAGAGGAGGCCCTGCATGGGGACCCCAGTCCAGTGGAATGGCGCTTCCTTCTAACACTCTTGGAGGTACTTGACTCACAGGAGACTGCCCAGAGTTATCACTCTTCTGGTTAAGGACTGGAGAGCCCGTCAGTAGCAGGGAAGAAGACTCCATACTAGGTGGGGGCCCCTGTCCCAGCGTGCCCATTTCAGGTTTTCGGAGGCAGGAGTTTTAGGTGGGAGAGAGTCCAGGAGAGGAAGGCTTCTTGCATGTAACTGTCCAGGAGGTGACGTGGGGGAAGAGATCTATATGAGCCCAGCTGTGCCCCCTCCTGGCTGGGTGAGACTTCATTTCTTTACCCGTTACATGGGCATCAGCTAGCATGCAGAAGGCGTCAGCACAAATCATGTCTCAAGCCAGGTATGTCCCTGTGTGTATATTACAGGGGGTGGGGCCCTGTGGGGCCCACCCTCTTCTCTAATGCTGAAATCTGGTAGCCAGGCTGAGAGACGCAGAGGAAGAGCATGGGATACAGAGGCCTGCAGGTCGGGTTTGAGACCCTGTGCTGCACTTCCGGGCTGGGTGACTACTTAACCTCTCTGAACCTCAGTTTGCATGTCTGTACAATAGGATAGTAACTCCCACTTCTCAGGGGCAATGAGATGCCAGATTCCTGTTGAAGAAATCCTGTTCTAAACAACAAGGCGCTGTTATAACCAGAACTCGCCCTGTCCCCACACACGGGGCTAGGTGGGGCCTCCTTCATCCCCTTTCTTGATGTTAGTAACTGATCTCCACTGAGACCTTTCATTCAAGCTCAGATTTGTTCAACTCAGACTACACACAGCTCTAACTACACATTATTGGTTCTCTCCATGGGAAATTCATTTTAAACTCCATACCTACAATCTAACTACCAGGGTTCAAATCCTGGCTCAGCTACTTCCTGGCTGTGTGACGTCAGGCAAATTGTTTAACCTCTCTGCGCAGCCTCCCAATTTCCTCACCTAGGAAGCAAGAAGAATAGTCATGCTTTGTCAGGCTGTCTGTAAGCACTAAGTGAATTAGTACTTGGGAAGCCCTCCGAGAGTACCTAACCCAGTGAAAGCTGAGTATTTGCTAAGCAAACCCCAGCTCTTACTCTGCGTCAGGGTTCCACGCCAAGTGAAGAACATCACCCCTCCCTGAACTGGCCCAGGTGACTGGCACCGTCACCTGCTTCATCCACATGGTCGCCTCCAGTCCCCACTCCCCCGTGTGCTCACAGAGCACTCTTCTTTCCACCCCTATCTTTTCCAGGCAATTTTTGGCTTTAAAGGAGACTGGAGGCTCCACAGTGGGGCTTCCCAGAGGGCTCAGCGGAATAGAATCTGCCTGCCAATGCAGGAGACGCAGGTTCAATCCCTGGGTTGGGAAGAGCCCTTGGAAGAGGAAATGGCAACCCACTCCAGTACTCTTGCCTGGAGAATCCCATGGACAGAGGAGCCTGACGGGCTGCAGTCCATAGGGTCACCAAGAGTCGGACACGACTGAGCGCGCACTCCTGGCGGCGCCACGTGGCTGCTGAAGCCTTGCGCTGCACGAACACGTGGAGATGCCTTTTCTCACTTAAGCAATGTAAAGGCAGAAAGGCATTTTTACCCACGGATGCTTGCTTTAGAGAAATCACAGCAATAAACCAGAGAACCAGATGGTAATCGTTGTAACTGAATTAACAGTTTCTTTCCAGGGAACCTAGAGCTAGTGGGAACAAATCAGGACCGCAACCCCAGGAAGGGGATACATGTTCACTGCGGGATGTGGATGAGATCCATCACTGGCTAATGGGAAGGGTCTCTTGTGTGAGCTGTTTCAGTAACTGTCTCGGTATAATTTTTGAGCACTTCGCTTTTTTTCTTCTATGCTTCCATATCTGTCATCCTTAAACGGGGAGTAACAGTATTGACACTAACATTATTTTCTGCTCCAGCGAAATGGAAAAGCAGCAATAACTCCTGTTTACAGAACTGGTACTATATTCCTGGCTTTTGTTTTGTCTAAACTACTGGATTTCATCTTTCCAGAGGTGCCATAGTGGTGAGTACTACTATTCCACTTTCTTGGACAAGCAGATGGAGGTTGGAGAGCTTAAATAGCCAGTCTCCACGTACTACTGCCGGCAAGGGTGAGCTGGGATGTGCCCCCGGGGGTGTCTGACGCCGGAGTACTTTCCCTCCACATTTGTGACAACGGCTGCCGCTGACTTTGTGCGCAAGAAGCTTGCCTGGAGAGCCACCAGGCTCTGGGACCCACCAATCAGTGCTCAGCATCCCCGTGCGGCTCCCGTCACTCTGAAGGGGCC
Source organism: Capra hircus (assembly GCF_001704415.2). Lineage (NCBI taxonomy): Eukaryota > Metazoa > Chordata > Mammalia > Artiodactyla > Bovidae > Capra > Capra hircus. The sequence continues at coordinate 2,822,277 of NC_030835.1, read as the reverse complement.
TCAGAACCGGCTTTTCTGTTTCCGGCGTGATATTCGTGATGACAAACACACAGGAGTCAGTATGAAGCCTCCAGCATCTTGGGCTAGGTCTCAACCTTCAGCAGGCATCAGAGTCAGGGCTTGTTAAAAGCGAGTACTAGGTCTGGTGGTGTGGTAAAGGTTTAACAACAGACTCTCCGATACATACCAGGCAATCTGGTTTGCAGTGTCTGCCAACTTCTGTGATTTACTCCCCGTGGCCCATTTCATGTCGTCGTTGAACGTGACTCCGAGAAGAAAGTCACTGCAGTGTTCCTGCCACATAATCATGACAGTGGTCAGCAGGCCCTGTCCTGCCGCTGTTCGGCCGCTAAGTCATGTTGGACTCTCTGCGACCCCATGAACTGCCTCACACCAGGCTTCCCTGTCCCTCACATCTCCCTGAGTTTGCTCAAACTCATGTCCACTGAGCCAATGATGCCATCCAACCATCTGATCCTCTGTCACCCCCTTCTCCTTTTGCCCTTAGTCTTCCCAGCATCAGGGTCTTTTCCAGTGAGTTGGCTCTTTGCACCAGGTGGCCAAAGTATTGGAGTTTCAGCTTCAGCATCAGTCCTGCCAATGAATATTCAGGGTTGATTTCCTGGTTTGATCTCCTTGCTGTCCTAGGGAATTTCAAGTGTCTTCTTCAGCATCATAGTTTGAAAGCATCAATTCTTCGGTGCTCAGCCTTCTTTATAGTCCAATTCTCACATCCATACATGACCACTGGGAAAACCAAAGCTTTGACTATATGGACCTTTGTCAGCAAAAGGATGTCCCTGAGCACAAATAGTAGTAAATGAAGTCAAACGATTGGGGGTGATACATTTTGTTTTAGTTATTTTTGAAATTTATTTTATTGAAGTATAGTTGATTTACAATGTCATGTTAGTTTTATATGTACAGCAAAGTGATTCAGTTATATATAAATATGTATACACTTTTTCGTATTATTTTCCATTATGGCTTATTAGAGGATATTGAATATAATTTCCTGTGCTACACAGTAGGACCTTGTTTATCCATTGATTATCTTTGTTTTTAATATAATTTATTTAATTGTAGGTCTGTATGATTTAAAGTCTAATAATGGAAATATTTAACAACTAGCTGGCAAGCAATAGCACTGATAGACCCATCCTCGGGGTTTCTGATTATAAAGGTTTGGAGAAAGAAGGAGAATCTGAGGAATTCCCTGGAGGCCCAGTGGTTAGTACTTGGCACTTTCACATGGGTTCAGTTCCTCGGGGGGAACTAAGATCCCAGGAGCCTCGAGGCTTGGCCAAAAAAAAAAAAAAGGAGAATCTGCATTTCCAGCCAGCTTTCTGATGCTGCTGGCTCCCAGGAATACACTTGAAGAACTACTGTTTAGGGGCAAAGCTTAGAGTGTCCAGAGGAAGGTGACTTTCCATGAACTTGGTCTGCACGTGAGCGTCCTCACGAGTAAAATGCAGATAATAATCGTATCCACCTCCGGAGGCTATTGTGAGGGTTAAAGTGATCCGATACTTTCACGCTGGCCTTGGAGAGCCCGGTTTTGGTGGAGCTGCTGTGCCTCCGACACCTGCAGTTCCCAAGGACAAGGGGTGCCTTCAGCGCCTCAAACCACGCTCTGGACTAGAGGGGTCCGGGATCTCCCCGAGGAGCCCAAAGTGAGCGTCAGCACTTTGCAGCAGGAGCGACATCTTTAAAGGCAGTGAAAAAAATCTGTTAACTTCATATTCTAAATCCAGAGAAAGCACTCCTCAAAAATAAAGGCTAAGTAAAGATCTTTTAAGATATACAAAACAAATATGAAATAATGCATCATTAGCAGACTCATACTACAAGAATTGTTAAAGACAGTTAGACAGAAGGAAAATGAGATTAGCTGGAAAAAAAGGACCAAAGGAATGAAGATTAATGGAGAAATAGAAAATAGAAATATTACTGTCAACCACTGGGGAAGCCCCAATTATCGTAAAAATGCCATTATCTATTTATCAAGAATCTAGAGAATGAGCAGATAAAAAAAATCAGTAAGGATATAAATGACCTGAAAAAAACAGTTTTGACCAATTTGAGCTGATCCCTGCTTCCTCAACAGTAGAATATGTTTTCAAATGTCCATAAAACTTTTATTAAGACAACCATGACATGACTTAATAAACGGAAAAAGGAACTAAAATCTAACAGATGTTCTCTGACCACAATGGAATTAAGTTAGAAATCAATGACAGAAAATTTTCTGGAGAATCCTCAAATATTTGGAAACCAATTAGTATACTTCTAAAGAACTCGTACATCAAAGAAAATAAATCAAAAAGAAATATTAGAAAGTACTTTGAACTGGATAGAAATGAAAACACAACATAAAAATTTGTTACACGACTCACTGACTTACAAAGCAAACTTTTGGTTGCCAGGGGGCAGAATGTGGGAGAAGGGACAGTCAGGGGGTTCAACATGTGCGCTCTGCTATGTTTAAAATAGGCAACCAACAAGGTCCTACTATATAGTGTAAGGAGCTCTGCTGAATAATATGTGGCAGCCTGGATGGGAGGGGAGTTTGGGAGAGGACAGATACCTGTCTGTGCATGGCTGAGTCCCTCTGCTGTCCCCTTGAAACCATCACAACACTAGTAATCTGCTATACTCCAATATAAAATAAAAGGTTTTTAAATTTGTTACATGCCTCTAAAGGATTAGTTAGGGGGTAAATTATAGCACTGATATGGGAAAAGATGAAAGGCCTCAATGACCTCAGCATCCACTGAAGAAACTACACAAAGAAGAGTGAGTTAAACCCAACGTAAAAGAGTGAAAAATAAACATCAGAGGAGCTATAAATAAAATGAAAAATAAAAAGTAATAAAGTCAATGAAACTAAGAGCTAGTTCTTTGAGACGATCAATAAAATTGATGAGTCTCTAGCTAGACTAAGCAAGAAACACACAGAAGATAAATTGCCAATACCAGGAAATGAGAAAGGTGACCTCAGTACAGATTCTTCAGTTATTAGAAGGATATAAGGTATAATGAGACAATGTTAAGAATAACATTATGTTCATAAATTTGACAGTTTACACGAAGTAGATAAAAGAGCACACAAACTACTGAGGTTCTCTCAGGAAATAGTTAAGCAGCCTCATATCTGGTAAGGAGATGGAATTTGTAGCCAAAAACCTTTCCACCAGGAAAACTCCAAACTCAGATGGAATTTTCCACTAGGAAAACTACAAATACTACCAAATATTGAAGGAAGAAATAACATCAATACTACACAAGCTCTTTTGAAAACTGAAAAAAAAGTCATGGTTTCCAGGGTGTTTTATGAGGCCAACATTACTTGCATATAAAAGCAGGCAAAGACATTATAAGAAAGGGCCACTACAGACCAATCCTGCTCAGGAAACTCTCCCAGCCTCAGTTTCCCTCTCTGTTCAGTGGGCTTCTCTGGGAACCAAATGGGACAGAGTGAGCAGAGGGCCTGGAATGGAGCCAGACTATAGCAGCCACCCAGGAGGGCAGTGTGGTGGAGGCGTCACGAGTGAGAGCTTACAAGCAGGGCTCAGACTGGGCCTTCAATGCTTGAGCAACAGGCGAGCCTCAGTCTTCTCCTCTCGTGTGATGTGTTTTGAAGCCTCCACAGCACCAGGTTGGATGCCTGGCGAGAATAAGTGCTGTTGTTATAATTTGTGAATTATTATATAGCCAAGGAATAGAGTCTGCTTTTAACCATTTCCCAGGAGTTGGAATACATATACACATTTAAAATAATTGTCAGTTCAGTTCAGTTCAGTCGCTCGGTCCTATCCGACTCTTTGTGACCCCATGAACCTCAGCACACCAGGCCTCCCCGTCCATCACCAACTGCCGGAGTCCACCCAAACCCATGTCCATTGAGTCAGTGATGCCATCCAACCGTCTCATCTTCTGTTGTCCCCTTCTCCTCCTGCCCTCAATCTTTCCCAGCATCAGGGTCTTTCCAAAATAATTATAGGGGTTTATAATTACTGTGATGTTGCCACTTAATGTGGGACTCAAGCAGGTCCAAGACTGAGGCTTGGCTTTCTTACATGTACAAATGAGGCCATTGTGCCTCACTGGGCTACCCGAACTAGTGCTTTGTAAAGTGCTAGAGGCTGAATGAATACAAGTACTTGTCACAATTATTATTTTAAAACCTATGTTGTTGTTTGCTTCAGTTCAGTTCAGTTCAGTTCACTTGCTCAGTCGTGTCCGACTCTTTGTGACCTCATGGATTGCAGCACGCCAGGCCTCCCTGTCCATCGCCAACTCCCGGAGTTTACTCAAACTCCTGTCCATTGAGTCCAGTGATGCCATCCAAGCATCTCATCCTCTGTCATCCCCTTCTCCTCCTGCCTTCAATCTTTCTTAGCATCAGGGTCTTTTCATATCCCAAATGTGCATTAAAAAAAACAAACAAACAGAAATTCTGGTTGGTTGGAAGGAAAGTGAAAGAGGTCACTGGATATTTTAAAGTGCACAGCTAGTTTTGGTAGATATGAACTAGGGAGCTTAGTGGAAAGGGTACCCAAGGTTAGCAACTATTCTTGCCTGACAAAAATAAATCATTTGCTTTGAAAAAAAAAAATTAATGAAACCTATGTTGGTCTCTATATCTGTTCATTTGGTTTGGCCCTAGGAACAACCCCCTCCCTGCGTAACACCATCCCTTGTGCCATCGAGCAGGGCACAGTGTAGATTCAGCAGGCCCAGGATGGTGAAGGACAGGGCTCCTCTTTCATACTTTGTGGTGACAATCTGAGGGGGACCTCCTGCAGGGCCGGGGGTGTCTGTACTTCTCCCACCAGTCTGGGTTTTGAGCTTCACAATTGTTCTGTGATCTTCACACTCGAATCCAGTTCTCTCTCTAAATTGATCAAAGCTGGGTCTTTGGGAAGTCTTCATTCTTCATCTTGACGAGAGGGAGACTGTCTAAAGAACCAACTTCTGAAATGCTTCCTAGCAAGTGGCACGATAGGATTTTCCACCGGCAGAACCTTGGAAAATTGCAGACACATTTTCAAAGGCAACCACTTGGGTTCTTTATCCCCTGTAATTCAGACTGTGGCCTCAGATCAGTCTTAAAAAGCTTTATCCTCTGACACCCAACCAAGCACTGAATCGCTCCAAATTCTAAATAATACAGATCAGAATGAATTTCAGTGCCAAGCAGGGAACCATTCTCCTCTCCTTATCACACAAGCCTGTAATCATGGTCCATTACTGTCCAAAATGTAGATATTTAAAAAGGCAAACTAGAAGTTGGAGACAAATTGCTTCTTGGTTGGGGTACCACTTCTCCCTGAGAGTTGAGACGAGTTACTCGTCTGGTCTCATTCTTGGCTCAGGTCTCATCCTGAAGCTTCTTCCAACAGATTCCAGAGTGACGCGGCCTCCCATGCACTGCACATGCTCTTGGTGCTCCATGCGCCCCCCGCCCCGCTTCACCATCGTGCGTGGGCCACACCTGGTCTCCTGAGAGAATCTGTCAGCCTGAGACGTGTGCCCTTGGGGCAGAGTGTTGGAGGGACTGCGCTGTGCTTTGCAGAAAGCAGGGGCTTGGGGTCTCAGCACCAGCTTCCTGCACGTCCCTAGATGATCACAGGCCCCGAGGCCCTCACCGGGAGGGCTGCCCACCCCAGGACCCGAGCCCACAAAAGTCTAGCTAGGATTAAGGGTGAGCCTGGGGCCCAGGGCCTGGGGTCTGGGCAAAGCCCTCAGCAACCCTCCAGCCTCAGAGCCAACAACCTCTCCCAACCCAGGAGAGAATGCCCTTTCCAGGGCGGGTGGGTCCTCCTTTGATGGTCTTGGATTTCCCTGTGGTTAGTTCTGCATCACTCCAGGACCCTGATCTAGGTTCTGCCCCAAATAATGAAACCCTGACTGTCCCTGAGGGACACCTGGGGACATTTCCCCAATCAGTCCCATCTCACTCCAGAGGCTGTGGGATTGAGGCTGTGCCCATCGTTCCAGCACTGTGACACCTTGGGCCCCACCCAGTCGAGAGGTCCCAACACAATCACCCCCCAGGCCCCTGTCATTCGATCCTACGTTGCAAGGCGTCTGTATGAAGCCAGCGCTCACTAGGTTTAGTATCCTGGCCCCTCTGCATCACTGTGGCAGGCCCAATGCTGGGTGCCGAGTAGCTTTCTAGAGACGCAGGGGAATGAATGCTTGTGATGAGCGCCAGCATGCTTACACCGGTGCTTCCTAAACCCTCTGGCGGTGACAGGGCTCTGGCCAATCGGGACTGGGCGGAAGTGACATCATCCACTTCCAGGCCTGGTCCTTTACAAACTGCATGTGACTTCCAGCCTTCTCTCTTCCCTCCCTCCCTGCTTCAACCTCGGAGGCCACAGAGATGGATGAGGCTGCCGTCTGGTCCACAGCAGACTTGCCGCAGCACGAGGTAAACTATTATTGCATTTAGGTGCTGGGAGTTCAGGATTTAGCACTGTTTAACTGATTAGATATACTGAGCAAACACATTTTAGGTAATTTTGCCCCAAACCACTCACTTGGCACAATAACATTTTTAATATCATAGTACATTGAGACACTGTATTTCTCTGCAGAGCCACTTAACTAATAATAATTATCCTCTTGCTCCTCTAATTGAATGTTGGGAATGAAAAGCAATGAGAGGGCAGATCCATCTACTTATTACACAGCACTGGGGGGCATGGGAAGATGGCATCTGCCTAGCTCTGTGGTCAAAGTGCTGAGCAGGACATGGCAGAAGGTCTGGGTTCTGGCCTCCAACTACAACAGCTGGAGAAGCCCCTTTCTCCCTGACCCTTCAGACTGGAGCATGCGAAACCCAGTGAGGATACAGGTCACTATCCAAAAAGGGCAATGGCTCCACTGTTCCTGGCTGAATGCCCAGCCTGTAAAGGATCCCCATTGAGCAGTGGAGGTCCTGGGAGTGTGAAAATACCCCCGTTTCCCCTTGGCTCAATGGACCAAATGGGAGGTCTCTTTGCCTCCTTAAAATACCTTGTGTGCGAGGTGAAGTTTAGGGAGAACTACCCCTGTTTCCTCTGGTGTCCTTGTGATGGCTGCACTGGTCACTGCAATCAAGAGCAGATGCATTTAGAAGGGAAGCAGCTATCAGAGGGCTTGAGCTCAGAGCTTTCTAGCAGGGAACGAGACTTCACTGATCAGCCACTTCTTTCCAATGTATTCTCTGACCCAAGACTCAGGCAGATGTTGGTTTCAACTTCTGCTGCACCTAGGTGCTAACTCTGCCCTTGGCCTTCAGAGCCCACGGGGCAGGTCTGGAGAAGCCTGTGCCTCAGAACCGGGAGCCCTTGATAAGCAGCACTGCCTGGCCCCTGCCCACATGGTGAGGTGACCGGGGGGCGTGGCCGCCCCGCAGCCAGGATCTGCAGTACTGATGACAGAGCTGCTCCTCCTCGCGCCGCCCCTGCCACGTTTCCGGGGCAACACAGCTTCCAGCCTTCTCTGCCCATGATGAGGAGGCTGCCTTAGAGGCCCCCCCTGCCATTCAGGTTGGCCTGGGCCTTGGAGCTCACTCCCTGGGAAGCTGGTTTCTGCTCAGAACACCTACTGTCGGGACACGCCAGGTCTGGGTGCTTGCCTTGGATGGGAGGGACCCCCTCTTGACTGGATGTAGTTTGGTTCTATCTTACTGCTCTCCAGGCCCTGCAACTGTTCTGTGCTCTAGGGTCTGTGGTCATCTGGGAGAGGGGCTGCTGTGCTGTTTATTTGAGAGCAGGTTAGCCTGAGAAACACGGGATAGATTCCTTTGCACTGATCCCTGCCAGCCTGTCTTGCTGAGCAGACTGCTGCCGAGAGCACACGCTGCTTTCTGCCGAGGAAGGCACACTCCTATCCGAATCCTCTGTGAAAGATCATTCAGGAAACCTACCCACCGTCCTCAGCAGACAAGGCAAGGCAGCAAAGTCCCAGCAACACCCCTAATCAGCTCCGTTTTGCTGATAAACTGTAATTCAGTCTTCAACTAATACGTGAAGGAGCTAGAATGTCCCAAATACAATAAGTAAGTTATGTTCATCTAAACAATGAATAAGATATGTTTTCCATGCTGCCTCAGTGGTATTTGATTCAGTTTTTTTTGCCTCGTAATTGACAAAATGAGTCATTTACCAGTCTTCCAGCTATTACTGTAAATTAACTGGGTTCAATTGAAAGCCAAAGGATTGATCTATTTTAAGTGGAAGGCATTTAAATACTGTAAACGAATATCCATGCTGACTTAAAGTTAGCAGACCCTGAGAGAAGCTTATTATATTTCCACCAACAGGCAGACACACTGGAGGAAACACGGAAGTCATTTTTAGAAGCTGAAGATCCATTCTGTAGGCAGCAACAGCCTGAGTGCGGAATAATTCAGAGGCGACCGAGACACTTGGCAGCTGCGATTTCATACTCCTGAGCAAGTCGCCAGGCTTCTTGATGGCTGGGTTCTCCTTCCCCATAGCAGCGGCAAAGTCTCACCGTATAATGATGAGCTGTAGGTACTCCTGAGGTGCTGTCATTGCCACTCCAGCGGTCGCTTTCAGAACCTCTGCAGTTGGTATGAGTTAAGCTTGAACACATATTTGGGGGCGGTTATGTTTTTCCTTGACACGTCAGATGCAGAAAAAAAAAAGTACTTTAATGAAATAGCTTAAAAATTGTTCAAAAACAACTTGGCTGCTGTAGTCAATTCTAAATTTACTGAATACATTTGTTTGATTTTTAAATAACTATTCGGCAAGAATTTTCATTTTGATCTGTTAGTGGAGCAGAGTTACATTTCTCAAATAGCTACAAAAAACATAAAGTATCCCTTAAAGAGAAGCCATGCCTTCTGACATTGGAACCTAAATAAATGAATTTTTTTTTTTAAAGAAAAAATAAGACTCCGGTGCTTAATTCTTCACCAAAGCAGCATTTGAAATTACCCCCAAGGGCATTTGAAATAAGAAGACATTTATTGTTTAAGTTTTCTTCTGCAGTGCTAATGGCAACATTAATACCAGTATGCAACTAGCTCGTGGTTATTTCTATCGCCCTGTGGGGGACATCTGTACAACAGCTACTGAGCTCCCCTGAGGCAGCGAGTGGGCCTTGTCCTTTCCTCACACACATGCAGGTTCCTTCTGAGCACAGCTGCATCATCTGGAATCTGCTGTGGCGAGATCTGTGGGGCAGGTAGGGAGGTAATTCAGCATCAGGGACTGGAGCAAAGTACCCTTCATATCTGGGGGGCATGGTAGCCCCTGTGCAATTCTGTTTGTCCTGACTGTGGCTTTTGGAGGCTCACAGAATAAATGTAGCCTTGTTTGCATAAGGACACGGGGCCTGATCTAGTAGCTTTCCCAAGATTTCTCTAAATGATTTATCAAGTCTGTCTCTCATACGGGTAGGAGTTCAGTTTCCTGAGCATCCTGGCTGCTGTTGATTGGAGTGGGCTAGAAGGTCCAAGGATGTCTCACCTGGGGCCACGAGGTCTGTCTCCTCATAACTGTGTGGTCCACTCAAGCACCCTCTCAGCATGGCAGGGCTTCCCAGAGCAGAAGCAGAAGCTCTTGGTATCTCAAGGACTGAACCTAGAACTTGCGTGGCATCTCTTCTGCCTCATTCTATTGGTCAAGTAATCACTAGGGCAGCTCAGGTGCAGAGGAGAGGAAGGAGACTTGGTTTCTCGTTGGGCTCATACGCATGTAAGGGTTAGCTTTTATTTAGATTTAAACCCGTGAAGTAAGGCAGGGCAAAGATCAGGGCCATGCTGCATACCACTGGACTTCTCTTGCTTGACTGAGCTGGGTGATTGCTAAACCTTTAGTGAGTACAGTTCCACCCAGGTGAGGTCACCACTAGGGCATAATCTTACTTTCATGGCAGCCCTATAAGGTAGGTGTGGGTAATGCTCACCTCACAAAGAGAAAACTGAGGCTCAGAGAGGGCAATAACTTCTCTGGTTACTAGCTAGTAAGCCACAACCTAGAAATCTGTCATTCTCTGTCAAGCAGGATTCAATAACTCGCTAATGTCCAGACACTGGGGTGTCCATGATGGTCCTGATGCCCACTGCTCTGGACTCCTAGTTGGAAAAGGTAATGCAGGGTTGCTCTCAGGGAGCCTCATGGATTCAGGTGGTCCGGGCTTCCAGGATCTGTCGCCTGTTTTCACATTTCATTTTAGAAGCCTCTTTGGAGGACTTCTATCTGAGATACCATTCCAAGGATTACAGGAATCTTGTCTCCGAGTGTTTAGGCAGCACTGACATCACTACAGCTGCCAGCTGCCATTTGTCCAACCCTCAGGGCAGCCCCAGAACATCACACCAAATGTGGGAGCAAGAAGGCTACAATGATCTGTACAAATCTACAAGTCGGAGGTGGTATAAACGGGGTTTGAACCCAGGTTCTCTGATTCCAAATACTGTTTTCTTTCCATGGTATGAAAGCCTCCATTTCACCCTTCCGAGCATCACTTTCTCCACCTGCACAGTGGAAATGGATTGTATCTGCCCTTGTAGGGTTGCTGTGAGGCTCAATGGAAATTATGCATGTCATTTAATTTAGAGTAAAAAAGTATGAAATTATTTTAAAAAGTATTTTATTGAGCATCTACTAGGAGTCAGGCACCATTCTAGACACTGAGGACACAGGGAAAACCAACCAAACAAAACTCTGACCGTGATGAGCTTACGGTCTAATACGTGAAGGCGGTAAAAATAAGTTTCTTGCCAGCTATTGAGCACTTTACAAAAACAATGAAATATTTTCCCACCAAGGATCTAATACAAGGCTGGATCAGAGTGTTCACTCACTCAGTCAGTTTATTCATTTATTCAATCATTCATTCACGTAAGCATCAAATATTACTGAATCAGTTATGGGTCAGGCACCGTGCTGGGTGGTGGGAAAAGATAAGCGGTAAGTAGACAAGAGGAGAAGGGGGTGACGGAAGATGAGATGGTTGGATGGCATCACTGACTCAATGGACATGAGTTTGAGCAAACTCAGGGAGATACTGAAGGACAGGGGGCCTGTCCTTCCTTCCAACTCTTCCACAAAGAACTGGACACAACTTAGCAACTGAGCAACAAACACAAAGATAGATAGAGGTCCCAGGTGAATGAGGTTTGCAGCCTAGAATGGAGAAGACGTGAAGCTGAGAAATTTTAGAAAATACCAGTAGTAACGTCAACAGTGGCGACAATGATAACAACAACAATAATGACCTCTAGGCTGGTTTGAGTAACAGTTTACAACCGATGAAGGAGGCTCAATGAGCTTTACTGAGTCAACTCCAGCTGAGTTGACCTTACAAGGTCTAGCTGTGAAGCAGCGTCTGACACATGGCTTGCTTTGTGACTTGCTGTGAGCACAGAATGGCTCAGACCAGCCTGATGGGATCTTAACCTTGCCCCCGCACTGAGCTGAGATAAGGGCAGTCTTACTAGCCAAAGCTGTGCGGTCCCGAGGGCAGACATTAAGCAGACTTCAGGCGCTATGGTAACACACCCACTAACCTCGGCCTGATGCCAGTCCCCAGTTCCCTCATAGGGAACATGGAAACAACACAGGCACCTTTCTCAGGGGCCAGGACCCAAGGAGCCAGCTCACGACAACGCTGTTTTTGTCTTTGACGTGCAAGCTGGTAAACAAAGCCTGGGGGAAAGGGGTGACTGGGGCCTGCTGGAGCACTCGCCGTGACCTTCAAGCTCTGGGGTCAGATGGCGTCTTTCTTCCCTTGTTTTCTCTTTTAAAGGCTGCAGGTTTCTGATCGCCTAGTATTAACGTCCGCTCCTAGAAGTGCATCTGCTTTCCCATCCATCTTGTCTCTCTTCCTCCCAATTCCAAGCTTTTACTCTAAATTAAATCAAACTTTAAATCAATCTTCTCTCCCACTGCTGAGCCTCCCATTACTTATGCTCCTGGAAAACAAAACAAACAGAGCTCAGCCTGCTCTCAAAGTGATGTTCAAATTGCCTCTGCTGGAACCTGCAGCTGCATCCGCCCCCGGCGTAGGTTTGAGGCTCTGCCGCCCGGGATGCAGGCGTCCCCTCTCACAGTCTGTCTTCTGCTGCTTCCACAGTGCCTCAGCCCCTTAATCCAACACCTGCAAGTTTTCGAGGACACCAGCCCCAGCTGATGGTTCTTCTGCCTCCAGCCTGGCGCCCTCCCAACCCCTGCCTGGGCCGCTGTAGATGACTTTCCTCTTGGAGCACCGGAAACTAAGTCTGAGCCCCCAAAGCTCACAGTCCCGCAGTGCTGACAGCACACGGATCCAGCCTCTGAGCGTGGCACCCCAGCCCTCCACACGCAGTTTCTGCTGCCATGTGCACAGTCTGGGTTCCTGCCGACACAGTGAGCTTCACACTTCTGCTTCAGAGGCCCGGGGCTCCTCCCTGGGTGTGAGCTGCCAGACTCATGCCCCCCTCCCCACCAGGTTCATTTTAAAACATTTTCTAAGTACCTTCAATGTGCCAGGGCCAGCTCTGCAGGGGCGGGCTGGGCTTGGCGGCTCTGTCTGGAAGAGGGCGCCCGTCGTCTGACCTCTAGGCTGCTCCCCGTCCCTGTTATCTGAAGAGAGCTGTCTGGGGCTGTCCCTGCTGCATTCCTTCTCTGCTTTTCATTTGTCTTTTCTTGTTTAACTTAAAATATGGACTTAAATAAATATAGTCTCCCTGTGAGAAATTAAAATGCAATCACCCCTCGGTACTGGTGGGGAAGGGTTCCTATACTGCTGTGTCTCCTATGAAGTTATCCAAATCCTTGGATTCTCAAGCCCCTTATATAAAATGTGTAGTATTTGTATCTAGGGGCTTCCCAGATGGCGCCAGGGGTAAAGAATCCTCCTGCCAATACTGGAGACACAAGAACTCATGCATATCCTCCCACAGATATTTTTTAAAGCATCTTTAGTACAATGTCAATGCTGTGTAAACAGTTCCAGGTGTACAGCAAATTCAAGCACTGCTTTTTGGAAACTTCTGGAAAATTTTTTTTCTGACTACTTTTACTCCTAGCTAAGTTTGTGGCTGTGGAACCCACGGATATGAAGCGCCAACTGTAATACAAATAAATCTCGAGTTTTTTGATCGTCACCCCGTTCTCCCCAAAGCCTTGCCCTACAGCTTTGATTTGTAGTAGTCATAGTCTGAAAACTCCAAAATTATTTTAGCCTTATTTCCCTTATTTTTTTTAAAGTGAAAGTTCTATCTCACAATAGTTTTAGAGAATCAAGTAGTTCTGCCAGGCTTATTATAAGGCAGCAATGTCTTCCTTTTCTACCATTGCCCAAATCTTAGTCACCACTTTCAGCTCTTTCGGTTGAGTTTTTTTCTTTTCTTATGTTTATTTCGAAATGTACGCTTATATTACCACGTATTCATTTAAAATTCGGGGACTGGGGAGCTCCCTGGCAGTCCAGTGATTAAGATACCCTGCCTGTACTGCAGGGGTTGCAGGTTGCTGCAAGGCAGCAAAAAAAAAAAGAAAGAAATCAATAAATGACTTCGGTGTAAAAAAATTTTTTAGGCATTATCTATGGAATTCCCAGCACGGAAGTTTGAAATTTTGCTTTATTTAACTCCCCTCTCAGCCCTACTCCCCCACAATGTGCCTTCCTGAGCCCCCACAGTACCTTTGGTTTCATCAGTCAGCACCCACTGTTTACACCCCCGTTCTGGGAAATCTAACTTAATGGAACAGTTTTTCTAAGGATTCCTTCTTTCTTCGTTTCTAGAACTCCTTCTCGGGTGCTGAGTCATCCTTCCTCTCTTTCTCTCTGTTCTTCTTTCTGAGAGATTAGGCCAAGTTTTCCATCCAAGCTTTCGTCTGAGTTTTTGCTTCTGGCGTTTTATTTCTCAGTTCTGGGAGCTGGTTGGTGCTCTGGCTGTCCATTTCACAGCCTCTCTCTGAGGACGTCAGATGGTTTTACGCACAAGCTTTCTCCCCCTTGCATAGTTTTCATTGCACCCAAGCTGCTTTTTAAACTTTGTTCCTTTCTGGTGTTTCTGTCCAGCCTTCATATGTGACCCTTCCCTTAAGTGTCTAGTGACCCAAAGCTCTTCACGCCTGCTAGCTAGAGTTCTCTAAGCAACTGATTGGAAGTTGTATGAGGGGAAGGCAGGGGATGTTTACATGGCAGGCCGAAAGGGAGAAAGACAGAGAAAGAGAGAGAGAGGAGAGAGATCTGCCTGGGCTGTGTCATGGGGGACCCCTGCTATCAATACGTTTTGTGTTTTTCTTCTTGGCCTATCAGATTTTCCAGTGAAAATTGTTCATTTCCCTCCTGAGGGCTATTCCTGACTGCTGGGATCTGGGAGCCAAGTGTGGGATGAAGACTGGAAGAGCTAAGCACTGGTCTGCATGTCCACCTCCATCTAAGCCTCCTGCTGCAGACTGGTGCCTTCCCCCCCCTCAACGATAAGGCCGGCGTCCTCAGTGTCCTTCCCAGTTATACCCCAGTGAAGAGGGCAGTCACGGCTTTGCACCAGATGGTTCAGGAGATCTGCTAACTGCTTTTTAAAGTGACTTTCAACAAGTCCTGTATGGAGCTCTTCTTTCGCCCTCATTTTCACAGATAATTGGTCCTGCCAGTGTTCTGAGTCTTTGATGAGGGGTGAAGGGCCCACTCCCTCCCCCCCCAACAACCAGACATTGCAAACCAGATGCAATTTTGTGCTCTCTGTAGTGCTGGCTTGGAACTGAGCGCACCAGGGTCTGCTGAATCAGCCGCCTCCTGCCCAGCTGTTGTCTAGCATCCACTAGCGGCCGTCCCTCCCCTGCCGTCTCCATCCAGGTGCATTCACACTTTCACGAGCCTTTAGTGCTCTATGCTGGAACTCTGGGGTTCTAAAGTCTGTCTTCCTTGGTTAGAAGCTTGAACTCAGGCTTTGATTTTCTATTAACGTGAGTGTTACAAAGTGTGTGTGCGTGCAGATTCCTCTCTCTTGCACACGTGCCCTCACTCACTGCCACTTTGTTCTTAATTTCTAAGTCTTTTTTTTTCCCTTTTGCACTATTGTAAGTCTCTATAATTTCATTTTTTTAAAAAATGGAGAACAATGAGAATTCTTTTCTTTGTTTATGTATCCTTCAAAGCTATGTCATTAAGAGCATGAAAGTTCACAGCTGATCTAT
Source organism: Capra hircus (assembly GCF_001704415.2). Classification (NCBI taxonomy): domain Eukaryota; kingdom Metazoa; phylum Chordata; class Mammalia; order Artiodactyla; family Bovidae; genus Capra; species Capra hircus. The sequence goes on along the minus strand of NC_030835.1, from coordinate 2,807,119 downwards.
TTTCTAAGTAGGTTTTAATTTATGCTATAATGAAATATTTCTCCTTGTTCCTTTTTTCCCTATCACCTTGAATTCTACTTGATTCTGATGTTCCTAAATCTGCTTTCTTTTTGCTGGCATACCTTTTCCCCTCATGGTTTTGTTTTGCAATCTTTATGCCTATTATTTTATTACTTTCTCTCTTTTTTAAGCCAGACATCTACTTTCTGTCTTTTAAGAGACGGATGAGTCTGACCTATTCATATTTATTATGACAACTGAAATAGCTGTTCCTATTCCTTGCTATCTTATTTATTTACTTTTCATTTTCTATTTACCTTTTACTCTTGTTTCCTGGCCCCCTCCATTCTCTGCCCATTCGTTGAACTGACTGCATTTAACATTGCTACATTTTTTCCACCTTATGTTTTGTAAGTTATACTTTCCATTTCTATTCTATTCCATCTCTAGTGGAAGCCAAGAAGCCCACAGTGAAGAAGGGGGATAACTAAATTTAAGGGAATCTTCAAACAGTGGAAATGGACTGGTCTGATCAATAAAGAAAGTGGCGGGAGTTTTCATGGTGCAAGAAACATTTCGCAGGAGCTAAACCCATTTAACAGGAAAAGACCTGGAATCTTCTATTAGTAAAACTGTAGGGCCTGTCTGCTGGAAACTGTTACGGAAAAGTGTTTGGGGAAGCTGGAGGGACAGGGCCACACTTTCAGGCTCAGCTTTAAAGCACCTTAGCCTACTTTTTCCATCTGAGTTCCCATCTGAGCCAGTTCTTCGGCCGTCTTGAATTTTCCCCATCTCTGCGCTCTACGTTCTCTGCTGACCTTTCTGCCAGTGAGAAGGGCAGAGTGGAAGGGATAGGGCTCTGGAGAGAGAACAAGAATGTGGGCTGGGAGTGATCCTTATCACGCGCATGTGCAGCATCAAGGGTAGCTGGACATCCCCCCTCTCCACAATTACATCTGCCGGACAGACCACAGGCCATCTGTTAGGAGGGAGCTCACTCCTGTCACTGTAGACAGGGAGCAGGGCCCATTTTCCAGGAACCAGATATTGAAAATTAGTCCATTACATGTAGTTCATGCAATTAAAAGGAAATCTGTGGGCTGTTTGGCCAGAAGGCATGCAGGTTTGAGATCATACTATAAAGCTAAGTGAGTCAAATTTGACCAAGAGTCTCCTTGAGATTGGGGACCTGAGCAATGGGGCTGCTAGAAAAGTCAGGCTTTGTTGGGGAGGGGAGATTCTGGAAAAGAATAATCCCCCATGAGGGACTGGCAGGGTCACTGAGACCCCGGAAAGTCCAAAAGAGGAGCCGTGGGCATCGCCCTGGCATCGGCTGGGAGATGCTGGCACCCTTCGGGGACCCAATGGCTCCCTGGTGACAGCTGCCCTGGCTTAGTCTGGGTGGCACCCCAGGGCTCCTTCTGTGTCCAGGCTGGCGACTGGGATGACAGTGCCTCCATTCTATTCACTGTTTCCACCAGGAGCCACTGACTTCTGGAAAAGGGGACAGGTGAGGGAGAAGACTGCCCAGGATGGGAAAGCTGGGGGGTGGAGGTTCATTATGGAGCTGCAGTGATGGGTAAGGGCCACCTCAGGCTCATGGTGAGGAATATGTGGGAAAGCCTGGGTGACCTCAGTGTGTCACTTTAGTCCAGAGTCCACCCAGAATCATGGTGCATTTCTCCCAGGAGATGGTGCTGTGGGCTGAGCCACGACGGGGATGATGGTGGGGACCACAGGCAGGGCTCTGACATGCTAGGGGCCCCGGCAACTTGTGGCCAGCATCATCAGAAGCACGTGTCCCTAACAGGGTAGCCAGAAGAGTCGAGATGCTATTAAAGGAGGCTGGTCTTCACCACAAAAGCAGAGACGAGAAGGAAAATGGTGGGCAAGCCAGAGGTGTGGTTCCCGATCTGGGCTGAGTGGCAGAGCTGGGGAGGCAGGGAGCAAGGCAAAGGCAGGGCTGAGGGTATATAGGGGTGCTCGGAGTTAAGTGTCCCATGTGCTAAGATCTGTGTTCAGTTGTGCCTATGTTGTACAATCTAACCCTTGGTGTATCTCTGTGAGGTAGGTAATAATGTCTCTATTTTAGTAACGATAAAACGAAACAAACAAAAGAAGTAAGTGACTTGTTTCAAGTTATTCAGCTAGCAGGCCTGACCTAATTCAGATCAAACTCAAAGCTTCTGTTTGATCCCCTCCACCCCTCCTTCCTCCCTGATAAAGCCTGGGAGGCTGGGCAAGATCAGAGCTCCCTCAGCTTTAGCCTAGACCCACCTTCATGAGTTTTGTCATCCCTACCTCTCATCTCTACTGTTAATGATTTAAAAGTTTTCCTTAAATAAGTCTCATTTATTTGTGTGTGTGCACGTATATGCACATAACATATAATTTACCATTTTTACAACTTTTAAGCATATAGTTTACCAGCATTAAGTACACTCACATTGCTGCACAAGGCTTTTTGTTTTTAACTTAGATACAGTTTAGAAAGGAAAACATGCAAGGACTCTCATGAACGGAAATCAGTATGACTTTCCATAAACAGGAGTTAACCACTGGAGTAAATACAGTGAAGGCAGAAAGTGACTAACTCGCAGCTGGTGGCTACTGTCACTGAGGTCTCTGAGATGAGGGCTGTTCCTTCCCACCCTCAGAGCCCTATTTTTTTTTTTTTAATTGAAGGATAATTGCTTTACAGAATTTTGTTGTTTTCTGTCAAACCTCAACATGAATCAGCCATAGGTATACATATATCCCTTCCCTTTGAACCTCCCTCCCATCCCCCTCCCCATCCCATCCCTCCAGGTTGGTTCAGAGCCCCGTTTGAGTTTCCTGAGCCACATAGCAAATTCCCATTGGCTATCTATTTTCCATATGGTAATGTAAGTTTCCATGTTACTCTCTCTATACATCTCACCCTCTCCTCCCCTCTCTCTATATCCATGTCTATTCTCAGAGCCCCAAGTTTTTAAGGGAGGATCCCAAGTACTGGAGAAATGTTAAAGACATGACAATTCCTTCTTCACACTCAGAAAATCTGGAAGAGGAGTCCTTTTCCGAGAAAAGAGGGTCATTTTCTCGCTGTGATGTCAACGCGACCCTGCACTATGCCCAGGCACCTTCCCCCATCTTGCCCATCACTGAGCCCCTTCCCCACCTCCCACAATGCTGTGATCCCTGACCCCCAAAAAGGTAATCTCGCTTGACTTTCCACTTTGGATCAATGACTAGGTGCAGCCTTTCTTTGGGAGAAGTCCTTCAAGTTCTTCCCCATTTTCCCCAAGAGAAACAAGGGCAGCTCCCAGACTTTCTTTCTCTGTGTGGATCCATAACGAGGGTTAACTTGCCTGAGCGCCACAAGCCCAGCACTTGGTCAGCACCATGCAGAGCACTTGGTTACGATGTCTGCATGGCGCGGCTGAGAGCAGGACACGCCAGGATGGCTCAGGCCAGTGGCTGCTCCAAGTGACTGAACTTAGTGCGACAGGGTGGAAAGGCGGACGTGGTAAGCACCAAGGCGGGAGCTTAAGGCGCTGGTGAAGACAGAAGCCATCAGAGGGGCAGAGGCCTGTGACACAGGTGTTTCACAATGAGCCAGACTCCAGCGTGACGTTAGATTCGCCTGGGCGCCTGTTTCCCTGCACAGTGGAAGAAGTGGGGTCTGTGTGTCCTCCATGGAGGCACTGACAGGTTGAAAAGGACGTAAAGAAGAATTTTTTTTTTTCCTGGCCATGCCACAGGACTTGTGGGGTTCTTAGTTCCCAGACCAGGGATTGATCCCTTGGCCCCTGCTTTGGAAGCACAGGGTCTTAACCACTGGACTACCCTTTGGGTGGTTGTTTTCTTTTTAAGCCATGCGGGGATGCTCTCTATCAACATTAGAAGGAAACATTTCAAAGACTGAAGCTATTGATGTGTCGCAGTAAAACCAGGTGTGATCCCAGGAATGTGAGAGCTGAGGATAAATCTCACTTTGGAAATCCTAGTGAAATGTCATGCTGAGCAGTCACAGGCTTGGTGCCTGAAGGGTGGAGGTGCTGACGGGAGGGTCTCTCTCTGCCTGCTCCCCTCTCCTGGAGACAGTTAGCCATGCCCCCTGGAGCCCCCCCAGGATGCCCACTGGACACAGGAAGCGTGCTTCTCACCTGGGGCTTGGTCTCATCTTTGTCCTTGTAGTAGAAGAGCTGATCCCCACGCAGCACGAACCAGCGCTGCTGCCAGCCCTTCATGATGCTTCTCTGCTTCTTCAGCCAGCCCGCCTTCAGCACGGGGCCCAGCCTGCGGGGGCAGGGCGGCCGCCCGGGGCTCCGGCTCTGCTCCCCCATCACCAGGCTTTTGGAGCGGGCTGGAAGTCAAGCACACGCACAGTGAACAAAAAGGACGGCAGGCCTCGGCCAGTCCTTGCCCCGCTCTGGCATCCCAGCCTCCCGGTAGCCACTGCCATGGGAGCTTCAGCCAGCAGGGCGTGACCGTGCTTGGCCTGCCTCCTCCTCAGGTTGAAAGGGGCAAGGGCTGGAGCCCCTTAACACTGTAGCCAAAGGTCATCCACCTTGGGGAGCACACAGCCTGCTTCCTGGTTAGTTTCTGCTGTGTCCGTGGGACCCCAGATTCCCCATTTCCCCAGGCTTGCTCATCCATCCATCCATCCATCCATCCATCCATCTTTCCATGTGTTCAATGACTCACTCGTCAATTCAGCAACGAATATTTATACAGTATCTACTGTGCGCCAGTCGCTGTTATAGGGATTGAGAAACAAGCGCTGAGATAAGAAGCCTAACCATCTGGGCCCCGCTGGAGCTCACCTTCTGGCAGGGTTCCTGTCATCAGGCCCCAAGGGAGCTGGCCCCGGCAGCCTCCCTCCCTGGATTCTGCATGGCACCCCTCCTCTGGAGGCATCACCATTTCCCAGAAGCCCCCACCCCACCAGGCAAACTCCCTCGCTGCTTCCCTGAGATCCTCTTGGTGGCTGGGCCTGGCCAGCAGGACCTCAGCTGCACTTGCCTGCTGTGACTGGTTGATGGCTCCCTGGCAGGACAAAGGGGCTGCCCTCCTACCTCAGAGCCTCTTCTGCCCTGCACATACCACTGGGCAGCACTCTGCCAGAGTTGGTACTGCCTTCCACGGTGACCGAGTTCTTGCCCCTCCCATACCTCCCCGACTCTTGTCTCAGGCAGAGCTCCTCTTCTCTCTCTCTCTGGCAAGTAGCAAGGATATTGCTGCAGGGCTCACTAGGAAGGCCAACCTGGACTTTGGAGGAACAACTCTGAGTCCAAATGTAATCCCACTTGTAATCTTTAGACCATAGATCCTAACTTGGGATTGGAATGCATGATCCGCACAGCCCACACCTACTGCACCATGCCTGTGATTCTCTGTGTGTGTATCTGTCTAAGCTCTCTCATTACGCCAGTGACTGCAGCTCCCTAAGCCTAGCCGACCTCTGTCCATGCTGGACAGTAACCCAGGCCTTTCTTGCATCCCTTGCCTACTCAGCCCCTGGCTTTGGCTGCACGCTACTGCTGTGCTGGGCTCAGCTGTGTCCGACTCTTTGTGACCCCATGGACTGTAGCCTGCCAGGCTCCTCTGTGCATGGAAGTTTCCAGGCAAGAAAACTGGAACGGGCTGCCATTTCTTCTTCCAGGGGATTGTCCTGACACAAGGATCAAACCTGTGTCTCCTGTAACTCCTGCGTTGGCAGGCAAACTCTTCACCTATTGAGCCACCTGGGAATGGTGATCCTCAAGATCCAACTCCACAGGGCCTTCCTTCTGATCTCTTCTAGACAGTCCTTCCCTCCCCCACCAGGACATGAGCTCCAAGGCTGGTAATGATCTGTGTGGTTGCCTTGCTGACCCTCTAGACTGAAGGGGAAGGGAGGGAAGGACATGGTGTCTCATCAAGTTCTGCACGTGGCTCTCATCACCAGGCCAGGCAGGTAATGGATGTAAGACATGGTTGTCAAACATCTTGAGCTACTTTGGCTTACTCTCTTTTTTTAAAATTGAAGTATAGTTGATTTACAGATTCAGCTCTACTTGGCAGAAGCAGGGCTCTCGTGGAGGAGAGGAGAGGCCAGCACTGCCCCCCTCAGCTCACCAGGGAGGCGCTTGCCACAGATGCTACTTAAGCTGCCAAGCTGGCCTGGGGTGCCCTCCAGCCACTCAATCACACAGATGCGACTTAGAAGGCCCACAGAGCAGCTTGAAAGGAAAATAATTGCTGTTATGATTTATTAATAAGCACTGTTCCTGTCTTCAGCACTTCCTTGAATCAAGCCATTCAGTTCTGTAAACATTTAAGCTGAGATTTCAAGTCAAACAGCTCTGACATTCTAAGGTTCCAGAAACAAGGGGAACTTCTGGCCCAGGAGCAGGTTCATGACCTGAGGAGGAGGAGGAGGAGGAGGGTGCTTTCTGCCCGCCTCAGGGTCTGGCTCTTGAGCTCACAAGCACAATCATTCATTCACTGACTCATTCATCCATGCCTTCCAAATCTGCAGAACTCCTCCAGGTAAGGCGCAGAACCCCGAGTTGCTTGCGTTCCCCCAGAGCCCCCAGGCTGGCAGGGGAAATCAGCCACAAGGGACCACCACATGGAGATGAAAGAGCCACAAACCACGTGGACAGGTCCAGGCTGCAGAGACTTAGCTGAAGGGGCACCTTTCCGCTGTAGACATCAGCAGAGCCGCCTGCAGAGGGGGCACCCGGGCTAAGCCTTGAGGGATGAGCAGTATTTGGACCCACCTGAGAAGAAGGGGGCTCCGATCTGGAAGGAGCGGGTGTGGCATTTGCTGCCTCTTGGCTCAGACCAGCATGCATGCTGGGCTGACGCTGTCCCCTAGTCTCACTGACAAGCGTCTCTTGAGAGGGCGGACAACAGTTCCGCCTCTCCTCCTTCGCCCCTCAGTCCCTGCCAACCTCTGCATTTGGAGAGTCTGTCCTCTCCTGAAACTGCTCTGACCAAATCCAACAGTCTGGTTCTGACTCTCAGCCTCCAGGGCCCTTGGTGCTTAGCCCCCACTGATCACCTTCCTCCTGAAGCTCTCCCCTTGCTCTGCAGAGCCGACTGCCCGGCACACCCTCCTGCCACCTGCCCAACCTGCTCTGACTTCAGCTCTTCTCTTCTCCCTGAAAGTCCTGCTACTGCCCGGGTTGCCCCAGAGGCCCCCCATTCTGCCATGAGTCCAGGTCTTTATTTCTGCCTGGGTCCTTCTCTGGGACTCCAGGACCACCTGTTAAACCATCTGAGGGACATCTCACAGCGATGGTTCACGATCGCCTGTGCAACCCGTCCAGCCATGCACCTGCTGTCCCTGGTCCTGCAGGGCTTCCTCTCAGCCCCTTGGTTCTTCAAGCAAATGCCATTTTCTCAATGAGGACTTCCTGGCCACTCTTAACATGTATCCCCAACCCTTCCATCTCCCCTTTCCTGCTTTACTTTTTGCTTAAATTCTAGTATAGCAGCAGAAGAGGGCCAATCACAGAACAGTACACAAAGTATAAGACTGTGTAAAAATGGAAGAAAAACACAACCCTTTAAACAAAAGATATCACAAGGCATACTCAGTGGGCACACGCATTTATACAGAAGGAGCGTGTCGCACCTGTAGCAGTGACTATGGTCGTGGAGGAGAGGATGGAACTGTAGTTCTGTAGTTTTATGCAGGAAAGAATGTGTGCATTGCTTACATAAATTAAAATAAAAACTTTAAAAGAGAGAGCTGTTGAGAGGGAGCTGAATCGCCAAAGCACAAACAGATGCCTAGCCTCTGCCTACTCAGAATTTCCAGGCTGAACAGATGATCCTTCGTGGAAGCGTGATCCTGGCTCATCTGCGGACCTTCCGTGGGATCAGGTCAGAGGGACCCTCTGTAGGTGAGCCCCTCCAGTGGGCCTGCTACTCCAGCCTTTGTGCTCCATCCCATTTCACATAAGAGAGAGGCTCAGAGAGCGTGTGAGTCACTCACTCCCCCAGTGTTGCCACAAGAGTACCTGGCAACAGCTGCATCTTGGAAATGGCTGAGAACACACGGAAGACGCCTAACCCAGCGGATCACGTCAGAGCTCTGCTCAAGTTCCCTTGATTCCTTCTTCCTGTTTTTATGCCCCCTTATTTCCAACAGCTTTCCCTGGGTGATTTTTCAGGGCTGCTGCCCTGTTTTGGAGACGGTCCTTGGGATATTGGGGCCATTCTGAGCAGGCACGGAGAGAACCGGAAGTGCCCGGGAATTTACTCCCCCGCCCTCACTCCCCAGCCCTTGGCCGAAGACTCCTGGGTGTGGGAGCTTGAAAGCCCCTGCAGTCTTGTTTCTAGTTTGAAACTTCTGGGAGGAATAAGAGGCACAATTCAAAGTTCCCCAGGGGCTCAGGCTGATGCCCCCTTCCCTGGGCTTTGCAGCCCAGTTTGGCCACCCCTCCCTGGCGCTGCTCCCCTGCCCCTCACTGGTGGCCCTTGGGAACACCTCTTCAAGAAATGACTGCAGACGACCCTCAGCCTGGGGCCTCTTGATGAGACGCACAGCAGGCGCCGCTTGCTGCTCTGGGGCCTTCTGCCGAGGCTGTGGCACACTGGCCTCAGCAGCTGCCAGGGCATCAGTGCCCTGGTTTCCATCTGCAGCCCCGAGAGCATGGAGGAGAGGCTGAACTTGAACTAAAACACGGTTGATTTATGAAAGTCAATGGGATTTTAAAGCCGGGCTGTGCAAACAGCAAGACAGCTCTCAGAGCTGAATTGGTTTAAAGGGTGAGCATCGAGGCCGGAAGATTGATGGGGCAGAGGGAGGTGAGGTAACGGAAGGGGAGCTCCGGAGGGGGGCAGCCGAGACGGTTTCATAAAGTTAATGCAATTTGCCACCGAGGGCAAGGGGGCCTCGCGAGGTTCCCAGCTGTCCTGAGAGCCTCCGATGATTTATTACAGGATGGTTCCTGAGTGCTTTCTACCTTTTTTTTTTTTTTTTAAACCTGTTACTTAGCTTCTTTCTGGGCTCCACCTGGTCATCTGTTCTTTGCTAAGCTCCCCACCTGAGGGGTCTAGAGAACCAGCAAGGCCCCCTTAATGGGTCTCACTTTGAGGCCTGGAAGGTGAAGAACAAGGAAAACTAGCCCCCCAAAGTAAGAAGTGTTAATTCTAATATAACTGTGAGGAGGTTCTAGAAAGTTTGGATTATTTTTCCAATAACGACAACTTTGATGCTTTAAAAGCATCAGCATAGAAGGTCGCACTCTTAACAGTCACTTTCATTGGCCCTTCCTGGCTCTGGTTCTCAATTCAGCTGGTGCTGGTCTTCAGTGAGGGGGGCAGGAGGCAGGTGGCCCCCCAAATGCTTGACCCTCACTGCCATACAGTGGGCATCCACAGGTTTAGCTGGGCTTGGCCTTCATCTCGCCATCCATGGGGCTTGTGGGGCCTCCTGGGTGTCCGCCGTGGGAGAGCCACTGGGTCTGGAGATAAAAGGCACATACCTGCCCTGGCGAAAGTGAAGGGGGAATAGAGACGCCCAGATACAAGCGTCTGTCATCTCAGCAAGCATAACGGGAGATGAGAGGGTTAAGGCAGAGGCATGGAAGTCAGGCTGGGAGGCCAGAGGTGGGACTGAAGCTGGATGAAAGAACAGAGTGAGCCGTTAGAGGGGATCGCCACCCCAAAATATGCTACTTTGGCATATTGACTGTTTTGAGCTGAAGGCAACTGAGAAAGAGTGCACGGGCGGGCTCCCTCCCCTCTCCCTTTCTGCTCAGAAGCAGGGCGTACTTTCCCTTACTGAATAAAGGTGCCTTGCCACTCCCATACCAGGAAGAGGAGAATGAGACTCTTATCGTGCAGAGGTGACTTCAGTCTGCATAATGAACCTCTCTAAACCACCCTTACCTGCCGTACTTTTCCCAGTCACCTTCCCACAGTGTATGCCCCTGGGTTTAGCTGCCCCTTTTCTATGAAGCAGCCCCTCACACACTTCAAACAATCAATAAAATGTATATGCTTTTTCTGCTATTAATCTTTTATCATTTTAATTAGCAGGCCTCAGGTACATAGCTTAAGAGGGTAGTAGTAGTTAGTAGTTTGTCGCTCAGTCGTGTCCGACTCTTTGCGACCCCGTGGACTGTAGCCCACCAGGCTCCTCCCTCCATGGGATTCTCCAGGCAAGAGTACTGGAGTGGGTTGCCATTTCCTTCTCCAGGGGATCTTCCCGACCCAGGGATCAAACCCAGGTCTCCTGCATTCCAGGCAGACACTTTAACCTCTGAGCCGCCAGGGAAGCAAGTGTTTTCTCCCCTACACTATGGAGGGCTGTGGGATAAAAGGATGTGCTCAGCAGAGGGAGCAGGAAGACGTGCAGGATGAGAGGGCATGGGGTTAAACCCAGGAAGTCTGGCTGCCAAGCTTTTAACATTGACTCTCACGGACCAAGTTCCTGCCTTAGAACAGACCAAGCCCTAACCTCTTCCCACTAACACTAATGAAACATCCTTTCATCAATCCTTGAGAAAGACAAGCCTTATGGATCTCCTCTAACCTCCATCCACAGACTGGATCTCCAACCATCACCCCATGGCAGGGTCCCTCTTCCTGCATCTCCTTTAAAGAGGCTGCTTAGCTGTCACAACGTGGGCGAGCAGTTGGGAAGATGAGAAGACCTCTGTGAGTCAGTGAGCATCCAGGTCTTCAGCTTCACTTCCCACTCACAGCACACGCTCTGCTCTTTCCAGGTCAATGACTGGTCCCCACAAAGGCCACTCTGTGCCAGATCCCTGTACCTCCGTTGCTTGCCAGCCTGATGAGCCCTGACACCCTTGAAGCATCAGTGCACCTGTTTCCCACTGTGGAAGGACTCATCTCATAGGTCCCCAAAGCAGGGTCTTGCCTGCCATCCATTATGCCACCCCCATATAGGGCACACACCCATGGCCAGACAAGTGCCTCTCTATGCTGATTTGATTTGTAAGCTTCTATCACTACGAACAAAGCTAGTGGGGGTGATGGAATTCCAGCTGAGCTATTTCAAATCCTGAAAGATGATGCTGTGAAAGTGCTACACTCAATATGCCAGCAAATTTGGAAAACTCAGCAGTGGCCACAGGACTAGAAAAAGTCAGTTTTCATTCCAATCCCAAAGAAAGGCAATGCCAAAGAATGCTCAAACTACCGCACAATTGCACTCATCTCACATGCTAGTAAAGTAATGCTCAAAATTCTCCAAGCCAGGCTTCAGCAATACGTGAACCGTGAACTTCCAGATGTTCAAGCTGGTTTTAGAAAAGGCAGAGGAACCAGAGATCAAATTGCCAACATCCGTTGAATTATCAAAAAAGCAAGAGAGTTCCAGAAAAACATGTTTCTGCTTTATTGACTATGCCAAAGCCTTTGACTGTGTAGATCACAATAAACTGTGGAAAATTCTGAAAGAGATGGGAATAGCAGACCACCTGACCTGTCTCTTGAGAAATCTGTATGCAGGTCAGGAAGCAACAGTTAGAACAGGACATGGAACAACAGACTGGTTCCAAATAGGAAAAGGAGTACATCAAGGCTGTATATTGTCACCCTACTTATTTAACTTATAGGCAGAGTACATCATGAGAAATGCTGGACTGGAAGAAACACAAGCTGGAATCAAGACTGCTGGGAGAAATATCAATAACCTCAGATATGCAGATGACACCACCCTTATGGCAGAAAGTGAAGAGGAACTAAAAAGCCTCTTGATGAAAGTGAAAGAGGAGAGTGGAAAAGCTGGCTTAAAGCTCAACTTTCAGAAAGCGAAGATCATGGCATCCGGTCCCATCACTTAATGGGAAATAGATGGGGAAACAGTGGAAACAGTGTCACACTTAATTTTGGGGGGCTCCCAAATCACTGCAGATGGTGACTGCAGCCATGAAATTAAAAGACACTTAACTCCTTGGTGACCAACCTAGATAGCATATTGAAAACCAGAGACATTACTTTGCCGACTAAGGTCCATCTAGTCAAGGCTATGGTTTTTCCAGTGGTCATGTATGGATGTGAGAGTTGGACTGTGAAGAAGGCTGAGCACCGAAGAATTGATGCTTTTGAACTGTGGTGTTGGAGAAGACTCTTGAGAGTCCCTTGGACTGCAAGGAGATCCAACCAGTCCATTCTCAAGGAGATCAGCCCTGGGATTTCTTTGGAAGGAATGATGCTAAAGCTGAAGCTCCAGTACTTTGGCCACCTCATGGGAAGAGTTGACTCATTGGAAAAGACCCTGATGCTGGGAGGGATTGGGGGCAGGAGGAGAAGGGGACGACCCAGGATGAGATGGCTGGATGGCACCACTGACTCGATGGACGTGAGTCTGAGTGAACTCCGGGAGTTGGTGATGGGCAGGGAGGCCTGGTGTGCTGCGATTCATGGGGTCGCAAAGAGTCAGACACGACTGAGCAACTGAACTGAACTGAACTGAATGGCAAGAGAGGGCGCCCTCCTCATGCCTGATCCTCAGAATGTAGCACAGAATGTCCCACTGAATGCTTGCTGAAAGCATGAATGGACATGAAACAGGAATCTTCAGGTTCAAAGAAGATGGGCAAGATCAAATCCAAGAGACTTTGTGCCTTTAGAGACGATCTTGGCCTGGAGGAAACCTGCCAGAGGGATTTCTACCGTCCATGGCCTGTTCCCACATGATGAGAGGTTAAAGGGCCATTCCTGTTATCAGAGTAGCAGCAGGTAGAAGCAGGAAGCAGAATGTCCTTTTCCTACTTTTCCTGGTTTGGCAGTGGGAGGAGAGAGGCTAACTGAGGTCATGGAAGGGGCACAGCATTTGGAGGCTCTTTAGGCACTCAGAGTCCCAAATTTCCAGATAAAATGGGAACAAAATACAAATCCTATCCACTTCCTAAACTGTGGAGAGGAAGAAGTAAGTGACACTTTGAAAGTGTGCTGCAGAGACGCACTGACTGGATGAATGGGGGTTGGGACTGTCTCGTTGCTGCAGGCTGAGCCCTTGAGAGGCCTGTCCCCTCTATCAGACCTTGTCTGGGAGCAGCTACCCTAGGTTTGCTGCCCCGGCTTCTGTTCAGATTAGCAAGCCATTCACCAGGAGCTGGAGATCGGTGGAGTTGATGTAATTTAGTATTGATTATAAATTTCATTTCTGCCTGCCTATGGGCCATTAGCTTAGATCAATACGCTCTCCACCCTTGGTTAAGTAATCATTGAGGCTGTTGATGATTTCAGCAGTCAGGGCAGGTCCCTGGCTGTCTTGGTTGAGGGGAGCTGAAGGCAGCTCCCAGCCTAGGTCTAATCCTGCTCAGGCCTGTCTTGCAAATAAATCATTTATTCCCACTTGCAAACATGAAGTTCATGGCCAAGTCTTCAGTTCTGCGGGGACAGAAGTGCTGCCTGGAGCTCCTGGGGCCCAGCATCTATAGTGCCTTAGACCCTAAGTGTCTAAGAGCGCTGGTTATATGCTCTGGGCATCTTCCATGGGGAGAACTCAGTTTTCCCATCAGCTGGTATCTGCGAGGAGAGGCAGGAGGAAAGAGAAGGAAATCCTGCCACAAGGGAATGCAGATATCTCTTGAGATCCTATATTCATTTCTTTTAGATACAAACCCAGAAATGGAATTGCTGGGTCATATGGTGGCTCTATTTTTAATTTTTTGAGGAACCACCGTACTGTTTTCCACAGTGACTGTACCAATTTACATCCAGTATTCCGCAGCTCCCTGTTCTTCACATTCTTGCCAATATCGTCACCTCTTGTCTTTGGATAATAGCCATTCTAACAGCTGTGAGGTGACATCTCAACATGGTTTTTGATCTGCATTTCCCTGATGATTAGTGCTGTGGGCATCTTTTCATGTACCCCTCGCCCATTGGTATATATTCTTTGCAAAAATGTCTATTCAGTTCTTCTTCCCATGTTTCAGTCTGTTTTTTTTTTTTTTTTTGCTATTGAGTTGCAGGAGTTCTTTGTATGTTTTGGATATTAGCCCCCTACTGGATCTATGATTTGCAGGTATTTTCTCCTATTCTGTCGGCTTCTTTTCCATTTTATGGGCTTTGCCTTTTCTAACAAAGCTTTTAGTTTGATGCAGCCCCCTTTGTTTATTTAGCTTTTGCCCCCTTTGCTCTTTGTGTCTAATCTGAAAAATGATGGTCACCACGGATGGCAAAGAGATGGCCCCATACGTTTCCTTCTAGGAGTTTTATGGTTTCAAGTTTTCATGTTCAAGACTTTTGAGCTGGCTTTTGTGTATGGTGAGAGCTAAGGGTCCAGTTTCATTCTTTTGCCTGTGACGGTCCAGTTTGCCCAACACCATTTATTGAAGAGACTGTCCGTCTCGTATACTGCCCATTGTATATTGCTGGCTCCTTTGTTGTGAATTGATTGACCACACATGCATGGGTTTATTTCTGGGTTCTCTATTTTGCTCCATTGATTTATGGTCTGTTTTTGTGCCAAATAATTTCTTGATATTTTTTCCATTTTCAATACTACCTATTGACTCTAACTATGGAAGATGGGGATTTCATTTATTTCACTCTCCCACCTCATCACATGTGAGCACCCACTCCACCCTCCTAGCGCAGTTACAGTGTATTTTTAGTTTGATCAATGTGAAGAATTTGCATTGTTAGTACTATGTAATTGCTACTCCCAGTTGAGCTATGCAGTATACTATAATATTTCATGAACCAGTTTTTGTTTTCCCTGGAGTTCATAATTGCCTTGCCTTTTAATTTGCTTGGTATTCAACTACATATCAATAATTCACCCTTAAATATTCTAACAGTTGTTTGCATCTACTTTCCATGTATTCATAGGTAGTGGGAATCTTCTTAAAAATCACACTGCATTTCATTACTCAAAGAATTTATAGCTCTCCTGGGGACATGCAGGGCCACCTGCAGTGGTGTTTGGATAGTGTGAATCCCTGCGTTGGGTTAGGGAGAGGGCACATGCCGCGGCACTGGATAGACATGGATTCCAACACTTGTTGGCAGGCTACCCACAGTTCTCCTTCCACATCTGTTAAAACGGGAATAATGGCTTCATCATAGTATAGTCATGAGAATTAAATAAGTACAATAAAAATGCCTGGAGCACGGAAGGCACGCAATAAATGCAGGTCTGTTTTCTTCAGGGAAAATCAAGAAAAATAAGGCCAGTGAAAGTACTTTGTCTCACTCACAGAGCCTTCTCTCTCCACCCCCAAAGTATTGACCAGGCTCTGCACATTCATCACGGCTTCTAGGACACTGATACTCCTTCGAAGGAAGACGGCTCAAGCTGCTGGAGCTGTGCTCATCGGGCTAATGATTTCCTTTAAAAGAAGGAGCCTCCTTAATAGCAACATCAATTTTATTTTTAAATATTTTAAACAAAGGCAGAAACTCTAAAAGGAAATATTGATAGACTGACGACATGATAATTAAAAACATGCATACATCTGGGGAAAAAAGATCCTGATATAAAAATTAACGGCAAGCAACAAATTGGGAAAATATTCACAACATATAAGTCAATCAAAGGAGGGCTGATTTTCCTAAGGACCTGGACCAGTTAGGTCCAGAGACAGTGCTTCAGCCTCCTAGGCTAATGCTTTCTCTGCTATTAATTCACTCCCTCACTCATCTACCCATACATTCATTTATTCACCATATATGTATTGCGTACCTACCAGACGCCTGGCCTTGGTGTTTAATGATATCTAAACACAGAAATGGGCCCTGCTCTCCTGGAGTGCAGTCTAGTGGGGTGACAGTTATTCACCAAATAGTCACACTGAGGAGTGTACAACTATAACTCAAGGCAAGCGCTACAAAGGAAAGGAGAGCCCAGAGCAGAGGACCCGGTTCAGACTGGGGTTGCAGGAGCACTTGGCTGGCGACACTCGAGCAGAGAACTGGAGCGAGAACAGGAGCTAAGAAGTGTGTGTGTGGGGGGGGGGGGGCGGGGTGGGACAGAGAGAGACAGACAGACAGAGAGAAGGAGGCGTTCCAGCTGGGTAAACAGGGTGTGCTCTGGCCCTGTGGTAGGAGGCTCATGGAACGTGTTGGGGAATGGGATTCTTCCCAGTGTGGCTGGAGCTTGGAGAGGGAGAGGAGGCTGGAGGTTAGGCCAGTGGCCAGACTGTAAGAGAGGTCTTCCTGTAAGCTGGGGCTGGAGGAGGAGGCTGGTGGTGGGTACACTGTGGATTTAAGTTTGGAAAGATGGCTCTGGCTTTGGAGTGGAGAATGGATGGGAGTGGGTGGGGGTGAGGCAGAGTATTGCTGCCACAGGTTAGAAATGATGACGGCTGGGAGAGGACAATAACAGGAGGCTGAGTGAGACAGGCAGAGCCAAGAGCTCTCTGGGAGGCAGGTGACACGGCTGCCTCCCATACCTTATCCTTGTGAAACAGGGCAAGACCAAATCAGTGAATCTTTATTCGGGGCAGTGCTAATGGGCACAGAAAAGTCTTTGAAGAAGCAGGCCTTGTGTCAGTGGGATTTCAGGAAAGGGAGCAATCCCAGGGAGCTGGGGCAGCATCAGGGGCAAGGATTCTGCAGCTTTGTTCTGACCACCTCCTGGGGGCTCTGTGAGTGGGGGTGCACAGAGGGCACAGCACTCCCAGAGTCTGGTGGTGGGCATGAGGCTACAGCCTGGGGCTCCACTGCCTTCCCTCACTCTGGAAAACTCACAGGGAGAGGGTGCCTATCTTGCATTTCTGTTATCTATCTTAAAAAACAATAAAAGGCAATTTTTACAGTGTCACGGAACATATGCGTTTGTGACTTGCTCCACTATATCTGTGATAAATTCATGGATTTTTAGTGAGTTTATCCTGTTTTTCTTCCAGGAAAACTGGCAGGGGTGGGGTGACTATCTCTTCCATTCCCACTCTGGAAACATGGCAACAAATCTCAGTGGAGTTAGAGCTTGCCAGGCATGGCATCAGGAAAGGCTCCCCGAACAGGACCCTAGGAGATAGGCAGGAGCTAAGTGAGGTAGGGCCAACCGCACCTGGATCCAAATGGCCTCGTCTGGCTTCCACAGGCTGTGATAAGCTAGGGTGAGTCTGAGCTGGTCCTAAGCAGGCCATGGCAAGCTAGAATCACGGTATTGATGGCCAATGTGAGCTGGTACCAACCGATCTGGACCACTTTCCTGAATCAGTCTGAATTATGTGATGTACTTAAAAGCAAGCACACTGTTTGAATTTACAGGCTCTTTTTGAGACATTTCCTGCTGGTTTGGATGTCTCCCTACTTTTTTAAATTATCACTGTCCTCTTCTGTGTGTGTGAACAACACCTGCCTCACCTGCCTCTAACTACTTCTTAGAAACAGAACTCCAATTATTGAACAAACTTAGTTTTATATGTGGGTAAGTACCAGGTGGTACTAGTGGTAAAGAACCCGCCTGCCAACGCAGGAGACATAAGAGACCCAGGTTCAATCCTTGGGTCGGGAAGATCCCCTGGAGGAGGGCATGGCAACCTACCCCAGTGTTTCTGCCTGGAGAATCCCATGGACAGAGGAGCCTGGTGGGCTACAGTCCATAGGGTTGCAAAGAGCTGGACATAACTGAAGCAACTTAGCAAGCAGCGAAGTGAGAGTAGGGTTTTTCCTGGGAGGTTCTCAATCCTGACAGCTCCTCATCCCTGGGATAGAGACACAAGGACGTTTTAGGGTGATGGCGCTCTCTGCAGCAGTATCAGAGCTGGCCTGGATGGGGACCTACCAGGAAGTTAACAGCTAATATAACCTGGGGGAAGGTTTCCTGGGAAGCCCCTGTTGCAGAGCAGCCAAGGCTTCTGAGCCCAGTTGACCTGGGCTGGTTTTCTTAACTATTCTAGAAAGTGACCCCAGATCGTTTCCATCAACTCTTTGTAACCAGGTAGTGGTGCAATCTGGAAGCGTGTCTGGCATATGTATCACCTGGAGCAGCCTGGACAAGGCAGTGTGTGACTCTCAGGGGCTGTGATTTGTATCCTGTCGGCTGGCAGGGTTTATGACATGAAGCCTGCCCGACTCCTAAAAGATGCCAAGGGGGATGAATTTTGAGGGAAGTTCTTCCTTATACCAGAGCCCAATTTCTTAGAAGCATGCATATATAATTTTTGTCTGTATTCCACCAGAAATGTCCCTGTGTGCTCTGACTCTTCACCTGGTCTCCAGCCCCAGCCTGTTGACCCTGTGCACAGCCCTCCCCCCACAACCAGCACTGGCACTGCCAATCCCTGCCTACAATGTGGCTTCCTCCCTCCACCATCCTTGCCTAGGTAGCCCCACCATTCTTCAGCTCACAGCGCAGGCACCACTTGGTTCCTCATTTATAGTATATGCTCTTATGCCCTTAGAACGCTTCTTGTCATGGTTTATGATCATCTGTTTCTATGGGTAGTGAGTGAAAGTTGCTCAGTCGTGTCTGACTCTTTGTGATCCCATGGACTATACAATCCATGGAATTCTCCAGACCAGAATACTGGAGCTGTTCCCTTCTCCATGGGATCTTTCCAACCCAGGGTTTGGACCCAGGTCTCCCACATTGCAGGTGGATTCTTTACCAGGTGAGCCACCAGGGAAGCTGATTTTTTATGGGTGAGCGGTTATCTTATACATATCTGATATATAGCACCATAAAGTCTATCTTTTAACATACACTACAAGGTAATATCATCTGGTATCTCAGCCTGAGAATTCTTTGTTGTGGGAACTGTCCTCTGCATTGCAGGATGCTCAGCAGCATCCCTGGCCTATATCTACTAGATGCCAGTAGCATCCCTTAGTTGGAACAACCAAAATGTCTCCAGACATCAACAAATGTCCCCCAGAGGGCAAAAGAGCCCCTGGTTGAGAACCACTGACCCAGAACAAATGTTTCTAGGAAGACAGATGTCAAAGGCAGGCTTCCTGAGAGCTGTTCGCAAAACACTGGTTTTTTTCTAAACCAGCCCCATCCAACAGAAACATAATGTCAGCCACATATGTAATTATAGATGTTCTAGGAACAGCATGAAAAGCAAGTAAGAGAAAAAACAGGTGGACTGAATTCCAATCAATATTTTATTTAACCCAATATATCCAAAGTATTATCACTTCATCAGGTGATCAATGTAAAATAATCATTGAGATATTTTACATTCTTTTTCCCCCAAGTCATCAAAATCTTCTGCGTATTTTTCTCACTTTGGATTAATCACATGTCAAATGCGCAATAGCCATGTGTGGCCAGCATGCCAGGAATGGGAGAGGAGACCCAAGCTCCTTAGGGGGCCTGGCCTGGCCCACCTGTTGCATTGTTACTGGGCTGTACCCCTATCCCTGAGCAGAGCCATGCACAGCCCTCCTTTGCCCACTGGGGCCCACAGGTGACAGCCCATTCCAAGCATCCCATGGAGGGATCCTGATGGCTCTAACTATGCTCTAGAGGGCCAGCCTGCCCAGGAAAGTCATCCAAATGCCTGCAGTGTGCTAATGTGAGCTCAGGAGAGCCCAGAGGATCCCTGCCTCCAATATGCAAACACTGGGTGAGGCAAGTTCCAAGTTCCCTGGGCAGAAGCTCCACCCACTTCCAAGCCACTCTCCTCATGCTCCTTACTCACGAGGAAGGCTCAGCCCTCCACAAACTCGGGCCACATGGAAAGACACATTCTATTTTTCTTAAAACACAGATGCTGTCATCTAAAATAACACTTGCACTGGCCAAGAAGTTGCTGTCCAGGCAGATGCTGTTCTGAGCCCCAAGACCTGTCCTGAGGCCCCAGGCCATTCTGCAGGGCCACAAGCTGGCTGGGGTGCTAGCCCAGTGCTGTGGATCACCCCTGCAAGGCTCACCTGCGTTCCTTACTTATCTCTGGATCTGCTCCCCCAACACCAGCAACTCCAGGCCCTGCTGCTTTCTGGGAGTTCTCCCGGACAGAGCCCCTGCCTGCCTGCCTGAGGAGTTGATTTCTGCAGCTCAGCTGTGGTGGGACCTGGCTGTCTGGAGAAGTCAGGGCATCGCCTTTCCTAGTGACAACTACTTTTGCCTTGACAACTAGGGTAGATCTTGAGCATTCAGCATTTCCCTTTTAGTAATAAATAAATAAATGAAGTTTTTCCAAAGTTGTCACCTCATCACTTTGAGCAACCAGGGACTCTATAAAACGTGGAATGTGGGCTGAAACCTGCACACCCACCGGGGCACTAAATTGGCCATCTCCCTCTGACAGTATCAGGTCTGACCCCCACAGACCCCAGGAGCCTCCCTATTAGGGGCTGCCTGTCACCAAGATGCCTCCAGAACGCCCGCCCCATGTGACCGCAGCATGCAGCCAGCCGAGTATCCGCACCCATCTGCCAACAGACTCAGCACACTGCCCAGATCGGCCGCAGGAAGTCGGACTTACCCCTCCTGGCTTGCCTGATCTTTGGGCTCAGCATCTTCCTGCCGCCACTTGGACGGGATTGCTGGGCTGATCATGCTGTCATCCACTCCCCTTTTCTCTTCCTCTCGCCCAGTTGCCCACCATGCCCCGCTCCGGCCCCCATGGCCGCTGGCGTCACCAGCGAGGCTCCCTCGGCTGCCTCTCCCGGCTCCGGACCGACGGCTTGCCTTGGACAACGTAAACCTCAATGCATTATTTATCCATCTTATAATTAATTCCCATCCATGCAAACCATTAAGAGGCTCAGTAACCGTTTCTGATCAATCACTGGGCCCGGGCGGGGCGGCCTGGCTGTCCCTCCGCCTGGTCAGGGAGCACGCGGCACTGCCCATCCGCGAGCGGAGCGGGCGCGCGGTCCGGGCGGAGGCGCGGGGAGGGCGGGGCGGGAGGAGCCAGGCGGAGCGCGCGGTCCCAGCTGGACCGACGGCCCCAGAGGGCGGGCGGGCTCCGGGATCGGATCCGCCCTCTGCGTGGGGAGGGCTCGTCGAAGTGCGCGCCGCCGGCTAGAGATTCCAAGAGGCCGCAGGAAATGCACGGACGCTGGCCGCCCTGGCTCCCCGGTCTGCACGCACTGAGAAGGCCGGGGGTGGGGGAGCGGTCTGTCCCTCGGGACCTGCTCTGCCCATGCTTCCTGCCAAGAGGGACTAGGAGGCTGTCTATGAAGTCACAGTTCCAGCTGTGAAAAGACAGGTGTGTCTTAGAAAGAGGCACAGCCTTGGCATATTCAGAGTCCCAGGGGACTCACCCAGCAAAGCGGGTTAGAGATGTTAACTTCTTTTCCTACTTAAATAGGGTGAAAGGAGTAAGAATCCTGTGAAACACTTAGGTTAGGGCCCACATAGAGTAAGTAATTAGTGCTAAGTCTCTTCAGTTATGTCTGACTCTTTGCGACCTCATGGAGTGCAGCCTGCCAGGCTCCTCTGTCCACCGGATTCTTCAGGCAAGAAGACTGGAGTGGGTCGCCATTCCTTCTCCAGGGGATATTCTGGATCTTGCTAAAGACTGTTCACTGAGCAGTGAATCTCTGCCAACTGCCCTGTCTCAGTTTAATACTAGCAGAGTTCTAAACAGTGTGAAGTGGGGCTTTGGGAAGGTTCAGGCTCAAGATCCTAAAACTTGCCCAAGAAATGCAATCACAGTAATTGTTGTCATTTAGTAGGCACCTACTATGTGTCCTTGAGGTTGGAGCTTTATATTCTGTATTTGTTTCCATTCTCAGAGTCCCTGAGGCAGGGAAGCCTTTGTCACAGTTCTTCAGTTGGAGAAAATAAGGCACGGAAATGTTATGTATCTTGCCCAGAGTCACACAGTCTTGTCAGGGCTGGGCCTGAACCGACCCTGTCTCTATAGCTCCTGCCTTTCTGTGGTGCCAATCTAAGTACCCTGATGCCAATCATTTCTCGTGAACGCTCCTGGCTTGAGAGCCCTCAGTGAATTTGCTGGATGGTAAGGACCAGCCTTTGTGCCCCTGAAACCCCCCCAGGAGCCCTGTCAGGCACTTGGGCTGGGTTCTCTGGGCCTGGGTACTGTGTGATATCCTCTTGGTAGGTAGATGGTGAGGGCTTTGAACAGGGCCCCTCCGCTTTGCTGGGCCGTGCTCCTACCCTAATGCTCACAGTGCCCCTATATCCACTGATCCCCAAACAGTGGACCGAGCAGCTGGAAGGGAAGGGGATCCCGAGGCTGGGGGGTCCACTGGGGGCCCACTGCAGTCGTCCATGCGGGAGAGGAC